>NC_132923.1:79478411-80107856 GCF_047675955.1 Chlorocebus sabaeus | reverse complement strand
TCTTATAGCACAATCATTTTTCAAAAAGGAAAACTAGGCCGGGCATGGTGGCTCATGCCTATAATACCAGCACTTTGGGAGGCCGAGGTGGGTGGATGACTTGAGGTCAGGAGTTTGAGACCAGCCTGGCCAACATGGTGAAACCTCGTCTCTAATAAAAGTACAAAAATTATCCCGTGTGCTGGCAGGCTGCTTGTAATCCCAGCTACTCGGGAGGCTGAGGCACAGGAATCTCTTGAACCTGGGAGGCAGAGGTTGTAATAAGCCAGGTTCATGCCACTGCATGCCAGCCTGGGTGACAGCACAAGACTCTGTCTCAAAAAAACGAAAAAGAAAAGTAGCTTCAGTCCCTGTCTAAATTATTATAGTTTTTGACTATTATCTGAATTAGTCTTACCCAAATTTCATATGCAGATTGATAATTTTTCATTTTGTATGTATATTAGATGATATAACTATTTTCATAGAATACTTTTCTAATTTATAAACACTGAATTATTATTAGCTTGATAGAGTTTCTCCCAAACCTTATAAAATTTTGTAACGTACTTATGTTTGAGCTTTAAAAATTATAAAAACTTCATTTAAACAAGTTGCTGGCATCCTTACTAGCCTTTCCACCTCTAATTATGATGCATTTGATGCCACTGAACAGTAATAGCACAAAGAACAGGTCTCACAGTCTAGACTGGATTGAGTTTTAATTAAACTTCTTCAGCCATAGCCTGATAAGAATCAGGCTGGGTCTAGAAGAGTTATTAGACTGTAGGCCTGTATTAATTTTGCAAGCTAATGTTAATGTTTACTGCCAGCCTTGCATAGCAATGCCAGTTTGCAGTTGTGACTATGTGTGTGACTTTTGGTAAAAATAGTTTATATCTAAAGTAGTTTAGATTTTATGGAAGTGGCTCTTGATGGTTTGGACAAGCAGGGTAGGTAAATTTCAATTACGTTTAAAGTGTAATTAAATCCTAGAATAGAGCACCCCCCAGAAAAAAAGTAAGAGAGAATATCCTGGCATAAAAACGTTTTTGAATAATACATAGAATTTTGACAAGGTTCATACAGTGCACACAGTGTGACCTTTTTTGAGGCGGGCAGGGGGGGTTGCTGCTTTGTGTTGATTTAAAATTTCAAGGAGGAACAAAAACATTCTAGCCAAGGAGAATTGCATTGTTAATTTTTTTCTACTAATTTAAACGTGCATTTTTCACAGTTACATATTTCTTTAAAATAAGTTTTGCTACCAAAAATAGCAGTTTTTCTAGACAGATAACATTTTCCTAAAGTGGAAAAGAAAGAGATCCACTGTTCTAAAAAACCAACAAACAAACAAAACACTAAATTGTGCCTTCTCCCTTAAAAGAAGAGTAATAGGAAAACTTGTTTAAACTATGTTTTCTTTTTTTCTAATCCCTCTCAGTTCTCCTTAGATCTGCCTCCTACAAATGATCATGTTTGCATCTGCCTGATTGAGTTCCTTGGTCCAGCCTCTCACTATCACTCTCAGAAGTTGTTCACTAAATTTATTTCCCTACTTCTTTCATGTTGATTGACTTTATAAGTCACATTGGTAAACATAACATTTGGCTACCTTCTTATGCTTTAAACATTAATGCAATGAATGGCAGTTTTTATATTTTAACCCTTTAAAAAGTTTGTCAAGGAAACAACTCAGAGCTAAGAACAAAATCTAACTTGGAATCAGTTTCTTCCTTTGGCTGCTGAAGCAGCAGCAAGTCACATAACCTCATTTAGTTTTTCCATTTACAAAATGTGGATGATAACCTACCTCACAGATGTGTGTGAGCAACTGTTTGGAAGCCCTTGTTTAAATACAGGGTTTATATCCCCGCGTTCAATGTAAATTCCTTTTTAAAAAAAAATAAGTATCTTTGATATTGATGAGTATCTTGATTTTTAGGTAAGATCACAGTTTCACAAATTGTGGTGTTCTTAGGTGACATTTAGTATTTCGTGAGACCTCAAGTATTCAAATATCAAACTTGTCCTGTGTTGTAACAAATATTCAGAATCTCTTAAAATGTTGGCTGGAGCTGCCTTAACGTACCAAAATACAGCTCTCAAGACTGTTCACAAATATCTGTGGTTGTACAATGTTTTGAACATTTAATGTAAAGTTGTTACAGAACTGTGAACTCTAAGGATAGTATCTTTATTATTTTAAGAAGAATGGTTGTGTTCTTTGTCATGTATGCTTAAATATACAGTGGATTTTGAGTGCAACAAATAAAACTGAAAATTAACAGCCAATAGGTTGTGTCATGACAATCATAATATAGGATATAATATTTACTGTTTTTTCAAAAACATCCTGCATTCATTCATTCTTAGCCTACCTTTGAAAAAGAAAAAAAAAATCAATAGATTGATACATTGACCCATTGGAGTACTTCATTATGTATTTATTGAAAAATTTTTTAATTGTTAAAATTG
This sequence comes from Chlorocebus sabaeus, assembly GCF_047675955.1. Taxonomy (NCBI): domain Eukaryota; kingdom Metazoa; phylum Chordata; class Mammalia; order Primates; family Cercopithecidae; genus Chlorocebus; species Chlorocebus sabaeus. Next base: position 80,105,399 of record NC_132923.1, on the reverse strand, counting down.
GGACCACTTTTTATAATTGGTTTCAAGAAAAAATAGGACGGATGCAGACGCTCACGCCTGTAATCCCAACACTTTGGGAGGCAGAGGCGGGTGATCACGAGGTCAGGAGATTGAGACCATCCTGGCTAACATGGTGAAACCCCATATCTACTGAAAAATACAAAAAAATTAGCCGGGCGCGGTGGCGGGCGCCTGTAGTCCCAGCTACTTGGGAGGCTGAGGCAGGAGAACGGCGTGAACCCGGGAGGCGGAGCTTGCAGTGAGCGGAGATCGCGCCACTGCACCCCAGCCTGGGCCACAGAGTGAGACTCCGTCTCAAACAAACAAACAGACTTCCAGTGCTTTTGTGTTCAAATAATCTCCGATTCAAATTTCAGTTTTGTTTGTTATATACTTTTTGTGAGTGTTAAATGATATGGGAAGAATTTGTCTTACAGTAACCATATGGAAAAGATGTTTTTCTGAATTACATAGCATTTCATAGTTACAGATTCTTCCTAATTAATGTTTGCACTGTATGAAACTCATAGGTAACAAACACAAAAGAGAAAAGCAGCCTGATTGCTTATAAGTTTTTTTCACAATATCAAATTAAAGTCTCTGGTTCATTTGAAAGCTATTTTTGTTTCTGCTCCATCATTATGCTGGTATTCTGCACGCCAATTAATGGTTACAAGAAAGTTGTTAGTGGAAAAGATTGCCTATACTCATTGGCGATTTCACACCATTTTTGTTCATTTTTGTCATCTTAGTTGTACATTATAGTTTTTAACTTAAGCTATTGCATTGGTTTTCTACTGTTGCTGTAACAAATTACTACAAACTTAACAACTTAAAGTACAAATTATCTTATTGTTCTATATGTCAGAAATCCAGCAGGCTTAGCTGGTTTTTCTGCCTCAAGTCACACAAGCTGGAAACCAAAGTATTGATAGGGCTGGGCTGTGGAGGAGAATCTGTTTCCAATTGCATTGAGTTGTTGGCAGAATTTCGTTCCTTGCTGCTGTAGGATTGAGGTCCTTGTTGCCTTTTTGGCTGTTGGCTAGGAATCATTTAAAGCTTCTAGAGGCCATCATCATTCCTTGTCCCATGGCTCCCTTCATCTTCAAAACCAGCAACAGGTGGCTTATGGTTTGGATCTCTTCTTCCTTCTCTTCAACGACATGTTTCTGATTTGCTGAGACTGACTTTACTGCTTTCCGTTTTCAAATTTTAAGGGCTCATGTGATTAAGCTGGGCCCACCTGGACTGTATGCTTTTTGAAAAACAGACTTTAGCCCTCATGAAAAAGACAAATGCAAACATATTGAAATCAGGATATACAGGTAAAGATTTCAATTCGCTTTTTCTAAACTTGAAGGAAAAGAACGGATTTGTTTTTATTAGTGAAAATATGTTTTATTTCCTAAATTGCATAGATAATAGATGCTTCCTATAGGAAATTTGAAAAGTGAAGGAAATTTTAAAAATCTGAGAAGAATCTCACCCATAATAAGAGGCAGCTGCTTCTTAGTTTTGTTATTATATGTTCATATTTTTCCTCTTCCATTTCTTCCCCCTAGAATATACTTTAAAAAGTTTTGAAGATTTGCAGGAGAGGGCCTGGTCAAGAAGGTTGCTGTGCAATCTTAGAAATCTTAGAAGAGTGAGTATATCACAGAGGAACTCAGAAGTGGGAAGGGAGGTCTTGGGACATCTTAAGGTTGCTGGAGGGCCTGGCGTATATATCAATGAGTTTATGAATAGGCCAGTGTTAAGCCTCTGTTACAGTAAAGTGCTTTATTATGCTGCCTTTTATCTGATGATGCCATTATCTTTATTTTTATACAAAATTGAAAATAAAATGTAAACTTAGTCTTTCCATTGAAGCTTTATGCTCAGTTAGGGTTTCTGGGAGACAGATGACATCTGCTTAGAATATCACTGAAGTCTTAGTCATGGTGTTTACATTTTGAAACCTTGCAGATTAATAACGTGAGAAATATATTTTTGATGCTTTGATTCCAAGAATGGAGGAAATGGGACTGATATTAGTGAAATAGAAACATAACTGCATTAAGTATGGATAGAAAGGATAGAAAAACAATCATTTTTTTCTAAAAACCTATACCATATCAATAAATAATAAGTACTAGTTTATATTAGACAAAATAGCTTATTCTTCAGTAAGTATATGCTATTTAATAGGCTTTTAACACTAAACGTTTTTCTGTCTATGCAAAAAAATTACTTAACAGCCATTCTATCAAGTCGTACAATCTGAATTTTAAAAATGTATTTTTGTTTTCAGCATCTTCCAACTTCAGAAAAAGCCAGGTACAAAAATGACACCACTTATACCATAGTGTGTATTAAGGATTTTAGATTACTTTTATATTATTACATTGTAGCATAACAACTACCCTGTGAAGTAGATAAGATCAGAGTTATTAGCTGCTTATTATTATTATTATTTTATTATTATTATTTTAGACGGAGTCTCGCTCTGTTATCCAGTCTGGAGTGCAGTGGCGTGATTTCAGCTCACTGCAACCTCCGCCTCCTAGGTTCAAGCGATTCTGTCTCAGCCTCCTGAGTAGCTGGAATTACAGATGTGCACCAGCACACCCAGCTAATTTTTGTATTTTTAGTAGAGACAGGGTTTCACCATATCGAACAGCTGGTATCGAACTCCTGACCTCAAGTTATCTGCCCACCTCAGCCTCCCAAAATACTGGGACTACAGGCGTGAGCCACTGTGCCCAGCCTAGCCCTGTTTTAATAATGAAGAAATTGAGATGCAAAGAGCTGAGTCAAATTAAAACAAGGGACCATGTAATGAGGTGGAAAGTGCAGGGAACAAACCTATCTGAGTTCAAATTTAGTCCCGCTGTCACTCCAAGATTTAAGATGCTTAGTGGCTTGGTGAAGTGGCAAGAGTGATATATAGTATATGATTCTCTGTTGGACAGGATTATTGCGTGAAAGATTTCTGCTCAGCATAGTCATGTACTCTTCTTGCCCACAGACCATACTTAGCCTTGTCTTCTACAATGCCTACTCTAACAGTTATGTTCCTGGAGAGCAGGAGAGGGCTGCAAATGCCCCTCACTGGGTAATAGTTTTAGTTCAGGGGGTCCAAGCAGAGTTTGGTCTCTAGTCTAAGCAGAAATATATTTCCAATCTTTAGTACAAGCCTTCCTCTCCCAGAAAAGAAGTCTCAAAGCCATTCCCTAATTCTCCTTCTCTGTCACCGATACATCTAATTAGTCACCAAGACATTCTCTTTTACCTCTGTAATACCTCTAATGGGGTCCTGTACCATATATTTCTGTTGCTGCTGTCTTAAGGTATAATGCCTTTTGCCTAGAATATTGCAAAAACAATTCACCTCTCCTCTATTATCCATATTGGTGATTGCTTCCCATCCCCCAAATATCTGGCATTTTCTTCCTATCCCCCAAATAACTGACATTTTTTTCCTACTTAACCCTTAAATGACTCCTTACTCTCTAGAGGAAAAGGTACAAGTGAAGTCTGTCACATTCTAGCCCCACTTTGCCCCATTGCAAGCAGCTCTTGCCATTTCCCACCAGACATTCTCCACTCCATTTACTATGAATTTCTTCATAATCACCAGACAGAGCATGGATCTTCCATCTCTGTGCCTTGTCTAATAAATAAACATATTTAAAGACCAAGCTTCAGTGTTACCTTCTCTGTAAAACATTTTTTAATCCTTTAGCTGTTCCATTGATATCTTGTTTTATTATGTTATTTGTAATAATCTCTACAGATTTCCTTCTCTAAAGTCTGAACTTTTTGAATATCTTTGATTCGTGTCTTTTAGAATAAGCTTGGCCTTTATTGGCAAATGTCATTTGGAACATGCAAAGGAAAATAAAAGAACCTAGAAGCTTAAAAAGTGGCCTCAATATAAAGAACAAGGCCATGGAAACAAATTCCATCACACTTGTGAAGGCCAGAATCACCCTGCTTAAAGAACTGAGTGAAATTCTTCAGTTTTTCTGTGCTGAAAAAGCCACTTAAAAATTTGAAACTGTTAAATGCATATGTAGAATTTATTTCTCTTGACATGCAGTGCACCCCATTTAAAAAATGGAATAGATATTACAGCTCAGTTTTTAAATTTTTATTTAATTCCATATAAATGAAAGTACATATGAATGCTATTAGTTGAATAGTTATTTGGGCATAGACAAAATAATGACAACTGTTCTTATTTTGGACAAAAAGATGTTTTAAAGTAAGACAGCATATATATTATTTTGTTAAGTACATTTGGGCACTCCTTAAAATGATGGGTGAATTTAGGAATAAATTATTTTTCGGGAAACTATTCGCAAAAGAAACCAATGTAGAATAGTATTCATATGAGTTTATTTTTGTGATAAAGTTAAAGGACATTTATACCTTTTTAAAGACTGAGTCATAATTAAGATTATACCTTAAACTTGAGTATTTAAAAGACCTTGGTTACACTGTTTACTGTTCAGAATTAAATTATACCAAATTTGAATGCACAACATCTAGAAATTACAAACGCTCGTGTGCTAATATTAGAAGCAAACCAACCATCTGCACAACTGACTAGGTGCCATAAGGCATGATTTCTAACTTTGGATATGGCTCATTAAATAAGTGCTCAAATGCTAACACATACTGTTTCACATTCTCTTGAACTGGCAGTGAAGTAGACACTGAAATAGACATTGAAAGATAACCTTTTAGGAGTAAAACCAACATCTAAATGTTGAGGATTTGTTTTTATTTTTCTCTTTTAAGTTCAGAACGAAAGTTTCCACAGATTCCACCATCTCTAAAATTTTGACATGTAAACTGAAACTGATGTAAGGCAGGACTAGGATCTTAGGACTAGTTCTCCCTTGTGCAGTCTGTAACATTTGATCTTGATCTTTCTAAGGTGACCAACTTTGATGCCTGAGAAAAAAGAAAAATATGCAAACATTTAAAAATATAGGACAATGAAACAGTTGAGTGGGAGATTTCTAGGGAATTTCTGATCTAGTTTAATATGTTTGTGTTCTTTTAAAATGTTGATAAAGCTGTGTAGAGAAGTTTGATAGCATAGTCACAAGAGACAATAATAAAGTATCTTCCAACATGATCCTTATAGAATAGGGTACTGCATGTCTAATTTTTAAAATTTATCCTGAATTTCAATAGATTCAGTAGTCTTCTCTTGAGACTAATGTATACAACAATGTATTAGGAACTCATGATTTAAAGTACAAAATCAAACAGCTTACTTGAAATCTAGATGTTCAATGAGCACATATCCATCTATAGAAAGAAAAATCACTGTTAATTTGAAAGTTATAGAGAAAATGCTTTAAGATTTTTTTAAAAAACAATGAAATGTTATGAAAAATAAGCAAATAAACTTACATTTGCCTTTAGAATTACGACATATCACTAGATTTTGTTCGGTGGTATCAATGACTTCCAGTTCTTCTCCAGGACTTATTGGCAAATCAAGTATTCCATTTCTTGAATTATTGGAACAGGCCACTGCTGTGTTGATGACAATAATCTCTTTATTGTACTGAAATGAGAAATTACTAATCAGACCATTCTTGCATAGTTATTTTTCATAACAAAACTAATGGAGGATATAATATAGTAACCTCAAAATAAACTCCAGATACTATTGACTAGTTAAATAACACATATGGGAATAGAAAATAGGAAGGTATACAGTTAAAGGAAAGTCATTTAAGAAAATAATAGTAAAATGGTGCAATCTCACATTTGTTTGGTATGATTATATTTTCAAAGTATTTTCACAACCATTATTATTTTTTTCTCTCAAATCTTTTTTTTTAATTATTATTTTTAGTTATGGGGTACATGTGCAGGATGTGCAGGTTTGTTACATAGGTAAATGTGTGCCATAGTGGTTTACTGTACCTATCAACCCATCACCTAGGTATTAAGCCCAGCATGCATTAACCATCCTTTCTAATACTCTCCCTCCCCATACCTATCCCCAGACAGACCCCAGTGTGTGCACAACCATTACTTAATTGTACTAGAATGAGCCCTGCTGGATGAGGTGGTAACGTAGGTATGAATTAAGCACCATGGATGGTAGTTAACTGTTCCATTACTAAAACTTCTGTGTAGTGCCTTAAAGTTTATAATATTCTTACATAACTATCATTTCTAGATGACACTCTTTCCATGCTTTTTCTCTATGTGAGCTTATGTATTCTTATATATAGCTATACTACATGTTATTTTAAAGTAGTGGGAATTGGCTGTACCCAGTTGGGGGCAATTCCCAGTCTCCTTTTGTATTCACAGGCAGGTAGGCATTTTGTTAAAAACTCCTGAGAAATTCAAGTCCTGACCTTGGGAATCTTTTCCTGACATACTGACCTATACATCTGCAGCACATCACCTTCTAATGCACTGAAATCTGTTGACCACAAACAGATAGTTCCAGAATACACAGCTTAGATTACAGGTACCTACTTCTCCAAATTAGTGTGACCAAATATCTCCTTTTCACCAGGATATTGTCTGTTTATAACTAATATGTCTATCTATAACTATTTATTATTATGATTAAGAGTTCCTCCTTCCATTCTTAGAAGTGTCCTGTGTTTGGATGATAAATTACAAGATCAACCTATAACAAATGAGATCAGATCTACAAGATAGATTTTTTCCTTTACTTAACAAAACAATCGCTTCCTTACTGGCTTTTTTATCCTTTACAGGCCATTGCTTACTGTGAATTCATAGTGATTTCTTAAAATACAGATCTAATTAGGTCACCTTTCTATTTATAAAATTCTAAAAACTCCTTATTGCTTTCAGGATGAGATCCATACTGCTTAGCTTGATATTTAGGCTCCTTTGTATACTGCCATTCTCTATCCCTCTATCTTTGTCATCTTTACTGAAGCTGCATCAAGCTACATGACAATCCTTGAATACATGCTGTTTACTTGAAATACTCTTCTTTCTCTTAACCACTTCACATGAAAACTGTTATGACTGCCATATATAATTTACTGTCTCTTAACTATACTTTATATCTATTCCTATTATATAATTTAATAAACATACTGTCTTATCAAGTGAAAATAGTAGACAGTCTTATTCATCTTTGTACCCTCAGTGCCTGGCACAAATGAGTTATCCAATGTTTTATGATTTGAGCTGGATAAAAATTATTGAAATGGCCTATCAAGGAAACCCACTACAGGTAATAAGAATGGAATTATACACATATACAGGAAATGGAATATCTTTCCCACATGAAACAATAAAAAACACACGGAGAGGGAAAAAAGGATTGGATGGAACATAAGGGTCTTTTCAACAAGTGATTGCCTCATGGTTGTTTTTCAATTAATCAAATAACATCAGGGTTGTAGTAGATAATAACATATCACAATTTCTAGATATAGTAACCCCAATCAGCTTTGGTTCAAACAGGAATTATCAGTGATTATGAGAGATTTGTATATATTCCTATTTTAGTTCATCTCAAAAAATATTTTATGCATGTTTACAAAATGCTAAGCAACCTTATTCTGCTCTGCACATGGATATAAACATATATAAAATAACCTTTGTCCTCTAGGAGCTCATAGTTTAATATGATGAACATGTAATTCCAATTTTGTTAATGTGTGATAAGCTAGAGATTGCTCAAGTATATAAATAAACGGAAGAAGAGTAATTTATTTAATTAGAAGATTTGGGTAAGTCTTCCTGGAGAAGAGGAGATCCCTCGACTGGAGCTTGATAAATGAATAAGAGCTAGTCAGATGGAGAAAAGTTCAAAGGTGTACCAGATAGTTGGAATAGACCAAGGAAGCACTTAGAGGGATGAAATAGCAAGACAAAGGTAGAGGTGGAGGTTCATTCAAGGGACAGAACTATGAGCAGTTTGTTGCCAAAGCAGAAAGTGCAAGGCAAAGAGTGGCAAGAGATAAAGCCAGGAAGATATACAAAGGTCAGGACATAAAGAGCTTTCTATGTCATGTTAGGAAGCCTAAACTTTAAATATTTTGCAAAGGGGGATTTTTGAAAAATTTTAGGCTGCATAGTGACTTAGGTAAATTTTATGAGGAGGATGCACACTTTGCCTCAATCCAGTGTCTAGCACATGGAAGGTGCTCAGTATGTTTCATAGTTAATAATCCTCACTTTGACAATATATGGAATCAGGGAAGGTTGAGCTTTAGAATAATGAAAAAATGTTCCATAGACTCTTAATAACAGAATAAGAAGGCAGAGAGCTTCGGATGCTGCGTCATTCATTTGTTCATTTTGTTATTCATTTGCTTGTTTATTTAGGCATTCATTTACCAAACACTGTCTGTACAGTTTTATGTCAGGCCCTGGGGAACAAACCTGAATGAGACAGGGTTTATTTCTCAAAAAGCACTCAAGAGATTAATTAGTTCAAGATTCACACACACACACACACACACACACACACACACACACACACACACGCTTTAATACAACTAATCAGTGTTATAAAAGACATGCGTAAAATAGATACACAAAATGTGCTGAAGGAGTAACTTAACCTGGACGAGATAGGGAGGAGTGGGTGACATTTGAACAGAGCCTTCAAGAACAACTTAGGAGTTTTTCCAGGAAGAAGGAATAGCATGTACAGACATAAGAATATAGAAATGTATCAGGAAAAAATAGGAATGAAATGCTGGCTTTTTGTGTCAAAGATAATGTCTATATCTCAGAGAGGCAGAGGCACAGCATACTTACAGATTTTTTTAAAAATGAAAGCTCCAAGCTGTTAATATTGCTAATTTTTACCTCGAGAAGAGAACGTACCTTAAACCTTTCTCTAAATAGTTTTTCTTCTCTTTTCATTCTGTTCTTTTCTAAGTTTTGCTTCTTGGTTTTGAAGAAACTTCTAGGAGAGAAACTAGCAAGAAATGTGCAGGTAGGGTAAAATGTACTATAATAAGACTCTTAAGTTGCTGAGTCTACAAAGTCACTTCATTTCAGGACAAATTCAGGTATAGTTTTTTGTGTGCATAATTTTATATAAAATAATACATATGCAAAGTCATGCATCTGTATTTGTGTATATGTACACACATGTATGTAGGTTCATAATACAAATACACACACATATTTCCATTAGAGCAAATTGTCAAACAAGTGATCAGGGCAATACCAATTGCTTTTCCCCACAATTAAAAAATATTTTTGATGGCAAGATAATAACTTGGGATAAAATCACATTGGTTAAACAAATGAAGGTAAACAAGAAACTTGTGTGAATGAGACTTAGAGATATAACTTGTTTTTGTTTTTGTTTTTTAGTTTTAGGAAATTTACATATGTTCCCATTCACCTTCAGATTATTTAATGGAAACCAGTAAGAATGAGCAAGCAGTTTACTTTGTGTGGTTTTCTAAGTTGTTAAGCCTAATTGGAGATCACAAATCTACATGGTTCAATTGAAGAGCTCTCCAATTTGTTGAATGTTTTGGAGGATGAATACCATTAAGAAAATAAAGAAAGATGCCACAAAACATGTGCAAGAATTTCAGCACATAAAAGTAAATAACGCTACAGAAGAAGCTGACTATACTCTTAGTCCTCCCTCTTGCTCTTCACGTTAGATTTGTTTCTTCTTTTTAGCAGTTTAATGTATTGACAGAAGTAAAAAAGTCAACCAAATCCTGTCAGTTTTATTCCAAAGTATCTCCTACATTTGTTTATTTCCAAGATTACAGCCATTGCCATATTTCATAGTATCACTACTTATTGCCTGAGATACCATCTTCGTCTTACCTCTCCTTCCTCAAATCCATTGGCATACCTGCCTGCAGAGTCATTTTTCTAAAATTTAGTTATGTCACTCTCTTGCTTAAAACCTTTCAATTTCTCTCTACTGCCAATAGGATAAAGTCTAAATCCATTAGCATTTCATAATTTGGCCCGATCATCTTTCCAGTTTCATCAGCTGCCCATTTCCCTACACATTACAATGTCTACTTGGGTCATCTTAGAAAGTGGGTTATCCTTTTCATGCCGTTATATCTGGAATACTGCTATGGTTTGGATATTTGACTTCTCCAAACCTCATGTTGGCATTTGAGCCCTAATGTTGGAGGTGGGGCCTAATGGAAGATGTTTGTGTCATGGGGTTGTTTCCCTCATGAATGGCTTGCTGCTGTCCTCTTGGTAATGAGTGAGTTACCACTGTCATAGTTTCCTGGAGCCTGGCATCTCATTTGTTAAAATGAGCCTGGTACCTCACTTGTCTCTCTCGCTTCCTTTCTAGCCCTGTGATCTCTACACATTCTCCTTCACCTTCTGCCATGAGTGGAAGCAGCCTGAGGCCTTCACCAGAAGCAGATGCCAATGTCATGCTTCTTGTACAGTCTACAGAACCATGAGCTAAATAAAGCTCTTTTCTTTATAAATTTCCCAGCCTCAGGTGTTCCTTTATAGCAACACAAATAGGCTAAGACAGATACCTTTGCTCAACTTCTCTTTAAACTTACCATCGTCTTTGATTGATAAAAGAATAATAAAAGAGTTGAACTAGTATAGAAAACATTTCTTCCTTACTGGTAGAATAAGGAAGATTCTTTATGGTCAAAATCATTTAAAAAAGTTCAAAGAGCACATATAAATTGATACAGAAATAATTACCCTGACTGTAACATTTTCTAATTTACTTCGTTCAAAATAAAAGTATACTGTTATATCACTCTGTTGTAAAAAAATAAAAATAAAAAGGCACTGGAAAATTGTTTCCTAAGAAGACTTATTTGTAGTTATCAACATACTAAAAATAGTTACCTTATTTGTAGTTATCAACATACTAAAATGCTTTCTGGGGGGCAGATCAAAAATGTTACTAATAGTTCCTCTCTTGGAATTCTGTTATGCTGTGCAAATATATGTAAAAGTATGAAGTTTAAGATAGAAAGTTTCTTTTCTAGTCTGTTAATACATCTTTCCAACCTGAGAAAAATAAATTACATCAAGTCTGAACCTAAAGAAAATAAACTTACGAGAAGGGCCATCCAATGCCATCCTCTGAGTCTCAGACACTAATGTCTGGTTTCCTCTGGTGCACCCCCGTAGGACTTTTCTAACAGGTTTCCCAGAGCACACAGACTACACAATGTTCACATCTCAGTGACTATTTAGACAAATATTTCCCCAAGTCATTTGTTAAAAAAGTACCTCATATCCTGCCTCATGTCCTAGCAATTGAGAAGATGGGATCAGAGAGCAGTAAGAAACCACCTGCCTCAGTAAAAACATTCTCCCACAACCGCTTGGGAACTTGAATCACATGAATGCAGGTTAGATCTTGACTCAGTAAAACATTTTAAACTTCTAACACTCATTATAGTCATAACTAGAATTATATTTTAGGGAAATCAGTGTTACTATATGATGACCTAATTTGTTTTTTTCTCAAAGTTACATTTAAGTTCTAATTGGTGTTTTATTTACATGATATCTTATAAGGGGAATTTCTTACAACCTAAAGGAAGACTAGAAATTTGTCATTGTTTGAAAATGGTTAACTTGAAATCTTTTCTCACTTCCCATCCACCAAAAGCAGGGAGGAGGAGGATGAAGATACATGTATATGACACTTAATATTTTTATATTCTTTGTCCCTTTTAATCCTCTCAACTGTACTATGATGTAGATGTTGTTACTCTCATTTTGTAGATGAAAAAGCTGAGAATCAAATTTCATTACTTATCTAAGGCCACACAGCTGGTAAGAGGTATAAATTGCCACAGATAAACTATAATATAAGTGCCTCTGTGTTCCCACCTTTCTGATTCTTCAGCACCATTTTTCTCTTTTTTTTCCTTTGGTGTCAGAAACTTGGGTTTCCACATTTTCAGTTTATCTTCATCTCTGAGGAGAAATATATTTTGAGCAAGTAAATTAAGACCGACTTATACATTCGTGGAACCATCAACACTTCATAGGCAATTATGTTTTACAAAAAATTAAAAAGCCATCTAGAAATATATTTTGATAGTCCATGGAAAGGCCATATAGTAAATATTTTAGGCTTTGCAGCCATATTATCTCTATGGCCACTCTTCAACTCTACTGTTGCAACTTTATACACAGAAACAAGTGGCAGGCCATATTTGGTCCTCCGGCCATAGTTTGCTGACCCGTGATGTGTCATAATCCAAATTTGAAACCAGATGCAAGAGATCAGCCTGCTTATAATCACATTTCATCTCCTTTATAAGCCTCAGGGGTTTTTTTTGGTCTCTAAAATGTGAATAATGTAACTGAACTCCATTGTGAAACAAGGCTAAGCCAACTAGCATGTAACATTAGTGATTCCAGGCAAAAGAAGATGCAGGGAAGGGAGAAGGTATTTATTATAGAAGGAACTAGTACTTTTTAGCATCTATGTGTCAGGTCTTATGCTAAACATCTTACATATGTTTACTCATTTGGTTTTCAAAGTAAGTATTGCAACAATCCTTTAAACCAATCACTCAAAGTTTTACAAGCGAGGAAATGGATGAGCAGAGAGAATGAAATGGATGGTCATAGTGGTATGACCATTTTGGAAAACAAGTTGGCATTTTCATATGAATTTGCATTCCCTATAATTTGCATTTTTCCCCTTCTAAGTATATCTTCTAGAAAAATTCCTGCACACATTCACAGGAGCCATAAATAAAATAAGAATATCTGTGGCAATATTATTTATAAGGGCCCCAATAGTTACCAATAATTGAATAGATAAATGAATTATGGTATATACATATAATGGAATACTACAGAACATTAAAATGAATGAAAGCAAAAATGAAATATTTGAATAAAAAAGTTGCAGAACTCTGTATACACTGTCTCATTTTCATGATGTTCAAATCCCAAAGGAAGTAATATTTGTTTCATATGTTTGTTAAAACTATATTTATTTTGAACAAGGAAATGAAAACACCAAATTTATGAGAACAGTTACCTTGAGGGAAAGGATACATGGTGTGTACAAGGAAAAGAGGCCAAGGTATTGGTTATGTTCTAGTTCTTAAGTCGGATGATGGGTTCAGGGCAATTTGTTTTACCATGTTTTACCATGCTTTACAAATTTTATTTTGTTTTGATTTTTACAAATGATTTTTTAAGAAAAATAATTTATCCAGATTCACTGGTATGCACTTGTAGTTCCAGCTACTTGGGAGGCTGAGGTGAGAGGACTGCTTGAGGCAGGAGGTCAAAGTGCAGTGTGCTATGATCACGCCTGTGAATAACCACGCCTGTGAATAACCACTGCATTTCAACCTGGGCAACATAGCAAGACTCCATCTCAAACAAAAGAGAAAAAGAACTTATTCTTTACCCTAATTTGATATTTCTCTTCCATCTTATGCCAAATTACATTTCCTGCTTGTAACACCCCTTTCCTGATCATATACGCCTTATGGTCCAACAGAACTTTCCAAACACGTGTGTTTTCCATTTACAGTTGTCTACTCCCCCTTCTTGCTCCTCCCTTTCCTCTCATCTTCTTTTGCTCCCAGTCTTCACCTGTCAAAATGTTACCTGTCTTTCCTGTTTCAGCTTGGCACAAAGATTTCTGATCACCTAAATAACAGTAATGTCTACCTATTCTGAGCTTCCAGATTATCTTGCACATTTTTATAGCAGGTCCTTCTTTGTTAACTAATTTATCAAATTATGTTTTGGTATCAGACACATGATACAGATATGAAAGTCACTGTCCCTACCTCAAAGAGTTCCCAGTCTAGCAGATAAGAAAATCAAGAAAACAGACCACTACAATTCTGAGAAAAATATCTTGATAAAAAAAGGGAGTACCTAACTTAAATAGATAAAGTTAGAGAGGGCTTCTTAGAAAAGGTAAAATCTGAATTCAATTTTAAATAATGAGGGATGAAATAGTCGGCAAAAATCATGGCACAGTGTGTCACAGGTAGAACTATTCTTTTCTTCTTAAATTATCACCTTCTTGAAGAGGCTTTCCATAACTATCAATACTTTAAAACCCCTACCAGCACACACCCTATATCCACTGTCTTTCAAAATATCCTGCTTCAAAGCAACCAAATTCCAGTGTGTAATTAGAGACTAATGTTTTCATTTGATTATTGATTTAGTCGCTCTATGCCCACAGGAGTAGGAATTATATCTCTTTTGTTCACTGCTGTATACCCAACACCTAGCACAGTGCCTGGCACAAAGGACATGTTCAATAAATATTTGTTGAATGAATTGATGAAGTTGGAACAAATGTGAAGGTTTGGAAATGCTAAACAGCATATCTGGTCTAAGGAACTACAAGTAGTACAGTATGGATGGAACACAGGAATAGTGGGTAAGCAGGCATAACAGGTGAGGCTAAGAGGTTGCGAGGGACTGTATTATGAATAAATTTTATGTTTTCCTAAGCAGTTTTGACTTCATTCTGAAAGTGATGGGTAACCACTAAACAGTTTTCAGCTGTTGGGTGGCAGGTGGTCACATTAGCACTTAAGAAAGTCTGGAGAATAAACAGAAATGGAGGTAAGATGGCCATTCAGGGAGTTGTAGTAATCTGGTTGAGAAACAAAACTGCATTGTGGCTGTGCAGTGGGGATGGGAAAAGTGGGAACAGTTTTGAATTATTGGAAGAGAGTGAAGGGAAGGGAAAGGTACAAGAGAAGGAATAACAGATAACCTAGGGTTTCAGCCTGAGCAGCTGTGTGTTTATTGAAATAGTCACCAACATAGAGATCAAAAGGACCAGATGTGGAGCTCCATCTTCAGTGGATCCAACACTGGAGCACCCAGATATATAAAACGAATATTATTAGGCCAAAAGTGAGAGATACACCTCAATACAATAATAGTTGGGAGACTTCAACATCTCACTCTAAGCAGATTATCCAGAAATAAAAACAGCAAACATCCTATTTAAACTGCACCATAGACCAAATGGACCTAACAGACATCTACAGAACTTAATACACATCTACAGAACATGTCACTCATGTTCTGTATAGTACACATTCTTTTCATTATCAATGGAACATTCTCCAGAACTGTTCATAAGTTAGGACACAAAACAAGTATCAACAAGTTTTTAAAAATCAAAATCATATCAAGTATCTCCTCTGAGCACAGTGCATTAAAACTAAACATCAATAACAACAGGAACATTTGAAACTATACAAATATATGGAAATTAAACAACATGCTCCTGAACAACCAATGGGTGAAGGGAGAAATTAAGGATAATACTTAGAAACACAACATACCGGCCGGGCGCGGTGGCTCAAGCCTGTAATCCCAGCACTTTGGGAGGCCGAGACGGGCGGATCACGAGGTCAGGAGATCGAGACCATCCTGGCTAATACGGTGAAACCCCGTCTCTACTAAAAATACAAAAAACTAGCCGGGCGAGGTGGCGGGCGCCTGTAGTCCCAGCTACTCCGGAGGCTGAGGCAGGAGAATGGCGTAAACCCGGGAGGCGGAGCTTGCAGTGAGCTGAGATCCGGCCACTGCAGTCCAGCCCGGGCTACAGAGCAAGACTCCGTCTCAAAAAAAAAAAAAAAAAAAAAAAAAAAAAGAAACACAACATACCAAACTTATAGAACACAGCAAAAACAATATTAAGAGACAAGTTTATAGTAATAAATGCCTACATCAAAAACTAGAAAGATTTCAAAAAACAATCTAATGATTTTTCTCAAAGAATTAGAAAAGGAAGAACAAACCAAATTCAAAGTTAGTAGAAGAAAAGAAATAATAAAGATCAGAGCTGACGTAAACAAATTTAGATAAAAAATACAAAAGATAAATGAAACAGAAAGCTGGTGTTCTGAAAAGAAACAAAATTGGCAAACCATTACCTAGACTAGACAGAGAGATGGGGTGAGAAGGAGAGGGGAAAGGAGGGAGGAAGGGAAGGGAGGGAGGAGGGGAGGTAAGGGGAGGGAAGAGGAAAGGGGAGGGGGAAGGAGAGGGGGAAAATTAAAGGGGAGAGGAAGGGGAAACGGGGAGAGGGAGGGAAGGGCAAGTTCAAGTAAAGTCAGAAGTGAAAAAAAGACGCATCACTTAGAGACCACTGTGAGCAACTATCTGATAACAAATGGGAAAACCTGGAGGAAATAGCTAAATTCATGGAAATATACAATCTACTAAAATTGAACCAAGAAAAATTTAGAAAACTTGAAAAGACCAATAAAAGTAATGAGATTGCATCAGTAATAAAGAATCTCTCAAAAAAGAAAAGTCTAGGACTGGATGGCGTCCCTGCTGAATTCTACTGAACCTTTAAAAAAGAATTAATACCAAATCTTCTCAAACTATTCCAAAACACTGAAGAAGAATGAACTCTTCCTAACTCATTCTATGAGGCCAGAATAACCCTGATACCAAAAGCAGACAAGGATACAAAAAAGAAAATAAAATAAAATTACAGGTTGATACCTCTGATGAACATAGACACAAAAATCTTCAACAAAATATTAGCAAACTCAATACAACAGCACATCAAAAAGATAATACACCATGATGTAGTGTGATACACCCCAGAAATGCAAGAACATATTAGTGGGTTGTATCCCCGAGCCCAGGAGGTCAAGGCTGCAGTGAATCGTGATCATGCCACCACTGCACTCTAGCCTGAGCGACAGAGTGAGACCCTGTTTCAAAAAACAAACAAACAAAAAACTGACTCCCAGGGCATCCTCCCTGCACACAAACAGGCTGCTGTCCCTCTGTAACCTCACACACTGACCCCTGGGCTCACTTGGTGAGCACATCCCCAGAGAGAGGGTAGGTGGCAGGAAAGAGCACTGGCTTGAGGGCAGGCCACCTAGATCTCGGACCTACCTCTGTACTCAATCGTGTGGACAAGTTAGTTACCCTTAGCCTTGATGTTCTCATCTGAAACAATTTAAAATATTATTTTACATTATAAAAATAGAGATAGGGTCCCACTATGTTGCCCAGACTGGTCTCAAACTCTTGAGCTCAAGCGATCCTCCCACTTCTGCCTCCCAAAGAGTTGGGTTTACAGGTATGAGCCACTGCACCTGGCCAACTGGGAACCATTCTAATCTATCATAGAGGGTTGCTGTGATAGAAAGGGAAGTATCAGTCTGGGAAGATTTCAGCTCAGCTCATGAATCACTGGCTTCATCTTGTGAAGCCAGAAATTCTCTAGCCATCACCCCCTCCATGGTCATATTGATGCCCATCAATCAGACCACCAGGAACATGCCTGCAGTCAACAAAGTTGGGTCATTCAACATAGGCAAATCAATAAATGTGAAACATCACTGCAACAGAATGAAGAATAAAACCATATGATAATTTCAATAGCTGCAGAGAAAGCATTTGTCAAAATTCAACATCCCTTCATAATAAAAGCTCTCAACAAATTAGGTGTAGAAGGAAAGTACCTCAACATAATGAAGGCCGTGTATAACAAACCCACAGCTAACATCTTACCTAACAGGGAAATGCTGGAAGCTTCTCCTCTAAAAACTGGAATAAGACATGGATGCCCACTCTCTCCATTCTTATTCAACAAAGTACTGGAAGTTCTAGCAGGATCAATGAGGCAAGAGAAATAAATAAAGGACATCCAAATGGGAAACGAGGAAGTAAAACTGTCCCTGTTTGCAGATGACATGATCTTATATCTAGAAAAACCTAACAACTTTACCAAGAGATTCTTAGAACTGATAAATTCAGTAAAGTTGTAGAATACAAAAACAACATAAAAAAAATTAGTAGCATTTCTATACATGAACAAAGAACTAGCTGAAAATGAGGTCAAGAAGGCAATCTGGTTTATAATAGCTACAAAAAAACAAAAATACCTAGGAATAAATTTAGCCAAGGAGGTGAAAGATCTCTACAAAGAAAATGACAAAACACTGATGAAATAAATTGTAGATGACACAAACAAATGGAAGGACATCTCATGTTCATACACTGGAAGAATTAATATTGTTAAAATGACCATAGTACCCAAGTCTATCTACAGATTCAATACAATCCCCATCAAAATACCAATGCCATTTTTCACAGAAATAGAAAACACAATCTTAGAATTTGTATGAAATCACAAAAGACCCCAAGTAGCTGAAGCAATTCTGAGCAAAAGAACAAATCTGTATAAAGCACAGTACCAGACTTCAAAATATTCTACAAAGCTCTAGTAACCAAAACAGCATGGTATTGGCATAAAACGGACACACAAACCAATGGAACAGAATAGAGAACCCAGAAATTAATCCATGTATCTACAGGCAACTGCTTTTTGGCAAAGATTGCAAGAACACTCAGTGGGGGAAGTCTTTTCAATAAATGGTGCTGGGAAAACTGGATATCCATACACAGAAGAATAAAACTAGACCCCATCCCACCTCTTACCCTATACAAAAATCAAACAAAAATAGATCAAAGACTTAAAATGTAAGACCCAAACTTCTAAAACTATTAGAAGAAAACATAGGGGAAACACTTGAGGACACTGGTCTAGGAAAAGTTTTATGACTAAGACCTCAATAGCACAGGTAACAAAGCAAAAATGAACAAATGGGATTTCAGCAATCTAAAAAGCTTCTGTACAGTAAAAGAAACAATCAATGGAGTGGAAAGACAACTTACAGAGTGGAGAAAAATATTTATAAACTATTAATCTGACAGGTGACTAATATCCAGGATATACAAGGAACTCAAACAGCTTAACAGAAAAAAAAATTCAATTAAAAATGGGCAAATGAACAGACATTTCTCAACAGATGACATTAAAATTACCAATAGTTTATTTGCTTAGAGGTGTTTATAGTATTCTTATGGTAGTTTGTATTTCTGTGGGATTGGTGGTGATATCCCCTTTATCATTTTTTATTGCATTTATTTGATTCTTCTCTCTTTTATTCTTCATTAGTCTTGCTAGTGGTTTATCAATTTTGTTGATCTTTTCAAAAAACCAGCTCCTAGATTCATTGACTTATCGAACTTTTTTTTGTGTGTGTCTGTCTCCTTCAGTTCTGCTCTGATCTTAGTTATTTCTTGCCTTCTGCTAGCTTTTGAATTTGTTTGCTCTTGCTTCTCTAGTTCTTTTAATTGTGAAGTTAGGGTGTCAATTTTAGATATTTCCTGCTTTCTCTTGTGGGCATTTGGTGCTATAAATTTCCCTCTACACACTGCTTTAAATGTGTCCCAGAGACTCTGATACGTTGTATCTTTGTTCTCATTGGTTTCAAAGAACATCTTTATTTCTGCCTTCATTTCGTTATTTACCCAGTAATCATTTTGGAGCAGGTTGTTCAGTTTCCATGTAGTTTTGTGGTTTTGAATGAGTTTCTCAATCCTGAGTTCTAATTTGATTGCACTGTGGTCTGAGAGGCAGTTTGTTGTGATTTCTGTTTTTTCACGTTTGCTGAGGAGTGCTTTACTTCCAATTATGAGGTCAATTTTAGAATAAGTGTGATGTGGTGCTGAGAAAAATGTATATTCTGTTGATTTGGGGTGGAGAGTTCTGCAGATGTCTATTAGGTCTGCTTGGTGC
The DNA here is from genome assembly GCF_047675955.1 of Chlorocebus sabaeus. Lineage (NCBI taxonomy): Eukaryota > Metazoa > Chordata > Mammalia > Primates > Cercopithecidae > Chlorocebus > Chlorocebus sabaeus. Next base: position 80,085,829 of record NC_132923.1, on the reverse strand, counting down.
AGAGCTGAGTTCAAATCCTGGATATCCTTGTTAACCTTCTGTCTTGTTGATCTGTTTAATATTGACAGTGGGGTGTTAAAGTCTCCCATTATTATTGTGTGGGAGTCTAAGTCTCTTTGTAGGTCTCTAAGGACTTGCTTTATGAATCTGGGTGCTCCTGTATTGGGTGCATATATATTTAGGATAGTTAGCTTTTCTTGTTGAATTGATCCCTTTACAATAATGTAATGGCCTTCTTTGTCTCTTTTGATCTTTGTTGGTTTAAAGTCTGTTTTATCCGAGACTAGGATTGCAACCCCTGCTTTTTTCTTTTGCTTTCCATTTGCTTGGTAGATCTTCCTCCATCCCTTTATTTTGAGCCTATGTGTCTCTTTGCACATTAGACAGGTCTTCTGAATACAGCACACTGACGGGTCTTGACCCTTTATCCAATTTGCCAGTCTGTGTCTTTGAAGTAGCAAAGACTTGGAACCAACCCAAATGTCCATCAATGATAGACTAGATTAAGAAAATGTGGCACATATATACCATGGAATACTATGCAGCCATAAAAAGGATGAGTTCATGCCCTTTGCAGAGACATGGATGAATCTGGAAACCATCATTCTCAGAAAACTATCACAAGGACAGAAAATGAAACACTGCCTGTTCTAACTCATAGGTAGGAATTGAACAATGAGAACACTTAGACACAGGGTGGGGAACATCACACACCAGGGCTTGTTGGTCAGTGCGGGCCTAGGGGAAGGATAGCATTAGGAGAAATACCTAATGTAGATGATGAGTTGATGGATGCAGCAAACCAACATGGCACATGTATACCTATGTAACAAACCTGCACGTTGTGCACTTGTACCCTAGAACTTAAAGTATAATAAAAAAAAATAAAATACAATGACCAATAAACATATTTTAAAATGTTCAACATCACTAATCACCAGGGAAATGCAAATCAAAACCACAATGAGGTATCATTTCATCCCTGTTAGGATGGCAATCATCAAAAAGACAAAAAATAACACACGCTGGCAAGGATGTAGAGTACAGGAAACCCTTCTTCATTCTTAGTGGGAATATCAATAGTACAGCACCTATGAATAACAGTATGGAGGTTCCTAAAAAACTACAAATAGAAATACCGTATGATTCAGCAGTTCCATTGCTGGGTATTAATCCAAAGGAAATGAAATCATTATATCAAAGAGACATCTATGCTCCTATGTTTATTGCAGCACTATATGTGATAGCCAACATATGGAATCAACTTAGGTATCCAACATCAAATGAATGGTAAAGAAAATGTGATAAACATACACACGGCAGAGAACTATTCAGTCATAAAAAAGAATGAAATCATGTCATTCACAGCAACATGGATGGAAGTGGAGGACATTATGTTAAGTGAAATAAGCCAGGAATAAAAAGTTAAGCACCACATGTTCTCACTCATATATGGAAGCTAAAAAAGGTTGCTCTCATAGAAATAAAGAGTAGAACAGAGGATGCTAAAGGCTGGGAAAGTAGGGAATAGGGAGAGATTAGTTTAGGATACAATATACAGTGAGATATGATGAATATGTTCTAGTGTTCTATATCACTGATATGGTCAGGCTTTGTGTCTCCATCTAAACGTTACCTGAATTGTAATCCCCACGTGTCGAGGGAGGGAGGTGACTGGATCATGGGGGCAGTTTCCCACATAGTGTTTTCATGAAAGTGAATGAGTTCTCATGAGTTCTGATGGCTTTATAAGGAGTTCTTCCCCCTTCACTTTCTCTTCTCTCTCTCACCTGCCGCCACGTAATATGTGCCTCTTCCCCTTCTGCCATGATTGTAAGTTTCCTGAGGCCTCACCAGTCACGCTGAACTGTGAGTCAATTAAACTTCTTTCCTTTATTAATTACCCAGTCTCAGGTATTTCTTTATAGCAGTGTAAAAATGGACTAATACAACTACCATAGGATGACTATAGTTAACAATAATATATTATATAGTTTTAAATAGCTAGAAGGGAGATATTGAATATTCTCAACACAAAGAAATGATAAATGTTTGATGATGAATATGCTAATTACCCTGATCTTATCACTATATATTTTATGTATCAAAACATTACTATGCACCTGGAAAAATATGTACAATTATTATATGTCAACTTAAAAATAACATCAAATAATGAAGAAATAATAACAACATAGAAACCTAGGGAAAAACTAGTATTTTTTTTCCTTTGGAGGATGGCATGGTTCACAGTTTAAGATATAGAGAAGACAAATAAAATAAAGGCTTAAAAGTATCCATTGGATTTAACAAAGGAGTTATTAGTGACCTTACCAAAAATAAGTTCAGTGGTATAATAGGAAACCTAATTGAAGTGATCAAGGAAAGATGAATCAAACATGAACAGAGGAGACTTTTATTTTTAACCAGTTGGTTAAGAGGAGAAGTAGAAATAACAAGTGACTGGAGAGGTAGTATCAAACTTAAGGATGGCTTTTTTTTGTTGTTTTGTGTTTTTGTTTGTTTGTTTGTTTTCTGTTTTTGAAACAGGGTCTGGCTCCATTGCCCAGGCTGGAGCCTAGTGGTGTGATCCCGGCTCACTACACCTCTGACTCAAAGGCTCCAGCCATCCTTACACCTCAGCCTCCTGAATAGTTAGGACTACAGGAATGTGCCACCATGCCTGGCTAGTTTAGTAGAGATGGGATTTTGCCATGCTTCCCAGGCTGGTCTTGAACTTCTGGACTGAGGCAATCCACCTACCTTGCCTCTCAAAGTGCTGGGATTACAGGCAAGAGCCACTGCATCCAGCCATCTTTTTTGATAAATTATAGTTATTTAGTCCTTGAATATGGAGGTTCTGTCACATAGTGCTTGCTATCCTCTATGTTGTCGTATACATTGGAGATAATTTTTAAAATGTGTTAAAATGAGATTCAAGTCTAAATTCAAAAATGAAAATCAGAAACAGACTCAAAACCTCCAATGCCTTTTGTGGTCACCTACCACTGTTGGATCATGTATGTTATTCAGTGTTTTCCCCTGTTAGTGAGAAGACTATCTCAAGTTGACTTTTCATTCAATCTCCAAGGATCTGAAAAGATGGTTCTGTGATCATAATTAAGAAAGCATCAGGAAATGGGTCAAATATCAGCAGGGATAACCAATAAGGTAAATTGACTTACTTTGACTCTTTTTCACTCAGGTCCACATCATCATAGATAATAACTTCCTGAGACTTAAGTTCTAGGGTCAAGACAGGATCAAAATAGTCCATTATTAAGCATGGTTTATATAAGCACTGGCTTTCCAAATTATACCCAATTACCTAATTATCCAGGTGCATCTTCGGGGCTGTTTTGGCAAAATCTGATCATAGAATACAAATAGAGTAGAAGAATCAAAGAATAAAAATACTCGCTATTTGGGAAGAAATTCAACTGAAAGATTAAAAAAGTTTGATGTCCCAGTATCTCAAAACATATATATTTATATTAATTTGATTTCACAAAGAGTTCCAGAAAAATAAGTTGCTCAAAGAATCATTTTTAGACTAAGTTCCCATCTTTCTGGAATTGAACAAATATGCTATACTGCTAGAATAGTGAGGTCTTAACTCCTAGAGGGGAGAAACAGCTTAATAGAACAGTCATGTTGATTTTTCTTCCATGGTTTTTATTTCAAATCATTGGCAATTGTTCCTTTACAATAATCTTGCATAATGTTGAATCTGACTTAGTGCCATAATAATGATTAGGCATTTTCATTTTACAATATTCACATTCCTTGGCACTCTACATAGAATTACATGATTTTCAGGTGATTCACCACTGAACAAGTTTGAGACCTTCGGATATAATTATTCATAATTATTCACTCCCTTATTTTATTAAATACCTTTAAATGTGGGTAGGGATACAATGCGTGTCTATTCTAAGTCAGCTTTTTTCTTTTAAACATAGACCAAGGATATGTTGAGATGTGGGATTTTATCAGGTGTATATAATTGTCATTTGTTTTTTAGTTCAGCAAACTCATATTTACAAAATATAATATACATTTGAATTGTCAAGTTCAAGTGACATCCAGGTAGCCACATAGCTAGAGCCGCTAAACAAAAATTAACAAACAACAGAACACATGATCCTCTTTTATTGACAAATTCAATGTACTGAACGTGTATTGACAGCCTACTATGTGTCATGCACTGTGCTAATTTATGCACTATTATTTTAATGGAAAAGCAAACAACATTCCAATGATCCATTCTCAATTCAGTTAGTTTGCTGGTGGCAATGTGATCATATTCAACTTATTATGTCTTAATTAGAATGAAGGATATCAAGTCCTTCAAAAGGCAGTATGGTAGAATGCAAAATGCATGAGTTTCATAGGCAGAGAGACTGGAATACAAATCCTGGATCACTTAAATATGGATGTAGGTTCTACAGCTTCTCAGAAAAGGGATGAAAACATTTATTTCTCTGGGATTTTAAGAGGAACACATCTGCTCCAGGGCATGGTATATAGTAGGTACTTGAGAAACATTATTCATCTTCCCCAATGTAAAAAAAATACTTCTGTATGAAACATCTTCTTTGATTTTGGTAGATCAATTTTTCATCAAATGTGGGAATGCAGGAAGGGTTACCATTTCTCTTTCCCTGCCTCTGAATATATGAAAATTGAGTACTTTTGATCAGCAATAAGCAAATGGCACTTACCTAAATCAGGCAGCAAAATGGAAAACGCACTGTTGATTGACAAAAGACATAAAAGAGTTAAGGAGAAAAAACATGTTCCGAAAGATGAGCTGACAGATCTCCAATAACGTATTGATGACGCTGGATTGCCCTTCTTGCCCTGGTATTCTCTGACTCCAAGAAAAATGGTTCCTCTGGTATTAACAGATTCACAAGATGTGCACAGGATGTTATGGGAACACAAAGGAAACATAGGTAATCCAGGTTTGGAAAGAGAAGTTCAGGGGAGGAATTCAAGCAGGGATAATATTTGATCGAATTTTGAGGGAAAACTAGAACTTTGAGAATAAAAGAAAGCTGGAGGATGGCAGGCACATTCCAAACCATGGGAATATCATGTTCAAAGCATGGAGGCATGAGACACCATGGCAGAGTGTGAGATCTATAGCTATGTGGATCGGATGGTAGTGAGAGTTACTTTTAGCGAGAGACAGAACTAGAGAAGTAGAACGGGGACAGCCATGAAGTATTTACTTGCCAGGCTAAGAACTGGATATTTGTTCTAAACGTTGTATGTAGCCAACCAATAGTTTTGAGAGAAAGGTAATCAGATTTGCATCTTAAAAATATTAGCATTCTCATCTGGCTCAAATATTATGGGACTGCACGTTATCATGCCAATAATTTTCTCTCAGAAAACATCTAATTTGCTAAGGCCAGGGTCTGCCTTTGTGCATAGGGTCTTGTTGACCACAGAAGGTAAACTCCCTCTTCTTCCATATTAGGACTACAATTTATAAACCTCATGCTTTCTTGGGTCTCTTGGTAGATCTAGATCCAACTGACAGTTGGACTTAAAGTCACAAAACTCTGAAGCTTTATAATCAAAAAGAACTTCAGGGTAGAACAACATAATTCCATCTCACTATAGGTAATGACCTTGGGCAAATTATTTTATCATCTTCTGCCCTCACAAAATAAAGTCTCTATATCTTTGTATCTACACAGATGTTCCCGGTCTTACAATGGTTTGACTTGCAATTTTTCTGCTTTACAGTGGTGTGAAAGCGATATACATTCAGTAGAAACCTACTTCAAGTATCCTTAAGACCATTCTTTTTCCACTTTCAGTACAGTATTCGATAAATTACATGAGATAGTCAACACTTTATTGTAGACAGGCTTTGTGTTAGATGATTTTGCCCAACTGTAGGCTGATGAAAGTATTCCAAGCATGTTTAAGATGGGCTAGGCTAAGCGATGACATTTGGTAGATGTATTAAATGCACTTTTAACTTAACATATTTTAGAGTTGCAATGAGTTTATTGGGACATAACCCCATCATAAATTGAAGAGCACCTTAATATCTACATCTATATCTATCGATTGCCTGCAAAGTGTCTCCAGAGTCCCCCTTCCATTATATACAAGAGAAAACTGGAATGCTGCAGGTATATAAAGGAAGTGATATGTCCATGGTTATACATGGAATAAATGGCAGAACTGGTACTAGAATCTAGAATCCAGGTTCCCCTCATATCTCTTTCTAGTGCTAGTGAGTTTGGAACCTCTCCCAAAACTGGCACTTAGCCTAGGTCATCTCAGAGGGTCTTTTCCAGGTCTAAGACCTTGCAATACACGAACTGTTCAGCTGAGCAGCTCATCTCCCCCTTCCACATATTGCTGCTCTCAAGGGAGATAAATTAAATATAGAACAGTAGACAGATAAAAACTACTGGGGCTTGTAGGGCCCGAAAAGCGTAAAAGGACATGATAAGTAACATAACGCTTAGTGGTAACAACAGGAATAGGATGTTAAGGATGATGAGGAAAGTTTCCTTTCTGGACTTTGCTTAAGATTTTCTCTCTACCCTCATTTTCAACACTTTCTCTGCCATTTTTTCAAAGGAGCATGCCACTTTCTCATTAATTAGTCTCTGTGCATGTAGTTCAATCAAAAATTCACAAGAAAGGGGCAGATGATGGCCAGATCCTTGGTTTTAGTTTCTGCTATCCCCTTCACTGTTTCTTAGATTGGATGGATAACATCAACCTGTGTATCTACCAGGTTAATCCCCTCATGGAAAGGGATTTAAAGGGACTTTTTACCTTAAGTTTTCTTTTGACTTGGTTTTCTTTATTTTAAATCTATCCTTTTCTTTCTTGAAGAATTGCTGCAGTCTTTTGAGTGCTTCTTTTCCATCTAAACTAAGAGGAATCACAGGACGTAAGTAACATGGCATTTAAGAGAGTACTAGAGATAGAGAAGGCTGTTGTATTATGAAATCAAATGCCACATGTTCTCACTTATAAGTGGGAGCTAAACAATAGGTATACATGGACATAAAGATGGAAATAACAGACACTGGGGACTCCAAAAAGGGGGAGGGTGGGAGGAAGAATGAGGGTTGGAAAGTTCCCTATTGGGTACAATGTTCACTATTTGGGTAATGGGTACACTAGAAACCCACACCTCATCATTAGGTAATATATCTATGTATCAAACCTGCACATGTACCCCTGAGTCTCTTAAAAAAATAAAGAACCAGAAGCTTTTGTTTCATGTCCAAAACACATCCCACTCAAGAAAGAGCAAGAAAATGCCTTATTGAATTATATGCTTTTCTTCTTTGTTTAGATGTGATACGAAGTAGCACACACCAGTCAACTATGAAGGGAGTAATTATATTTCAAGACAAACTACCACAAGTAGTCTCTATTTTGCAGATTTTATGAAGCAGTCTTCCCTTTAGAGGAAAAGATAACTCAGGGAAATGTAGTTTACAAACTGTACTAGAAATATGTTATAGAAAATCCTGGCTCAATTCCCACCTATGAGTGAGAACATGCGGTGTTTGGTTTTCTGTTCTTCGATAGTTTGCTGAGAATGATGGTTTCTAACTGCATCCATGTCCCTACAAAGGACACGAACTCATCCTTTTTTATGGCCGCATAGTATTCCATGGTGTATATGTGCCACATTTTCTTAATCCAGTCTGTCACTGATGGACATTTGGGTTGATTCCAAGTCTTTGCTATTGTGAATAGTGCTGCAATAAACATACGTGTGCATGTGTCTTTACAGCATCGTGATTTATAATCCTTTGGGTATATCCCCAGTAATGGGATGGCTGGGTCAAATGGTATTTCTAGTTCTAGATCCTTGAGGAATCGCCATATTGTTTTCCACAATGGTTGAACTAGTTTACAGTCCCACCAACAGTGTAAAAGTGTTCCTATTTCTCCACATCCTCTCCAGCACCTGTTGTTTCCTGATTTTTTAATGATTGCCATTCTAACTGGTGTGAGATGGTATTGCATTGTGGTTTTGATTTGCATTTCTCTGATGGCGAGTGATGATGAGCATTTTTTCATGTGTCTGTTGGCTGTATGAGTCTTAACTATGACAAAATATACCTCTTTGGAGACCATCCAACCTAAATTCCCTGACCAGTCAACAACTCATACTTCTCCCTACTTTATATTAACCAGTATCTAAAAATTTTGTCTATTTGTTTATTTCTTTATTGTTCATCTTCCTTATCTAGACTGTGCACACTATGTGATCTGACTTCTTCAAACAGAGACCTGACAGTATTGTTTAAACAATATAACTAAAAAAATTCAGATTAATTGGTATATGTCAAACATAATATCCCACAATTAGGGGATATACTTTACTCTCAATAAACATTAGAACATTAAAAAATAATGACCTAATATTATATCAAATTAAAAACATTTTATAGTCAGTTCAAAAAAGGCAATTATTCTGTATTTGCTCACCACCATGTAAGTGAATGAGAAAATAACAAATATAATAACAGGAAAAATACGCTCATTTGGACAAAATCATCACATCACTCTCGAATATCTACTAGGCAAAACTGTAATAACAAAAATACTTTTCAAAAAAATAAAATGAGAAAATGTTTATACCCAAGACCTAAAAAAAAAAAAAAAAGGAAATCCTGGCTCTTGAAATTCTTATCATTGATTTTTAATTTACTGAATAATATAGCAATGGTGATACACTGATTACCCAGCTGATAACTACAATTCTGTCAAATATCCTTTTGGGGCTTTTAGGGGGGAGAGTGAGGGAACGATATGCCCACATCATGCCAACCAGCATGCCCAGTTCAGGGTCTCCTTGAACTCTTAAACTCCTTGCTTTTGACCACTGCTGTTTTCTTTTCCACAACATGTCCTTAATAACTAAACTTGTCGAATAATACCCATCTGAACAAATTTTATTCTTGATAACACTGGATCACTACATGTTATATTAAGCCCAAATCCCAGAGATAGGCTTACTAACTTACAGAGACACAGGTAAGTCATAACCATTGATTTGTTCCTGGAAAAACAGCTATAGAATTGAAGCAAGTTTTATTAATATTTATGTCCCTTTTATTACTTATTTCCTAACCCAATATCAAAATCCTTTACTCTGGGAAATGGGTATTTCTCAAAAGTGAGAACAATGTGATTTAATATGTATAGTATATGATTGTACACAATTACAAGTATCCTGTTGATCACAATTGTAATGTTACAATAGGTTATCATAACTTTCAGTGTGAATCTTTCCTAAAAGATGATGATGGGAGTCGGGGGTGGCGATGGGGCGGGGTGGAGGTGGGTTCTCACTTAAACTCTGGCTTTACTATACCAACGGGAAGTATCATTAGCCTACAAAGCCAAGAAAGAGAGAAACTCACTCTATCTTTGGGTAGTTGTTCTTTGTTTTGTAGACATCTTCATACATTTCTTCTCTGTTTTCTTCTGAAATTAAAAAACCCTACTTACATTCATTCCAATAGCAATAGTTCAGATTCATATTTAACAAAAATTTTTAGATACTTACTAGATGCTAGGTACTTTGATCTTTCTTTTGTTAAATAGTTTTTACTGAAACTCAGCCACATGTGTTTAAAAGTGTATGGTAAAAATACTTAAAACTCTATAAAAGTATGTATAAATGAAAATTAAGACTCATTTCCACCTGATTCCAAGTTTGAACTGATTTAGTCAAAGACAGTTGGTTCTTCAATAGATTCCTTCCTTCCATCCTCCCTCCTTTCTGTATTTAATACATAATAACCAGAATTTACTAAGCATCAGGCATTGCGCTGAATGCTGGGGAAACCATGGAAAATGAGCTATATCTTGAATAATCTCTCCCTTCACAGCATGGCTTTGGCCTAGCCCAAAACATAAGGTTAACATACACAGATATACTTTAATTCAATCCTGAAACAGAGTCTAATGGAAAGAACTTTGAATTAAGGGTCAGGATTTTCAGGTTCAAAACTCGACTTTAACACACAATGATCTTAGAGGAGTCACTTCTCTATGTCTCAATTTTCTTTTTAAAATGAGTGTGCTGGGTTTAATGATATTTAAGGTTGTTTTTCCCTCTAAACTTCTGGGATTCTAAGAAGATCAATCAGAGTAACATTTGATTCTCTCTCCTCCATTGCTTTTTCTTTTTCTAAAATTTATTTTAAAATTGACAAATAATTATATATACTTATGATCTATAACATGTTTTGATAATTGTATACATAGTGGAATGACTAAGTCAAGCTAGTTAACATATTCATTACCTCACATACTTTCTCGTGAAGAGAATTAAAAAACCTACTCTCAGCAATTTTCAAGTATAAAATACTTTGTTATTAACTATAATCACTACGTTGTACTATAAACCTCCTGAAGGTACTTCTCCTAATTGAAATTTTGTATCCTTTGACCAACACCTCCCCATTACTTTTTCATTCATGAATTCATTCATTCAACAGATTCTTTTGAATATCTAACATGTACTTGGCATTATGCTAGGGGCTGGAGAAAATGGTATGTATAAAGAAGGTAATAATCTAGGAGGGGAGACATTAATTAAAAAGTCACATAAGAACAAAATTACCACTGCAACAAGTACTATGAAAAAGAAGTCCATGGTACTATGAGATTGTACACCAAGGAGAATATTCCCTGTGGAAATAATGATGGAACTGAGATTAGAAGATTAAGAGTCAGTGAAGCAAAGGGACCCAGGGGAGGAAAGAGGATTTCGGAAAGGGAGGGAGAAGCATATGAAAATACCCTGCTGTGGGAGCTTGGCAAATTATAGAAGCTAAAAGAAGGTCAGCATAGCTGGGTCTCAAAGGTGAAGACTGAGTATAGTATGAGATGAGGCTCCAGAGGTCTGTAGGGGTAGGTTAGTCAAGGACTCTAGATCATGTCAGAAGTCAATCTTTAAAGTATTAGAAAGCCAAGAAAGTGTTTTCAGTAAAAACATTCTTATAATCAGACTTCCATTGTAAAAAATCAGGAAGGAAGTAAATTCACTTTTACATAAGAATGTTCTTACTGGCATCTTCATGTTCCTGATTCTAAATGCATTTATTAGCACATACCTTGGTATTGCTGTTAGCACATACCTTGATACTGCTTCTCTTAGCTTCTCACAAATGGTATTATTAAAATATGAATAATTAAAAGACGTCTTATCACTAATCAGTCATAGAAGTATTCTGTAATTCCTACTGGCAGCTTCAGAAATGTCTTCCCATACTTACCACTATTTGAGGCAGATGAGCTACCGAAGTTTGGCTTCGGTCTACGGGAGAAAATAACAAAGACCATTTTTGTACCTTTAAAGTCTCATCACATTCATCTTGCTGAAAGACTGGAACGTTACTTACACCTCTTTCCTGGAGTACTCGACATCATCATATATCTCCTCCGAGATGGAACTTGGCTTAGAGACCCCTAGGTCTGGAGTTTCTTTAGTCGACTCCAAAACCTCCAGATACCCACCTGAAAGGAAACCAGAAACCCCCCCTGAAAAACATTTCTTCAGCTGCCATCATAAAGTCATTCACACACATCACTGGCAATGCAAGCAAGCATAAGAAAAGGCAGATTAAATGGGCTAAAATTGGATTACAGTCTTGGTATGTATGATCCTTGGGCAAGCCACCTCACTTTGCAGTGCCTCAGTTATGATTCTCTGAAGTTGAGGATAATAATGCTAACACCGAATCATGTGGTTTTGGCAAGGATTAAATACATACTTAAAAAGGGTGCTGGTTACCTAGTAAACTAGTAACTCCCATCTTTGATGGTTCTTCCTTTAATCCCTGACCTCAAACTTTGAAGTCTACCAGGGTACATCCCTGGGGCTTATCTCTCTACATCTAGATGATCTTATCCAGTCTTATGGCATTTCTTAAAGCAAAATTTCTCAGACAAGTTGATTGAGCACATATCAATATATAGTATTCATTAATTCATTCTGGAGTTAGCCAGAAGATAGTGTGCCAGGTTAACAAATGTAGAGGGACTGTTTGCACAGGTAGCTAAATGCAGATGCTGGCTTACTTCACAGAGTTGTAAACTCGTCATAACCATAAAACTGCCACTTCTTTATCTGTTGGCATTGGTTAATGTTTAGGGTACGGGTAATTCATAGCCATATTCAGATATGAACTACTAATCAGAAATAGAAAGTAATATACTTGAGAAATAAACAACAAGCACATTAACTTGTATCTATTAATTAAATGAACCAAGCAATAAGATTTTATCCTCTGACAAGAAGTCAGTGAGCGTGTAGGCCCCAAACCATCTCAACAAATGTCAGCTCTCGGAGGCATAAGGTCCTGCTTTTTCTCAAGGAGTGATCAGTAAATTTCTCCAATACAAAATAAAGATGCTGAACACACACTTGCTTCTTAGTCTGCAGCATTTTTTTTTCCTTCCTCAATCCTTCCTTTTGGCTGAAGGAAATGCAAAAGTTTATGGCTTCATTTTAAAAACACTGACGACTCTCAAATTTACATCTCCAATTTAGACATCTCTCATGAATTCCAGATACTTTATCAGCCTTCACACCATTTCCTTTTGGTTGTCTAAACATATTACATTCCAAACCAAACTCATAACTTCTCTCTGCAAGTTTGCTCTTCCTGAAGTTTATTCAGTCTCATAAAAGGGGCAATTCCATCCTTTATGTTGCTCAGGCCCAAAACCTTGGAGACATCCTTGATTCATTTCTCTCTCATTTCTCACTTCTAATCCAAAGCCATCTGTCCACTATAGTTTCAAATTATATTCTGATTTCAAACACATCTCAGCAATTCCACCATAGTATCCTCTTCCAAGCTACCACCATTTCTCACCTAAATTATTGCAATAACCTCCTAACCGTTCTCCCCGATTTAGCTTACATTTTATTTTCAAGATAGAAGCCAGATGATTTTTTAAAATGCAAATCAGGTCATGCCTTTCTTGTACTTTCAAAGGCTTTCAGTGGTTTTAAAAATCTCATTTATGGTAAATGCTAAAGTTCTTGCAATGATCTACAGAAGTCCCTTATTATTTCTGTGACCCCGTCTCCTATTATACTCTTCCTCAGTTACTCTGAGGCCACACTGGCCTCCTTGCAGCTCCTCCAACGTATCTGGCCAACTTCTGCCTCAGGGATTTGCACTTTTTTTCTTTTCCTAGGTCGTTCATATCCTAGATACACATATGGCTCTCTTCCTCAGCTACTTAAGGTCTTTGAAGTCATCCATGAGCACTTTTTTTTTTTTTTTTTTGAGACGGAGTCTCGCTCAGTCACCCAGGCTGGAGTGCAGTGGTGCGATCTCGGCTCACTGCAAGCTCTGCCTCCTGGGTTCACGCCATTCCATGAGCACTTTAAAATGGCAACCTCTATCACCTTCATCTGCTTCCTTAATTCTCTTAGCTTGCTTTATTTTTTCATAGTATTTACTATTAATACCATTCAATATAGATCTTTTATTATTTATTGTCTGTCTCCTCTGATCAGAAAGTAACCTCCATGAGAAAAGGAATTTTTGCCTGTTTGCTGCTATATACCCCCATTTCCTAGAACAGTGCTGGGCACATAAAAAGCACTTAATATATTTGAATTTCGAATGATTTGAATGCATGTGTCTTCTTACTAGTGAATTTAGTGTATTACATTTATAGTGTCTACTGATATTTTAAAATTTATATCTATTATCTTAGTATATATTTTTATTTGTTCCATTTTTTTTCTTATCTTCGTCTGGCTAAAGTTTCTTCTCTTTCCGCCATTCTGTTTTCTTTTCTATTTGTTTTCTTTCATTTATCTTTTAATAGTTACCCACAAGAGTGACCACTATCCTGACTTCTAATACCAGCAGTACTTATTTTTGAATGTTATAATAATGGAATAATTTAGTATGTACTCTATGGTGTCGCCTACTTTCCTTCAACATTCTATTTGTGAGATTCATCCATAGTGTTGCAAATAGTTTTAATTTGTTCATTCCAATGACTTTATTCTATTGTGTGAATAGGTTACCATTTATTTATCTATTCTACTTTTTATGGGCATTTGGACAGTTTCCAATTTGGGGCTATTACAAAAAGTTTTGCTACAAACGTTTTGTCTGTGTGTTTTGGTGCATTAAACTGTGCACTTATATTGGGATATATACATAAGTACGAAATTGCTAGGTCATAGGATATGCATATGTTCAACCTTAGTACTACCAAACAGTTTTCCAGAATGGTTGTCTCAGCTTACAGTCTCCACAGAGAATGAGAGTTTTAGTTGCTTCATATCTTCACTAACACTTGATACTTTTAGTCGTTTCTATGGTAGACAATTTGGCGAGCAGAATTGAATCTTCATAGTGTATTTGCCCTTTGGATAGTCTCTTTGAGGAAGGACCTGTTCAATATTTTTCTAATTTCACTGTATTTCTTTATTTAAAAATGATTTCTAGTTTATATTTTCTGAATACCCAGCATTTATAGAAGATATGTATTCCAAATATGAGTCATTTATCAAATATGTATATATTTGATATATAAATGGTATATGTAAATAATGCAAATATCTTCTCCTACACAGTGACTTACCTTCTCACTCTTTTTAAATTTTTATTTTAAATTTTAAGTTCTGAGATACCTGTGCAGAATGTGCAGGTTTGTTGTGCCATAGTGGTTTGCTGCACCGACCAACCCGTCATCTAGGTTTTAAGCCCCGCATGCACTAAGTATTCGTCCTAATGCTCTCCATCCCCTTGCCTCCCACCGCTGACAGGCCCCAGTATGTGATGTTCCCTTCCCTGTGTCCATGTGTTCCTCACTGCTCAACTCCCACTTATGAGTGAGAATGTGTGGTGTTTGGTTTTTTCTTCCTATGTTAGTTTGCTGAGAATGATGGTTTCCAGCTTCATCCATGTCCTTGCAAAGGACATGAACTCATTCTTTTTTATGGCTGCATAGTATTCCATGGTATATATGCACCACATTTTCTTTATCCAGTCTATCATTGATGAGTTGTTTCCAAGTCTTTGTTATTGTAAATAGTGCTGCAATAAACATATCTGTGCATGTATCTTTATAGAATTATTTATAATTCTTTGGATATATACCCAGTAATGGGATTGCTGGGTCAAATGGTTTTTCTGGTTCTAGATCCTTGAGGAATCACCACACTGTCTTCCACAATGGTTGAACTAATGTACACTCTGACCAACAGTGTAAAAGCATTCCTATTTCTCCACAGCCTCGCCAGCATCTGTTGTTTCCTGACTTTTTGATAATTGCCATTCTAACTGGCGTGAGATGGTATCTTATTGTGGTTTTGATTTGGATTTCTCTAATGACCAGTGATTATGAGCTTTTTTTTCATATGTTTGTTGGCTGCATAAATGTCTTCTTTTGAGAAGTGTCTGTTCATATCCTTTGCCCACTTTTTGATAGGGTTGTTTTTTCTTTGTAAATTTGTTTAAGTTCCTTGTAGATTCTGGATATTAGACCTTTGTCAGATGGATAGATTCCAAAAATTCCCTCTCATTCTGAAGGTTGCCTGTTCACTCTGATGATAGTTGCTTTTGCTGTGCAGAAGCTCTTTAGTTTAATTTGATCCCATTTGTCAACTTTGGCTTTTTTTTGCCATTGCTTTTGGTGTTTTAGACATGAAGTCCTTGCTCATGCCTATGTCCTGAATGGTATTGCCTAGGTTTTCTTCTTAGGTTTTTATGATTTTAGGTTTTACATTTAAGTCTTTAATTCTTCTTAATTTTTGTGTAAGGTATAAGGAAGGGGTCCAGTTTCTGTTTTCTGCATATGGCTAGCCAGTTTTCTCAGCACCATTTATTAAACAGGAAATCCTTTCCTCATTGCTTGTTTTTGTCAGGTTTGTCAAAGATCAGATGGTTGTAGACGTGTGGTGTTACCTTCTCACTCTTTTAACGGTATATTTTAATGAATGTATCCTAGCTCTTCTAATTCTTTCAAGGCTAAAACAAATTAATACCATTACTCTCTTCCCAAACAATTACCAACCTTAGGACACTTTAATCACCGTCTCAATATAAGCACTATGAATGTTCAATATTTTATAATATTTTAGATCTTCCTCAATTTGACATTATTTTGTTGAGTTAATGCTTTCACTTAACTTTTTTTCTTGCATCCACAACTTTCTGTCTGTGATTATTTTCCTTCTGCCTGAAGTACATGCTTTAGAATTTCCTTCAGTGCATTTTATCTGGACAATAAAATGTCCCAGTTTTTATTTGTCTGACAACATCTTACTTTTCTTTTGAAAGACATTTTTATGAGATAAAATTTCAGGTAGACATTTAATCTCTTTCAGCAAAACTGTATTCTCGTTACACACTCAGCAGTCAGAGAGAACTCAACAGAGAGAACTCAGCAGAGAGAACTCAGCAGTCAGAGCTCAGTTTTTTTTTTTTTTCTTTTTGTAGGTAATTGGTTTTTCCCCTTTGTCTGTTTTTAAGGTCTTTTAAGATATTCTCTTACTCTTTAATGTTCTTCATTTTGCATGGCTAGGCACAGATTTCTGTTCTTTATCCTGCTTAAGAACCTTAGGGTTCCTGGTTCAAATTTATCTCTCTTAATAATTTTGGAAAATTCTCAGGTAGTATCTGTTTTATCTATTATTTCCTCTTCCTCATTTTTCCAGTATCTGTTTATGGAATTCTGATTTTTCTGATTTTATTGCTATTTTAAGACTTCTCACTTTATCTTCCATGACTTTTATTTTCTCTTTTACTCTTTTTTTTTTTCAAATCATTTCCCCCTGTAGAATGAATTTTGGATAATTTCTTTAGATTTATCTTTTAGTTCACTAATTTTCTCTTCAACTGTAGGTAATGTGATATAAAATATAATCACTGCATTTTATCAATTTATCAATTATTATTTTTTCCTTTTCAAATATTTTTAAAATATGGTTATTCCCTATTCATATTATTCTCTATTTTAAAAGCATATTAAACACTTTATGTGTTATACCCAATGATTCTAATATCTGCAATATCTTGTAGGTTGGGTCTGCTATCTGTTCTTCTGGTTTTCCCTCACTGTGAGTTGTTTCCTTGTGCTTGGTTATTTTTGACTATCAGTTGTTAATATTCTAAAGAATACTTTGAGGGAATTATTTGAAATCTGGGATAAAACTAAATAGGGATTTGGATCTCAGTAAAAATCATCAAGGCAAAAGTTAGCTTTGGCACGCACCTCCCAGGTTTCCTGGTTATTGCAGGCCTGTGGGTGCTTTTCTTTATAAATCATTTCTGTGATACTTTTATGAATATTTTAAAAAATTGATTCTTCACTTTTTTTTAGTCAAAAGAGTCATTCATATTGCCTAGTCCACCATATTTTTAGACACTGAAGTTTGATTTATCCTTTCATTCTACAAAATTAAGTTGGGTTTCTCCTGTGTGCCCGATACTATGTCAGGTTACAGAGATACAGAAAAAAAATACCAAATGGTCTGTGATTTCAAGGTGCCCACAGTGTGCCATGGGAGATAACACATAAATCATGAATTGTAATGTAAGGCATGGTATGATTTTTTTCAAAATACAAATAAATGAAAAAGACTAATAGTTACTTAACATATGATCCAGAAACTTCATATGCATTGACAAATAGCCCTAGGAAATTAGTAGTAGTATCACCACTTGCACATGAAAGTAAGTAAATTTCCCAAAATCACAGGGGTATAGAAATGCTTTATTCCAGGTCCTATTACTGTGGTCGTTCTGTTGTTATTAAAGTGTCAACTGAAAGGGTAGTAAAATCAGGAGTGCAAAAAGTTATATTGTTTGTGTCCCTGGATCCAACCATGACTAGACTTCGTGCTAGGTGAATCTCCTTTTCTTTTTGGTTTAACATAGTATGGTTTGATTACTGTTGCTTGCAATCAAGGGTCCTGACTACCATGCAGGTAAAATACAACATGAATAAAGTCCACAAATGACACCATAGTATTATCATCAGTACATGTCAATGATGATGTGAGCCTAGACAACAGGAGCTAGTATATATAAAGAGAAAAGAATAAACATTTGCTGAGTACCTATCATATGACATACTGTCAGATTTGGTCCTCATAAAAGCCCTGGGAGGTCCATATTATGATGATCTCTTTTTATAAATGAAGAAATTGAGTTGTAGGAACATAAAATCCTTACCACACAGCTTACTAAGTATTAGAGCTTAGGTTTGAACTCAAGACTTTTGCTTTTGAATTCATTGTTTTTTTTTTTTTTTTCCAGTACTGCACAGCTTCCTCACTAGGGCAAGTTGCTTGGCACATAATAGATGTTCAATAAATATTGGTAAAATAAATTAAAATTTTGACCATGCTCAGTTATAAAACAAATTGGTAATGATGAAGAGGATCAGGAAGAAATGCAACTTACAGTGGCCTTGGGAGTGCCTGGCCAGCTTCGGGCCCTCAGGGCAGGGATTTGTCTGGATGACGTCAATCATGGCCTCTTGCTTTCCAGCCAACATGTTCCTTCTACCTGTGTGGACGTTGGTCATCTGAATTTTTTCAGGTGTCCCTTCATAGGCATCTACCTAAACATATGCAAAAGGGAGAGTACCATAGGTCTCTGACTTACCTAATCAGTTCTTTGCTTAGTTGTACAGTTTTTCATTCATTCCTCTTGGATAACAATTGTTTATCATTTATTTAACATTGAACAATATCTTACCAGGTTCTAAGTTTCCTGAAGGTGCATACTATATCCTTCATGACCTCTGAATGTTCAATGAATGCCTGGCACAGAGGCAGCTCACAGGAAGCAGTCAGGATATAGAATGTACTGACTATAGGGTAGGCTTTTTATATTCCATATAACTTAATCATTATGATACTTCATGAGAAAAGTATCATCAATTCTCTTGATAAAGAGTTTAGAGAGGTTAAGTAACTGGTCACTGGTTCCACAGTTAGTAATCTACCTAGGCACGACTTGACCCCAGAACCTTGTTCTAAGGGATGCTATGTATTCCTTTTCACTTTCTTCTTTTTACCTACATTTTGTCTTCCCACTCACCATTCTTCTGTTCCTTCTCACTTCTTTCTTTACTCCCTTTCTCTAGCATTTGTCAAGCACTTACTGAAGGCAAGACAACATGCTAAGCTCTAGAAGTAGAGACAGAATTTCCTAAGACATTGGTCTTGGAGATAATGCATGCAAATGATTAATTAGGGCATAATGTGATGAATGTTATTTACAGCAGTATTGCTCACATCATGGAAACAGAGAGGATGAGGAGGCTGGTTCTCTTGGCTGGGAGAGGGGTTAGAGAAGACCTCGAAAAGAAGATTTTATTAAATTGTATTTTCCAAACGTCAGTAGGAGATTGATAGAGCAGATAAAGGAGTATCTGGCAGATAAAGCACAAAAAAAAGGCACAGGGGATTTGGGGAAGTGTTCACATCCTTATAAGGGTAGGAAGGAGGCTGCTGATAAGGTAAGAGTTTAAGGAAAAAGATAAGGAAAAACAGCCTGGAGATGCGGTTGAAAAGGTAAATGAGCATGGGACTGCGTTACGAAGGGTTTTGCTTGCAAAGCAAAGAGTTTGGGCTTTATTTCTTAGCCATTAGGATTCAGGCAGGGGAAAACCCTGATCACATTTACATTTCAGAATATTCTGGATAGACTGACAGGAAGAGACCATGGAGAGAGAGAAAATTAGAGTATTTTTGGCCATCTAAGTGTTTTATAATTGTCCAATGAAAATGAGAGAAAGGTTATTGTCCTTCCGACTATAACAGAATAGACATGAGGATTGACTATGATAATACATTTGAAAGTACTTGGGAAAGGCTAATGTAATTAGTAGATATAAGGAGCGAATTATCCTGAGTTTTGGGTGGGACCTCAGGAAAACTCACAGAAGAATAAGAGGAGGGGCATTCTTTTAAGTCATGGTACCAAGAGTTAAATGTATAAATGGAGAAAAGTGACAAGAAAGTAATGAAGTCAATATTTTGCACAAATATAGTGACCACTGTCCTTCAGTGTATTGTCATAATGAAGGCAGTCCCCTCATTCACCTAACATATTCTAAATAACATTTAACAATTTCTGAAACCCAAACGCACTCTATGAAAGAAGGAAGTGACCCTTTATTAGTAGTTTGAGCCCATATCTGGCTCACGCCACATAGCCAGCATTGAAAAAGAGCAGAGCCTGAGATTTTTCATGGTTAATATCCTTAGTCATGTATCTCTCCTGCCCTCTCATATGCTCCTGATCAAACCATTCCTGATCTCTAACTTGACAGCCATTGATGGCTTGGCCTTCATACCCAGTGCTGCTTCCCTGGCTCTGGACCTTGTTTTTCTTAATTAGTAACTTACACCATCCTTTGAATTATGTTGCTTTCTGATGCTCTCTGAACACCCAACATGGTCCAGCACAGCCTCTGGACCTACACGCCAGTTCAGGCTCATACAGCCAACATGCTGTTTGATTTACCCTAGCTCTGCAGATGGCACTGGGACAACTGCATATTAAAAGATAGGCACATCTCAAACAGGTATCTAATGTGAGCATTGGCAATCACCCTGGTGGTATCTATTGTTTAAGCCTCCTGCCACCCAACTGCTTTGAAGAGGATAGGGTCAATTAGATATGGATATACACACATTCACCATATTTAATATTAATGAAAGCAACAAGAACACATTTCATTATTATGGTAGCTTATGGCGTATGAAACACTTTCTTGCACATTATTTTACCACCACAAACAAGGTAGAATTGGCATGGGAATGGGGATGGTAGTTGGGTAGAAATCATTTATTTTCATTTTACAGATGAGGTAACTGAGCTCAGAGACAAGTCACTCTTCTAAGCAGGGCCTTAGGGCACAGCATTTAAGGAAACTCACTCCAGGGTAGTACCAGGGCACGGACGGCACCTGAGAGTGGGTACTGCCTTGTAGTTTGCACCCTGGGTTTCTTGTTGGACTTAATCTAGTCCCAGCCCTGCTTCTAAGGCCTGCTTCATGGCTAAGAAGTAGAAAATTAGGGGCTGGAGCTTGGTGTCATTGTTACATTTATTTCCTTGATACAATATCAAATGCCCATTGCATTTTCTAACTCTGTCTCTCTGAAGAACTCTGTCTCTCAGGCCCCATAAGGTCACCCCCATGAACTGATCTGTTATATGTCTAAACAGCAGGAACCGAAGAACATAGGTACCTTGAAAACATGGTTTGAATGTGGTTCCTTTTCTGTGTTTTTAGGTTCCAATTCACATGGCTCTTTTTCCTTCATTTTTTTATCTTCATGTTTAGCACTGAAATGTGAAGACACACCAGGAAAAAAAAAAAAAAATGAAGCTTAGAGTGTTTAAATGGTAGTGTACTGTCCAATCCTAAATGAAATGAATGGGAAAAATTGATTTAAGCAAATACGAATCATTTCTCTTAGATGAGGGGTCTAGGATCAGATCAATTATATACATAGTTTCCTTGAGTTTCCGCCTGTTCCAATTAATGCCAGAGTGTCAATTCCTGCTTAAAATCTTCTAACTCCCTATTGCCTGTAGGATAAAACTTAAGTTTCATCATGATCTGGCTCCTACCTTTCTTTCCAAACTCATCTCGTGCTGCCTTTTACCTCCACTTTTGCTTGAGTCTAGACTCTCATAATTCCTCAAACCCACCACCCTATTTGAGAAACTCTTCTTTTTTATTATTTTTCTTTAGACATGCCTTCCACATCTTATACTGGTAAATACAATGCCCTTCATGATATAGCTAAATCATCTTATCTCTAAGAATGCTTCCCTGATTCTCCCAAGCAGTCATACCTTCTCTACTCTTCTAACACTTTGTTCTTCTATATTGTCTTACAGTACATCTATCTATGGATCTATCTCCAGTCCCTCCACTTTGCCTTGTCAACCACTAAAAATCAAGGCAGAACTATCTTATTCACATGTGTAACTCCAGCGTTAATGCTGTGTAGGAATAGCTGGTTTTTGTGCCTCACTTCTGTGTTGTTAAACTTCCAAAGGAGTGATAATATTTTATTGTGATTTCCTATTTATTTGATCATTTTACCTTCCAAGTAACCCCTCACTCCCAACTACTCTGGCTTCCCCTCCCACCTTGGATCAAGGGTAGAAAATATATTCTATTCAGTTTTGTACCTCAGAATCTAGCAGTGTCTGAAGAGTAAAAGCTCAATAAATATTGAACTAAATAATTAATCATTTGATCTGTGCCTTCCATGTGCCCAGCACTGTGTTAGTGTCGTAAGTTTAGGGACAGGTAGGAACTCAGGGAGAGAGAGGAAGGTAGCCCATCCAGCTAAAGCAGGTTTTCTCCATGATTCTGCAAACATTTTTAGACTCAACCAGGAAATTTTGATATTTGCTTCTCCAGAGCTAATCAACCATGCTTTTAAAAATATATTAGAATAACTCCAGGGAGAAGGGCTAGAAACAGACTCTGAAGAGGCAGGTAAGAGCACTACTATGTGCCAGGGCATTCCTGTGGACCCAAGGAGTGTGAGAGGTATCAGGAACACCAAGAACATTAAGACATTGGCCCTGAATACAAGGAGCTCCCAAACAAGAAGGGGAGTAGGGAGGGGAGGATGAATTGGCATGTTAGCAAACTACATACAGTGCCATTTGTGCAAACATACTGTGCAAACAGAACTTACAGTGGTACCACAGGCAAGGGACTGGTTACTTCTCTCTGAGGGAGTGGAATGAAGAAAGGGTTCATACACAAGGGGTACTTGATGGATTAGTAGAAGCTTGCCAGATTGTTAAATTGGGGTGAATCGATGGCTTAAAAGAGCAAAGGCAAAGAGACTTCAAACAGCGTGGTGCATTTCAGAAACTGTCAGTTCTTTGGAATTCATGTTATTGTTATTTGCCTGTTTGATTGTGTGACTCTCCCACTAATTCAGGAGATCCTGAAAGCAATAGCGAGGTCTCCATCACTGCTACAGCCCCAGTGGTGAGCACATATCTGGCACAGGCTGGATACTCAGTAAATGTTTGCTGAGTACAGCATGGGCTAGAACAAGATGAGAGTGGGAGGCAAGGCAGGATCACCGATCACTTCCTCTGTACTAGGTACCTTGCAAGGTGCTGGGGAAACTGAACAAGGCTAGTTCAGTTTGGAAACATAGCTGGCCCATAGAGGAAAACTAGTTCAGTCATCAGAAAGTCAGTAGTTGGACAGATGCTTTTCTGTTTGAAGATAAAACTCACCTAGGTTCTGGATACGGAAAATGCTTCCAAGACTGAAAGTAAAGAGGAAAGTGGTTATTTTCATAAATCAACCCGAATCAGGCTCTGTTATTTGGTTACAGATCATTAGAGACTACACCAAAAGGTGAGGAGGATGAAGCCTCAGTAGAGAGCAAAGGCAGACACTGACCACAGAAAGTCCCAGGAACTGTTGCAGTGGGGCTGAAGATCAATCAGAAATGAAAACAAGCATTTCTGACATTACAGGGCATGCCCAACGGAATATATGATGTGACTCAGAAAAATTGTTGTCTGCACGCCTTTCCAGAAACGCATCTGAAACATAAATAACTTCTAAATCCCATGATAAAATATGAATTCGTGGGATTTAAGCAATATTTTAGTGGGTAAATTGGCATTCACAAGTGCACAAGTAATGCTGGAATTTCTCCCTTACTCACTGATCACGTGCCCTGTGATCACCGCTCAAATCTTGCAGGATCTATGTTTGGCTCCATTAAAATTACGCCCCAATGATCACAATGTAGCCCCTCATTTATTCAGTGATTATAGATCTGGTCCCATTCATTATTTGGAATCTGTCTAAGAACGCTGAAAAGAATAGAAAATATCTAAGCGTCTAAAATGCCATCACAAAATCCAGGTATCCTAGCTCATTATGCTCTCCTTTGAGGGCAGCCCTGCAGACCATTATTCAGAGACTATTGGTCCTTATTTTACACATAATTCCAACAAATTAGATGCAGCACTGGTAGAATGACAAGTCAGATAGGCCTTGTTTTTATATCTTTGTTACATGATTTACAGCTTACTAAACTTCTCTGAGTCTTAATGTTGTCATCTGTAATATGGGAGCAGTGATATCAGCTCACAGGGTAACTATGAAGGTTAAGCGCTACTGTCTATGCACAAGTGCTATCACACTGGAGGGACTTGGTACATGTTTGACCAGATGAAAAACTCATTGCTAGACACAAAAATATTGACAGTAGAAAGAAAAGGGAAAAGAATTCAGAAAACTGACTTGTAGTAGTTTGGTGTGAAGGGAACTAGTTCTGCAAAGGCTCAAGAGCATCTCAAAAGAAGAGCATAAACTATGACGACTCAGTCCCTTATAGTCAAGAATACGCCAAGTCATTAAGAAAGGAAGAGATCAGATTCCACTCACTGAGCTTAAAAATACAGATATAAACACAAAACATGTATGAGAGTTAAAAGATTTAAAAATTAAACATAATTTTATGTTTTACTTAAAACATAAAATTGGGATAAAATGGGATAAAATTCATTTACTTGGCGAGTTCACTTGTGTAGAATAGTTTATTATTTGTTGGTGTTGCCAGGCACATGAAGCATTTTAATAGGCTATTTCTACTCTCATTGATAGAAATAATAATCATTCATATTTTTCTAGTGACGAAGTGTATCCACAAATGAATAATCCTTACCAGCAAGCACAGGAAAACTGAAACAGAGAGATGAAGGATCTAGACTAAATGTACCCAGTAAGAAAAGAGTAGAAACTTAACTGATCCTATTAAAACACTAGGTAAGGGCCTTCTATGAGCTTACACAGTGCTTACATAATGTGTTTGCCTTACTTCTCCCAGACATTCAGTGAAACAAGTATTGGTCCCTTTATTTACTGAGCATCTACTACTACAGATACAGTAACCACAAGACATATGCTTCCTGTCCTCACGGAAAATACACCTTTTCTTTCCTTCTTCCCTTACCTTCCTTTCCTTCCTTTCCTCCCTTCCCTTCCTTTCCTTCCTTTCCTCCCTTCCCTTCCTTTCCTCCCTTCCCTTCCTTCCCTTCCTTTCCTCCCTTCCCTTCCCTCTCTCCCTTCCTTTCCTTCCCTCTCTCCCTTCCTTCCTTTCTTCCTTCCTTCCTTCCTTCCTTCCTTCCTTCCTTCCTTCCTTCCTTCCTTCCTTCCTTCCTTCCTTCCTCCCTCCCTCCCTCCCTCCCTCCCTCCCTCCCTTCCTTCCTTTCTTTTTTGATACAAGGTCTCAGTCTGTCTACTGCCCAGGTTAAAGTATAGTGGTACAGTATCGGCTTGCTGCAACCTCCACCTCCTGGGCTCAAACGGTCCTCCTGCCTCAGTCTCCCGAGTAGCTGGGACTACAGGCATATACCACCACGTCTGGCTAATTTTTGTATTTTTTTTTGTAGGGACAGTGTTTCACCATGTTGCCCAGGCTGGTCTTGAACTCCTGGGCTCAAGTGATCTGTCTGCCTTGGCCTCCCAAAGTGCTAGGCTTATAGGCATGAGCCACTATGCCTGGCCAAGAATTCACCATTTTAGAGAGGACACATCTGAGTCTCAGAGAGGTGAAATGCTCTGTTTCAAGCACTTACTAATAAGCTGTTTACCTTCATTTATCTTATTTTCATTCTCACAAGGACCTCAGATGTGAGTGCTTTATTATTCCCATTTTGCAGGTGAGGAAATGGACATTCAACATCACATAGCCAGGAGCTGGGATTGAGGCCAGCAGTGATTCTGCTTGGGCCCTACTCAGGTTGCTATGCTGCCTCCAGGTGGCACCTGGCACCAAGTCTAGCAGGAGCCCAGAAAGCATATCTGAAAGCCAGGATATACAAACCTGGATTGTGCCATAGAACTCAGAACTCTTCTCGCTGGAAGTCACAGTTATTAAAAGCTAGTTGTCACTGCCCACCACAGAAAAGGGCTATGGATGAATTGGGACCATTTCCTCCCATCCTATCACACATTTTTGTCTCTGACAGTAACAGGGCTCAAAGTGCAGACTCTTAGAAGCTGAAGTCTGGAAAAACCTCAGAAATAGGAGTAAAAGTGAAAACAAAGACATTCCTTCCCTCTAAAAGATACTACTTTAGAATCAACCTTGCATGCTTATTTTACTTTTAGTTATAATGTTGGTAAGGAGAAACAATACCTTTTGGAGTTCTTCAATTCCAACTTCATATGTTGCTAAAATAAACATAAAAAAGTTATTTCAAGGCAGTTCATTCACCCATTTCTTATAGTATCCAGGATTAAAGTAGTTATGAAAGATTCCAGAGTTCGGTTTTCTCACCTTTAAGAACATCAGACTGTGTAAAGCTCTATCTACAAAGTTTGGGAAATTATGGGGTCAGTGATCATGGTTTTAATTTCTGTGGGGATTTCCAGAATGGAATTTACAGTCGATGAAGCATGTGAAACCATTTCAGTTTCCTGTTTTGGCAAACAGATACATACTCCATGCTTAGAAGAAAGCACTAAAATTTAGTGGCAGCTCAGAAGGCAAACATGAAAGGAAAGGGAAAGGAAAAAGCCTAAATCCCACTTCAACAAAATTAATTCTCTATCTTGCCCCAAAGTGCTCTGTTCCACAGCCTTTTTCATTTCCTTAAATACAGTTTGAAAACACATCAACTAAGGCTGACCCACCTTTTGATTTTTCCAATAGTTATGTGGATTTTATTTAAGGACATGATGCCAATCTTAATTACAGTCATGTATCACTTAACAGTGGGGATCTGTTCTGAGAAATGCATCCTTAGGTGATTTCATCATCCTGTGAATATCATAGAACTTACTTACACAAACCTAGATGATATAGCCTGCTATCTTCCTAGGATATAGGGTATGGCCTATTGCTCCCAGGCAACAAACCTGCATAGCATGTTACTGTACTGAATACTGTAGGCAATTGTAACACAATTATAAATAGTTGTGTATCTAAACATAGAAAAGGTACAGTAAAAATACAGCATTATCATCTTATGGGACCACTGCTGGATTCGCAATTCATTGTTAACTGAAACATTGTATAGCACATGACTGTATTAATATATACAAGTAGTGATAAGAATTTCAGTTCAAACACAGTTCTGCCACTCCTACATAGGGTATTTCAAACAAATTACTTCATTTCTTTGAGCCTCAGCTTGCTCATCTATAAAAATGGACCAATTGGTACCTGCCTTACAGAGTTAATGGGGAGATTCAAGGAAATAATGTAAGAAATTTGGCCAGGTGCGGTGGCTCATGCCTGTAATCCCAGCACTTTGGGAGGCTGAGGCAGGTGGATTACAAGGTCAGGAGTTCAACACCAGCCTGGTCAAGATAGTGAAACACCATCTCTACTGAAAATACAAAAATTAGTCAGGCACAGTGGCAGGCCTGTAATCCCAGCTACTCAGGAGGCTGAGGCAGGAGAATCGCTTTAACCCGGGAGGCAGAGAGGTTGCAGTGAACCGAGATCATGCCACTGTATTCCAGCCTGGGTAACAGAGTGAGACTCCATCACAAAAAAAAAAAAAAAAAAGAAAAAGAAAAAGAAAAGAAATTTAATATACCTAGCAGAACACTGGATATTGTATAGAAAATGGCAATTTTTTTGATAAAATTGCTTGTTTGGTTTTTCTTTGCTTAAAAGTTATTTATAAAAGTTTTCTCCCTACTGTTAGTAAAAATATGTGCATAAAAGTAGGACTTCTCCCTCTGCTTTTCTCTTTCTTGCTGCTAAAGTCTTGAAGCTTTAGAAAACTGACCAAACAACATGTTGCATTTCCAAGCTTTTATTATTCTAAACATATAATCTACTGATAAAACCAATGAAATGCTAGGTTTTCTTTAGGGACTATCAGCATACAATTGTTGACACAGACCTAAAATTCTACATGATTAATTAATAATATGTATTTCAACTTGAGTAATTGTACACATAATACTTTAAATTAGGTAATTTTACACTTAATACTTTAAAAATACCTGTTTGTGATACAGTTTGCCCAATATCCATTCCTGATATAAATTTGCTTTCCAATTTTAAGAATAATAATCTTCTTTCTACTCCAATTTATTTACTTGTCTATGCTTTTCAAAAACAAATCATGAGCTCTTTGCTTCTCCTAACCACCTTGGGATGGATATTATTACTTCTTCTGTCTTAGAAATGATGAAACCAAAGCCTGGAGAAGCCTTATTTGCCATGGCTAGTAAACAAAGATAATACACATTCAATTAATAATGTGTTCAAAATGTCGTTACTGCTGTTTAACAAAGTAGAGGTTCTTTCGTGGTAAGCTAAGCTATCCAAACTTAGGTAGGAATTCCAACATATATTCCAAGTTAGGAGTATAGAGGATAAAGGGCTACATCCCAAAGAGTCAGGAATGGACTAAGAATTTTGACAAGAGCATGTGATCTACAGCACGGGAGTCCTCGCTTACTTTTGGCACAGAAATACATAACCCTCTCTCCACTGACTAGTTTTATCATGGGGGCAGAGAAAGGACTAATATCTGAAGATGGTTCTCAGCAGCCCTCCAACTGCTAGTGTCATAACACATGGTCATGTCTTGGAGGCCTTTTGTTCCTTCTCCTCATCCTATCTGTATGACCTTGGAAAAGTCCCAAAAGCAATGGTAACAGCAGACATTCTTGCCTTGTTACCGGTAGTAGGGGTAAAGCAATCAGTGTTTCACCATTAAGAATCATGATTAGCTGTAAGCTTC
Organism: Chlorocebus sabaeus; assembly: GCF_047675955.1. Taxonomy (NCBI): domain Eukaryota; kingdom Metazoa; phylum Chordata; class Mammalia; order Primates; family Cercopithecidae; genus Chlorocebus; species Chlorocebus sabaeus. The sequence continues at coordinate 80,057,042 of NC_132923.1, read as the reverse complement.
CTGTAAATGTTCTTTATCAAGTTGAGGAAGACAATAGAGTCCCCATCTATTCCTATTTTTATGACAGTTTTTTAAAATCATAAATGGGGGTTGAATTTTGTTAAATTATTTTCTGCACAGATTGTCTGATTTTTCTTCTTTATCCTGCCAACATGGTGATTTTGTTGATTTTTGAATATTGAACCAGCTTTGCATCTCTGCACTCTTATATACCATTACCAAATGAAGAAAAAACCACACTTGATCATGAAGAATAATTAATTTTCTATGTTGCTGAATTCTATTTGCTAATATTTTGTCGAGGATTTTCATGACCATACTAATTAAGGATATTGATCTGAAGTTTTCTTCTTTTGTACTGACTTTGTCTGGTTTTGAGATCATGGTAATACTAACTTTAAAAAAACAAAATGTGTTTTCTCCTCCATTTTTGGGAAAGATTGTATAAAATTGGTATTAATTCAACTTTAAATGCCTAATAGAATTTTTCAGTGAAATCACCTGACTTAGAGTTCATTTTGGGGGAGTTTTTAAACTATGCATTCAGTTTTCTTAAGAGTTACAGGGATATTCAAATTATTTTGGGTGAGTTGTGGTAATTTGTGCTTTTTGAGGAATTGTTCCTTTTTTTAAAATCTAAGTTGTTAAGTTTATATGTGGAGAGTTGTTCATAATATTCCCTTATTATTGTTTTGATATCTACAGGGTCTATAATGATATCCCTGTTTCATTCTTAATATTATATCTTCTTTCTGTTTCTTTTTCAGCCTTGCTAGAAGTTTATCAATTTTTTCAACCTTGCTAGAAGTTTGTCAATTTTACTGATTGTTTTTTCAAAGAACACATTTTTGGTTCCATTGATTTTCTCTATTGTTTTTTGTTTTCATTTCATTTCATGAATCTGTTGTCATATTATGTCTTTTTTTTTTTTAAGATGGAGTTTTGTTCTTATTGCCCAGGATGGAGTGCAATGGCACGATCTCAGCTCACTGCCACCTCCACCTCCTGGGTTCAAGAGGTTCTCCTGCCTCAGCCTCCCGAGTAGCTGAAATTACAGATGTCCACTGCCACACCCAGCTAATTTTTTGTATTTTTAGTAGAGATGAGGTTTCACCATGTTGGCCAGGTTGGTCTTGAACTCCTGACCTTAGGTGATCCACTTGCCTCAGCCTTCCAGAGTGTTGGGATGACAGGTGTGAGCCACCGCTCCTGACCCATATTATGTCTTTTGCCAAATTGGGGGAGTTTTCAGTCACTATTTCTCCAAGTACTTCTTTAGTCATGCACTCCTTCTCTTCTCTTTCCAGAAGTCTAATGACATGAATATTAAATCTTTTGTTATAGTCTCACAAGTTTTTTGAAGCTCTTTTCATTTTTTTTTTTCAGTCTATTTTCTCCTTGTTCAGATTTGATAGTTACTATTCTTTATTTTTAAGTCATTGACTCTTTTGTCTCTCCATTCTGCTGTTGAGCACATCCACTGACCTTTTTATTTTTCAGTTCTAACATTGTCATTTTTTTTTTACATTTCTATTTCTCTATAAAGACATTTTATTTCTTTGATAAGACTTTTCTTCATTTATTTCAAGCATGTCCATAACTATGCATTGGAAAATTTTATAAAAGCTGCTTTAAAGTCTTAGTCAGAGAATTCTAGTATTTCAGCCATCTCAATTTTGGCAGGCATTTTTTTTTCAGCTTCAGCTACCATAACAAAATACCATAAATTGCATGGCTAATAAATAACAGAAATTTATTCCTCACAGTTCTGGAGTGGGAAGTTCCGAGATCAAAGTGACAACAGATTCAATTCTGGTGAAGGCCTGCTGCCTGGTTCATAGAGAGCCATCTTCTTGCTGTGTCCTCATAAGGAGAAGAATAAAGCAATTTCTCTTGGGATGCTTGTAAAGACACTAATCCCATTTGTGAGGGCTCCACCCTCATGACCTCATGTAATACTAACTACCTCCGAAAGAGCTCACCTCCTAAATACCATTGCATTAGGGGGTAGGTTTCCAAAATTTTAGAGAGTAACAAGCAATTAGTTTATAACAATACCTAAGTGAGAAAAGAGCACCTCATCACTGCTGGGCAGGAGTAGGAAGGAGTTTGGCTCTCCAGCAGGCTTCTGCTGATAACATCTTAGCTGGAAAGAGGAGGGCCCTGTTATTGCTTCCCGTATGACCTTTGCCGACAGCAATAAGGAGAGGGTGGCCTTTTTACTGCTGGATGGTTATGAAGATCCCTTCTACTAGCTCTCCCCTGACACCATCCTTTGAGGTAGAGAGAAGGACATCTTGTTACTTCTGAAAGGAGAGTGAAAGTCAAAGTTCCCCACATAATCTTTATGGACACTGAGTGGAATTTTATTACCACCTGGCAGGGGTGGAAATCCCAGCTCCCTACCTGGCCTTCTCTGACATCACTCCAGTGGAGGAGTTGGGTGCATCATTGCAGCCTGCTGAGGGTAGATGTCCAGGCCCCTCATTCAGCATTGCTGTTGGTGGTGGGCCCCATTTTCTTTTATGATGTTTGGCTGGAGTAGACCAGCTATTGTCTAGAGATTTTCTGTCTTTCTAAGTTGCCCTTTTCCTGGTCATTTGGCTAGAAAGAGCAGGCTTCAGCTGAAGCTGTTGTGCTCACTGGTGTTTCTGGGTCGCTAACTTTTTTACCTTCAAAACTGACACATACGAGGCAAGAAGAAAACCAGGGAACTTACCACCTTATCCTTCCTTGGGGCCTGATGTTTCTAACTGGTCTACCTTCTTCTCTCTACCTTTCAGAGTCATCTAGTCTTCTTATGTTTGTTTTACATACATAATGCCTGGGGCTTTTAGCTGTACTTTGCAGGAGCATTAGCAAAAAAGTACGTCTGTTCCATCTTCCCAGAAACAGAGGTCCACTTCACTTGAAATGAGCTACTTGCAGGGGGGTGGATTCTAGGGGTGTCACATGGTCCAGAGAGAGAAGGAGCAGGTTCTGATTGGAGCATCCTGTTGGCTCTGTGAATTCTTAGCCTTGTAGAAGGGCATATAGTTGGAATGTGGCCCAAATGGTGCCCACAGATTTTGTTTTCAAAGTGTGGTCTATAGGCCGGCAGCATTGGTATCACCAAGGAACGTGTTAGAAATACAGAATCTCAGATCCCACACTGGAGGAGCTGCTGAACCAGAATCTACTTTTTAACAAGATCCCTGTGCAACTTGTATGAATGCTAGAATCTGAGAAGCTCTGCTCTAAAGAAGGGGGTCATATACTCTGAGTATGGGGCAGCACTGCCTTTTGGGAGTGCTGGGTGGGGTCAAGACTTGCTCTTCCTATGGCTAGTATCTTACAAGCCATTTAGGAGAACCTAGACTGCCCAGTCTAAAAGAGAGGCAGTTTTTCTAATAGTTCTCCAACCCGTAATTTCTTGAGGGAGAAGAGGGGAATTTCAATAGATCCTGATCCTTACTACATGAACTTCCTAAGTATGTATTCCCAGGAAAATGACTTCCTTTCCCAGAACCTTGGGGTTCTGGTCCATACAATGAAGAAGTTGTACCGGATGATCTCTTTTTAGCCCTGCTTCCAGGGAAGCCAAACTTCCTTGAATAAGAAGTAGCATAAACTTGTGGAAAAGCATAGACTTTAGAGGTAGCCTGAGCCTGTTTCACATTATAACCCTATTCCATGGTATATTTATGACCTCGTGCAACTCAATCTTTCCGATGTTCAGTTTCCTGTATCAAACATTAGGGTTGATCAAACCACTCTATCAGCAGGGCTGTACACAGGGAGCCTAACATAGAACTATAGTATCCTATAGTACAAGCTCGCTAAATACTAGTGTTTATTCCAGCACTAAAATGTATGCTTTTATAGAGAACTGGCTGATACTATAGGCAAACAAGGATGTTGCAACTTGTAGAAATGCTATGAATCTCTGCTCCCTCATCTTTTTACCTGAGAAGGTCTCTTAACTCACAAAAAAAGGCCTGAGCATTGTCAGCAATGCCAGAGGCAGGAAGACTTAGCTCTGAGCCAGTGGTCAGATCCATTAAATAAATCCCCTGATCCTATTCAGACTGAACACAGGGGCCTAACTCTTATGGTCTGTTATCTCGTTCTCCACACACCAAGTAACCAGGGAACTTCAAGAAGGACACCAGGAGAAAAGAGATGAAGTTTCTATAGGAAGAGAAGGAAGAAAAATGAATCGTCATATCTTGATTTTCCCTCCCTCATATCTACAAAAGGCAAAGCAGCTGAGTCGATTGGTAAAGGGGAGAAAAGAAGAGGCTAGGAAGGCAGCAACAGCTATCGTGAGATAGCATTGATGCCCAGCTGGATTTATTTATATTTTTAAGAGACCAGACACAGAAAAAAAAGAGAAAGAAACAAGATGGTAGTGCAGGATGGCTGTGCATTTTAAAACTTACAGTTAGCTAAAGGGAAAATATCATTTTTGACACATTTTCATTCCACATGGGGTCACACTATTAATTGGCTTAGCAGACTTACGATCAGCAATTTCTTTTGCAGTGCACAGGTTAATGGAGTTGCCAGAGTGTCTCAGATATGAAATTGTTGCCTCATAATTATGTGGTTCTTCAAATTCTGCATTGAAAAGCCTGGAGAAAAAAAAGGTTACTTAAAATGTAACATTTTTAAAAACACATTTTGAAAGCTTTTTGTATTTTTTCCTCATTACAGAAATAATGTAAGTATGTCTGGCCAATATGGTGACCTAAGCATATATGGGAAGCACACCACCCCTACTCCAAATGCATAAGAATTCCAGATGAAATATAGCAATGCAAAGACTTGTATAAAGATTATGCAGTCCACATAGAAATCAATAAAGCAAAATCCCCAGGTGCCAGACATACAGAGGAAACTCACAATTAAAGAGGCAAGTGAGAACTGCAGTCAAGGGACACAAAGGGAAATTGAGACCACATAAAGAGAAATCTTAATGACTGGGAAGCTGGGGATTTAATGTCTGAGTCAGAAGGTAAGTCTGAACCATAAGCCTCATCTGAATGGGAAGCTGAAATGGAGCTATCAGCATCAAGTCCAGAGTTACAATATGCTGTTCTGTCTGTAAAACAAGTACTAAACATATCTGTCCAGTCTCCCAGAGAATGAGCTTGGAAGTTTGCTATCTGACTATGGCCACAGGAACTGAAAGAGTCACCAGTGAGAAATCAGAAACTTGAAAACCCAGCACCAAATACAGAGGTGGGGTTTAATAAACCATCTGTCCACTTCAGAGACACAAAACCAAAACTGATGCTTGAAATTCAAATCCCTCTTGTAAAGGCAAATCTGGAATTATTCTGTAAAGATGCTTCCACAATCCATGGCACCTGTAGTTTCCAAAGAAAACAAATTCCCACTCAGAACAAGCTGATAGTGAAAACTGAAAACCATACAAGGAGATGAGCTGCAGTAAGATAGTCAGAAGGTATAACTAATGAGGGACCTAAATAATAGAATAACATGAACGTTAATTTAAAAGACATGTGTTTTGTGGGAACTGAACAATGAGATCACTTGGACTCGGGAAGGGGAACATCACACACCGGGGCCTATCATGGGGAGGGGGGAGGGGGGAGGGATTGCACTGGGAGTTATACCTGATGTAAATGACGAGTTGATGGGTGCTGACGAGTTGATGGGTGCAGCACACCAACATGGCACAAGTATACATATGTAACAAACCTGCACATTATGCACATGTACCCTAGAACTCAAAGTATAATAATAATAATAATAATAAAAAATCTGGCTTAATAAAATCCAACTAAATTCTCAAAAAAAAAAAAAAAGACGTGTTTTTAGTATTCAAAGAAATAAAGTGAAGAATAAAAGCCATTAGGTAAAAAGAAGAGACTGAGGGAAATGAATGTCCTATAGATTTGGAGAAAGGAGTTATAGAGATCATAAAATATAGTTCTTAAGATAAAAAATTTAGTGTAGAAGCTGAAAAGTAGACTAGATGCCACAGCAGGAGGAATTGGTGAACTATTATTATTACTATTATTATTATACATTTGTTGAGACAGGGTCTCACCCTGTCACCCAGGCTGGAGTGCAGTGGCGCAATCTCAGCTCACTCTGGCCTCAATCTCCCAGGCTCAAGCAATCTGCACCCTCAGCCTCCTGAGTAGCTGGGACTACAGGTATGTGCCACCACACCCAGATAATTTTTTTGTGTTTTTGTAGAAAGGAAGCCTCATCATATTGCCCAGGCTGGTTTCGAACTCCTGGGCTCAAGTGATCCACCTGCCTTGGCCTCCCAAAAGTACTAGGATTACAGTCATGAGCCACTGGCCTAGAATTGGTGAATTATTTAGATATGACGACATTATCCAGAATGTAGCATAGAGAGATAAAAAGACAGAAAAGATTTAATAAGAAGAGATAGGGAGGATAGAATGAGAAAGTACAACATACATATATTAAGGATTATAAGAAGAAAGAAGAAAGAGAATGATGAAAAGGAGTCAATATTCAAATTATAATAGCTAAGACTATTATTTTCCATACTAATATGGAAAGCAGTGGAAGAGGGCTATGAAAATTATTCTCAAGTCTTTGCATTATTTACGAGGATAGAGATGTTGATTAACATTAGACTTTGTAAATTATAGATGTCAAAATTTAATTGTAACTACTAAAAATAATAGAAATAGAATATTTAACTTCTAAACTGGTAGAAGGGAAATATGCAATGAGAAAGCTTAAATTTTTTAAAAAAAGAAGGAAAGAAAAAATGCAATTATAGAAATTGCATAGTAAATCTTAATTGGGAAAAGTCCAAATAGGTCAAGGATTGCAATAAATGCACGTGAATTAAGCTATCCCACTAAAATAAAGAGTATCTGAATTGATATATATCTGAGTACACGTATCTGAATTGATATATATCTGAGTACATGTATCTGAATTGATATATTGGCCGGGCGTGGTGGCTCACGCCTGTAATCCCAACACTTTGGGAGGCTGAGGCGGGCGAATCATGAGATCAGGTGATGGAGACCATCCTGCCTAACACCATGAAACCCCGTCTCTACTAAAAAATACAAAGAAAAAAGTAGCCGGGCGTGTTGGCGGGCGCCTGTAGTCCCAGCCACTCAAGAGGCTGAGGCAGGAGAATGGCGTCAACCCGGGAGGCAGAGCTTGCAGTGAGCCAAGCTCGCGCCGCTGCACTCCAGCCTGGGGGACAGAGCGAGACTTTGTCTCAAAAAAAAAAAAAAAAAAAAAAAAAAAGGCAGACAGGTCAAAAATCAAAAAGACATACAAACCAAATAGTAACAAAGAAAACTGAAGCAGGTATATTAATATTAGACCAACTTTAGTGTGACTGATGAAGAAAATGAGAAAGGATTCACACGAGTGAATGTATACACCGACACAAATTAGAGATAAGAAAGGAAACAAAACTGGAGATAGTTTTAGGCTTTCAGAAATCTAAGACAGTGTTATGATCAGCTCTCTACCAGGAACTTTAAAAATTTAGAGAAAATTAGCAAATTTATAGGGAAGTAGAAAATTGCCATACCAACTGAGAAAGAAACACAAAAACTAATAGACCAATAAATCATTAAAGAACTTTTATCAGTAGTACACCGATAAAAGGTACACTCTTCCCTGTACCTACCTCCACCCTAACTCACCTCTCTTCTTGTTCTCTACCAAATAGTTTTATAGACAAGTTTTAATGAACTGTTTTAGAGGATAGAAAAAGAGGAAAAGCTACACTACTCATTTTAAGAAGATAATACAATTTTGGTATGAAGACCACAAAATGATCAAAGAATAAGAGAAAATATAGCGCAATCTCACTTGAGAGATTTTAACCCAAATTCACTAAATACTGAAAAATGAATTAATCAGTATTAAAAATAACTCAAGAATAACTAAAATTTGTTCCAAGACTTCAAGGATGGCTTAATATCAGAAAATATATCATTGTAATTAATCACATTGTTTCCATAAAAGTGAAAAAAGTTATTTTAATATGCCAAAAAGCATTCCAGGGAGATAAATTTTCTTTACTAGGTTACCCTCCACAAATAACATACTTAATAGTAAAGTGTAACAAACAATATTTAGATTCTATCAGGAACTTTGGCAATAAGAAGAAGACAAACCCATAGAAAACTGGACAAAAGTATATGCCAGTCGTCACAGAAGAGTTAAACTGAATAGCTTATAACTGTAAACTCCTAACCTCATAGTGAACAGGGAAATGGAAATCGAGATAATGAAAATTTGGTTCACATTCATCAGATTAGCTAGAATCCCAGTTTGAAAATAATACCTTATTTGGTAAGAACATGGAGAAACAGGAACTCTTTAAACTGCTTTGAGTGTATGAATTGTCACAACCCATTTTGGAGAATAATTTTTCAATATCTAGTAACAATGAAGTTGATTATTTAGTATTGTTTAGCAATTCTACTTCTAAGTAAATAGCTTTGAGAAACTTGCTTATATTTACCTACAAATATAGGAGAATGATTACTGACGCATTATTTGAAATGGTAAAAATTGACAACAATCTGCATGTCCCCTAGTGACAAAATGCATAAACAAATTGGGATGTGTTCATATGATGAAATACAATACAGTAATTATGATGAACAAATGACATATACATCAACATAGATAGAATATGAAAACACAGCTTTGTAAAAAAAAGTTGCAGAAGGATAACATAAAGTGTCATTTATACAAAAATTTTAGAACTATATCCTTAACAGATATATGAGTTTATAGCTCAAACCTAAGAATATACTAAATGGATACACTCACAAATTCATGATTGGAGTTGCCTCTGCAAAGAGAGAAAGGGAAATGGAATTATGGAGTGAATTCATAATTCTTTCTCCTGTGTACTGTCCACATTTGGTATGAGGTAGTTCCATTTGCTATAGATGCAGTTGAAGGGGACTAGAGTTAGGGTTAGGGTTAGGGTTAAAGGTTAGGTTAGAGTTGAAGGGACTTCAGTTGCATCTAGAGCAAATGGAAAATAACAACTACATCACAGCAAAAGTGGATAGTATCAAAGAGAAAAAATTACACATAATCTCTGCACCTTAATACAAATGACGTCTTAGCCTTTGATAGTCTTCTTGGTTTTTCATTTATATGTGTATTCACTTAGTTATCATAGACAGTGAAAAAGTTGGAGTTCTCTCTTTTTTCCCCTCATTTATTATAATCAAAAGCACATTCCACCCAATTGTCTTCTCTCCTTTGTTTGACTATTTTGCATATTTTCTAGTTTTCTTTTGCGCATATTATCTGTAATAATTCTAAAAATGTAATAGTTCATTTTGCTGAAAAAGAAAAATTATAAACTCCAATGCATAAGTGACTTCTCCTCTCATATTTTTCCCCTCTCTCTTCATAAAGTAATAAAGAGAAACTTTCTTAAATTATCGGCTATGCCATATACCTCATGTTTCAATAGCCTAACAATCTCATTTGGTCTATGGTAAATTAATTTTATTAATAAGAAACAATTTGGGGAAAAATTGAAAGATGTCCAATCAATTTCTTAGACTACTTTGGTCAAAAATGCATAAATATCTCATTTCAGATAATTATAAAGAAAATTTTACCAAAGTTTCCAAAAAGGCATCTTTAGGATCAATTGTCTTTAGAGAGAATCAGTGCTGGGATTATTGTTAAGAGGAAAAAAGAAGGTTGCAGATGTATTTTAACCTCCTTTTTTTGCTACCTGAGAATGTCTTTTACCTTTATCCATGGTCCATTAAAACTAGATCTGAGATCCACCTTGACTTTATACAATGTGGATCAATATAAAGAACTTGGATTGAAGAGAAGAAATAACTCTATGATTCAAATCTATGCTTCAACTTCTTTATTTCCACATTTATGAAAAATGTGTCTACAGGACTATAGAAACTACTGGGAGGCAGCACAGAATATGAGACAGATCTGGAACGTGGGGTTAAACAGATCTGAATTGGAATCCTAGCTCTCCCCTACATTCTAGTTATAAAGTACTGAGTAAATACCTTAAGCCTCCATTTCCTGCTTTATAAAACAGTTATAATAAAATCTACTTTAAAGGTGTATTGTAGATATTGAATGAAATATTTGCCCTCTGCACATAAGCATTCCACAAAAGTGTGCTAGTAATATTAGTGTACTAGAGGACAGAAATATTGTATTTTTAAAATGGTAAGTTTTGAGGTTTACATCTTGTAAAATTTTTTATTAGTGGCATAGCATCAGGTTTCTAACTTTTCTTACTTTCTTACAGAAAACCTCCAGTTATTTGTATACTACATTATAAAACATTAATGTTTCTTAGTGATATCTTCAACATTATCTGTGTCAAGAAGCAAAAACAGCTCCTTAAATGCAATACAAGTGTGAAAGATGATTACAAAACCAGAAAATTTCTAATTTTGTTTGGACTCTTGGAAATCCTGTCTTCAAAATAAATGTTTAAACAAATGAGATCTCTCTAGCTAAAGCATGGACAAGTGACCTCTCACAGTTGTTTCCACTTGGCATGTCTGCCTCTGGTCCACAGCCCTGAAAGGCCCCCGCAGAATCCCTCATTGTCCTTTGGAGAATAATTAGTTAACCTCTGTATTAGGCTGTATGCTCTAGAGAAGTGGCTCATGCACCTCATTCAAACATCTGTCCACTTGGTCAAACAGTGAGATTATTAATCACACTAATAGCTACTATTTCTTGAGGGTTTACCATGTGTTAGACACTGTACATAGATTCATTATATGCACATCTCATTGTGTGGTCTTGAGCAGTCATGTGGGTTCTCAGAGCCTTCATTTCCTCATAGAGTCACTGTGAGGGTTTAGTGTGGGAATAACTGAATCACAATGTGGAAAATGCCTGACAGGCGAATTTCCTTTCTTGTCTTCTCCTGTGCCACACTGCATGACGATGACTCAAAAAGTTTCATTGCAAGAAAGTTCTAGAATATCTAAAGAAGAGCTTACATTAAGTAGAAAGATTGAGACTTGAACAGCAAAACCTGTTAGCCATACTTCTATAATTATTTTGTTAGGTTGAAAACACAGTTTCTTCCACTTATTATTTAAATGGGACATGCATTTTGGAGACAGGATGAACAGGAGCAGCTTAGTCAGCATTTGCTCTGTGTAACATTCTACAGGTTTCTGGTGACAAGGGAGTGTGACACAATCTGATTTCTCAATTGTCCAAAGTCCCAAACTGGTCAATTTCTATTTCCAATAAATACGTTAAGTAAGAATACTCTACTCATAGCCCTTCACCCTAAGAAATCCTTCCCTTGAATGAAATGATTGGTGATTAAACTTTTAAAAGTGACATCCATGCTAAATAAAATGGATCTCAAAATTCATTTGTGCCAGGTTCACAAAAATATATGATGAATTTGAAGGGATTTTCTTCATAAGCTACTAAAGCTTGTTTCGTATACATATTAGATAATGTTTAGAGATGAACAATCAATGAATCAGTAGAGCAGAATGATTCAGAGAGACATAGGTTTCAGAAAGACAGAGGTGGCAGTGAACCTCAGCTCTACCAGGCTATGACCTTGGGTGGGTGGTTTGACCTAAGTCTCTTCACCCTTTAATCCTCTTTATATGAGAATGAAATTATATAATTTATGCCATGCTTAGTGTAGTGCTTGGCATAAAGTGTTTGCTACTTCTGCTTCCACTACTACTACTTCCACTTTCACTTTTATACTATTTTCCCTTTTACTATTCCACTACTTGTGCTTCAAATTCTACCACCACCTCCACCACTAGTTCTCCTGCTTCTACCATTTTACAGCACACATATGTGTGCATACATATACATCTTTTTATGTAATATATATTTTCATTTACATGTGTATGTGTTGACATATATATACATACATGTATACATACATACACACAATCCTACCACCACATGTACCATAACCTTACTGTGATGGTTAATATTGAGTGTCGACTTGATTGGATTGAAGGATGCAAAGTATTGTTCCAGGGTGTATCTGTGAGGGTATTGCCAAAGGGGATTAACATTTGAATCAATGCACTGGGAGAGGCAGACCCACCCTCAATCTGGGTGGGCACAATCTAATCAGCTGCTAGTGCAACTAGAATAAAAGCAGGCAGAAAAACATGGAAAGACTAGACTGCCTGAGTCTTCTGGCCTCTGTCTTTCTCCTGTGCTGGATGCTTCCTTTCCTCAAACATTGGACTCCAAGTTCTTCAGCTTTTGGACTCCTGGACTTAAACCAGTGGTTTGCCAGGGCTCTCAGACCTTCAACCACAGACTGAAGGCTGCACTGTCAGCCTTCAAAGAGTAGGGATTCTTTCGAGGTTTTAGAATTCGGACTGATTTCCTAACTCCTTAGCTTGCAGATGGCCCATTGTGGGACTTCACCTTGTGATCATGTGAGTCAATAATCCTTAATAAACTCTCCTTTATATATACATCTATCCTATTAGTCCTGTCCTTCTAGAGAACCCTAACTAATCCACTGACCAATTCTACTATGACTTCTACTACAACAACATACAACAAATAGAGCTTCTCTCAGCCCTGGGCACTAGGTATTTCTTTTTCCTATTCATGTATATATAACCCAGTTATTTCTACAAAGGACCACAAAACCATGATCACCAAGTAACTGTTATTAAAGTGCTGATTACCTTACAAAATATGCCATCCCCTCTGGCCTTAACTCTGAAGCTACATTGTCAAACCATTGATCTCATTCATAAGGCAGGCATGGGAAGGCATGTAAATAATAATAACAGCTGATAATTATTACCTGCCAAGGACTGCTTCAATTACATGTATCAATCTTTTACTTTATGAAATACATACTATTGTTCTTTCCATACTCAGATGAAGAAACAGAAGTATGATCCAAGCTCACAGAGTAGTTAGCAGCAGAGATAAGAAGCCAGATATTTGAATCTAGAATCTGAAGTCTTAACCATTACGCTGTATACCATCTTACACAGGGAATGTACTGGTTAAAGTCATGGCATGAATAGATCGCACTGTAATGGAAGTCATCAAAGAAAGAGGTCATCAGAGTATACAGCAAGGAGGATTCCAAAGGACTGACCAGGTTATTAGCTAGAGACATAATGGGAGAAAAGTATGTCTGCTAGTGATATAAACGAGAAGCTCTCAGATTTCTCATTCATTAAGTTACATGCTATTATTCACTCTTTGGACAAACTATATTCATGTTAATTTTAATTTGTTATCTCATATAATCCTCTCAGTAACAGTATGAGGCATTTTACAGATGAGGAAACTGAGGCTTGGAGATATTCAGTAACTTGTCCAAGATAGCACTGCTAAGAAGCAGAGGTGGGTCTGGAAACCAGACCTTCTGATTCCTAGTCCATTGGTTCTCTCCTCTGTACTGCAAGTCACTCTAGAACCAAGGGAAAACTGACAATGAAAATAATGAAGCAGCAGACGATGGTGAAGGTCAAGGAGCTTGTGAGTGGGTTTTGGACAATATTTTTCCAACCTTTGTTAGGCTGGCCCAAGAGTTCACAGATCAATTCTTTCATGGATTAGTTATTTATATGGGGAAAATGTTATGGTGAAGTTCTTTTTCTTATCTGTGCCTGACATTATCACCTATAAAATGAAAAATATTACCATTTAACCTGTAATTTGAGGTTAAGGTGGAACGAGTGGATCAGGGTGAATTTGGGAATGACTTTCTAAAAGCACTTTGTCTTCTAAGTGTTTTTAGGAAGTCACACAACTACTAAAGCAGACTTTTTTTTCCCATTCATCTAGGAACAAGATCAGATAAAGCAGATTCTTAATAAACCAGTGGCAACTTCAGCAGCATGAAACAAAATGACCACAAGCCCTCATTTTGATCACTAAAGTCAAATTTTTACAATATCTTTGTTTCAAATTTCAGAGTGCCTTCTTTGAGGTGCACTATAATATCTAACCCCATTTGTTTTACAGAGAGGGAAGTGAGATCACCCTCTGAACTAGTGGCAGGTTTTTAACTAGGAGTCTGGTCTCCCGACTGCCTGTTCTGCCACCTACAGTATTCGACTTTGATACAGACAAACCCTGCTATTACAAACAAACAACAAATCTCTGCCATTTATTAAGAGCTTACAACATTGAAATTCCACTTTGCTGAATTAGAGATACTTATCTCAATCCTCATAACATCCCTAGGGGGAAGGATTTGATTTCACCACTTCCCATATTAGAAAATAGAAGGCCCAGAGATATCAAATAACTTTCCCAGGATCACACAGCTAATGTGTGGAGCTCAAAATGTGAACCCAAGGTTATCTGACTCCCAAATCAATGCCCTTAACTTCATGTAACATACTCCATGAATCTTCTAATTTTTAATTCATTCAATTTAAACACACTTTAATTATGCAGCTGGTAAGAAAGAAATATTAGACCATCTCTCTACTTTTGAAGAATTTATAATTTAGACAGGGAAATGAGATATGCCCAGGCAAACAGAAAATCAAAAAAATAGACTGGATATGATTGAGTCTTAAGCCGAGTGCTGTCTAAGTCCATTCTGTTCTTCAGCCAACATTTATTGAACAACTATTAAATGCTGTATGCCCTCTTCCCCATATATACCTTACCACTACACACTCTAATCATGTCAAATTACCCATAGTTCTTGAACACATGAGGCTGTTTCCTGCCTCTTCGCTTTTGTCCACATGATTCGTCTGCTTATAATGACCTTATCACCAACATCCTCTGCGCAAATTCATATTTTTTCTCCTAAAATTCTGATTGTCATTATCCATGGCCCTTGTATAGTCTATTCTCCACACAGCAGCCAAGATGATCTTCTCAAAATATAATTCAGACCTTGTCACAATCCTGCTTAAGACTTTCCAGAGGTGTCCTATGGTTTTTAATAATTTTTTTAAAAAGAACCACTACGCTCCCCACCTTTATGATCTCATCCCTCTGCATGTCTCCAAGGTCCTGTACTACCATTCTCTTCCTCACTCATCACTCTCCAACCACACTGGTCTCCTGTCTATTTTACAAGGATGCAATGCTCTCTACTACCTCGAAGACTTGGCAAAGGCTGCTCCTGCTACATGGAATGCTTTCTGTATGACCAACTTTTTCTCAACCACCAGGTCTAACCTCTGTCCCCTT
This sequence comes from Chlorocebus sabaeus, assembly GCF_047675955.1. NCBI lineage: Eukaryota > Metazoa > Chordata > Mammalia > Primates > Cercopithecidae > Chlorocebus > Chlorocebus sabaeus. The sequence goes on along the minus strand of NC_132923.1, from coordinate 80,041,862 downwards.
TGGCAAGGCTCTTCTTCAGCCAGCTTTCCCAAACAGCCCTCCTCCCCACCTATTTCTGTATACCACAGTACTTGTTGTATACCCTTCTCAGTCACTGTCATAGTCTTGAAATTACTTTATTACTCTTTGAAACTAGTTTAATTTTTTCTCTCTTGCTCTGGGATATTGAATATCACTTGCTGCTCAGTATCCATTGCCTCATCTAGTATCTAGTACATTGTAGGCTTCCAGTTAGCAACTGGTTTTTTGTTTCTATCCTTCTCTGATGCTCGTACAGAAACACTGGGAACTCAGACAGGTAGATGATGTCACATCATTAATTTTTCTCATTGAGCTCCCCCTCTCTGTCAGGTACTGTTCTAGAATATAAAAATAAATAACAATCAAGTTCCTTAAACTCAGGGTTCTCATGGTCTAAAAAAAAACATAAAAAATAAATAAGTCAAATGAATATTATCATCCAAAGCATTCATAAAAAATAACAGGAAAATAAAGCAGAATCATATATGAAATAGATAGCATCTTGGGTGAGGGAACATGTGCTATAGCCAGGAAAGTTGACATTTCAGCATACATCATTGTCTTATATCATATTTGTTATTTGGTTTTCTTCCCAACTAAAATACATACTTAATGAGGACAGATACTTTGTGTTCATTTCCTGCTGCGTTTCCAGCATCTAGAAAAATGACTGGCACATAGTTGCAGTTCAATAATTATTGAATGAATAAATAAAAAATGAATTCTGCATAAGAAGGAGCCATCAGGGGATGATCTGGGAGATGATGACACACACAGGAAAATATAAGTACTTCTGATTGGTCAGGGAAGCTTGTTGTGTTTGAGGATTAGCCAAAGGTCAGTCCATGGGTAGAAGAGAGGAAACAAGGGTGAGAGGGCTTAGGAGAGGAGTTTGGAGAATAATCAGTGACCAAAACCTATAAGGAACCTGTAAGAACATATAAAGAAGTATAAGGAAGGATATTCTTGGCCCTGGGAAAAGTACAACATTTTTGAATTTTATTCCAAATATAAAATGGATGCTAAGAGCTCAATGCTAAGGGCTCAATGATTACTTTAATTAAACAAATATTTAATTCAAAAACTAATGAGTCCAAGGAATAGGAGAGAAGAAAAGAGAGTGCCTCTCATGTGGGCTAAAATAATCAGAACAAGTTTCTTGTTAGGGTGTCACTTGGAGTTGAACACTAGACCAAGAAGGAGCTGAGGAAAGAGGATCTCACATGAGTCCCCACTCTCACATGGCAGTAGCCCTTACCTAATATGCAAGGGCAAAGGAAGTGCTCAGATTGTCCTAATTATTTAGCTTCAATATTAGATGGATATAATACTGGACATGCAAACCAAGGTGAAATGTATAGAGAACAGAATCTTGAAATGTTTTCTTCATTTACATAAAAGTTAATGGAAGATGATATCATTCTGTCCATTCATCCTTCTCCCCAGCATTTTGTTTATCTGTTATTCTACTGGCCCATCACTCAGTTAGTCATTCAATAATTATTGCTTTCATGCCCACTATTTGCTAGGTCCTGTACATATAAAGGTGAAAAATATGTATGATCCTTCTCTCATGGAATTTGCAGTCTAATAGGTATCTCCAAAAACACTTCATGGTGGAAAAATTCTGACTGAGTCAGGATAACGTAGCTGAAAATCTTTAATTTGGTCCTGAGTTCACATCCCAGATAAACTCTGAAACAGGGCAAGCCACGGTTTCTCACCTATAAAATGACAATACTAATATTGTGTATATTCAATATCTTAATACTAATATTCAATGTTCAATATAAAAATACTACTAATAATATTGCCATTTTATAGGTGGCAACTAGTATTGTCTCCTAAGATAGTCATTGGTCTAGAATGAGTCTAACAGATATAAAAGGGCTAAGCAGTGCTCATTATGTGGTCATACTCAAACAGTAGTTTCTATTCAACCTTACTAAATATACCTATGTACAAAACTAGGCCCCAAGTCTGCAACTTGTGATTGTCTGGTTTCTTTCTCAATCATGACTTTTCTGGCTTATCATCTGAATGCCACTGAAGAGAAAAAGCAAAGCTTGGTTCCAAAACCTTTCATATTTTAGCTCCACCCTAGCCTAGCCTCCCTCACACAGATCCCTCTGCACAGAAAATGAAATCCTAAGGCAGGCGTTCAAGAACTCCTGCCCAAAGCATATCCAGGCTCAATGTGCAGAGCAGGCCATGAGTCTATTAGGCCTTGCCCTCTTTTGTTGTAGGTAAAGTGTTCTTTGAATCCTCAGTAAGGCAGCCTGGGGTGGTAGTTGAGAGACTGTGTTCTGGAGCCAGGCTGACTAGGTAAGCCCTGGTGCTTCTGATCCAGTTGCATCACCCTAAAAGACTTCACCTGACTCTCTGTGGTCAGCGAGTGCACAAAGCACTTACTGTACCTCATGGGCGGTTGTAGCTGGGAGTTTTAAAATGAGAGCGTGGACATAAGGTGCAAGTCTTTATCTATGGAAAGTGCTCAATAAATAGAAGTTATAGGTGAGTTTTTTTTTTTTTTTTTTAAGGAGGAATATTTGAAAACAAAGAAAGAAGAGAAAAACTCAGTAAATTCACTGCTCCTCATGAAAAGCAGGCAATCAGTGGCCCTGTTGTGTCCCCTGAAGTCCAATTAAAAAGAGATAATAAGAAATTATTGAAGTGGCTTAAGCTGAAACTACCTGAATGTTCTGGGTCTGAAACTCCACAGGCAGGACACAGGCTTCAAAAAAATTCCTTCTCTTCATTCTTTCCTGTAGCGATTCAATTTATCCCAGCATGCTGGGATTTCCTGGCCTGCTTTCACCTCTTGAATATCACTACAAGGAGGCTGTTTTGTTGTTGGTCAGTCAGGTCAGGTCTGCACCAGTCTTAATTACCTGAAGTGCAGCCATTCAGGAAAGAGCACTGTAGTTGCAAACAATTTTACAGCTAGCCTTAAGTGATTCTGTCGTACAGGTACAAAGGCACAATGATATGCTTTTTGTTGTTGCTGTTATTAAGTAGAAAACAAGCTCAAAGACCTTTCAGGAAGGATCCTTCTTGTCTTGCACTGATTGTGTGCCAAGCACTTCACCTATTTTAATATCAACAATGATGGGAACAGCAAATAACCTCCATGTTGTCCTAGATTCTTCTCTTTCCCTCACATCTCACTCACCACAGCTGATCCAGTGATTGCTGTTTTCCTCCGAACAAGTCTTGAATCCATCAACTTCTTTTATTTCATTTTGACTACCCTGTCCATGTCAAGTTACTTAACTTCTCTGTGACTCAGTGTCCTTTTTTATTTTTATTTTTATTTTTTTTTTTTTATTATACTTTAAGTTCTAGGGTACATGTGCATAACCTGCAGGTTTGTTACATATGTATACTTGTGCCATGTTGCTGTGCTGCACCCATCAACTCGTCAGCACCCATCAACTCGTCATTTACATCAGGTATAACTCCCAATGCAATCCCTCCCCCCTCCCCCCTCCCCATGATAGGCCCCGGTGTGTGATGTTCCCCTTCCCGAGTCCAAGTGATCTCATTGTTCAGTTCCCACCTATGAGTGAGAACATGCAGTGTTTGGTTTTCTGTTCTTGTGATAGTTTGCTAAGAATGATGGTTTCCAGCTGCATCCATGTCCCTACAAAGAACACAAACTCATCCTTTTTTATGGCTGCATAGTATTCCATGGTGTATATGTGCCACATTTTCTTAATCCAATCTGTCACTGATGGACATTTGGGTTGATTCCAAGTCTTTGCTATTGTGAATAGTGCCGCAATAAACATACGTGTGCATGTGTCCTTATAGCAGCATGATTTATAATCCTTTGGGTATATACCCAGTAATGGGATGGCTGGGTCATATGGTACCTCTAGTTCTAGATCCTTGAGGAATCGCCATACTGTTTTCCATAATGGTTGAACTAGTTTACAATCCCACCAACAGTGTAAAAGTGTTCCTATTTCTCCACATCCTCTCCAGCACCTGTTGTTTCCTGACTTTTGAATGATTGCCATTCTAACTGGTGTGAGATGGTATCTCATTGTGGTTTTGATTTGCATTTCTCTGATGGCCAGTGATGATGAGCATTTTTTCATGTGTCTGTTGGCTGTATGAATGTCTTCTTTTGAGAAATGTCTGTTCATACCCTTTGCCCACTTTTTAATGGGGTTGTTTGTTTTTTTCTTGTAAATTTGTTTGAGTTCTTTGTAGGTTCTGGATATTAGCCCTTTGTCAGATGAGTAGATTGCAAAAATTTTCTCCCATTCTGTAGGTTGCCTGTTCACTCTGATGGTAGTTTCTTTTGCTGTGCAGAAGCTCTTTAGTTTAATGAGATCCCATTTGTCAATTTTGGCTTTTGCTGCCATTGCTTTTGGTGTTTTAGACATGAAGTCTTTGCCCATGCCTATGTCCTGAATGGTACTACCTAGGTTTTCCTCTAGGATTTTTATGGTATTAGGTCTAACATTTAAGTCTCTAATCCATCTTGAATTAATTTTCGTATAAGGAGTAAAGAAAGGATCCAGTTTCAGCTTTCTGCTTATGGCTAGCCAATTTTCCCAGCACCATTTATTAAATAGGGAATCCTTTCCCCATTTCTTGTTTTTCTCAGGTTTGTCAAAGATCAGATGGCTGTAGATGTGTGGTATTATTTCTGAGGACTCTGTTCTGTTCCATTGGTCTATATCTCTGTTTTGGTACCAGTACCATGCTGTTTTGGTTACTGTAGCCTTGTAGTATAGTTTGAAGTCAGGTAGCGTGATGCCTCCAGCTTTGTTCTTTTGACTTAGGATTGTCTTGGAGATGCGGGCTCTTTTTTGGTTCCATATGAACTTTAAAGCAGTTTTTTCCAATTCTGTGAAGAAACTCGTTGGTAGCTTGATGGAGATATCAGACTCAGTGTCCTTATCTATAAAATGGGACAGTACTATCTGCTTCTTAAAATTGTCATAAATGAAATCATGTGTAAAGTACTTAGAATAAACACTGAGTGTGGGTTGCTAGTTTTACTGTGGTTGTTGCAATGGCTTTCTAGGCCACTTTCTGTTTCTACCTATTTTCTCATGAAATTTATTATTTATATAGCAGCTAGAATTATCTTTACAAAAGAAGTGTCAGCTTATGTCACTTCCTGGCTTAAAACTCTCCAATGTCTTCCCAATGCATTTAGAGCAAAATCCAAATTACTTCCACCACTCACAAGATACTCCACCCCCATTTCCTGAGCTCACTGTGCTTTAGCTGAGATTCCAACCCCTTTCTCCTTCTTTAAAACGTGCTAAGGGTGGTTCTCCCTTTAGTCTCTGTGCCAGCTATTTTCTTTCCTGGGCTGTTCATCTCCTAAATCTTCCTTTAACTGGACTGGGTCCTTATTCAGTTCTTAACCCAATGCTACTACCTCAGAGAAGTCTTTCTTTGATCGATTCATAGTACATGTACATATTTTCAGGGTAATGTGATATTTTAATACATTCATATGATGTGTAAAGTTCAAATCAGGGTGATTGGGATACCTATCACAATTTTCTTTATGTTAAGAACATTTGAATTACTCTATTCTAGCTATTTTGAAATGTACAATAGATTATTGTTAATTATTGTCACCCCACTGATCTATCAAACACTAGTTCTGATTTCTTCTATTTAACTGTATAATTGTACCCATTAATCAATCAGAGAGGCCTTTCTTGACCATCCTAAGCTTTATTTCACTCTCAGTCCCTCATTATTACCCTAATACTCTTAAAATTTGTGTTTATAGTACTTATTACTATGCAAATCAGTACTGTAAATGCATTTTTTTTTTTTGGTTACAGTGTTGTTGTAATTATCATTATTTTACTTGAAGGCCTTTGGTAAGGCATCTATTCCTCACTTCCACAGGATCAGCCACTCCCCACTGCATGACACAGGTCCTAGAGACAGTCACATGATCTGCCCAGCCCTAGAAGACCCTGTGTTTCCCACTCTGCTTGGGGTAGAAACTGCAAAAACACAAATACACATATATGTTTCCAAGTACTGGGCATAAAAGAAGTCATCGGGAAGATTCAAAATAAGCTTATCAACTTTTAATAAAAGCTGATAGATTTATTTTAAAAGCTTATGAACATTTAAAGACTATCTTGAAGTGAAAACACAAAATTAAAAACTTCAAGAGAGAAAATGGTAAACTCTTGAGAATTCACCCACAGACCCTCCCCTGAGAAACACTGCTGTCATCTTCCTACTCCCAAAATAAACAGTACCTCCTTTATGTGTCTGAGTCAGATTCCCTGAGTCAGGACTATCTCTGACACTTCTTAATGGGAGAAAAGCCATATTTATAGCTAATGAATAAAATATTAGCCAACTCCACTAAGTACTGACAGAGACCAGTGCCGATTGCTGCCCTGGGACTAACCTGCTTTGCTCACACAAATAGGGGCTGCTTATTCAAAAGAGATGCCAGCCAGCTTGGTTTGCATAAAAGAGTGATGACAAAGAATGATCTCCAAAGAGCCATCTCACTGTTGGGAACTAATGAGACATTAATATTTCAGAGGTAACAAGGGATGGAGAGGCCAAGGTTTAGAGAAACTGAAACTCATTGAGTTTCTTTTGTGTGTTCCATGCTTGATATAATTTATCTCACCTGGCCTTGATGGCAATAAAGTAAATAATAATATTGTGCCCACTTTACAGATATGTATATCAAAGATCTGAGCTGTTAAATGGCTTGTCTAAGGTATGGAAGAGGGGTTTAAATCTGTGCCAATATGACTTCAGAACCTGCACTTGTTCCTTTATACAATGTCACCTCTCATATTTTAGACACAAAGAGGTCCAGAAATGAAAGATGGCTGTTGTAAGTGTGTTGGGTTAAGATGATAAAAATATGTATACATAGAAATACAGCTAGAACACAAAGACTCCTCTTTTATACATTATGCTTGAAAATAATGAGAGTTTTAATTTAGAGAAGAAAGTAGTCCTTAGATGTTTAAAGAATTGTCACATAAATAGGGGGTAAATATGATGCCTGTTGTACCAAAGAGTATATATTAGACATATGGTTGAGAGTTTGGGTAGGGAGGTCAATTCTTTTTCCAGATTAGTTTGAAGGACTTTGAAACAAATAAATAAATAAAGCAGTGTGTGTGTGTGTGTGTGTGCACGCATGTTATTTTATTTTGTACACTGCTATATTTTCAATGTATGTAAGGGTTTGGCCCATAGTGGATGCTCAATAAATACATGTTGAATGAATAGAATTGGCTCTGATGAAGAAAAATATAAGACTCTCCAGGTGTTGAGCTCCTCGTGAATGAATTTCTCAGCATAGACATTCTCAGCATATGCTAAAGTTCTGAGCATAGATTCTTGCCCTGCTGGGAGGTTATATAATAGCTGAGCAAGGTTTATTGAACACTCTAGATGCTAGGCACTGCCCTAAACACTTAAGATCATTATTTTATTTACCCTCACCACACTAGTATGAGTTAGGTAATAACAACATCATCATTTCACAAAAGTAGAAACTGAGCAGATCTTAAGATATAGACCTTTAAGATGATTAAAATACATATCCAGAGAAATACAGCTAGAACACAAAGACTCCTGTTTTATACCTTATGGTTGAAAATAATGAGAGTTTTAATTTGGAGACGAATGTAGTCCTTAGATGTTTTGAGAATTTTGCAGAAGTTTTTTTTTTGTTTTAAGGTTTGCAGAAGTTACAGCATTTTCCCAAAGTTACACAGGTGTTAAGTTCTAGGGATTGGATCAAAACCCAGGCTTTCATTAACTTTGTGCTATGTGGCCTGGCTACATCAGATAGTCAGCACATCCCCTTCCAGTAATGAGAGCCTACACATACTATTTCTAATCTAATCTCTGAAATGAAGATTAATACCAAGAACATGGATGATGCTCTTCCTAAACAAGCACCAGTTTCCATGGAAGTTACAGCTAAAGCTATCACACAATATGGCATTTACTTGTTCAGACTAACTTATCATTGGAGAGAGAAAGTCCGAACTTTTTACCATGGCACTTAATGTATTTTAGGATCCATCCTCATCTCTTATTTTTGTACATTAGAGTATTTTTTGTCTGTGTATTTCTTTCTCTTTAGAATCTCCTTTCGTCTGCTTACTTCCTTCCCAAACTCCTTGCTTTCAAACATGTTGTACCTCTATGTTATAAATCGATAGGAACAATACCCTACCTCACCACTTTACGGTCTCACAAAAGAGAACACATAAGTAAACCTATCTAATTCCTACCTATTATGCAGGATACAGCTCCAGTTCTTTCATCTTCCACGAAGTTGCCCTAAGTTTTCTGGCCCCTCTTTATCTCTTTTGTCTTTCACTCTTTCAGCACTATGGCCCACATCATAATCACTGTTTAGTGAAACCTCATTTCAGAGGGAGGTTAGGTTCCAAAATCAGCATGAAAGGACAGAACAGTCAAAATGGCCCCCATAAATTCCTCAGGAAGATGGTACCACGTGGAGACTGACCAATGGGCCATCACAGCAAGTTTATCCTCCATGTCGAAACAGATTACTGTTTCTTTGATTTAAATGCCAGAGAAGAGGTCAGCTTAGATTAGAACCAATCTGTAGGAAAAACATGTATCTAGTTAAACACAACAGTCATCTTACGCTCAAACCTACTGAGATGTTCACCATATGAAAGAACCAAGAGCAACTGAGAGCACAGCAGAGGTACACTGTCCCTTCAAACTGTCATACTGGGACCTATGTTCATTGAGTAACTGGCGCAAACCATTGCCTGAGCCATTTATTTTCTCTCTTTCACATAAATGCACCTAGAACATGTCTTCACTGACCTGTCTTGTGCTGTCATTTAACTTTTTCAAAGGGACAACAAACCCAGGAGTTCCCAGAGCACATGGTGTCTAACACCACACTACCAGTTCCTTGTTGAATAAGATTGTCTTATCAATTCCTTGTTGTACAAGATCCTCTGTGATGTGGTTCCTGTTTACCGCTACAATCCATTTCTATACTTTCTATACTCTAACTGTACTTATTTCTAGTTTCCACAAATTAAACATGTTGCTTCACACCTCCTGCCTCTACCTACAGTGTCCTTTCCCATGCTATGCTGCAAATATACATCTTCAATACTCATTTCAAATGTTTCCTCTTCAGGGATAGGTTGACTGGATCAATACCCCATTCTTCACTCCTTCCTGCATCCCTGCTTTTTGCCATGAAACTTTCAGCACCCTCCCACTCTGATTCTGGGCTTGGCCACATTACTTGCTTGGACCAATAAGATGTTAGCAACTGCAACACAGCAAGGGCTTGAAAAGTGCTGGTGTGATTGGGCTTGTCTTGCTTGTTAGCAGTGACTGTAGAAGGGTGTCCCTGGGCTAGCTTGCTGGATGAGGAGAGACAGATGGTGCCAAGTCAAGGTGCCCAGCCATCCCAGCCAGCGCAATCTTAGGTCAGCCAACTGTAAGCTTCCCCCCAACATGTGAGCCACCACAGCCAGTATCACAAAGTTGCCTAGACAGCCTGCAGTCTACTGCAAACATATAAGCAAACCCAGCTGACCCCAGCCCAGATCAACTGTACCCCACAGACTCATGTATGCTATGAAAGTTTTACTGTTATTCTGTAGCATTACTCTAGCAATGGAGAACGGATACTTCTTTAAAGACTTCCCTGACCCTCCCAAGGAGATGTAACAACTTCCTCCTTAGTGCAGCCTCTGAATCTTGTCCTTTCCTCTATTACAAAACTTAACACACTTTACCATTGTCAACATTTGATAAAGGAATAAGTAATATGATTATTTGTTGTTAAGTTTGGATCTTCTTCTAAGACTAACCTTTTTGAGAACAGGGAACATCTTTGTGAGGAAGGTGAGGTATATAAACAATGTGGTTATGGCACATCTGGGTTGGAATCGTGGCTCAGCAAATGGCAAACTTTCTTAGCACAAGTGTCTTGAGCTATAAAATGTGAGCAGCTGCCGGGTGCAGTGGCTCACGCCTGTAATCCCAGCACTTTGGGAGGCCGAGGTGGGTGGATCACAAGGTCAGGAGATCGAGACCATCCTGGCGAACATGGTAAAACCCCATTTCTACTAAAAATACAAAAAATTAGCCAGGTGTGGTGGCGGGCGCCTGTAGTCCCAGCTACTCGAGAGGCTGAGGCAGGAGAATGGTGTGAACCTGGGAGATGGAGGTTGCAGTGAGCCGAGATCACACCACTGCACTCCAGCCTGGGCAACAGAACCAGACTTTGTCTCAAAAAAAAAAAAAAAAAAAAAATTGTGAGCGGCAGCAGCAACTGTGCAGCCCTCTTGAGACAACAGAATGGATAATGTGTATAAAGTAGCCAGCTGAGTGCCTGACACATCAAAGGTCTCAATAGATACTATTTGGTTAAGTGAGTTAATGAACTGACACTTCTATGGCAAAATTCTTAGAAGGAGTGTACCAAAAATAGAACATCCTTTATCCCATTACTGATTCCTAATATCACACCAGCTGCCCAGAGCATTCTTTAGCCTCTAATTCAATTTATGACTATGAAGGGTGATGTTTCAATTTACTGAACCCAACTATATAATTTAAAAAGTACCTGTGAGCACTATCTTTGCAACTTAACGTCAGCACATGTTAAATACAACTTATTTAATCTTTTGTTTACAACAAAAGTTGCAGTTTGCTGCTTATAAATCACTCCTTCTGAAACCCTTCTGAGAAATACAGATTCTTGGTTTGTGCTAATTGCCTGCTCTGGAGCAGGCTAAGTAGCCCCTGTGATGGGCTATGTTCCTACACAACTAAGGAGCATGTACTTACCTCTCTGGAGGCAGGGAGCCCTCTTCCACAGTCACTGCAAGAGAAAGAGGCAGAGTGAAAAAGAGGTGTTTGCAGCAGCCTGGTTAAAGTGAATGATGCTTGTGCAATGACGTGACCCCACAGGTAATGTGGAGAATGGAAGCTTGCCTATGCCTGAAACATCCCTTACCTCCACCCCAGCACCCAGGGGATACCTGTTCCTGCATTGCAGTACTCACCCACACTTTACAGTACAATTTCTTATTTATGGATACAATCTCTTGCATTAGACTTTGACCTCCTTAAAGAACAGCACCCCTGTGGGATTTATCTCTTAATCTCTCATTTCCATCACAGGAGATGGTACAGGGATTATTGCTGCTCAATGTTCCTTGGAAATAACCTTGAACATTTACAGAACACTCCCTGGTGTTCCAATCACTATTTAAGCTCTTTCCCGGCATCATGTCTCATTGTCCTCACAATAACCCTAAGAGATCAGTGGTATCCCACTTTACAGATGAGGAAAATTATCCCCATTTTATAGATAAGGAAAATGAGGCTTGGTGATTAGCAAACCCAAACTTAAACAGCTAGTGAGTACAGAGGCCCATTTTATTACAAAAGACTTAGTCCTTTTTTCTATGTTGTCTGATAAAACTTCTTCTCATTCAGAGAGATTATTTGAGGCCTGAATTATTTAATGTTTGTAAAAATCACATTTATTCTTCTTTGATTTGGAGCTGGCCATATCAGTAAAGTATACTTATAAGAGCCTATCTCCCCATATAGAATTTCCTTTTAGGATAAGACTTAAGATGACTTGTAGCAGTGGTTTGCAAAGTGTGGTCCCTGGACCAGCAGCATTAGCACCCTCTGGGAACTTGTTAAAAGGCGAATTATCAGGCTCCAACTTAGACCAACTGAACCAGAAACTGAGAACGGGGCCCAGCAATCTGTGTTTTAACAAGTCCTCTAGGTGATTCTGATGTACACTCAAGTTTGAGAATCATGAAGTTAGAGTCATTTAACCATGAAGTTGCTCAAAGCAGTTAAAACGAACAAAGACTGCGCTAGCTCTCTCAGTGTATCTGCCATCTGCTGGTGCTGACGGTCACAGTAAAATAAATGTTAACACAGCAGTACATTTTGTCCCAAAGTGTATGTTCATCTTGTGTTTCATTAGAGCAAACATAAGCTAAGGCATTTAAAATGTCAGCAAGATCAGATTGTGGTGGGAGTGGTGAGGGATGAGAGGTGTTCCTTTAAATAGTAAAAGAAGACACAAAATAGCACAGAAAAAATGGCTTCCAAAGATGTTTCAGTTTCTGGAAGGGATCAGAGGGTTGGGGGTTGTAGGCTTTCAATTAATTACCAAAAGCAGATCACAGAGGCCTGAGGCTGCCACCCCCCACCCCGGCTAAGGATTTCAGGTCAAGTTCACACTGACTTTCTCCGTTTTCACTCCTTCCCCACTTCTCCTGCACCAATGGATTGTGTTGACAACACAGGTTTGCAGGAAACACAAAGGTTCCGTGACTCCCTGCTCAGCAACTTTTTGTTTTCTTCCTCTTGGACAGATTCCCAGTGATCAAATGCAGTGCTCTCAGGGGAAGTGGGCTGGTCTAGGAGCGATAAGGGGCCAATTCCCACAGAGACGTCATTTCATGGGCAAGCTGCCACAGCCCCTAGATGAGAATAAGCAGTGATGGATGTCCAGCCTCATGGAAAACAGCAGCTGCATGGTCACCTGGGAGAAGATGTAGAGATGGAGGTGACTCCTGGTTGGCCATGTATAGGGTCCTGTGCATTTCCTTACCTTCTCCTTGAGTCTTGGGAACAGCAGCTCGCTGCCTCTGAAAGGCCTGGAGGTTCACGACGGTAGGTCTTGAAGGCTTTTGGGGAGGAGGACCCAGGGAGTTGATGGAGGGCAGTGGCTTCATTTTGGGAAGGTGGTGATGTCTGATATCTGACTGTTTCTCTGAACACAGACAGTAAAAAAGTAGGTTATGATTATTTTCATGTCATAGCTTGTTGGGTAAAACTGGTTCTTTGCCTCCATCTCAGTCCTGTCCAATCTATTCTCCACCCAACAGCTAGAGTGCCCCGATCAATACATAAACCTGATCAGTTGCCATGCTGCTGCTTTAAGGATTTCCTCAGCATGAAATCAGTCACTCCATGTCTGCCATTTCTACACCACAAGGCACCCATCTGTGTTTCTAGATTCTTTGTTTGGCATATTATATGTCTTGCTTCCCACCACTTAAAACCCAAATATTTTTCACACGTATCACTGGCTTCTCCATTCTCCAGATTTGATTTAGATAGCCTTAAAAAGCTCTCATATATCCAAAATTCTGTTCATTTTTTCTTGGTTCTGGAACACTATTCCCTTTTTTGACAAACTTCAATTCATTCTTTTTAGGCTCTGCTCCAATGACACCTTCTCTAGAAAGCTTTTCTTGATTTCTCACAGGAATCAAGGCCGGAATCAACCTCTGATTTGTATCCCCGTAGCACATTGTTAATACCACTGCATCAATATCATGGCACATTGGAGGTACTGATCTATGTTCCCATTAAACGTGGGCTTCTGTGGGTGGAGATGGTGTTGTATTGATCCCCCAGCGCCAAGCACAGGGCCTACCTCATAGGAGAGAGGCTGTGACTACTGAAAGGATTCTTCAAGCACTTATGACATGCAAATAATACTGGCTCTACAAAGAGGAACAAGAATTGATCTGGAATTTCCAGGGCTCACAGCCTAGGACTGGCTTCAAGACTGACTTTATGATATCTGGGCACCTGTGTCTTGGAATTTTCCAGGAAAGTTCCAATTTTATATATATTTGTCCTCTGCAGTATTAAATCCAACTCCAACAGAAAGTCCAATATTATATATGAAAATCATATCTGCCCTTTACACTGAAAATAGCACAAAATCTTATGCAATCCAACTGCTTTGATTTTTGACTTATGTAAGACAGTAGTTGACTACATGGGCCATCCATGTGAAAACTTAAGAAGTGGCCTAGCATTTTGCATATACCCCTGGGAGACTTCCACAAGCTGGAAGGGAGAGAAAGCTTCCTTGTTGCTTCACCCACAGCGGGTTACATCCCCAGAAACTCAGGCCCAAAGTTCCTTTCTTCCTAGGCTTTAATTACGAGTAGCATTGTCAAAAACTTCAGTCATTATCAAATTAGGAAGAAGACATAGTGAATATTAATTATCACTTACTAATTGGGCTTGGAGTTTTTACCAGGCACTGTGCTAAGTAGTTGACATCCGTTATCTCATTTAACTATCTCAATAGCTCCATCTGGTAGATAATACATTCTTCTTTCCTTTCTCTTGTCCGTCCTTCTTCCCATACATCTTTTTTCCCATCTGTCTTTTCTTCTTCCTCATCCCTTCATCAATAACTATTTATTTACTATATTCCAGGTATTGTTCTAGGAAGTAGGGATAGAGTTGAGAAAAAGAACTTGTATAGTCCTACCTTCAAGAATTTTTATTCTAATAACAAGAGACTGATGATAAACAAGTAAACAAATAAACAAGATCATTACAGAGATCCATTAGTTCTATGAAGGGAATAAGGTAGGATGACAAGTGTGAACTATTGATCATGAGGCAGTATACTTCACATAGAGAGGTTAGAGAAAGCTAACCTTGGAAAGTTTTTTTGGAACTTAGGCCTAAATGCAGCTACAAAATCTTAAAGAAAAGAGTTTTTGAGGAAGAGGGAACAGCAAGTGCAAAGGGCCCGAGGCTTGACAAAGCCTATTTAAGGAACAGCAAGAAATCTAGTGTGTTGACTATGGGCAGAGAGCTAGGGGAGGAGAGGTAGGAGATAAGTCAGACACAAAACAGGGACCAGCATGCAGAGCCATGAAGACCACAAAGCAAGTGGTTTAGATTCTATTCCAAGTACAAACAGAAACCATACAAGGTTGTAAGGAGATTCATCCATCCACCCTTCCATCCACTTAATCAATCATTCAACACATTTTTTTTAGGACTCATTCAATCTGGCCTTTTTCTTCTAGGTGCTAGGGATTTGGTAGTAAAAAAAGACAGTCCTTATCTTTTTTTTTTTTTTTTTTTTGACAGGATCTTGCTCTGTTACCCAGGCTGAAATGAAGTGGTACAATTTTGGCTCACTACAACCTCTGCCTCCCAGGTTTAAGCAATTCTGGTGTCTCAGCTTCCCGAATAGCTGGGATTACAGGCATAGGCCACTATGCCCAGCTAATTTTTGTATTTTTAATAGAGACGGGGTTTTGCCATGTTAGCCAGGCTGGTCTTGAACTCCTGACCTCAAGTAATCTGCCCACCTTGGCCTCCCAAAATGTTCGGATTACAGGCGTAAGCCACCGTGCCCAGCCAGTCTTTATCCTTTTATAACTTACATAATACTGAGGTGAACCAAGCGCTTGGTGGCAAAACCAAGAGTTTGCTGATAGATTCAGTGTGTATCTGAAGGGAGTGAAATAGGGAAATAGAGCATGGGTCCTAAGTTTTGGCCTGAGAAATTAGGAGGATAGTTGTGTTGTTTACCAAGACAGACGATTGGTGATGGATTTGAGTTATAAGAGAGCACTCAGGCTCTAAGAATCAATATAGATTGCCTAAATTCATGCAACTTGTAAGAAATCGAGCTAGGATTCAAATCCAAGTTTTTCCAAAAGCTATCTCACAAAGCAATTCCAGGAGATTAAGCACTTTACTCAAACCCAAGATTACAGTTTAGCAAATGGGCCTAGAATATCACGCTGAAAGTCTGGAGCAACATTGCCCAGGTCATATACATAACCACTCTGAGTCAACAGGTTTTAAAATAGAAAAACATGATGACCCCTCCTAGCCCCTGTCCCATGAGGATCACATTTGTTACCTGGGGCCTGGCTGGCAAGCTCACACTCATAGATGGGCTGGTAGGTGCTGCTTGCTGGGCTCTTCTCAGGACGTGGGTTTTCCCAACTCTTCCTGATATGATGAGAAATTACAAAAGAGGGGTCTTCAGAGACATTAAGTAATATTTTGGGGGCCACCAAGTGCTTCTGGGAAGGAAGAGTCTGGGCTCCTTTTGTTTCCAGCTTTTTCCTGGGTTCCTCTGGAGTAAGCCCCATGCCTTTTTGCCCTTCCAGATGGAAGGCCTTACTTCCACAGTTGGCAAGGAGAAGGGCTGATGACATTTCACTTTTCTGAGATGAAACCTTCTCCCAGTTCCAGAGTTTGTTTCTGAAGCTATTGGCCATCATTACTTTTTCCTTAGTGATTATCTCAACATTTGACTGAGTCACCTCTAACAGCAGAGAAGTCTTCTGTGAACTTGCTGCAGAACATACAGTGGACTTTCCCAGAGGCCCTGGGGAGCTAGAACATTTTGGAATTTCAGTCTTTTGAGCCAACTTTATTTTCTGAGGTTGAAGAGGCCGGGACTCACTACTGGAACAGTGTGGTGGGTGCTGCTTGTGGTTGGATGAGAGGGGTTTCCCATTGGCCAAAATTTGAGTTGACTGTTTGCCTCCAATGTCACCATTTGGAGAAACTCCTGCTGGGAGTTTAATAGGTCCTGGAAGAGGTGGAGCATCAAGATTTTGAAATTTGGCTCGAAGTTCCTTGAAGCTTCTTACCCCTTCCTAAAACAAAGAATAATCAAACAAACAACAAAAACAAACAACAACAACAACAAAAAGTGTCTCATTATTCCAAGAAAAAAAGCCAGTGTGATTAGATCTCACTGATCTCACCATGTTAAGGGACTCTAACTGCTGATACAATGCAACTGCTTCTGGGCAATGTTAGCCAGCAATGCTATTGTCTATATGAGATAGAATGAAAACACTATCTCTTTTTTAAACACTCAAGGGATGTTTAATTTTCTCACAGCATATAAAGAACACCTATAGATAGTACTAAAAACAGTGGAGAAACCCCTTGATAAAAACTTTTGATGGCTCCCCACTGCCTATAAAAATAAATTCCAAACTGCTTTATACAGAATTCAAGATTCTTCACAATGCAGTCCCAACTAGCGCAAAAGATGGTGGAATTATGATCTCCAACCACAGCCAAACACAACTATCCTTAAACCAAACAGAACTGTTTACAATTTTCTTAGACCCTCCTACTCTCTATCACCTGGAGTTTGCTTTGTGTTCTTGCTTCACAAAATGCATCCCCATCAGCTTGTCAACACCTTTCTTGCACTTCACTGCCTACTAATCCATCAATATTTCACCTGGGGTACTTAATTCAATATGCAAAAAAACTCCATTAAAAAATAGACAAAGGACATGAACAGAAAATCAACTGTTGCATGTTCTCACTTACAAGTAGGAGCTAAACACTGAGTATACATGGACATAAAGATGAAACAAAAGGCCCTGGAGACTATGAGAGGGGTGAAGGGATGAAGTGAGAGAAAGGTTGAAAAATTACTTATTGGGTACTGTGATCACTACCTAGGTAATGGAATCATTCATACACTAAACCTCAGTGACACACAATTGATCCATGTAGCAAACATGTGCCTTTACTTCCTGAACCTAAAATGAAAGTTGGAAAAAAAAAAAAAAAAAGCTTTCAGCTGTGGATGACAGACACAGCTAACTTCTTTCCTGTCTCCTTGGTACTTCCTTAGCTTTTTATATCTTGGCTGTTGAACTTAACACTATGGTATGGAAAAAAGAACAAACTTTGGAAATAGACCTATGTTCATATGAAGACTCCACTCTTTATCCTCTATGGAAATACTCTGGGGAACTCGATCTTCTTCCCTCTAAGTGCCTCATAAAAATAAGTTATCAAACAGTAGCAGGATTAGGGCCATTATAAGTGAAATGTCCATTACAGTGCCTGACACATAGTAGGCCCATGATAAATAAAAGTTCTTTATAAGAGGCTAGATGACCCTCTTGCATTTTTAACTCCCCTTGGAAAATGATCATGCTCTTCCCTCTAAATTCAGCTCCAATTTGGTATATGAAAATAACGGTAGTAATGGGAGCCCAACCTTTGTGGCAGAGGAAGGAGCATGACTGGGTTTATATAGTGAATTGATTGGCGGTCTGGCCAGGTAGGTGTAGGCTTAACTCCTGCTCCATGCTCTTCCTGCTGGTTCTTCTTCCTCCCACTAGACCGCATTAGATTTTGTAAATGTGTTCTGTCATCTTTTGCTTTTATAGGAAGTAGGATAATGTCTAATGGAGCCATTGCAAAAAGTAAGAGCCACTGTCCTCTCCTGATCTTCTTAAAGGTTTTTAATTTCATGTACACAGACCATGTCCATGGCAGGGACTTCTGATTTTGCTAGCTTAGGAAATGTTGGGCGACCTTTTCTCTATATATTTACAGTTGACTCACACCTGCCTTCTGAAGATTTTGGAAGGGAGGGAAATTGAACAAGAAGCATGAAACAAGTGTCTCGGAGCTTAAGTACATGCACTCTCCCTCCTTTTTCATATCTCTGTTCTCTATCTCTGTAACACACACATACATGCACATGCATACACGCACACGCATACACACACACACAGCCAGCAGGCAAGTTAATTCAACCATACTTTCTCTCCCCTGACGTGGCAGAAGCCAGCACTGGGCGTGAAATCAGGAGATCTGAGTGTGAAACTCTGCTTATCCATTTTCCACTTATGTGCCTTGGGCAATTCACTTCACTTTGTTGAGCCTTATTTTCCTCACTATAAAATGAAACATATTTCTGACAGCAGTTCGGGGTTAATGTAAGAATCAAATGAGATAACAGACATACACACCTCAGTGATAAATATTTTTATATTGTGGTAAAATATACACAAAACATGTCATCTTAACCATCTCTAAGTGTACAGTTTGGCAGTGTTACGTAGATCCACACTGTTGTGCAACCAATCTCCAGAACTCTTTTCATCTTGCAAAAACAAAACTCCATATCCATTAAACAAGTCCATATTCTGTCCTCTAATTCTACACTCTGTCTCTGAATTTGACTATTCTAGGTACTGTATAAGAGGAATCATAGAGTATTTGTCTTTTTATAACTGTCTTATTTCACTTGTTACAATGGCCTCAAGGTTTAGCCATGTTGAAGCATGTGTTAGAATTTCCTTCCTTTTTAAGGCTAAATAATGTATCATAGTGTATATATAACACATCCTGTTTATCCATTCATCCATCAGTGGAGAGTTGGGTGGCTTCCATATCTTAGCTATTATGAATGATGCTTCTATAAACATAGGTGTACAGATACCTCATTGAGACCCTATGTTCAGTCCTTTTGGGTATGTTCCCAGAAGTGAAATTGCTGGATTATATGGTAATTCTATTTTTAATTTTTGAGGAACCTCCCTTCTGTTTTCCATAGCAACTGCACCATTTTACATTCTCACCAACAGTGTACAGGGGTTCCAATGTCTCCACATCTTCACCAATACTTTTTTCTTTTACAATAGCCATCCTAATGGTTATGAGTTTGTCAGTGGCTAATATTTTTAAAGTAATATAATGATTATTTTCAGTTCTTCACTATTTGAAGCCACATGGAGAACTACTATACAATGTTATTGCTTAGATTTTAGTCTCTGTAGGATTAATTAAGCAAAGCCCTAGTATGAAATAGAATTACGGATTTGATAACCTCCAAACCAAGGTCCTGTGCAAAGATCACTGGTTCAGCGGGGAGCAAACCTGATTATACCTGGCTCTCTACTCTTTCAACACATGTTCATTAAGTATCTACATACAGACCAAACATTGTTTTAGACAGTCGAGGGCTCTGTTCTAATGTCAAGGAGAGACAGAAAATAAGCAATTACACAAGAAAATATGAGAGACAGAGTGCTATGTGGAGAATTAAGCAGATGATGCAATGGTGACTCAGTGCCTACCACTGATTTTCAGAGCTACAGTAGAAAAGTAATTTCTTCTCTCTAGCTCAGCCATACATCAAATTAGAGGTTGGACTGGGTGATCTCCAAAGCCCCTTCTGGCACTAATATTTAGATTTTGTTTTCCTTACAATCAATGGGAAATAGATGTGATGCATTTTGTTTTGTATTATCCATCACCAATAGGTGGAAGTTCAGTTTTGAGGACATGAGGAAAACTGCATGAAGGTGATTTGGGAAGTGGCCATAGGGTCCTTCTGGTTAAAACCATGCTCCATTTTTCAGCTGCCACAGCTAGTCAGTCCCCAAATCCCACTAATCTGAACTCTTAAGCAGCCCATGAGCCACTCCCTTCAATTCTTTCTCACTTACTGTTGGAATGACTTCTTCATGGTCTCTCTGCTTCAATTCTGAGCCCCTCTAATCCACCATTTACTCAGCTGTTAGACAAACCTCTTTAAAAACAAATCTGGTCATGTAAGTCCCTTACATGTTTTAAAACCTTCAATTTAGCATCCCCAAAGCTTTCAAATAAGCTCAAATTCTTTTGCTTAGCACATAAGAGCCATCCTAATCCTGACCCTCTTAATGCTCCAGCATCACATTGGGCCTCCCCCCAACATGCTTTCTTCCTTCTAGCCTCACCAAATTGCTGACATTCTCCCAAACCTGTTTTGCCCTTTCACGTAGCTGTAACTTTGAATGTGCTGCCTGCAATGCTCATCTTTCTCTCTAATTTCTTGAACTAGCAAATTCCTGCTCCTTCAAAATTTTACTCGTGTCATCTCAACATATTTATTGGTTGCCTACTATGCACTAGGCACTAGGGTTACAAAGATGAATGAGGCAACCCTGACCTTTCAGAACCCAGAAAATGAAGGAGACAGAAACAAACTGGTTGTTTTAACATAATACAGAGAATTGTGAGATGTATGGCAGAAAGCCTGTGGAGGGAACATAGAAAAGGGGCTTGTGATGCAAACCCGGTTGCCAAGAGGATTTCCTAGAGGGGATTCCCCAGCTTAAACAGCGAAGCAAAGAATAGAGGAAGGCAGTCCGGAGAATGAACACAGAAAGCACAACCTTGGAAACAGCATGATGTACATGGAAAGCAGCAGCAATTTCACATAAATGAAGCACCAGTGCACAGTATATGAGACTGGAGAACAAAGGAGAGGCCAAGTCCTAATGTCATCGGGCTTAATCTTCGTAGTGGGCAAGGAACTACTGATAGGTTTCCTGGTGAGCAGCTAAAGGCAATTTTTAACTGATTCCTCTTTCATGACCACTCTAGGTAAGGCAGCATCTCTCCTTCACTCTTTACCTACCTTACCCTGGGTATACACTGGCTCATCCAACCCTTTCTAGGGAGCCTTCCCCTAGCACAGAGCCTGGGAAGCTTGGAACTACCGCGCCCAGGCACTGTTTCATCTGGAAATTTGCCCAACAGAGGTGTCCATAGCTTGGTAAATGAGCCCCTGAGGGTGTGGCCACTCAGGGGATAGCATGTGCTTTGGGGAGCAGCTGGGGCAGAGGTTCCCGTGCTACACGGTGGGTAGCAGCATCGATGGGTTCACATAGGAACTGCCCCATTCCCTTAGCTCTAGCATATAAGCTTCTTGCCAGTTCTGGAAATTCCTAAAATAACCTATTGTAAATCCTTTTCCATTCATATTTACAATAACAAATTTGGTTATCTGCAAGAACAACAACAAAATACACTGGCCGATGCAGCCTGGTTTGTTTTCTTTATAGCACCTATCAAAACCCAGCAGATGGTCTGTCTCCCTCCATCAGAATGTAAACTCCTTACAGGTAGATACTTTGTTTGTATTTCAGTATTTGCCCACTGCTGTAGTGCCAGTGCCTCGATAAAAATGTGGTGAAGGAATGAATCCTTAATTCACAAGTCTTTCAGAACCCCTTTAAGACAGGGCCAGTATCCTATTTATCTTGGTATCCCCAGCAGTGGCAGAAGTGACCCAGAAAATCCTTGGTGAATGAATGAATCAGTGAATAGATATTTAGAAAAGTTAGCTGGTTCACATAATATAAGAACTGTAACTCAGCAGATTCTTAATTTTTTTCCTGTGTCATCTTTGTGAAAGCAGATTAGAATGCCCTCAGAAACAAATGACCTAATTGCTATCATGTCAACAGATAGCCCTAAAAATAGCCCGGAACATAGCCTGGTGCTTCTGGTTTATGCTGGGCAAGCCTCAAATACCTCATCTGGGAAGTACAGGCCAAAACAATGCCAGAGATATTGTGGGAACAACCTGAGATAAAAGACAGTGATGTCCTCTAAACAGAAGGGGTATATCTTTTTGATATGGAAATTAACCAAGGAGGTAGCAGCCAAGAAAAACAAAGACATTGCTATTTCAGAAGAATGGAGAGACCAGAGTAAAACAGTTAGAAGTCTGAATCTCAGCTCTTTAAGTGTGGCATTGTTATATTTAGATGAATGTATTTAGTCACTAGGAAAAAAGACTCCATCAAACGGCTGCCTTTTGTTCAATGTTTATGTTGCAGGAATCTAAGGAATAATGATAATAATAATAACAACAAAAATGGGCAAACACATGATATTACGATATACCAGGCACTGTTCTAAACACTTCATATACATTAACTAACTTAAACCCATGTATTCTCAGAATACAGACAAGGATAGTGAGGCAGGGCCTATGTGGCTTGTCCAAGGTCATGCAGCAAGTGTCAAAGCTGGGAATCAAACTCATACAAACTGGCTTTGGGGCCCATATGATCTATTCTGGACTCTTCTAACCCAAGAATTTGCTTGGTGGGTCTAGAAACTTTTTTGGCTAATAATTTTCTAGAAACAAGATAATACCTAATCCCATGAGTATAAATGCTGTAACCTCCTCTTCTTGGGAAGATATTTTCCCCTTTGCTAGTTTCAGAGAATTGATAACTATATTTTTTTCTATTCTCATCATCCTTATTAACAACCCTTATACATGATGCCTTAATTAATTTTCACAAGAACCCCACCAATTAGGCAATTGTTACTGACCCTGTTTTATAGATAGACTAACAGAGAGGTTAAGTAACTTTCCCCAGTTTATATAGAGAGTGATACAGGAATTTAAATCCAAGTCTGTATAACTCCATGACTGCTTTTATTTATTCCGCAATAAATACACAAATATATTGACAAATATGCCTTTCTTATAAATTTAGCTCTAATTTAAAATTCTTCTATGAATTCATAAAAATATCATAATCAATTTTGTATATGTCACATTTACTTTAGAGATTATGTTAAAAATGTAGCTCTAATCACACCATTGAAACAAACAAAAATCCCAGGAAGCCAATTTGCATTGGCTTTTAAGACACTTTCTCAGACTTTTTATTATTTACACTGACATGAGCAAAACATTTTACTTAATATAATTGGCATAGTTTAAAAAATTTTAATAAATTACATGGCCATTGTGACCATGTATCTTGGATTTTTCAAGGTACTTTTGATTTCATGTAATTTAAGAGATGATGGGAAAATGCAGAACAAAATAACAAAACTCAGTATTATATCCTTTCAAAGTAAATTTGCAAATGATAATAAATTCTGTGTCAAATCACATGTTTTGATCTCTGCTTTATAAAGCATGGCACAGACAGCTGTTCCGTCCTCTCCTGAGTTTACCCTGCTGCCATGGGCTGCTAGGTAACCCTCTCTATGTCACCACTCTCTGCCTTTCATATACAATGGCATTCATTGCACTGCACAGCAAGCTGCCTTGGACAAGGACTGCAGGTGCTCGATAAGTTAACAGTGACTTGGTAAGTGAATGTGGTCATAAAAATATACATAAAATAAGTTCCAAAAGGAGAAGATATTATTTCTATGCACATTTCTTAATTGGAAAATAAAGGTTATCTCATTTCTGAATGTCTGCACATTGCTAACTGTTGCCTTCCACAGGGAGAAACAATGGCAATGTCAACGGCAACGGTTTATCACAAGTCTGAACATTCTTCTGTGGTAAGCAAATCCAAGAGCCTTAAGGAATATGTAAACTCAAAATCCAAGGCAAAGAGAAGGCAGCAGAAGCCAAGAAATTATGAGCCCAGGAAGAGAGGCAGTAGTAGCTGTCAAATCCTATCTAAGATGGAAAGAAGTAGAAGTCGATTAAATATAGCATCTGAATCACCCTTCATGAATAAAAGGGCTTCAATTCAACCTTCCCTACTACAAGAACTATAATAATGGTGAAACCGTCTGTATTTTTGGTACCAATGATTAATTCCTATGAAGGGGTAGGAACAACAGAACTGAACTGACACCGCAGTTGTCAGTTAAGGTTAAAGCTTAAGGTTAGAAAGATTAAAATCTTCCTAAGTAAAGGCAAAAAAAAAAAAAAAAAAAAAAAAAAAAAAAAAAAAAAAAAAAAAATTCATTGCACCTCCATTATCTGTCAGGTCAAATGAGTACTTTTCATCTCCAGGTTGGGTGTGAGCAAGAATACCAGCTTTATTAAATGTGTGACCTTGAACAAGCTACTAAATCTCTCTGCATCTGTAAAATGGGGCCAGTAACACCACATGGGGCGTAAGGTTTCGGTTAAGTGTTACAAAGTCCCTAAGTGCCCAGCCCCTGGCCAGTGCTCTTGGTGAGACTGTGACTCCTCTAGTTGCAACCACATATGCCACCTGCTGTCCCTTAGCCAAGATGCTGCCCACTGCAGACTGCAAAGGCAGCCCAGAGTCTTAATGGTCCTCATACACCACATGTTTTCCTCACCTCAATACCCCATGTATTACCACTAATGCTGCCTAAGCCCCCATCCCAAGTGGTAGGCAATAGTTAGCCAATGACTCGTCTTCCCCTAAAACATCAGGACAGTGAGACTTACATCCCCATTTACCTTGGTCACCATGAGAAAATGAAACTGGTCTGTAACAAAGGGCCTTATTCCCCACAGACCTCTATAGTATCACTAATTGAACCCCATTTCTCACCCTTCCCTGACCATCCTAACCCTCAGTCTGCAAAATTCCTCATGTCCTCAATCTCTTCTATGAACTTGCCCTCTACCTTTTTGCTCTAACTCAAACTCATCTCTCTCCTGAAGACATGGCTCTTCTTGTGCTCTCGCAAGCATAGCTTTCTCCTTCCACACTCCTCTCTATTCCTGGGTCAGAAAGTGGAGTAAAGTGTTTTCTTAGCTCATCACTACTGCTTTCAAATTATTTTTTCTTCGTCAATAACGCCAACTCCTGCAAATGGCATATTAAACTAAACCTACTGCTTTCCATTGATGCCTTCCACAATATTCCTGATCACTCCCTTTTATTTATTAAAGATTTTACCACCCAGCTCACTCCTCTCTCTCTATTTCTACTCTCATGACAATAAGCAAATTCCAAATCCATGCAGATAATCTTTCCAACACTTGGCCTCATTTCTAATGATCTCATCTTTCACCCTACTTTAGCCACTAATTTCCATAGATACACCTTAGACCTTGCTATGAGTAATAAATGAACCATCTCCAACACATCAATTTCAAGTACCCTACACCTGGACACCCCTTTTCATCTTACCCACTTGCCTTTTCTGGTGCCCCAACTCCAACAATGCTTTAGCCTCATGGGTCTTAACACTGTTTCTCTACTATTCCCTCCCATCTTCATTTCTCTGTGTACCCAGATTGCATTCCATAGACCATCATGAGAATCACTCTCTGGAATACATCTTAATTCTTGCCTCTCTCCCACTCACAGTTACTTGGGTATGGATAGAAGGCATGAAATGTGCCTAGAACTCTAACCTTGGTTAAACATTCTTCTTACTCTTTATTTGTATCTGAGGCAGAATTAAACCCAGGGTACCTCCTATCTACTTTGCAGTTTTTAGGGGCTGGAATTGTCTATTAAAGTGGGAGCATGCAGAAATTAGGAGCCCAAGTGAAGGAGTTAGGACTTCATTCCACAGGCAATGGAGAGCCTCTAAAAGTTGTGAGCAGGAGAACAACACAGTGGGCAACTCCTACTCATTCAAGTCTCATGCAAAGCACTGCTTTCCCAATCCTCCTGGCTTCTTCCCCGTCTGGAACAAGGACCTCTCTCTGCTTACTTCTGTCTTGGTGCTTATCACATTCTATCTTATCATAACTATTTACTGCTCTGCCTCTGCCACTAAACCTCACCTTTTTCAATACAAGGACTATGTCTTTCCATCATTGTATCTTCAGCTGATAGCTGGACTGGAGCAATTCAAAACATTTAATCCCCATTTAGTGAAGGTAGTTATGCAAGCAATTACCTAACTATAAGTACTATGCATGGAATCAATGAAAATATAGTGAAGAATTAGTTTAACTTGGCCCATTCAGGAAATCCTTCCCAAAGGAAGTAAGATTGAAGGATGAGTGAGTTTCCATTGGGGAGAAAAGGGCTATGAAGACATTTTAGGCTAAAGGAATAGCATAGACAAAGGCATGGAGGTGTGCAGGTCCATCGTATTTTCAGATTGGAGCAGCTGGAGTATAAAATGAGTAGAGCAGGAGGAGGAAAGCCATTATTCTTCCCAGGAGCCTTCAAAAGTTTAGGGCCTTCAAAGCCTTCATTCAACTAAGTAGTGAAGAATCTCAGTTGCCTTTTCAAAGCAATAAGAAAGGAGGAAATATTTTGGTGCAGGGAACCCTTCGGTGGATTTGAGATCATATCACTTTGCCACTTTCTTGTCTGCAACTGCCTACACTCCTTGTCATAAGGGCCTTTCTGTCCATCCATCACCAATTACAGGGCCATTAGAACTTTCATACAAGAATTCCAATAGTACGTTGACATCAACACAATCATCTTCCTAGCATCAACATGAAAATGTGTGTGTTTGTACCCTCTCTATAAAACCTCTTCTATCCATTTCTTTCCCTGCACAAGAGCTCAGTCTTCATGTCTTCCTCTTTCTTTGAAACATTGCTTGGATTCTTTCAGATCTAGTTTTCATCACTAATTTAAGTCTATAATCTTTATACAAAATCCTCTGACCAGATATACTTTGGAATTCAAATTTTTTCCAATTTTAGAAAGGTAATATATTACAAATTCTGTGTATGTAAACCCTAGTGTGGTCTGAGACAGCATGCTGTGATCAAACATGTTACCATTTCTGTAGTAAAACATACTAATGTTCCTATAATGCAAGATAAATAAAGATCATAAATTGTCTCATGTTGGTTCAGGCAGGCTTTTGAAACCAAAAAATTATGAAAAATTAGTGGGTTTCAGAGCTTATTGGATTTTGGAATTGTGGGTAATGAGATCATGAACTTTTCCCTATCCACTTCCTCACTGTTTTTTTAAGAAAGAAAAAGCAAAAGCAAAATAATTATTCAGCTCTAGGCATAATCAATGGTAGCTGGACTGATAGTTATTCCCTGGTTCAGCTGGCTATCTTCTGCTACTTAAGATTGTTGCAATCATTTTCTAACTGGTAACCCAGCCTCACACAAAAATGTTGCAGGGATCTGATGGCTCTAAAATACAATTCCATTCTAAAATGTCACTCCATTAAAAACAAAAATAATAGTGTTTCACAAGTATCTATCAGTTAAAGTGCTAATTCCTTCACCTCCTTGATCTGGTGCCAAACCGCCCGTACACGGCTTCATGTTGCAGTCACGTAGAACTCCTGGGCTCCCTCTAGTGTAGGTCTCGTTTTCCTGCATCCCATCACAGCCCATGCTTCACCTGCCATCTGGCATGTCCAGAATGTCTT
The DNA here is from genome assembly GCF_047675955.1 of Chlorocebus sabaeus. Taxonomy (NCBI): domain Eukaryota; kingdom Metazoa; phylum Chordata; class Mammalia; order Primates; family Cercopithecidae; genus Chlorocebus; species Chlorocebus sabaeus. Next base: position 80,014,373 of record NC_132923.1, on the reverse strand, counting down.
TGCACGAAATCTACTGTCCAAATTTTACTCATTCTTCTAGACACAGCTTACATGCTTCTGCCATTAATGGCCCCTTCAACACTTAACCTCTCTCTCCTCAGACCTCTTCTGGCAATGGTTCTTAATCCTGGCTGTGCATGGGAATATCCTGGGGCTCCTGAGCCTGCCCCACTGAAACAGAAGTTCCGGGGAATCTATATTTTATGAAGCACCTTGAGTGCTTACTGTGTGGCCAGCTCAGCACCTGGTTCAAGGAGTAGGTTTGAAAACATGTCTTCTAGCACTTCATCTGCAAATCTCTTTTAGTCTTATGCCCCTTGCCACTTTCCACATCCTACTACAATTATTTGAGTAGATGCTTCATCTGCCCTATATTCCATGAACTCCTTGAGGTCAGGTAGAAACACATACTTACCTTTGTAGAGCCCACACGTTCAAGCATGAAAATTTACTCCTAGTAATACTCAATAAGTATTTACCAAACTAACAGCGAATGAAATGAATGAATATATTTCTGGAGCAATAACCTCCAGAGGGGATGATTTTTTTTTTTCTAGACGGAGTCTCGCTCTGTCGCCCGGGCAGGAATGCAGTGGTGCCATCTCCACCCACTGCAAGCTCCGTCTTCTCCCGGGTTCACGCCATTCTCCTGCCTCAGCCTCCGGAGAAGCTGGGACTACAGGCGCCCGCCACCACGTCCAGCTAATTGTTTTTTGTATTCTTAGTAGAGACGGGGTTTCACCGTCTTCGCCAGGATGGTCTCGATCTCCTGACCTCGTGATCCGCCCGCCTCGGCCTCCCAAAGTGCTGGGATTACAGGCGTAAGCCACTGCGCCCGGCCGGGATGATCTTTTAAAAGGCTTTCTTTGAGAACTACAAATTAATTTCACGCCAATGATGCATCTCAAGGCAGGTTCAGGCCGGGTGCAGTGTCTCATGCCTGTAATCCCAGCACATTGGGAAACCAAGGTGGGCAGATCACCGGAGGTCAGGAGTTCAAGACCAGCCTGGCCAACATGGTAAAACCCCATCTCCACTAAAAACACCAAAAAAAAAAAAAAAAAAAAAAAAGAAAGAAAAAAAAAAATTAGCCAGGCATTGTAGTGCATGCATGTAGTCCCAGCTACATGGGAGGCTGAGGTGGGAGGATGGCTTTCACCCGGGAGGCAGAGGTTGCAGTGGGCTGAGTTGGCACCACTACAACCTGGGTGACAGAGTGAGACTCCATCTCAATCAATCAATCAATCAATCAATCAATAAAGTGAAGGTTCAATCATGCCACTCCTCTGTTTAAAACCTTTCAATGGCTCCCTCTTACCTTGTTGGTAAATTATACATTCCTTAGCCAAACACATAAGGTCTTCTCTGATCTTTTCCTGTCTACATCTCCAGCTTCATTTCCCACCACTTCCTGCCTCTAACTCACCCCTCCAGTAAAACTGAACTTGCCTCTGTGCATCTGCTGTTGCCCCTACCCCGAATGCCCTTCCTACCTTTATTTGCCTGGTTAAACATATCCATCTTTTGAGATTTAGGAGTTGCCAATCCCTCCCAGCAGCCTTTTCCAGTTCTTAGGTTGGGCCAAGCATGTGTACTTGCTCCATTTTAGTACCTTCTGCTTCCCTCTATCTTTCCACTTATCTAATTTTATCGATTAAAGTGATCTACATGTGTCTGCTTTACCACACGCCACTCGCACATGTGGATCAGATTGTGTTTTTTCACTTGTGCTTCTGTCTCTGTGCCTAGGCACACAGAGAGTAGATGGACAATACGTGTTCTTTTGAATTAAACTGAGCAGATTAGAAAGCCTTTGTTGTATATTTGTGGGTGGGGTAACTGGGGAAAAATTAGGAATAATTCTAGATAAAAGAAAATGAAAGGTGCGTTGGCTTATTATGTTAATGCATTTCCAGGTACTGCATATAGCAGCATGTGTATGTTGCCTCAATTACCATAATCCTTACAATTGGCTTCTGAGCTGTGCCCCCACCCCGTGAAGATGATGACAAAAGTCAGGATCAGAGCTTTCTGAAGCTTGCCAGGACACATAGTAAATGAGTGCTGAGCCAAGATCTGAACCCAGCCCTGACACCAAACCCTGTTGATACGGTTTAGCTGTGTCCTCACCAAAATCTCACCTTGAATTCCCACGTGTTGTGGGAGGGATGCAGTGGGAGGTAATTGAATCATGGGGGCAAGTCTTTCCTGTGCTGCTCTCATGATAGTGAGTAAGTCTCACGAGATCTTATGGTTTTATAAAGAGGCGCTCCCCTGCATGAGTTCTCTCTCTCTTTGCCTGCTGCCGTCCATGTAAGATGTGACTTGCTCCTCCTTGCCTTCTGCCGTGATTGTGAGGCCTCCCCAGACATGTGGAACTGTAAGTCCATTAAACACCTTTTCCTGTATAAATTGCCCAGTCTTGGGTATACCTTCATCAGCAGCATTAAAAAGGACTAATACACCTGTGATGTTTTAAAATCAACTCTTTGCTATACAACATGCCTTTTCCTTAATAACAGTGTTTTCCCTCATCTTTTCCAGACTCATCCAACAATTATTTGTTGTATGCCTACTACAGGTAACATAAATGCATGACGCAGACACAGGCCTTGCCGTCCTGGGGTTCACAGTCTCATGGAAAGGATGGACACATAAACAGATGATGACAACACCTTGAGGTCCCTGATGTGATGGAGCAGCACCAGAGGCAGGACAGGGAACACCTAGCCAGACTGAGGACAGAGGGAACTTCCCAGAGAAAGTGAGACAGACATAAAGAACAAATAGGAACTTGGTTGTCAAAAGGGGGAATGAGATTATATTAGGTTGATGCAAAGTAATTGTGTTTTTTGCCATTGAAAGTAATGGTAGAGGAGATGGCATTTCAAAGACCTGAACCTGAGAGAGTCTGGCACGTGTGGGTTTCTGGAGTGGGGAGTGTGGCTGAAATGTGAGATGAGAAGGAGAAATAGGGCTGGGGTGGCCCCTTGAAAGATCTCACAGGCCACTAGAAATAAACTTAACAACACAAATTTACATATTTATAGTTCCAAATTCCTTCCCAGAATATACTGGGAGATCATGAATATCAAAATGATATTTTGCAACCTTCAAATTCTGTCACTCAAGGCACAGGCCTATAGAGAACTCCCAAAGTGAAGTGAAAAACAAAGGGAGATAACTATTCATTGCAAACAAATGGGGTTTATGATGTCTTTTAGGAAATCAGCCAAAAAAAAAAAAAAAATTGCTATGAGCTTGATATTGCTTCAAGAACTAAAACTTAAGCAACATTTAACTGCATTTTGTGGTGCGGGTAAGGGTTTCAGAAGAAAACTTGGGCCATATATACCCTTAGGTGCCAAGTTCAAAATGTAGCTTTCAGCAAAAGGCTCAAGTTTAACTTGGTTGGCAGTCTGGGGATCAGGGCCTGAAGTCAGAATTTATGATCTCTGCAAACATGCCAAGTCCTCCAATAACCCAATTACAGCCCATCCCTGATTACATGCCCCACACTCACTCAGTATTGCAACTTGGGGCAAGAACAGGAGGCTTCACTAGAAACTGCCTGCCAGGGAGCTGGAAAAACCAACCACAGAGCGTCCTTATTTGAAAGGGGTTCCTGCTCTCCCTGCTGCCCTCTCCTGCTGCAGACAGAACAGTCACTCAGTGTCTTTTAGGTTTATGACAGTTTTATTTAAAGTGCAATTTAATGAACACTGAAAAAAGAAGGGTTGAATAACCTCTTTGAGCCACTTTATTGCTTTTACTCCACAGCTATGATGTAAACTCCTCAGTCGATGTGGCCATTTTAATTTCTTAGATTTGTTTTCTATATTACAGTCCCAGCTGCATGAAGAAACAGTAAAAGAAATCAGAGACACCATTCTAAATGCACTTGGGGCAGGTTTTACAGGTGTTAGATGTTTTTGCTTTTTAAAGAAGATAAAGGAGCCCCTGTCTGGTTTTCTGTCTATTCAGGAACCTATTTCTCCAATAATAGCAAGGGAAGTCATTTTTAAGATCTGGAGTGCCAATCATTATCATCATGCTCATCATTCTCGCTTCTGCTACTTCCATGTCACCTATTACCACACCTCACTAATTACTGAGCTTGCGCCACTGAAGTAGATGCAGTGGCATCTACAATTCTGAGACAGAACCTTGGATTCTTCTAACAACCCACCAAGATTGGTAAGCATTGGTATTACCATTTGATAGATAAAGAAACTGAGGCTTGGAGAGAAAGTAAGTTTAGCTTAGGGATTGAAAACCATGCTCTGGACTTTGGAATCAGATCTTCTGTGTTGGGATCCCTGCCCTTTCACTTTCAGCTAGATGATTTTAACTTTTATTCCCATCAATAAAATGGCAACAATAATAGTAATCACTGTATTGCCAATTAATTCAGACAATCCAAGTTAAGTGTGAATCACAGTACTTGGTACATAGTATATTTTCCAGAAATGTTAGCCACTTATGATTATTATTGTCATCATTATTATTACTGGTGTTGTCAAAGTTTGCATTGTTTTCAAGAGGTAAGTTTGGATTTAACAACGAGGTTGGATTCCAATACTCAAGATTGTTTTACTATACCACACTGGGTTAGGCCCTTTTCATACATTATTTTGTTTACTCTGCCACTATACAACATTAAAGAAGTGATGGACTCCATTTTACAGATGAAGAAATTAAAGCTGGAGGGGTCAAGTCAACTTACTTGCCTAAGATCAAAGAGCTAGTAAATAGCAGAACTAGACCTACTGACCTCGATCCCCTAGCTCTTTCTAGCATGCTCCTACAGCCTCAATTCTTGGCTGTAAGCAGTCAAGAAATGCAACTAAAGGGTGTTTGAAAGACCCTTTATCTGGGACAAAATGTTTTCTGCCAAAATTGATGCTTGACAGTCTTTCTGCTTTCCAAATATGTATTCTTCTAATCCACTCAGTAAACCTCAGGATCTTCTTTACTCCAAGAGCTTGCAAAGCCAGACCTTCTTGTGAGAAACGTTTACAGCAGCAATTAGTTACACACCAATACCTGACAAAGACTCCTGGCACCAGCTCCCAATTTCCTTCACCTTGGGAGGTTGCCAGCTGTGAGGGGCCAGCAACACATTCTGCAGCCCAGCTGGTTTCTTAGGAAAGAAGCATCCTCGGCCCTTTGGAGAAAACCATGCACTGATGGCTTTAAAGAGGAACTGTGTACTGTATGCTGCCGTAGAAAAGCATTAACTAGGAGAGCCCTGAGTAGATCTGTATTCTAAGGCAGTCACATTATATCTCATCTCCATCTGTGAAATGGATATGCTGGTTTACAGCAGAGATTTCACTAACGATCCTTGCATGGAGAAGAAGCTGAATGATGGCAATCTCTGTCTAGACTTCCTGCCTTCCTTCTCATTAATTAGCTTAATCAATAAATATTAATCCTCTATATAAGATATGAACCCAAGCTACCAAGTTGTACATCTATTATGTTGTTACACACACACATACTCATATATAGATATAAATATAGCATATAATAGTTCTACATCACTATTCACATTGTGATCACAGAGACCATTCTCATTGGCCACCATGTAAACAGCACCTATTGGAGTTGTGCAACTCAGTGGCCCCACTGCAGATTTCAGTGGTGATAGTGGTGAACAAACAGTTCTCTGTTCTCACAGAACTTCTATGCAAATGGGTAACTTTAAAGGTCTACAGAGATCATTCATTCGATTACTAGTTCAGTGCCAACTATGTACAAGGTAGTGTTCTAGACATGTGAAAATGCACTGTAAATTGCAAAACATAATAGAAGTATACTATTAACAGCTATTTTCCTCTTATCTCTCCCTCTGAATATTTTTTTTTTCTCTACCTCCAGTCTTACCTTTTCTAGTTCATCCACTTCACCAGATTCGCTCTTCTTTTATTCCCCCTTGGGTTTCCTAACATAGTGACCAGAGCAGAGAAGACATTGTGAATATTTGCTGGAGGAACGAATGCCTCCATGCTTTTGCACACATGTCACTCTCTTTCCAGAATGCTCTTACCCATGTTTATTGTCTGAAAAATGTTTGTTTTACTTGACTCAACCCAACTGCAAGTCCCCGAGGAAACTTTCCATCAAGGACGCAGTGAGGGATGGCCACTCCCCTGTGCTCCTAGAGCTCCTATACCTCCTCTACTGCGGTGTTTATTACACTCTAATTGTTTTTTACATTCTTCCCCTTCCTCCCTAGACTAGGAGCAACTTCAAGTACAGCAATAGGGTTAAGAACATGGGTTTTGGATTTAAAAGCCTTAAGGTGAAATCCTACCTCTACGAATTCTATCTCTGTCACCTTTACAAAGCTATTTCAGTTCTCTATTTTCCTACTTCCTGATGAGTGAAATGGGGATACAGCTTTTCACATCCTAGGACTGCCATAGACATTAACCTTGGCCTGGTGCCTGACACAAAGCAAACCCACAATAATGATATTCTGATGAAGCTAGTTGTGATGTGGATAAAGAGAGAAGAGAGAAAGGAGGAGGAGGAAGGGGAGAAGAAAGAGAAAGAGGAGGGGGAAGAGGGAAAGAAGGAGGAAGAGGAAGACAATGATTATCATGATGATCATGGTGATTTTTAGTGATGAAATGACTGTGACAGAGTACATGTTCAGTAAATATGTTCAGAATTAATCAACCTGATGGTTTCAGATGGAAAAATTGAATCAGTTCTGTTAGGTGGCATTTCAGTTTCCAGTAATAGAAATGCTCCAATTTTGCCTCCTTCTTCTGCACTCACGGACATGAACTCATTCCATGAAGTTTTCTTGGAGTTTTCACTCCAGTCTGCACCCCTTGACTCTAGTCATTCTGTGAAACTACCCTACGAAGTTACCCTCTTCTCCTCACTCCCCTCTGTTTCCAAACCCAGGCTAGCTAATAAGGGGCACAGGACCCACTCTGTAAACATTTAGTTCTGCTCTGTTTAGACTTAGACTCAATTCACACACCCATTTTCCACTCCCTCCCAGAGGCTACATTTTTCTCTCAGCAAAATCTGAAAAATATCAAAGAGGGCTTTAGCAAGACTTTTCTTTAAATAAAGGGCTAAGAAAACCAAATGGAGATGGCCTTGAGTTGGTCATACGAGCACTGGGTCAGATTTTGTTACTTAGCAGAGATGGCAGTTTCATGTAAAGAGCCAGAATAAATGAAGGGCAAAATGCATCAGGCAGTGCTGCCTGGAACACACAGCTTAATGGAACATTAACAGAGATTTTTCTTTGGGTTAATTAACAAGAGGAAATAGTAAGACTCTGATGTCAGGTGATGCTGTACTTTTCTGATTTTTTGGAAAGGAGTTGTATTTTGAATATATTCCCCCTTTCCATGATCCTTCATATCCTGTGTGTTTCTCTATCACTGTATTTACCATCTTTTATTATCAATATCTATTTACTTTTCTGTTTCTCAGTAGACGGTGAATCCTTCAGTAGATATCATCATCATCAACAGCAGCAGCAGCAACAGCTAACACTCACTGAGCACACGTATGCACTGGGCATGATTCTAAGTGTTCTCTATATATCAAATCATAGAAGCTCTAGGGGAGGGACCGTCATCAGGCAGGTAGGCACTTCCATGGAGAATCAGTGAGGTCAAATAACTTGCCAAGGTTCACACAGCCAAGAAGTGGTAGCACTGGGATTCAAACCCAGAAGCTGAAGCTTTAAAGCACACATTCTATACGAGTTCCTCTCTCTCAGACACTCTAGAATAGTGGTATTGTAACCAAGAAGTTTAGCTTCAAAAGGCATTTTAAAATTTTTTCCTTTCTTGCTTTCAGCCTTGAAACACACTTTAAAACTTTCTTTCCCTCCCTTCCCACCTGACACTCCCTTGCACTGCCAGCTTATCTAATTATGTACTTACTTAGAAATTCCAGGGGCTAATCTTGAAACAAACCAGCCCATGGCGACCCAGCTGTGAAATTCCAGAGATTACCTCCAGGCAGTTAGTCAACAACCCAGCCATTGTTGAGATGATGCCAGCCCTCGCTCCAGGTGGGCCATGACTCAAGACAGTCACTGGGACAAGACAGACGAGCCTTGCACCAGCACCACCCTCACATGCCTCCCGTTCCGAGTTCCCCTTTTCAAACCTCTTTCCATAGCCTAAAGTTTTTTTTTTTGAGATGGAAACTGAGACCCACCAAAGTGAAATAATTTGCCTAAGGGCACACAGGCATGAGTGGCAAAGACCAAAGTCACCCAGAGGTCTTGAGACTCCCAATCCAATGTTATTTCATCTATACCACAACTCGGAGAAAAGGTTGTTGTAATGGACAAAAAAACAAACAAATAAACAAAAAAACCCAGCAGTAACACACACTTTTGTATGATATTTTTTAAAGGGTGTGGAAAGTGGTTCTTCCCTGTTAATCTTTTAAAAGTTCAAGTGATAATGCTGCTGTTTTTCTGTATCGACTTTTCAGTTGTTAAAAACCTTTCTCAACCTTTTTTTTTTCTTCTTTTTCTCTTTCTTGTCTAAGATCACACTCTGGGCTTTGAGGTGAGCCATTGGCTAATTCATCAAAAGTGGAGGGTGGAGGGCTCCAAAAGTGGTTTGAATTCTAATGTCAGCTCTGCTACAATTTTGGATTGGAGAGTTTTGATTATATCAACAACTACAAATATTAGTCTAGGATTTTATTCTTTTCATAGTACTTTCAAATACATTATTCTATATAATTTTATAGACAAATAGTTATTATTAGTCACACTTAGAGATGGGAAATCTGAAACTCAGAGAAGATAAATTATTTGCTCAAGGTCACATTCCAAGTAGATTGATTCCTAGACTCAAATTCAGGTTTCCAGTTTAAAGATTTTTTTTAAAACCTCTGTCCTATATGCCATTCACCATCACTATGGTAAAAAGAACCAAACTAATGGTTAGGAATGGGGACTCTGGAGTTAGACACATTTGAATTTGGATACTGATTCTACTCTATCTGTAAAATGGGAAAGATGGTTAACAGTAATAATACAGTGAAAAGTAATAAATAAAAAAACCTCCACTTTTTCCAGTATTATGATACGAAATTGCTTAATTATTATTCTGAAGCACATTATTTATAACTTCTCTGTATTTAATAGGTCCTAACAAAATGTTTCATTATTTTGATTAATCTTTAAAAATCTCCCAGGGGCTTGTTATTTCAGATTTTACAGATGTGAAAAGCTAAAACCCAGAAGTCAGTGATCAGGGAGGAATACTGACCATGGTCGCAGGATCATTTCTGTCCATTTTCCATGCAGGGGGTAATAAACACTTCTCAGATTTCTTCACTGAAGAGATAAGCACAGCTGTCGTTTTGGGAAAGGTCAAAATAGCAACATGATATAAAACACCTCCCAGGTTGATGGGGGAAGAGAGTGCACACAGTTATTTACATAAATTCTCTTATTTTATTTGCTGATACGGTTCATTTATTAGTTGCTAGGGTTATCACAGCAAGCACAACAGACTATGTGGCTTAAACAAGAGAAATGTATTTGCCTTACAGTTCTAGAGGCAAAAGTCCAAGACGAAGATGCTAGCAGGGTTGGTTATTTTCTGAGGGTTGTGGGGTAAGGATCTGTACCAGACCTCTCTCCTTGGCTTATAGATGGCTGTCTTCATGTTCACATGGTGTCTTTCCTGTATCTTCACATTGTCTCACCCCTGTGCATCTCTCCAGGTTCAAATTCCCCCATTTTATAAGGACACCAGTCATACTGGATTAGTGCCTACTTACGAACTCACTTTAACTTGATGTATTAGTCCGATCTTACACTGCTAATAAAGACATACCTGAGACTGGGTAATTTATAAAGAAAAAGAAGCTTAATGGACTCCCAGTTCCACATGGCTGTGGAAGCCTCACAATCATGAGAGAAGGCAAAGGAGGAAGGGCAAAGGTATGTCTTACATGGCAGCAGGCAAGAGAGTGTGTGCAGGGGAACTGCCTTTTATAAAACCATCAGCTCTTGTGAGACTTATTCACTATCATGAGAACAGCACAGGAAAAACCCACTCCCATGATTCAATTACCTCCTGCCTGCTCCCTCCCATGACACATGAGGATTATGGGAGCTACAATTCAAGATGAGATTTGGGTGGGAACACAGCCAAAACATATCACTTGATCACCTCTATAAAGAACCTATCTTCAAATAAGGTCACATTCTGAGGTGCTGGGGGTTACGACTTCAACATGAGTTTGGGAGGGATGGGTGTCACAATTTGACCCATAACAGCCCACCTGTTATTACTATAAGTTATTGTTTGTAGAATTAACTGCCTTTGAGTTCATTGAGCTGTTCTAAGCTCTTTAAATGTATTAATGTATTCAAACCTCGGTTGAACGTTAAGATGTAGGTACTATTTTTCCTTTACAAATGAGATAACTGGGACACAGATAAATTAATTAACTTGCTCAACACTGAACAGCTGGTAAACAGGAGAGCCAGAAATGTAAACCAGTCATGCCAGTGCAGAGTCTGTGCTCTTAAGTGCCAGGTTTTGCTGTCTCTGTGAGCAAGACAAAATCCTTGTCTCTGGGATCTCACAGTCTAGACCTGGGTCTGATCAAAGGGTCTGGGGTCTCTTGCAAGGCAGGGAAAGACCAACTGTGACCAAGGGGTAGGGAAGGTTTCTCAAGGAGGTGTTGTCTGAGCTGAGTCATAAATGAAGTGATGTTCAGCATTCTGAAGAGGAGAATGTACATGCAGATGCAGCAGGCTAGGAAACTGGAGCATGAGGGATGTGGTGCAGGGGGTGAGGAGACTTGAGTCAGAGCATACAGGGCAGGCACCAGAGTGCCTCGGCTCTATCATCCAGGCCACAGAGCTTGGGCTCTGCTCCGTGGGCAATGGGCAACAACTGGAGGAAATCTGGCAGTAGACTGACATGATCAGATTTTGCTTTTAGGACCATTTCTTCCCAGGGGAAATGTGGGTGTGCGGTTTGGAGAAGGGAAGACTTGACTCAATGGGAAAGTAATGCCAGGCTAACTGCTGAGGTCAGCACTGCTGCATAAGGCTGGCTGGCAAGGACTTCAGCCCTCCAGTAATATAGGTCACTTAATGTGTCAGTGTCAAGGACTAAACAACACAATTCAAGAGGACTCTGCGGTGCAGCATCTCAGCAAAGATGAACAAGATATGCCATCTTTTGGACTTGTGACTAATTGTGTGATTTTTTTCTTTTCTTCTTCTCAGAAATTCTCCCAGAAATCACAAAAAGCCTCACCCTAAATTATCTGAACTTAATCCAGGCCCAGTCTACTCTCCTAAGAACAAGCTCGTTAACAGTAGACCATGCTTATGGTACAGATCCTCTCAGCAGGTCCACTTGTGTAGATGTTACCGTGTCTTGTGACTTATTCCTTAAAAATGGAAATATTCATGAAAAATCCGCCAAAATTGCTGTTGAAGCCTGTGTGGGGTTTCACAGACATTTAGACCTGGGTTCTGTCAACAACAAGCCATGCATGACCTCGGGAACATACTGCCATCCCAGAATGTCAGAGCATGACAAGACCTCAGAGATATTTAGCTGGACCTCCCATCTTAGAAGTGAAGCCTCTCAGTGGCTCTCTTGGTTTACAGGATAAATTATATATGGCATTGAAGGACTTTCAATATCCAGATCCTATTTACTTATTGGGATTCCACTCTGGATACTCTTTTTTTAAACTTTCTGCTCTAGTAGCACCTTGCTGCCAAGTATCCCCAACTATCGCCCTGCCACATTACCCACCTCTGCTGCTCCACCCATGCTGTCCCTCCTGCCTTCTCTTCCTCCTTCCCTCAAGTGTTCCCTGATGAAATGCCATTTCCTCTTCCTCTGACATTCAGTTAAGACACCAGCTTCTCTAAGGAGCCCAGGATGAACCCCACCCCTTGTCAAGCATCATTCTCAGTGCTTCCATCAAAGCTTGTGCCTTCCTCCATTAATCTACTTTTCATCAAATATGAAAATTGTCTGTTTCCTTGACACTCTTCCCTGCAAAGCTGAACAACTAGATGGGATCTAGGATAGGGTCCTTCTCAGAAATTCTAAGATGGGGCCTGAGAGTAGGGTCTACTGAGGAGATCTGACTCAGAGTTTACCCTCAAATTGAACAAGAACATTCAGGGAGCAGCCACTGTAAATGGGGCACACTGGATAAGTCGTGTTGAAGAAGTGTGTTGGCATTTTCTGTCTCTGTGGCTCAAATTTCCCTGTAAAATGGGAGTTTCCAGACTGGTTGATATTTGAGAACACTCCCACCTGCTATATTTTATAATTCCATGACTTGTGCAAATCACTGATACAGAGGCAAAAGTAGGCCAGGCGCGGTGACTCACGCCTGTAATCCCAGCACTTTGGGAGGCCGAGGTGGGCAGATCATGAGGTCAGGCGATCGAAACCATCCTGGCTAACACGATGAAACCCCATCTCTACTAAAAATACAAAAATTAGCTGGGTGTGGTGGCAGGCGCCTGTAGTCCCAGCTACTCAGGAGGCTGAGGCAGGAGAAGCGCATGAACCTGGGAGGTGGAGTTTGCAGTGAGCCGAGACTGGGCCACTGCACTCCAGCCTGGGCAACAGAGTGAGACACTGTCTCAAAAAAAAAAAAAAAAAAAAAAGCAAAAGTAAACTTAAGTATACTTCAACTACAATTCCAGTGCTCATTCATCAAAAATTCAAGCACCATTTTGTAAGCTCCCTGACTGGCCAGCTCTCCCAGCTCAGAAGCGCTACAGTTCTCTCTTGCAATGACTGTATAACTAAGTGGAAACCTATCCGGCTGAGGGCATGCACTAGGCTATACCTCTGATTTAGAAAGAGAAAATCCCATCAACCTCTTTGGGTGTCTAAACTATATAATAAAACAAAATTCTACAGGGCTCACTTCAAACTTATATTTATGGGCAGAGAATGACTTTTTAAATAACTACACAGAACAAAGGATATATCTAATTGTCCTGATATCTGTTAATGAAAACAAACCACCCCAAAACTGAGTGGCCTAAAACAAAAAACATTTTTCTGTATTTCACAATTTTGTGGGATAGGAATTTGGAAGAAGCTCAGCTGAGTTCTCCTTCTGTTTCACAGAGTGTTGATAAAAGCCGTTTGGCTGCATCTCACCAGTGGCTGGTCTAGTCTGGAGGGTACTGGTTTTAGTCTTGCAGGAATAGCTAGAAGGTTAGGCTTAGCTGGAACTGTCAACCAGAGTGTCTATATCACATGTCTCCAGCCAGAAAATACTGGAGTATAGACTACTCACATGGGGGCTCAGGGCTGCAAGAGTAAGTGTCCTCATAAATGAGGTAGATGGGGTATGATCTTTTATGACACAGTTTCTGAAAGCACAGAGTGTTACATGTACCACACTGTATTGGTCAAAGTAGTCATGATTTCAGCCAAGGGATGGGAACATGGGCACCATCTCTTTATGAGATGTCAGAGAATGTGAGGCCAAGTTTTAAAATCCCCTGTATAACACATACTAAATATCTACTACACACCCAGTGCTATTCTAGATAATGTAGATGTATCATCAAGATGATACCTCCTGTCTGGGCCTCTTCCTTGAACTCTAAACCTGCCTGGGTAGCCCCCCTAAACATATTGCATCTAAAACCAACTCCTAATCTCCTTTGAAACCTGCTCTGTGTTAAGTCATCTCGGTAAACCTTGATTCCACTCTTCCAGATGTTCTAGCTTTATAACTTGGAGTCATCAACAATTTTCTTTTTTTTTCTTTTTTTTTTTGTCCAATCCATTAGTAAATCCTGCTGACCCTACCTTTAATCTATTTCCAGCATCTGACCACTTCTAGCCACTTCATTGCCAAGACTGGTCTGAGCCACCATCCTCTTTTGCTTGGATTACTAAAATAATCTCCTACCTAGTCGGCCGACTTCTGCACTTCCTGTCCCTAGTATCTATTTTCAAAACAGTAGTCAGATAATCCTTTTAAAATGTCAGTTGGATTGCATCATTGCCCTGTCCATAATGCCCAGGGGGCTGTCCATTTTGCTTAGAGGAAATGCTCACGTTTCAACAATGGCCTCCAGGGCCCTATATCATCTGACCCCACTCTCTCTGACCACTCTCTCCTTCACTTCCTCCAGCTCCAGTCATTCCTTGAGCACACCAACGAGCTTCTGCCTTTACATCTGCTATTACTTCTCCGTAGAATGTTCTTCCCTAAGATATCCACACAGTCCATTAATTCCCATACCTTTTTCAAGTTTCTGCTCAAATGCCACCTTCCATTGACACCTTTCTTGAAACGATCTCATTGAAAATAGCAGTCCGGGGCGGAGCAAGATGGCCGAATAGGAACAGCTCCAGTCTCCAACTCCCAGCGCGAGCGACACAGAAGACCAGCGATTTCTGCATTTTCAACTGAGGTACTGGGTTCATCTCACTGGGGAGTGCCAGACGATCGGTGCTGGTCAGCTGCTGCAGCCCGACCAGCGAGAGCTGAAGCAGGGCGAGGCATTGCCTCACCTGGAAAGCGCAAGGGGGAAGGGAATCCCTTTTCCTAGCCAGGGGAACTGAGACACACAACACCTGGAAAATCGGGTAACTCTCACCCCAATACTGCGCTTTAAGCAGACAGGCACACCAGGAGATCATATCCCACACCTGGCCGGGAGTGTCCCACACCCACGGAGCCTCCCTCATTGCTAGCACAGCAGTCTGTGATCTACCGGCAAGGCAGCAGCGAGGCTGGGGGAGGGGCGCCCGCCATTGCTGAGGCTTAAGTAGGTAAACAAAGCTGCTGGGAAGCTCCAACTGGGTGGAGCTCACAGCAGCTCAAGGAAACCTGCCTGTCTCTGTAGACTCCACCTCTGGGGACAGGGCACAAATAAATAAAAGCAGCAGAAACCTCTGCAGAGGCAAACGACTCTGACAGCTTTGAAGAGAGCAGTGGATCTCCCAACACGGAGGTTGAGATCTGAGAAGGGACAGACTCCCTGCTCAAGTGGGTCCCTGACCCCTGAGTAGCCTAACTGGGAGACATCCCCCACTAGGGGCAGTCTGACACACCACACCTCACAGGGTGGAGTACACCCCTGAGAGGAAGCTTCCAAAGCAAGAATCAGACAGGTACACTCGCTGTTCAGAAATATTCTATCTTCTGCAGCCTCTGCTGCTGATACCCAGGCAAACAGGGTCTGGAGTGTACCTCAAGCCATCTCCTACAGCTACAACCTACAGCTGAGGATCCTGACTGTTAGAAGGAAAGCTATCAAACAGGAAGGACACCTACACCAAAACCCCATCAGTACATCACCATCATCAAAGACCAGAGGCAGATAAAACCACAAAGATGGGGAAAAAGCAGGGCAGAAAAGCTGGAAATTCAAAAAATAAGAGCGCATCTCCCCCGGCAAAGGAGCGCAGCTCATCGCCAGCAACGGATCAAAGCTGGACGGAGAATGACTTCGACGAGATGAGAGAAGAAGGCTTCAGTCCATCAAATTTCTCAGAGCTAAAGGAGGAATTACGTACCCAGCGCAAAGAAACTAAAAATCTTGAAAAAAAAGTGGAAGAATTGATGGCTAGAGTAATTAATGCAGAGAAGCTCACAAACGAAATGAAAGAGACGAAAACCATGGCACGAGAAATACGTGACAAATGCACAAGCTTCAGTAACCGTCTCGATCAACTGGAAGAAAGAATGTCAGCGATGGAGGATCAAATGAATGAAATGAAGCGAGAAGAGAAACCAAAAGAAAAAAGAAGAAAAAGAAATGAACAAAGCCTGCAAGAAGTATGGGATTATGTAAAAAGACCAAATCTACGTCTGATTGGGGTGCCTGAAAGTGAGGGGGAAAATGGAACCAAGTTGGAAAACACTCTTCAGGATATCATCCAGGAGAACTTCCCCAACCTAGTAGGGCAGGCCAACATTCAAATCCAGGAAATACAGAGAACGCCACAAAGATATTCCTCGAGAAGAGCAACTCCAAGACACATAATTGCCAGATTCACCAAAGTTGAAATGAAGGAAAAAATCTTAAGGGCAGCCAGAGAGAAAGGTCGGGTTACCCACAAAGGGAAGCCCATCAGACTAACAGCAGATCTCTCGGCAGAAACTCTTCAAGCCAGAAGAGAGTGGGGGCCAATATTCAACATTCTTAAAGAAAAGAATTTTAAACCCAGAATTTTATATCCAGCCAAACTAAGTTTCATAAGTGAAGGAGAAATAAAATCCTTTACAGATAAGCAAATGCTTAGAGATTTTGTCACCACTAGGCCTGCCTTACAAGAGACCCTGAAGGAAGCACTAAACATGGAAAGGAACAACCGGTACCAGCCATTGCAAAAACATGCCAAAATGTAAAGACCATCAAGGCTAGGAAGAAACTGCATCAACTAACAAGCAAAATAACCAGTTAATATCATAATGGCAGGATCAAGTTCACACATAACAATCTTAACCTTAAATGTAAATGGACTAAATGCTCCAATTAAAAGACACAGACTGGCAAACTGGATAAAGAGTCAAGATCCATCAGTCTGCTGTATTCAGGAGACCCATCTCACACGCAGAGACATACATAGGCTCAAAATAAAGGGATGGAGGAAGATTTACCAAGCAAATGGAGAACAAAAAAAAGCGGGGGTTGCAATACTAGTCTCTGATAAAACAGACTTTAAACCATCAAAGATCAAAAGAGACAAAGAAGGCCATTACATAATGGTAAAGGGATCAATTCAACAGGAAGAGCTAACTATCCTAAATATATATGCACCCAATACAGGAGCACCCAGATTCATAAAGCAAGTCCTTAGAGACTTACAAAGAGACTTAGACTCCCATACAATAATAATGGGAGACTTCAACACTCCACTGTCAACATTAGACAGATCAACGAGACAGAAAGTAAACAAGGATATCCAGGAATTGAACTCATCTCTGCAGCAAGCAGACCTAATAGACATCTATAGAACTCTCCACCCCAAATCAACAGAATATACATTCTTCTCAGCACCACATCGTACTTACTCCAAAATTGACCACGTAATTGGAAGTAAAGCACTCCTCAGCAAATGTACAAGAACAGAAATTATAACAAACTGTCTCTCAGACCACAGTGCAATCAAATTAGAACTCAGGACTAAGAAACCCAATCAAAACCGCTCAACTACATGGAAACTGAACAACCTGCTCCTGAATGACTACTGGGTACATAACGAAATGAAGGCAGAAATAAAGATGTTCTTTGAAACCAATGAGAACAAAGATACAACATACCAGAATCTCTGGGACACATTTAAAGCAGTGTGTAGAGGGAAATTTATAGCACTAAATGCCCACAAGAGAAAGCAGGAAAGATCTAAAATTGACACTCTAACATCGCAATTAAAAGAACTAGAGAAGCAAGAGCAAACACATTCGAAAGCTAGCAGAAGGCAAGAAATAACTAAGATCAGAGCAGAACTGAAGGAGATAGAGACACAAAAAACCCTCCAAAAAATCAATGAATCCAGGAGTTGGTTTTTTGAAAAGATCAACAAAATTGACAGACCACTAGCAAGACTAATAAAGAAGAAAAGAGAGAAGAATCAAATCGACGCAATTAAAAATGATAAAGGGGATATCACCACCGACCCCACAGAAATACAAACTACCATCAGAGAATACTATAAACACCTCTACGCAAATAAACTGGAAAATCTAGAAGAAATGGATAATTTCCTGGACACTTACACTCTTCCAAGACTAAACCAGGAAGAAGTTGAATCCCTGAATAGACCAATAGTAGGCTCTGAAATTGAGGCAATAATTAATAGCCTACCAACCAAAAAAAGTCCAGGACCAGATGGATTCACAGCTGAATTCTACCAGAGGTACAAGGAGGAGCTGGTACCATTCCTTCTGAAACTATTCCAATCAATAGAAAAAGAGGGAATCCTCCCTAACTCATTTTATGAGGCCAACATCATCCTGATACCAAAGCCTGGCAGAGACACAACAAAAAAAGAGAATTTTAGACCAATATCCCTGATGAACATCGATGCAAAAATCCTCAATAAAATACTGGCAAACCGGATTCAGCAGCACATCAAAAAGATTATCCACCATGATCAAGTGGGCTTCATCCCTGGGATGCAAGGCTGGTTCAACATTCGCAAATCAATAAACATAATCCAGCATATAAACAGAACCAAAGACAAGAACCACATCATTATCTCAATAGATGCAGAAAAGGCTTTTGACAAAATTCAACAGCCCTTCATGCTAAAAACGCTCAATAAATTCGGTATTGATGGAACGTACCTCAAAATAATAAGAGCTATTTATGACAAACCCACAGCCAATATCATACTGAATGGGCAAAAACTGGAAAAATTCCCTTTGAAAACTGGCACAAGACAGGGATGCCCTCTCTCACCACTCCTATTCAACATAGTGTTGGAAGTTCTGGCTAGGGCAATCAGGCAAGAGAAAGAAATCAAGGGGATTCAGTTAGGAAAAGAAGAAGTCAAATTGTCCCTGTTTGCAGACGACATGATTTTATATTTAGAAAACCCCATTGTCTCAGCCCAAAATCTCCTTAAGCTGATCAGCAACTTCAGCAAAGTCTCAGGATACAAAATTAATGTGCAAAAATCACAAGCATTCTTATACACCAGTGACAGTCAAACAGAGAGCCAAATCAGGAATGAACTTCCATTCACAATTGCTTCAAAGAGAATAAAATACCTAGGAATCCAACTTACAAGGGATGTAAAGGACCTCTTCAAGGAGAACTACAAACCACTGCTCAGTGAAATCAAAGAGGACACAAACAAATGGAAGAACATACCATGCTCATGGATAGGAAGAATCAATATCGTGAAAATGGCCATACTGCCCAAGGTAATTTATAGATTCAATGCCATCCCCATCAAGCTACCAATGAGCTTCTTCACAGAATTGGAAAAAACTGCTTTAAAGTTCATATGGAACCAAAAAAGAGCCCGCATCTCCATGACAATCCTAAGTCAAAAGAACAAAGCTGGAGGCATCACGCTACCTGACTTCAAACTATACTACAAGGCTACAGTAACCAAAACAGCATGGTACTGGTACCAAAACAGAGATATAGACCAATGGAACAGAACAGAGTCCTCAGAAATAATACCACACATCTACAGCCATCTGATCTTTGACAAACCTGAGAGAAACAAGAAATGGGGAAAGGATTCCCTATTTAATAAATGGTGCTGGGAAAACTGGCTAGCCATAAGTAGAAAGCTGAAACTGGATCCTTTCCTTACTCCTTATACGAAAATTAATTCAAGATGGATTAGAGACTTAAATGTTAGACCTAATACCATAAAAATCCTAGAGGAAAACCTAGGTAGTACCATTCAGGACATAGGCATGGGCAAAGACTTCATGTCTAAAACACCAAAAGCAACGGCAACAAAAGCCAAAATTGACAAATGGGATCTCATCAAACTAAAGAGCTTCTGCACAGCAAAAGAAACTACCATCAGAGTGAGCAGGCAACCTACAGAATGGGAGAAAATTTTTGCAATCTACTCATCTGACAAAGGGCTAATATCCAGAACCTACAAAGAACTCAAACAAATTTACAAGAAAAAAACAAACAACCCCATCCAAAAGTGGGCAAAGGATATGAACAGACATTTCTCAAAAGAAGACATTCATACAGCCAACAGACACATGAAAAAATGCTCATCATCACTGGCCATCAGAGAAATGCAAATCAAAACCACAATGAGATACCATCTCACACCAGTTAGAATGGCGATCATTCAAAAGTCAGGAAACAACAGGTGCTGGAGAGGATGTGGAGAAATAGGAACACTTTTACACTGTTGGTGGGAGTGTAAACTAGTTCAACCATTATGGAAAACAGTATGGCGATTCCTCAAGGATCTAGAACTAGATGTACCATATGACCCAGCCATCCCATTACTGGGTATATACCCAAAGGATTATAAATTATGCTGCTATAAGGACACATGCACACGTATGTTTATTGCAGCACTATTCACAATAGCAAAGACTTGGAATCAACCCAAATGTCCATCAGTGACAGATTGGATTAAGAAAATGTGGCACATATACACCATGGAATACTATGCAGCCATAAAAAAGGATGAGTTTGTGTCCTTTGTAGGGACATGGATGCAGCTGGAAACCATCATTCTTAGCAAACTATCACAAGAACAGAAAACCAAACACCGCATGTTCTCACTCGTAGGTGGGAACTGAACAATAAGATCACTTGGACTCGGGAAGGGGAACATCACACACCGGGGCCTATCATGGGGAGGGGGGAGGGGGGGAGGGATTGCTTTGGGAGTTATACCTGATGTAAATGACGAGTTGATGGGTGCAGCACACCAACATGGCACAAGTATACATATGTAGCAAACCTGCACATTGTGCACATGTACCCTACAACTTGAAGTTTAATAATAATAAATAAATTTAAAAGAAAAAATAAAAAAAAAAATAAAAAAAAAAAAATAAAAAAAAAAAATAAAAAAAAAAATAAAAAAAAAAAAAAGAAAATAGCAGTCCGTCTTCCTGCCTGACCATTCTTATTCCCTTCCCTGCTTTGTGTATCTACATTGCACTTACTGCCATTTGACCCATACATAGATTTGTTTGTCTTCTCTCACTAGAATATGAGTTTTAGGAAGGCAGGTATCTTCAACCGTTTGGTTCACTGCTGCATCTGCAGCACCAAAGAAGGACCAGACCACACAAAACATGTCCTCAACAAATATATGTTGAATAAGTGAGTATTTTGTTAACTTTAGAAAACAAAAAAAATCTTTCTTTCAAGATGAGAAACCACTCTTATTTCTCTTTTGATTTTTTTCTGTCTCTGAGCAGTGAAAGTTATATAATCATATTAGCTTATCCCATAAAAATATGATTAGCTAACAAACATACTCTTGTACATTTTTATCTAATTTGCCTAACATTCTTCCTGCTGTCCTATTGTAATCCTTGCTAGCAATGCTTGGCTTGTAGTTGGCACTCAACAGTTGTTACTGACACAGGTAAGCTCATGTCCCAGCTCTGCTGCCAGCTGTGTGATACTGAGTAAGTGATAACATTGTCAGTTACCTCATCTATAATAAATGGGGCAATGGCATAGATCTCACTGTGTTGTCATCAGATAAACTGAAATGATGGATGCCAGTGCAGATCCTGGCCCATCAGAGATGGCAAAAATGTAAGTCAGTTTCCTTTTCTTACAGGCACGCTAAATATATTCAGCCTGGCACATTCCCATCAAGGAGGAGTTTCTCAAAACTTACTAAGTGGTACAGGAGAGGTGGGGGTGGTGGGGAGAACTCAGAGGAGGGAGATGAGGTCATGCCAACATGCCCCTGCTCACCCCTTTCCAAAACTCAGCTATTTGGACTGGAGTGATCTGTCACCGAGATAAAGATGCCCTGTGCCCTGAGACAAAGGAAAGCTTTTCCTGACCAGCAAAAGCTGAAACGTATCCTGTGTCCTGATTTAAAACCAAACATGTGGGTGAGAAGCCACATGATTCATGGGAGAAAATTACTTCACTCCAAATGTATAATAAAAATGTATGGAAGCAACACACACACATGCACATCAAAAGAAACTGACTTATTGAAGACGGAAATAGAGGAGAGTGGAGAATTGCAGAAGGAAAAAGGAAGATGTGGTCAGTCAGGCGAGACGTCTCCAACTGTGCCAATAGCACTCAGCCATCCAAGGGGCAGGGAATGCTGGCGTGGGGCAGGGTACTTTTCCATACATCTGTATTTATACAAGCACCTCTGATAATCTCACAAACTAGTTATTGTATTAGTAATTCACTTTCATGAGTGAAGGACCCAGGGCTCAGGATAACAGGCACACTTGCCCCAGGCCACGCAGTTAACAAGGAGCAGAGCGCAATCTAGAGCCACAAGCCACAAAAGAGCACTACACAGCCGGTTTCCCAGCACCAAGCACTGCCCTCTGACCAGGAGGCCCGCTAATCACTGTAGAGGCCGGATACAGTCCACAAGGGCAAGTAAACACAGTGAGAAGCCAGCGGGCGCTTCAGCAGAGGATCTGGGAATAGGTCAGGAGTCCAGCTGGCTGGGTAGAGCTGGGTCACATGCTGTCATTCCTCAGCACCTCCTGTCCCCTCATACTCCAGGTGGCACAGGACATGGCACACTCCTCTTCCCTCCCACCTGCCCTGAGCAAAGCCAGTGTGAGCAGAAACGCGCTGGCTGAGACCTGACATGTTTATTCCTGCCCAGGAGGCAGGACGCACAGGCAGTTTTTCTACAAGGCTCTCAAGTGGGAAGAACTTGACCTTCAATAAAAGACAGGCAGAAAGCCAGCAGCAAAACTGAGATAGGCTTACCCCTTCCATTGCTTTCCTCCAAGTCAGAGTCGGGGAGACAAGCCCAGCCTCCCAGAGCTGGGTCCTGGGGCCAACAATCCGCTTTCCTCTGTCTCTGCCAGCCAGGGAGCAATCACTTCGCACAGGACACACCTGAGCCCAGGCTCCCCACCTGCCCCATCTGAGCCGAGGCTCCTCCCTTGCCTGGGGCTGGGCCAGGGCCGGCTTCCATCCTCCCAGCTTGGTTTAGACCGGCACCTGCCGGGGGCTGGGGAGAGTCCTCTGTCTGCAGTACTGCCAAGACCACCTCTTCTCAGCAAGCAGCTCTTCCCATTGCTCCCCTCTGGCTGCTCTAACAGTCACTCACTCTCCAGGGCACTTCCCTCTGTGCCCAGGCAGCGGGAGCTGCCGAGGAATGGGGAAGTCAGGCTCCTGTTAGTACAGACCGTACAGGCTGGATAGTGTGATCCCCGTTAGTAACAGCCTCCGCCAGCTCCGCCCTTGCAGACGACTACTTAATTTCACAAACCCTTTCTCACGGTCAGGGAAACCAAAGCCCAACAGGACAGCGTGCCTAAGCCCACAGGGTGATTTAGTGGAGGCCAGAAAAGGAGCTAATATAAAGGAACACCCTGTTTTTGGCCTGATATTTACCGAGGCATTTGGATTCCCATTTTAAAAGGTGAAGAAGAATGGCCGGGTATGGTGGCTCACACCTGTAATCCCAGCACTTTGGGAGACCGAGGTGTGTGGATCACTTGAGATCAGGAGTTTGAGACCAGCCTGGCCAACATGGTGAAACCCCATCTCTACCAAAAATATTAAAAAAAAAAAAAAAAAATTAGCCAGGTGTGGTGGTGGGTGCCTGTAATCCCAGCTATTTGGGAGGCTGAGGCAGGAGAATTGCTTGTACCCAGGAGGCAGAGGTTGCAGTAAGCCGAGATCATACCACTGCACTCCAGCCTGGGGGAAAGAGTGAGACACCATCTCACACAAAAAAAAAAAAAAGTGAGGAAACTGAGGCTCAGAACGGTGGTAACACCTGCCCATGGTCACATAGGTAGTGAATAGAAGAGCCAGAGTTGGAACCCAGATCTGGCCGACTCTAAAGTGATTTTATTTTGCTGGGGTTATTTTTGTTTGTTTGTTTGTCTGACAGAGTTGGAGATGGAAACCCAAGCCTCAGTTGCCAGTTTGGGGGCTTGTAGCTCTCCCGGGGTTGGGGAGGGGCAGAGTGGGTGGCCTGTGCCCTGCTTTATGTGTAACCGGTGTGACTTTTCTTGCTTTGTCAAGTTCTTAGAAATCTTCTCCTGTCCTGATCAGGGAGAGGAGGGGTGGAGCACAGGTGAGGAGACCCCACCTGAGGGCCATTTCGTATAACAGGTGATTCCAAAACCTGGCTGATCACCAGAGCGGCCTGGGAATCTATCAAAAAACACAGCATTTAAGGCCCAGACAAGACACTGCATCAGCGCTTCTGGCCCAGGGACTGGCAGTTTGGATTTTATAAAAGCCTTTGAGGTCTGTGTATTTTAAAGTTTATTAACGAATGACTCAGTAAGATGTGCCTTTTACATCCTTCCTCAACACACATACACATCGGCTAAAAGAAAAACTCCCCAAAGCAGTACTCACTCTTACTGTGTGTAATCATGCCGATATTTTCCATTCTGCTCTGAGCCATGACATGCCATTGAATTAAATAACTGGTAGCACTTTCTTGACTTCATGACTCTCAGTTTGGCCAACGCTGCTGTGTAGACTCTGCTGCCAGTCAGTTAGAGGGCCCATTTCTGAAGCTAAAGGGGACCCAGGCCAAAAGTCATCTGTAGCTTTCCCTTAGCACTCTGGTTCACGCTTCTATGTGTATAAGTTTGTAAATAAAACCATGGAGGAAGCTCCCTGGAGAACTTGGAGCCCTCCCCACAGTCCCCGCTGACAATTGGGCTGTCAAATTCCCTTTGCTCCTAGTGCAAGAGCTCCCCCTAGTGGCTTCAGGCCAGCCTACACTGGCAGAGGGGGGTGGAGCAGAGCGGCAGGACTCTCATCTCCCCCTTCCTGGGAAGGTTGGGAGGTCTCTGCATTTTGCTTTTTGGTTCAGGGCTAGTTACAGTGCTAGGTCCTAGGCACTAATCACTGGTAGCTGTTAGGGGTGGGTACTGTTTTGTCAGTCGGCTTAAGAGCTATGACTCTTGGAATGGCAGAGAATCCCTGGCTATATGTCTTATGATCCTCTAGGTGTTAAACTCAGTTTCCCCACTAGCTGTTGGTCTTGGGAAAGTCAACTCTGAGATGCATGTTTCTCATCTGTAAAAGTAAATAGGAGTCTGGCAGTGTTGGCTTAAGGACTGATGGCCATGGGAAAATCTCCTGATAGGGTGGCTTAGCAATAAGTAAACACCAATAATGTCAGTTCCTCTCTTTCCCCTCTCCTCCTCAGTGGTTGGTGGCTGTGTCATTGTCAAAGTGCCCATGTAGCACTTGGATATACAAACGAAGTAGCATCATTTTATTTCCCTGTAATCATCCCAGTTATCTCACGGGCCTCTATCCCATAAGTGGCAGATCCTTGTATTCAGTTGCTATAAGGAGAACTCATACATGACTACATGGGAGGGTAAAGGTAGAAGAGGTAGGTACAAAGTGCAGACATTGTGGGGAGAATTTTGGATGAGAAATTTGAGGGTTGACCTAAGTGGCAATAGATATCACTACACCTTATGAATAAATATTTCAATTCAGTAAAGATGTATGAAATCCTGCTATATCCAAGGTGCTTTGGTGACCTCCTGCTAGCTTTAGGCCAGGGTGAATCTCACTGGCCTAGAGCCAGGAAGGTTCACTTAATCATGGATAAAGAAATGAGTAACTGAGCACCTGCTGCCTGCTGGGATCAGTGCCCCAGACCTTGCAAGCATCACTTTATTTAGTCCTCATTATGATCCTAATTTTCCAGCAAAGGAAACTGAGGCCCATACAAGTTATGTTGCCTCTTCAGGTAACACCACCAGTGGAAGATCAGAGTCTTCAGTCCAGGAAGGCTGACTTCAGAACCCATGCCCACAGGTGCTCTGTTTGCTTCTATTTAAATCTTAGAGAAATACAGAATCGTAAACTCACAGAATCAGAGAGCTTGAGGGGTTCTTTGAAGCAGTTTTTTCCAAACTCAGTTTTGAAAGTAGCCTATGAGAAAGCTTAGCAGATACTTAGGCTGAAGTTTGGCTCAACATCTTCTAGATATTTCTAGTCGTTCAAGGCTCTAGCTCCAGTTTGCTCCTCTG
This sequence comes from Chlorocebus sabaeus, assembly GCF_047675955.1. Classification (NCBI taxonomy): domain Eukaryota; kingdom Metazoa; phylum Chordata; class Mammalia; order Primates; family Cercopithecidae; genus Chlorocebus; species Chlorocebus sabaeus. The sequence goes on along the minus strand of NC_132923.1, from coordinate 79,988,696 downwards.
CGTAACAGGGATGACGTGCCATACTCTCCAAAAAGGGCCCATCCATTCTTCAGGGAACTGAGCAGCAGGAATCAGTATTTCCAGTACATTCTTAATGTTTCCAAACCTTGCTTTCAGTCTCAGATTCTGCTTGGAGCTCTGCAGTGTCTCCTATTATGTCTCAGTCTTTCATTTCTTAGCAAACATATTACTTACACTTTGTATCATAAGCAATGATGTGAAATAGAATACCCCGATGTAAAAAAAGGAGCATTTAAAACAGATCTGAAAATGGGAAATCATGTACCCTCACCTCTTTCTAGGGTAAACTTTGAGCACTGTATGTTATATGATGACAAAGCCAGACTGTGTCGATTGATTGTCAGAGTTAGGCTGGTGCTGGTAGAGTAACCTATTATTAATATTAAAATTCTTATTGGTTAGATTAATCATTTCTGAGGATTTCCAGCACAATATGTAATTTATTTATGTATAATTTATATCCTGACTACTTTCAAAAGGGAGAGAAGGAAAGATGAAAGAAGTTAAATTTATTGAGAGTCTATTGTGTAGCAGGCTACACAGTTGCATATATTTTCTTCTATTCCTCATGACAATGTTACGAGATAAAATATGCTATCTCTGGTTGATGAATGAAGAAAGTGAGGCTGAGAAAGGTTAGGCGGATGTCCTGGCCATGCGGAGAGTACAGGTCTGTTTCTCCATCTGAACTCTGTCCTGCCCTAATCCATTGCTCTTTCCTCCATTCCATGGTGGCTGCAAAAGGGGTTGAGGGAGCATACCATTTAAAAAACAGGTAAAAAGGATGATTTGAAATGAAGATAATAGCCATGTAGAAGACAGGGCAGGTGGGAAGCTAGGAAGGGATGGATAATCAGGACAGAAACATGGGACAATTCATATAAGGTATACAAGTATTTAAAGATAAAATATTTAAGGATAAAATGCCTAGAATTATCTTGGAGGTGTGTGGGTTCAAGAAAGGTCTTGCTTCCATTTTACCAGTTTTTGAAAAACATTTAGTCCAGCTGGTTTCTCCTTTGCCTTGAAGGAAGCTCGCATCTCAATTTTGTGCTCATCTAAGTAAACATCTTAATAAGTGCGTAATAATTTAGTAAGAGCTTTTTTGAAGAATGCTAAGCAAACATGACCGAGACAAGTTGCTTCTCTTTTAATAGTCTTTTAATAAGAATCTCACCACCTGCTTTGAGCCAGGTGCTGTGCTTGGAGCTAGGGATGTAGCAACCCTTTTGGTTCTTGTAAAGAAACGGTCTTCCCCCACTAATGCCAGTTACATTATGTATGCATCACTCAGATGAATTATTAAGATGTTTTCTAATATGCTTGTCTTGTTGAGATCAAAGGAACACCATTCCTCTGTGGGAAGAAGATGGAGCTTGCCTGGAAATAAGAAATATTTTCCAATGTCAATCACTCCCATGTTCCATCACCCAGAAAAGTGAGTCTTTAGACAGAAAACTCAAGCAGGGAACCCCCATCTCTCTTTGGATTTGTTTTTCTTGGGTCTGGACTTCAAGGCATAGTCATACTACATGAATGCAATGTTCAGAGACTCCGAGTACTAGGATATAGGAGTGGTAGGTCTCTCCACAAAATCCACACGTCAACTGGTATCTTAGTCTGTTTGTGCTGCTGCAGCAAAATATCTTAACTGGGTAATTTGTAAACAGCATAAATTTATTGCTCACAGCCGAGGAGACTGGATCAAGATGACTGCCGTTTTTGTGTCTAGTGAGGGCCCCATGTCTGGTGAGGGCCCGGTCTCTGCTTCCAAGATGGCGCCTTGAACACTGCATCCTCCAGAGAACAGAAGGGCTAAAAAGGGCCCAGCTAGTTCTCTCTGGCTCTTTTATAAGGCATGAATCTCTGAAGCTTCAACATAAATTTTGGAGGAGACACAAACATTCAAACCATAGAAATTGGTATGTGACTTATGACTCATAATTTAGGTAGCTGATTTCATATATGTTGAAAAGCTCTATCAAAGTCTAAGAGTTTGAATAGTTTCTCCTTATGAGGACTTGGGGAGGCAAAGCTTCTCTCTCACACTCTTGCACTCTCCCATGCATGTACTTAAGGCATGTGTGTGCACATCCCAGGGTCTGCAAAGGCATGGTTCCTGCTCTCAGGAGTTGCTGTTTCTGACCCTTTGTCATCCTGAAAGCAGCCCTAGGGACTGCACCTCCTTTTCTGCTTTAATGTCTATTTTTCTTCCTCATGTAGCTACATTACAGAGTTGCCAGCAGCCCAGGCTCACACTGCCAAGAGCTGGTGCAACAGCTTATAGGGAGGTGGGATGTGGCAGGCCACACTACCATGGCCCCATGTGTTGGATCTCAGTCAGCTAGTTCTGAATGAGGATGCTGGATGAGACAGGCCATTTGGCCCTTGTTCATATTACAAGGTAAGAGTCCTTTGTCATCAAAATGAAGGGCTCCTGGGAAAGGAGGCGGCCTGTGTCAATGAGATCCTCTTTCCCACTGTCTCCTAGAGCAGAAGATGCTACTCAAGCCACAGGGGAACAATCTGCGTACACATCAGCCAGGCGGAACTGAGCATGGAGGTCAGTGTATTCATTCAAAGGCATCTATCGCTGTGGCAGTTAATCACCTATATAAACATTTGTAGAATTGAATGACCTCATTTGATGCTCACAGCCAGCTAATAAAGAAGGCAGAGCACATAATGAGTCCCCATTTTACAGATGACAGAACAGCAGCTCAGAGAAAGGATTTGATCAGGGCAGGATTTGGGGAGTGTGGCATGTGGAAGAGGAGGAGGGAGTTGGGAGGTCTAGAGAAGAGTGCTACAAACAAGCAACAGAACCTGGAAGCTCCACGCTTGATCTGGTCACCCTGCTCACCTGTTCCCTTTCTTTCTCTTGGCTCCCACATGCCTCCTGCCCATGCCCACATCCATGTCTCTTCATCCATTCAGGAAATGCTTACCTAATTTCCACTATGGTCTAGGTTAGACCAAGACACACAGTGGGGAACAAAATTCACACTATTCTCACCCTACAGAACCTGTAGTCTAGTTAGGATGTAAGGCACTAAACAAACAGCTGAATCAGATGAGTACTCATACCCTCAAGTGCTGTGAAAAACATAGGGAATAAAATAACAAGGGCCCCCACTTTGTCAAAGACCGTCATGAAGTCCAGTCATTCCTGAATGTACTTACTCATTCATCCAACACATATTTATTGAACACCTACTCAGTGTGTTGAGCTAGGCTCTGTTCTATGGATTGAGGACTCACAGTGACCCACAAAACCAACTACTTGCTGCATTTCTCCTTGGGTGTTTCATAGATACCTCAAACCAAACAAGACCATGATTTAACCAATGATCTGACCCCCTAAACCTGCTCCGAGCAGCATCAAGCTCATCCTCTTTCCTGAGCAGAAAACCTGGACTTTCCTGACTCCCACTGATCCTTCACTTCTCAAGTGCAGTGGACTATGCCTCACTCAACAACATTTAGTGAGCATGCCTGCTTGGCACACATTCCCACAGTGGGTGCCCAATGGTCACTGGCACAAAGTAGGCATAATCTTTGCATTAAGAGAACGAGAGTCTAGCTTCACCTCATGAAATGACTAGATCTCAGAAACATCTCTTCAATCAATGTGGTTCTCTCATTCCCCTCTATGGGAGGTTGTAGGTTTAGTCTTGGGAGAGGTACCCCTGCCTTCAATCCCCCACCTCACACCAAATGAGTCTTCTTAGTGTTATCTGATTGATCTTCCCAAGACAAATCTGACCATGACACTCCACCATGGGAAACATCCTCTAACTCTCTAATGCCTACAAGGGAAAGTCCAAATCCTTCCCAGGACATACAAGACTCTTTAGAATCAGCCCCTTGGTGCTTCTCCAGCCTTGGCTCCCATCATTGGGCTCCCTACACCTGCTAGACTGAATTTCTTCCCTTCTGAGCTCTCCATGCTGCATCTGGCCTCTGGATGTTGGCCTATCCCATTTTCTCTACCTGGAATGCTGTCCCTTGCATAGCTGTTACCCACCTGTGCCATGTCCCTTAACCTTCCAGAGCTAGTGCCAGTGATGCCCCTGCATTGAGCCTTCTCTGATGATAGCAGAAGGTGATTTACTCAGTTCTGTATTTCCACAGTTCCTTCATCATTCATCCCATAATTGATCTTGCAACAACAAAACTGGTTTTATTCCTATCCATATGGTAGCCTCTATGAGTCCTTCATAAACTCCCCATCCTCCCGAGTATTTCTGAAGATCTTCAAAGGCAGCTTCCCAAGGGCCCCCAAGACCGACTGTCAGCTAGACCCATCATGAGTGGCATTCATCACAGTCTTTCTTTCCAGCTCCAATCCAGGGCCCACAAAGCTGTTGGTGGAATTTCACTACTGTCACCAGAGGCCATCCATCATGACACCACCAGTGTTCTTGCGTGGGCTTGCATCAGACTAGGCATGAAGAACTTCTGGTGCATAAACTCATTTTATTTTCACAATAACTGTGAGTAGGCACTCACCCTCTGTTTTACAGATGAGAAAGCTGAGACCCAGGGAAATGAGGGTCACACAGATCAGGCTACAAGGCTGGTCAGTGGGAGGGCTGGGATTTGCTTTTGATCAGCCCCATCCAGAACATGTATTCTTACCTGCTGTGCACGGGCCATATACGAAGCCTCTGGACTGCAGCTCAGCTCACCACCCTGCCTTTGTCCCTCCACCCCTACACCTGTCTCTGCCAAGTAGGCAGTGGGGCCTTCAAGGGCAGAAATTGGTTCTTACTCATTCTCTACCCAGCTCAGTGCTAAACCTACAATAAATGTTTTTTAGTAAACATGTTACCTTTCTGGTGAGAGTTCATTCAGTGGGATTATTTTCCTTTTCTCATTTTAGGTCTAAGCTTCTTCTCAATAGCTGCTCAGCCTCATTTGACAGCCAAGCCTCCTTTAGAAGGACCAAAGTGATTTGAGAGATGTATGGGTCAGGAAAGGGTAGGACCATCCTCCACTGTAGCAGGAGTGTTAACTTCTGGCTGTTCCCAGATCCCTTTTAAATGCCTTGTTTCTATTCATTTGGCCTCCAGACCAATATGGAAATATAATAATGCTCTGGGCAGCATTGAGGAGACCATGCGGCCGTGTGCTGGCCTCACACACAGGGAAGCATTTCCACCGCCAGCCTGATATTCAGATCTTCCATTTTGGCCATGAATGTGCATCTTCTCGTCATGGGCAAATTGTACTGGGCTCTAGGAATAATTGTAAATTGGCCTCACTCTGGCTAAAGTCACATATTAGACCTGAAGAGCAGAAGGATAATGGATCCTTTGCCATTGTCCTAAGGGCCCCTGCCAACACTCTCAGATGTTCTGGATTCTCTAACTGTTCTGATTGTGGTGATCTCACTCCACACCCAGTATCTCACCATCTGTCAGTGACACAGATGCTATGCAGGACTTGAGTGTGTGTTAACTTGAACAAGAGGATTGGGGTTGGAGAACCCAGTTAGAAAAAGTGGATAAGCTTTCCAAGAGCCATGAAAGTGTCTTGGAAAGTTTAAATATAAACATGATTTATGATAAGTAAACATATTTCTCCATTCACCCATTCACTGGTTTTATTATTAAACTGACTATTCTCAGGAACTGCTGGATGGGGAGATGAGCTGATGTACCTGCCAGGGTCCAGTTAGGAAAACAGAAATTGTTCTACCTATTGGAAGCAGGAAATTTAATATGGACAATTTGTTACACCAGGAGAGCTGTGAGAATACCCAGAGATTAGCAACCGCTGGGAGCCATTAAGCTACAGGGACAAATTGGAGGTGGTGTCATCAGGGTCTAGGAGCTAGAATCACTCAGAAGAAGTGTGAGAATCAGTATGGGAAAGTAATGGTCACTTCTACATTCTGAAGCTTCTAGAGAAGAGAAGAAGTACCCTGGCTTCTTCCTTCCTCCCATCCTTCAGTAGTCTCCTGTGAGTGCCTTCCATTGACCAAGCCCAGGCAGAAGCCAGCTGATGCGGGAGCCTGAGACTTGCAGCCTGTAGGGGTCAGAGGTCCTGCCATTTGGAGCAGAACAGGACAGGGCTGAAGAATGCATCTGTGGGCAACCTCTCTCATGGCAGGCACAAGGGACACAAATAATACAAGAGAAAACAATAAGTACCGTAATTGACTTTTTTAAAGCCACTAGATCAAAATAGAAAGAGCAATGACGTCCTTTTTTTGTGGAAGGAAAGGGTTCAGAAAACTTTTTGGAGGAGAAAGCATAAGCTGGGTCTTGATGAAGCATGAGATTTTGACATGAAAGCAGGGAGAGGCTGTTTCGGAAGGGTCAGCAGTATGATGGGGGCACAGTTTCTGGAATGGGTCTGGCATCCTCAGGGAGCAGAGAGAGCTCTGGCAGAAGTACAGGGTGTGTCAGGAAAGCCATCCCAGGAGGGAAAGACCAGGTTGTGTAGCAGCAGTGTGGGCTTTGAATTGTGTACTGAGGACTTCAGATTTAGCCTGTAGGCTGGGAGAATTCTGATGCAGGGTGGCTGAAAGAGGGTGGTCCAGATCCTCTTGGATGTAGAGGAAGAGTGCGACACGCTGCCACCTTCCTGTGTCTCCTTCTTCTCCCCGCTCTTCCTTCTCCTCTTCTATTAAGCAAATGGAAAACTCATGCACCCTCCTGAGTGTTTGCTCTTCAACATTTATTCTAATGCCGGGATCCAAAATATTTTTGTAATTCTCCATGGACAGTTGCCTTCAGATCCTAAGATATGTTATTTAAGAAGATAAATCTTTGCTTTGGATTTGCAAACATAGATTCAGTTTTGGTTTTCTTTTCTTCTTTTTAATTTTTTTGAAACATTACAGGGGATTGGGAATTAAATCAGATGCATAATGCAGTTGATCAAGCCATTATGCTTTTTGTTAAAATTGAGGTATAATTAATATAGCTGTGGCTCAAATATTCATTGGAATATGAAGTTCACCTCTCCAGGTGACTGCTCAGAAGAGATTCATTCGAATATCTAAGTAGTCTGTTTAAAAATCAGTCTCATGATTTTATGATTAAGTATCATATGATTTACCTTAGGCATGAAGAGCAGAGGAGAAGAACAATCCCTCCCATTTGTACAGCACCTTATGCTTTCTAAAACACTTGCACAAAATCAAAGGAAAGTACAAAGAAATAAAGAGGGGGGAAAAGCATAAGAGCAAGGAAGTAAATTATTCTTACAAGACTTTTTTTTTTTTAAAAAAAAAAAAACAAACACTGCACTGTCAAGAGAGACAGGAAGTCAATATGTGAGCATATTTCAAGAAGTCAATATCTGAGGATATTTTAGGAAACTCATGGTCAGAGGTTAAGAAGTTGAAACCCACAATGTCCAGTTCACTTACAGATTTCTGAAAGGTTAAATAACCATTTTGAGTGATCACAAAATAATATTCACCATCTACCCCTACAACTTCTTTCTTACATCAAGGGAAAAAACATACCAATTGTAGCACATATTTTTGGTAGAATCGTTAGCATACACTTATCCCTGCTCCCCTTTCCCTCAGCTTTAAAACATTATTTAAAAAAAAAAATGTGTGCTCTCATACTTCTCCTACTCCCACTTAAATCCCTCTGTGAGTTAAGGAAAAGCTGGTTCCTCCCTCTTCACCCCACCCCTCGCCTCCACCAATCAGATCCCACCAGCTCCAGATGTGGGACCCGATTGTCAGTTCATCAGCACATGTTCTCCATCTCAAGGAAGGGATGGGTTCAGTTGTAAGCACGTGATCTAAGCCAGCCCAATCAAGGGATTTTTTTTTCTTGAAATATTGGGATAGGGTTTCCTCTTGCCCTTAAAGCTCACTAGGAACATGTAGTAGCAGGAGCTGCTGACAGCCATCTTTGACCATCAGCGGAGTCAGGTTAAGAATGAAGTTTTACCAAGCAGAATAAAGAGTGGTCCTTGAGTTGCTGGATGGATTAAACCAGCTCTAAGACTTAATCTAGGCTTGAAGTTTCCAGCTCTGGAAGCCAATAAAATCCTATTTCAGTTAGCCCATTGGAGTTGGATCTTCTTTTTCTTACAAGTAAAAACCTGGGTGATAACCACAAAAATACTCATCCAGTATGAAAATATTGCTTATGTGAAGCACAATAGCTTTTAAACCAGGATTTTTTCAGTCCTGATAGATGCCAAATGTTTTCACATACATTGTTTTGTTGATTCTTTATGTATTTACCCTATCTTTAAATGAGGAAATGGTAGCCCAGGGGGATTAAATGACTTCCTTTAATAGTCAGGGTTGTTGATCCTGGCTGCTGTAACAAACAGTCTTCATACCTCAGCACTTTACTATATATATGAGTATTTCCTGCTCACATCACAATCTAATGAGAATTACGTGGCTTTCCTGGGTGGGTGTCCTTTAGGCGATGACTCATGGATTTGGTTCACCTCCCTTGTGTGATCCTGACGTTTTGGAATATTTTGTTTCCGTTGGTGTGGATTTAGAGACAGAGTGTGTGAAAAATCTCCAGGGAAGCTTCAGCGGTAAGGCCTGGAAGTGTGGCATCCCTTTTGCCCACGTCCTACTGTCCAGAATCTAGTCACATGGCCAACAGCAAGGAAGGCTGGGAAATAGTCTTCCTCCTGCCTAGAGGAAGAGGGCGAGCATCTCTGTGTCACCCCTGTGGAGGGCCATCCCAGGATCCCGCCTGGTGCAGCTCGTAAATAGGGCCAGGATTCTAAGCTAAGCTTCTCATTCTACGGACTCCTTCCCCGTCTGTTTCTCTTGCTCCTGCTTCTTTTTCTCCTCCGCCTCCATCCCCCATACAGTCGTATTTAGCTAATCCCCTCCATACGTAGTTACACTGCTTATGCAAAGGCCAGCTGATATTTCTTCCCTCACTATCTTCTTAAGGGAAGAATAAACCCCTAGCCCCCCTGACATTTGATAGAACCACAGAAGCTGTTGTTACTTGAGAAAAATGTTCACCACATAATAATGTATACGAGGAATTGATCATTTACTTACCCTCAAAGCAGATGGACTTTATAAGCAGAAGTGCTCTGTAATGCAGGCATGACTGGGAAGAATAAATCAAATTTCTCTGTGTACTTAGGGGAGAAAGAATTAATTCAAATGCAGGGTCTGCCGCTTCAGGTCCATTTACGGAAGCCACAATCCTGCACTATGACCACCAGGGGGAGCGCTAGGCCCATCCCTGCACAGGTAGCTATTTTTAGAGGCTGCTTCTAGCCTGGAGGAAGAAACCAAAGAAATAAAGGACTACGATACTTTTTTTTTTTTTTTTTTAACCGGACCAACTTATAAATTATTTGTAAGTCCAATAAAAGGCAATTATCAACATTTCCTACTATTTCAAGAGTAATATATTCTATGTTAGAAAAAGATTCAATTTATTCCATGGCTATGATTCAGACAATGGGAAATTGGAGACAACCACAATCAAAAAAAAAAAAAAAAAAAAAAAAAAAACAAGATTGTTACCCTGTGTAAATCTTTGTCTTTAAAACCCAAATCAGAGGATGTGAATTCTTGCCCTAGTGGGCATGAGATATTTGCCCTGAAGGCAATGGAATTTGATGGGCTGGGGAAGGAGACTGGAAGGTATGTGTGTCCAGTGACACTGTGTAAAACTGTCATTCTTCCCACAGCACAAGGGAAGTGAGTCAGAGTACTCTTGTCCAAACAACTGGATACTGTTTTATTATTTCTAACTCTGTAGGCATGCAATATAATAATGCTCAGAAGATATTCTCATATATGTGTGTATATATATACATACACACACACACAGACATATATATACACACAAAGAGAGAGAGAGAGCGTGTGTGAGTGTGTGTGTGTGTGTGTGTGTGTTTTGCTATGTTGCCCAGGCTGGCCTCAAACTCCTGGGCTCAAGCAAATGTATCCTCCTGCCTCAACCTCCCAAAGTGCTGGGATTACAGGCGTGAACCACTACTTCCGGCCAAAAGAGATCTTCTTTTAATAAACAAAATTGTTGTTTTCAAAGAGCCCTCCTGTTATTTCCAATCAGTTGTATGAGCATCACTTTCTTGCCAAGCAGCAGTGTCATGTAATGGGACAAGCCTGGTTCCTTGACTCCAGAAAAACAGAGCCCAAACCTTGCCTCTATGAGTCAGTAAAACTGAGACTTTGGGCAAATAATTGAACCTCTTCCATCTTCAGTTTCTCTAATACAGTATCTATCTCCCAGAATGAACATATAGCTGGAATGAGGCAGTATACAGGAGCACCTAGCTCAATAAATATTAGCTTTCTACTTTGATAAGGTCTCTTGTTTCCCTACAGATGGCAACAAATACATTTGAACGGAGTGGCTGGATTCTACGTTGTCACATATTCTGAGTCTGTGGGCCTGGATGAATGAGGTTTTGTGTTGAAGCCATGGCAGGGATGAGGAGTAGGCGAGGGTGGACCCACTCGGGTGTGGAGGCGTGCTTACTGAATCCCTGAGCTCTAAAGAGGAAGCATGTTTCTGGGGCTATGTGTTCTCCAGAGAACTGAGGCCCTTCGCTGAGCTGAGAAGGCCTTTTTCTCAAGCACAGGGAACAAAGCAGCAGGCAGTGGGAATGTGAACATATAAACCAAGGCTCTCATCAGCTGCTGTGACTACTTGGAGACCTTTTCCTGACTGTGTGACAAGCAGAACAATAGGAGTTGATAAAGCTCAGAGCCTCTGCTGGGGCAAATGCGTGAATGTTTGTGTGCCCCCAAAATTCATAAGTTGAATCCTAACCCCCGATGTGATAATTGGAGGCGGGGCCTTTGGGTGGTGCTAAGGTTATGAGAGTGGAGCCCTCACAAATAGGATTAGTGCTTTTATAAAAGGGGCCGTGGAGAGCTACCTCACGGCTTCTACCATGGGAGGTTACAATGAGAAGCTGGTGTCTGTGAACAAGGAAGTGGGTTTTCACTAGACACTGAATCTGCTGGGGCCTTGATCTTGGACTTCCCAGCCTCTAGCAAAGTGAGAAATAAAATGCTTGTTGTTGAAGTCACCAAATCTATGAGTATTCTGGGGTTATCATAGCCCGAATGGACTAAGATAGCTACTCTCTGGGGAACTTGGAGGTGTCTGGGGAATGTGTAGAGCTTGGAAGAAAGTGAGTTGCAAGCATTCTGAAGATTACCAGGACTCTGGGGGTCAGCTCAGTCCTCCAGAAACAAGAGAAAGCTGACACCCCTAGAGAAAAAGCCCACGTGCCAGAAGGTTTGCCATCAGGCGGCACAGTGAGCCCACCGCCTGCTCCCCATTCACAGAACTGGTCTTAAACCCCTCAGTTCTACCTCCAGGCCTGATCCCTGTTTGTGAGCATTAGCCTAAGACCTCAGGCTTATCTCTGCTGCTTATTCTTAATACCCCTCTACCGCTGTCCTCCACCTTTCTCAGCCGTTGTCTGTGCCCTGGGAGATTGCACCACCTGGACTTCTTTGCTGCCTGTTCAGGTTAGAAAACTCCAGCAGGAGGTGCCGAAGTGAGATAAGAAGGAAGTTGAGGTATTTCTTCCCTGCCCGTCTTCCTACTTGGGCGTGAAACTCTGCCACTCCTGGTACGCTGCCAGCAACTGCAGCTCCCACCAAGCCTCCTCATGGCCCCCATCCCTGTGGGGCTCTAGTGATCATCCTTCCGCCCACCTTGTTCCTTCTACCATCTGTGTGGTAATGGCTTCCTGCTCTTGCTCCGTGCTGGGTGCTCCACTCTTCCTTGTCAATTCCCTCCACCCTATTCACAACTCCCTGAGATGTCTTGTCATTAAAATCTCTGCTTTTTAACCACCTGGGGTAAATTCTGTTTTCCACAAGGGCCCTGATTCAGACATATCACCTCTTTGTAATATTTATTTACATATTATCTTGTTTTAGAAAGGAGCCAAAAACAATGTACAAAATGTAAAATCACAAAAGTTAAAGTAAAATTTAAAAACATGGGGACAAAGGCATAAATTGGAACCAAAGACAAAACTAAGAAAACTGCACAGCACCATCACTCTCCCATTTGCTTATTGGCAGGCCACAGATGTAGCCCCTTGTTTTTTAGATGCCCAGAGATAAAGTACAGCCTCTATTGAGTACACAGTCTATAAAACACCAATAAACCATGTACGTCACACAAATACAACTGTGTGGGACTATAGTTTTAGCAGTATTCTCTTAGTTGTAATGAAAAGACTTTTATACGGAACAGCACCAGAAAGGGGAGGACTAGGTGAAGGTGTTGCCATAAAGATGCCCTTGGCCATGAAGGAAAAGGGCATGTCCCAGGCATCTGAGAACAGGTACCACAGTGTGGCCAGACCTTCCAGTCATGGCACGTGGTTTAGGGGACCTGGAGAAATCTCAGCAGTGGGGCCTGCTGGCTCTGTGACCCAGTGGTCTGCCATTAGCACCGCTGAGCTTTTTCTAACCATTGGCTTCACTCTGCTTCTCTTTCTGCCAACAATTTGCTCCTTCAAATGTCCTTGGTCTATTATCAGACTTCTGGTTACTCAGATTTCCACACTGCCATCATTTTGTTTGCACATAACATCAGTTTATTCAGGGTCTCTATTCTACCTCTTAGCCTCTCTCTGGGCATTCAACCAGTCTCACTTTCTGCTACTGATTCTCCTTATATCTTTCAATTCAGATTTTCCAGAGTGAAAATACGATTGGCCATATTTCTCCTTGGGCAGAACTTTCCATATTCGGTCACATCATAACTGGCATTTGGTCAGGTGTCCAGCCTAGTACATTGCAGGGGCTAACAGGGTAGGTAGGGTCACATGCTAAACATGACAGCTCAGGGTTGTGGTGTGGGCAGGGCAGTTTCCTTTGGAAGAGGAAGATCAACCCATATAGACTGCATCATCTGGGCTCCACCAGTTGACAAGGAAAACCCTGTCAGTCATTTTTCACTCTTCATGAAGAGACTATAGATGGTTTGTGAACATCTGCTGATTCTGGTCTCCTGGACTTCCCTAGGAATCTCCATCATGGCTCAGTCCTCTGTAAAAAAAAAAAAAAAAAAAAAAAATTCTACTGATCTACTCCATCACTGAAAGCAGAACCCAGACAGCAGGGGGAATATGACCTGGGCAAAAACAGTAGATATTTGATTTTGGTGAGGTCACTGGTTCATGAGCACACCAGTGTGAGTTAGGGGCTAAAAGACAAATGCTAACCACTGTCTGCTGGTGAGGACAGAGAAGGACTCTAGCTTGCAATGAACTGACTTGGGACATGAAAAAGATGAGCTGTGGATGATGTCTCTGAAGGCCTCCAGCTGAGCGTGGCCGGGAAAGGCAAGCAATGTCACATAGCCAGTCTGGAGAGTGTATCCTTCTGGAGTGTGGACAGCCACCAGAGGAGAACTTTCCCCAAGGAATTTAGCATTGGTGAGTGAGTGCTGGTGGAGCTGGAGTTCTAACCTTGCCACATATAGGCTGTGTGACCTTGGACAAATTACTTGATTCTTGAACCTGTGTCTGCATATATAAAATGCAGGCAGTAATATCTACTTTGAGGAGCTGAAGCAAGAAATACATGATAGAGTGGTTATGAAGCACTTGGAGACTACATATTCAAAAACTGATAGTAATTTTTATGCTTATGATTCTTGCTGAAGCTGCTGACCTGTTTTCTAATATTTGTAATAGGACTTGGGTTCCCAATAACTTGAGAATAAAGGAACCTTTCTAACCAAATGAGGAATTGTGCCACTGATGATGAGGCAGTCATGGCATTTTTGATAGACAGGGCGGTGGTTTTAAGCAGAGGCTGGGGCTACGTACTTCATGCAGCTCAGTCGGCTGTGGGTTGAATAGTCTATTGCAAGATCCAGATTTTGAGTTGAATTTTTTAAAAAGGCAGCAGTACAAGAAAAGATAACAGGTCTCCCAAGAGGCATATCAGGCTAGAAAGCATTTTCTTGCATGGAGACACAAGGATGGCTCAGTCCATTATAACATAACCCTGCCCCCGAAATCCTGGAGGTGGTGAGGGAAAGCGCAGGCAAGTTGACCTCATATTGGAGTTGCCATCTCTCACAACAGCCCTCTCCACCAATATCTGAAATCCTTAGTTCCAGTAAGGGTGTGAGCTCTGAATCACTGAACTCTACCTACCTACACCCTCTGGGGAGGGCTGCAGGAGGCCAGTGGCTGAGGACTTCTTTTTTTCTGCCTCCTGGGGGAAAAACTGTTCCCCTTCAGCCAAAGGGGCCATTTCTGCAGTCAGAAGGGAAGGAGCCCTGCTCAGTTTTGCTGCCAGGTGCAGGCTGAATTATCTTGCAAGAGGGACTGGAGCCTACCTTGGCTGAAGTCAGTGAGGTTGTAAAATCACTTCCCTGAGGCACTCCAGCACCCAATTTGGAGATGAGTGGGGATTTACATGATTCAAGGGAATGTTTCTTTCCAGTGTCAGGGCTCAGTCAGTCGTGAAGGAGGAATTTGTGAGCAAAGCTTACTGGCTGTGTTTGAGATTCATTCTTGTCCGGAGGGGCTGGAGGAGCAGTGGCAAAAAAGGGCTAAAATTTTTGGGACAAGTAAAAATAAATGATGCTCAGGGATGGGATGTATCTGCTCCATTGGGACCTTGTGAGACTCTCTTTGTTGGGGTTGGGGGATGAAACAAGAAAACTTTTCTAGGTCTAAATCCACAATAAAAGGGACACTCAATTGCTGAATATTTATTATGGGTTAGGTGCTATGTTAAGTCATTTACATAACATTTTCTCATTAGATTCTTACAAAAGCTCTGTGAAGTAGCTATTTTTGTCCTCGTCTTACAGATGAGGAAACTGAGGCTGATAGAAATTAAGTAATGAGCCCATCGTCATGCAGCCAGAAAGCTGCTCAGCTGACTCAGTACTGCCCTACCCCAGGGGGACACTCCCTGGAGTTGTGGCTGAAATTCACACCTGAACGTGTTTATTTCCAAATATATATCACGCAATTTAAGAACAAAACGAGCCGGTATGCTTGCTTTGCACTTGGAGGCTCTGTGCAATCCCCGTAAAAACAGGTTAACAGGTAGCTGGAAGTTGGGGAGAAGTAGTGTCTGTATCATTGCCCTGTGGTTTAGTGGATAAAGCTGGAGATTGAAGTCCTTCACCAGGCAGAATTCAGATTGCTGATCCACTTACCGGGTATCGGATTTCAAGAGAGTCACTTATCCTTTCTGAGCCTCAGTTTCTGCATCTGTTTACATGGATTGCTAAAGGAACTCAGAGTGGTTGTCAATGTAATGGCCTTGCTGTATGGTATAGGCTCCACAAATGTTAGGTTTTCCTCTCTTGTGGTTATCTATTGTGGTATAACTAACCATTTCAAAACATAGTGGCTTAAAATAAAACAATCCCTCATTTTGCTCATTTAAGGTTAAGGCTCGGTGGGGACATCTTGTCCCTTCTCTATGCAACATTGTCTGGGGTGGCTCATCTGGGAACCCTCTTTCAAGATGGCTCATTTGCATGGCTAGCAAAGTTGCTTGTCAGTTCCTTTTGAGATGGGATATTTCCCTTGACCCCTTTGTAAGACTTGTGAAGGGGTGACTCATTTACTCAGCCCGCAGCTCTGAACCCTTCACAGAGCGGGAGCACACAGGTGAGTGGGTGCAGGAGCCCAAGCAAATGAATACTGGAACAGGCCAGTTGCTCCTCTCTGGTGGGAGAGGACTCTGTGCAGCCCTGCAGCAGGGTTCAAGCACATTACATGTTCTTTTAGCACACTAATGTTCTTTTAGCTCTGCTATCTAGGAAGGGGTGTCTGCATCCCCTGGAGCCCCAGAGGGCGTGTGTTACAATCAATGCTCTTTTAACATTTGTTGTCCATGGATAGCTAAGTGTTTACCAGCTCAGTGGAGAGTCAAGGTGCCAGCCTTTTACACCCTGCCCTCTTGGTACCTGGGTTCTTATCTGGCGTTCAGGACGATCAGGTCACACGAACAAATTGAAGCGTGGTGAATGCGGAGGATTTTATTGAGTGGTGGAAGTGGCTCTCAGCGGGAAAGGGAGCTGGAAGTGGGACAGAGTGGGAATATAATCTTCTCCTGGAGTTCAGTTGTCCCCAGCCGAACTCTTTTCTGAAGTCCCCCTGTCAAGCTGTCCCTCTGAAATCAAGCTGCTTTTCTTCTACATCTGGCTGCTTCTTCTCTTCTCTCCTTCTCTGCCGCTCCACTCTGCTCTTCTGCCAGCGGAGCTTGGGATTTTTATGGGTACAGGGTGAGAGGCTGGGGGGACCAGTGTGGTTTTGGAAAAGGCAACATTCAGGCAGGAAAACAAGCATGTGAAGTTCTCATTTGGGGCCATGGGTCCAGGCTTGAGGGTGGAATCCCGGCCAGGGACCCACCCTCTTCTACCCAGTATTTCTCTGCCTCCTGTTCATATCACTTTCCACACTGGTCTGTTCACAGAGCAACTCGTGCTTCCTCACAGTATGGTTGCTGGGTTAGAAGAGTAAGTGTCACAAGAGGTAGGAAGTAGAAGCTGTCCATTTATTAAAGCCTGAAACTGGAAACTGGCACAGCACTACTTCTGCCACATTTTTTTGGCCAAGAAGTCCCAGAACCCAGATTCAAGGGCAGGGGACATTAATGGGAGGAATATCAATTAGTTTTGGGATCATGTTTTAAAACAACCATGCCACAGTCTGCCCTCTGGCCTCAAATTAATTACAATTATTCTACACGCCAACTATATCCACTGCTTCCCAATACCTCCACAAAAGCCTCATCCCATTATGGTGTTAGATTCAGGATCAAAGTCCAGAATCCTGTCATTTCCTCAAGTTGAGATGCCAAAGAGGCTCCTGGGGTGCAGTTCCTCAGATAAAGCTCGTTTTGATCAGAAGTCCTGTGCACTAAAAAGACAAGTCTTCTGCTTCCACTTACAATGGTGGGACAGACAAACTCAAACCATCAGAGCACGGGGTTTAGAAGCTGAGCTGCTGAGTCAGTCTGGTGGGCTGGGGCGTGTCTGGTAGCAGCTTTGTGCCATGGACTGAGCACAGGCTTTGCCACTAGATGTTCTGGCTTCCAATGTAGACTCTGCCACTGATTTTGTGGGTGGCAATGAGTATGTCTTTCCACTACTCAGAACCTTAATTCCCTTTTCCTTAAAATGGGAATAATAATCTCCGCTTCACAGGTCTTTGTGGGATTTAAATAATATGTTGTACTTGAAACTGCCTGGCAAAATGCATGGTCTATACTAGGTCATCAATATGAGAATAAATTGGGCATAATGATATTTATTTCACAGCATGAATGCAAGACTCAAAGTAAATGAAAGAGATTTGTAAACTGTACAAGTTTTATGAAAGAATAATGTGTGTGTGTTTCTTTTGTTAACATCCGTTGGCTGCTTCCCAATTGAGGCCCCAGCATCAGCAGTGAGGGGTACCCTCTGCCCTGGGCCCAGTGACAGCTTGGTCTCTGAGGCAAAAGTTGGGAAAGGGAGCTGCTAGCTGCACATAAACCAAAAGTCATGAGACTTTCCCTTTCCTTTTGTGCTTGCTTTTGCTCTGAAGCCACCAGATTTCACCCACATGGGGTTACACCAAAATGTATCAATCCAGCCTCTGGCGCTAGAGAAAATTTCTGGAGGGGATAATTAGATGAATCTACATTTTGGCCAAAAGGTCAGAGCAGCAGTGAGTGGGTGGGTGGCCATATGGTTTCTGTTTCTAAGAGTCAAAGATGAAGTAGAAGTAATATGGGCTTAGAAGTAGGCAAACCAGGACAGGCGTGGTGGCTCATGCCTGTAATCCCAGAACTTTGGGAGGCTGAGGCGGGTGGATCATAAGTCCAAGAGATCGAGACCATCTGGGCCAACATAGTGAAACCCTGTCTCTACTAAAAATACAAAAATTAGCTGAGCATGGGGGCGCGCGCCTGTAGTCCCAGCTACTCAGGGGGCTGAGGCAGGAGAATTGCTGCAACCTGGGAGGCAGAGGTTGTAGTGAATTGAGATCATGCCACTGCACTTCAGCCTGGTGACAAACTGAGACTCTGTCAAAAAAAAAAGTAGGCAGATCAGGGTTCAAATCCAGATACTGCCTCTTCTTGACTATGTGTTGTGGGAAAGTCCTCTCACCCACAGGATCCTCAGCTTTCTCACCTGATACACAGGAAACTAATCATCCCAGCTGACGCAGTTGTTGTAGAAAGCACCGAGGCAATGCATGTGAAGAACTCGCTTCATTGCCTGATGTAGAGGCAGTGCCAAGCAGATACTACTTTATTATTATTAGGAGAGCATGGGATAATAGTATTCACCTCATGGGCTGGTATAAGGATTGGATAAATTGCATTCAGAGCATTTCCCCAGAACCAGACATGTAGAAAGTGCTCAGGAAATAGTAGCTGCTGCCATTAATAATTTTAATTTTAGCAACCACAGTGTTAATCACACTCAACTAACAGTCTTTCGAAGTTTCTATAAGCTTGGAGACAAGTAGGTTTGAATTATGTATACAAATGCCATGTGAAAGATTTCTTCTGCAAGAGACTGGTGTATAAACAATTTACTTGCACAAAACAAGGAAATAAAAAATATTAACAGAAAAGGAGCCATACTGAGACCAGCACCCACAATTTTGTTGATGTTTCACATGAGAAAGTGCATAATAAAATCTCCATTTTGAAGACGTTGCTCAATTTTTTAGACAGAGAGAAATACTAAGTGGAACAGGCTTACTGAACAGTTCAAACTGGGGCCACAAACCAGATATGGTTTTATTTATTTTCCAGTCACTGCCTTCAGCTAAGCTCTGTCTAAATCCACTTTCCCATATCTTATTGGTAAATCCATAGCTTTTTGGTCACTTTCAGCAACACGGATAAAATCACTCCAGTATTTTAGCCTCCTTGTCCTAACCATGGTACTCCGTGGTCCCTACCTGACCCTCCTTGTGTGGGCTACTCCAGCAAGTCTCCTGCCTTCAGAAACCAGAAGAGAAGTAGGCACCAGTTTCTATGTTTCTACAAGTTCCCAAACACCAAGAGACCACTTTTAAGAACTTTCTTACAATCTTCCCCTCCATGTCAAGTTGGTCCTGGGCTGAAACCGCACATTCTGCAGCTCAGTGGACAGCAGACTGGGGAATATAATGCTGCATGGGTGAGCTATTGATACAATAAGGCTGTCTAACACTTAATCCAACACCTAGCACTTTAGACCACACTCTTTCTCAGATCTGTGGCTGGCTGAGCAGCCTGGCTTCAGGCTATGGCAGGTGGAGGTCAGCTGATTGAGTCTGGATTTGAATGAGCAACTCTAATTCAAGCTGAAGGTATGCAGGTTTGCTGGGCCCTTCTGTTCCATGTACCTCTTTTCCTCCAGCAGAGAGGGATACCTGAGGCATGTTCTTTTTATGATGATAACTGAGACGTAAAAGGTCTCCTCCAAGTATCATGACCTCACATTACTATATTCAAAAACATGAAGGGAAATGAGGATTCTCCCTGCGCTTCTCTTAGTTTCCATCAGGCTGGTAGCTTTCCTTAGAAGTTATCCAACAGATTTTCCTCTATATCTCATCCACTAGGACGGAGTCTCATGTCTATCTTCAAATGAGTCTCCGGAAAAGGGAAAGCGCTGACCATGGTGGGCTCGAAAAATGCTTATTGAGTGAATTGATTTTTACGGAAACAAGCAATCTTCGTTTAGGTTGCTAAACCAAGTGTCATTTCTGAGAACAAGCAAAACACACGACCAGGTTAGGGTAGCTAAGTAAAAGGAAATGAGGAGGGAAGAGTAGGAAGAAGGACTCAACTTTATGTTTGTTGCCAACTCATCTACTGAAACACAATTGTAGTTTCAGTAACACAGAGTGATAATATGCTCAGAGTTTGAGGGCTACGCCAGAGCTTCCCAAGCCTGGGGGTCCTTATTTCATATTCAATAAAATAAAAGCAGTGGCGGTAAAGAAGTTAATAATAACTAATAACAATGTGTTATCATTAGCTATTAATAATAATTAGCTGTTTTTAATACTTAGATAGTATCAATTAAGTGCAGGCACTTTCTTAAGAGCTTCATAAATATGAGTTCATTATTATGTACTGCTCATGAAGACTGCAGTAGCCAAATGGCCTCAATGAACCACGCTTTCTGATATTCACACCCTTGGATGGTCCCCTCCCACACTGATCCTAGGGTTGACCTGCAATTTGCTTTCACCAGTGGGACACTGACAAGTGTAATATAAGCATAGTAATTCTCTTTTGGGAGTCAGCTGCTATGCTGTAATGAAGCTTAAGCTAGACTCCTGAATGACGAGAGGCTATGTGCAGAGGAACCCTATGCAATGATAGACTGTCTTTCATGTGCCAGCCCATTTTAGCTCTCAGCTGAACAACCTTCCACAGAATCCTGAGAAACAATAAGCCAATGTTGTTTCCAGCCACTGAGTTTTTAGGTGGTTTGTTATACCACAGTAGAAATTTAAATAATTGGTACAACGAATGCGTGCAAATTCCTTGGACAATTTATGTGAACGACTTTCTTTTCCTTTCTTACTATTTGTGATCAGCCAGAAAAAGCTAAAGGGATGATTATGAGCCTCACAGGGCTCATTTATTCATTTATTCAACACATATCGATTGCGTGCCTGCTCTGCGCCAGGCAGTGTGCTTGGTTCTGGGGTACCGCTGTCAGTAAACAGCCCCTGCCTTCGTGACGCATATAATTTATGACACAAATCCCTCCTCCCTGATGCCACTCTGAAAAGATGAGTAGCGGCCTCCTCAAATATATCATTTGTTTTCTTAATAACCGATGATGCATCTGTCACTCATCTAAATCTGGCATTAATCTGCTTGTTATGTCAAAGACAGGGGCGTAGTCAGACTTTGAGGTCAGGTTAACTTCGCCTCAAATCCTCTCTCCCTCCTGCCTCCTTTTGGCCTCAGTTTCCTCCTTTTTGGATCAAGTATAAGAATTCCCACTTAAAGCTACTGTAAGGAAGGTAGGAAAAGCACAAGTGCTCAATAAATGTTCATTGTTTTCTCTCTTCTTTCATGGAGTGAATAACTACATTCAATTTCAGGGCAGTTTTCATCAGAGGACAGTTCATGGGCATCTGGTCTGGACCTCTCCTGTTTTCTAGGATGCTGATGCTGACAAGAATTTTGCACCAAGCTCTCCTAATGCTCTCTACCTGCCCTGACTCCCTGATCCTCTGCAGTGGGCGGCTGAGCCTGTGATCCTGGATGCAGGGTCCCTCATCAACAGAGCATTACCAAAGACTCTCATGTACATTATCTCAATTACTCTTTCCAGCAGGCCCGCGAGGCAGGTGTGCTTAGCCTCATTTTATAGTTGAGATGTCCAAGGCTCAGAGAGCTAAAGTGACTTTTGCAAGGTTACAAAGACAATTAGTGGCTGAGCTTGCCTTGAAACCCAGGTGCCCTACCTCCTGCCTTAAGGTCTTTCTAGTCTCTTTGCACTGCTTCCCTGCCATGCCATCCCCCACTGCCTAGTGCTATATCGCAAAGACCTTTGAAAAGTGAAACCCAGAGCATTCTCAAGAAATGGAGGCACAAATGCACAGTTATTGTTTTTCTTGCAACTGTGTATGTGGAGGGGATTAACAGTCACCCAAGAGCTGCTGAAATCCACTCAACCAGAACGAGGCTGGTGAGGAGAGAACTGACCAAATTTGTTTACAGGGGCTAATCCGGCTCTGTCTCTCACTCCACACTGTCTGGGAGAAAGTCTAATTACAGCCTGACAGCCCAGAGTGTCTCATGGGAAGACAAATCTTGAATAAAAGTATGAAAACAGACTTGAATGGTGTGTGTGTGTGTGTGTGTGTGTGTGTGTGTGTGTGTGTGTTTTTCCTGGTCCTGCAGTTCTAACAGGGATTTCTGAGATGAGGATTATATAAGCCTAAGGTTGCATACTGGAGGAAGCAGTGGAGATAAGCTAGCCCTCGAGTGTGGACACTGAAGTCCGGAGAAGTCAAATGACTGTCCCAAGTTCATGCAATGTGGTCTTGATACAGGGTAGCGTAAGAATCCAGGTGCCTGACTCTGGAGATTCTGAATTCCCTCTGGGGAGCCCCCAAGGGCTTCCCTTTGTGTGGCAGGTGCATGGTGTTCCAGAACCTGGGAGTTGGTCTCTAACCTGGTTTCTCTGCTTCCAATCCTAACTCCCTGATCCCCGCCCCTCACTGCATCCTCCAAGAGGATCCCAGAGTGCAAAGTACAAATCTGATCAGGAGGCTCCACAGCTTCAATTCATTCAATTGTACCTCCCTGTCCTTAGGGATGAAATACATACCTGAGTCTTACCAAAACCCAACAACAAAAAACCAAAACCACAAAACCCAAAGTTGTTGGATGTGGCTTTGCCTGTCCTGCCAATCCTTCTCAAGGTATACTTGGTTCTAGCCCTCCAGATAGCTGGTTGAGCCCCAAGATGGCCATGCTCTTTGGTGCCTTCCTGTATTTGCTTATTCTGTTCTCAGTGTCTGGGATGCTTGCTCTTTCTTCCTCTCTTTGTTTAAAGTAAACTTCTGCATCAACTAAGCTCCTATCCTCTTCTTCCTGCTTCCTTCAAAGCCTAAGTCTCACATCAGCAGCTGTTGGTGGCTGCTCCCAGCTTAGCCCTCTGCAGCTCTCCATGACACACTCACCCATATGCATAGCATGGTGATGGACAGGGGCTGTGTTCTCTTCATCTCTGAGTGTTCAATGCCCACCACAGTGTCTAACCCTAAGCCTCAATGGAACCAATGCAATAACAGATTGCCATGTGCATTATATCACTGGCTATAACATAATAGTGAAAAGCTTGTCATCACTCCCACAGCTCAGGTTCTGACTGATCAGTCCATTGGGTCACTATTGCTCTGAGACTTAAAGGCTACAATTTCTTTAAGGGTCTCATTTAAAATGTAAATACTCATAGGCTGACACTATAAAGATGCCTAAAATACATAGAAAAATGGCACACACACACAGTGGTCTCTATCAGTTTCTCAGTGACCCTTGTGGCATTACTGATTCTTCAGATGGCATCATGGGCATCGCTGAGAGTAAGCCCAACCCGAATAGCCACACGTTGGTATTTCTGGAACAGAGAATCATGACAGAAGGGATGATGTATTAGTTCATTTCATGCTGTTGACAAACATACCCAAGACTGGAAAGAAAAAGAGGTTTAATTGGACTTACAGTTCCACATGGCTGAGGAGGCCTCAGAATCATGGCAGGAGGCAAAAGGAACTTCTTACATGGCAGTGGCAAGAGAAAATGAGGAAGATGCAAAAGCAGAAACCCCTGACAAAACCATTAGCTCTTGTGAGACTCATTCATTACCACGACAACAGTATGGGAGAAAGTGCTCTCATGATTCAAATTATTTCCCACCATGTCCTTCCCACAACACATGAGAATTATGGGAGTACAATTCAAGATGAGATTTGAGTGGGGACATGGAGCCAAACCAAATCATTCCACCCCTGGCCCCTCAAAATCTCATGTTCTCACATTTCAATATCAATCATGCCTTCCCAACAGTCCCCCAAAGTCTTAACTCATTTCAGCATTAACCCAAAAGTCCACAGTCCGAAGTCTCATCTGAGACAAGTCAAGTCCCTTCCACCTATGAGCCTGTAAAATCAAAAACAAGCTAGTTACTTCCTAGATATAGTGGGGGTACAGGTATTGGGTAAATACAGCCATTCCAAATGGGAGAAATTGGCCAAAACTAAGTGGTTATAGGGCCCATGCAAGTCCAAAATCCAGCAGGTCAGTCAAATCTTAAAACTCTAAAAGATCTCCTTTGACTCCAGGTCTCACATCCAGGTCATGCTGATGCAAGAGGTGGGTTCCCATGGTCTTGGGCAGCTCTGCCCCTGTGACTTTGCAGGGTACAGCCTCCCTCCCAGCTGCTTTCACAGGCTAGCATTGAGTGTCTGTGGCTTTCCCAGTCAATGGTGCAAGCTGTCAGTGTATCTACCATTCTAGGGTCTGGAGGATGGTGGCCCTCTTCTCACAGCTTCACTAGGTGGTGCCCCAGTAGGAACTCTGTGTTGGGGCTCTGACCACACATTTCCCTTCTGCACTGCCCTAGCAGAGGTTTTCCATGAGCACCCCACCCCTGTAGCAAACTTCTGCCTGGGCATCCAGGTGTTTCCATACATCTTCTGAAATCTAGATGGAGGTTCCTAAACCCCAGTTCTTGACTTCTGTGAACTCTGAGCCTCAATACCATGTGGAAGCTGCCAAGGTTTGGGGTGTACACTCTCTGAAGCCATGGACCGAGCTGTACATTGGCCCCTTTCAGCCACGACTGGAGAGGCTGGCATGCAGGGCACCAAGTTCCTAGGCTGTACACAGCATGGAGACCCTGGGCCCACCCCACAAAACCATTTTCTCTTAGGCCTTCAGGCCTGTGGTGGGAGGGGCTGCCATGAAGACCTCTGACATGCCCCAGAGACATTTTCCCAGTTGTCTTAGGGATTAACATTCAGGTCCTCGTTACTTATGCAAATTTCTGCAGCCATCTTGAATTTCTCCCTAGAAAATGGGTTTTTCTTTTCTATCACATCATCAGGCGGCAAATTTTCTGAACTTTTATGCTCTGCTTCCTTTATAAAGGTGAATGTCTTTAACTGCTCCCAAGTCACATCTTCAATGCTTTGCTGCTTAGACATTTCTTCCACCAGATACCCTAAATCATCTTTCTCAAGTTCAAAGTTCCACAAATCCCTAGGGCAGGGGCGAATGCTGCCAGTCTCTCTGCTAAAATATGACAAGAGTCACCTTTACTCCAGTTCTCAACAAGTTCTTCGTCTCCACCTTACTGTCCACATCGCTGTCAGGCTTTTTGTCAAAGCCATTCAACAAATATCTAGGAAGTTCCAAACTTTCTCACATTTTCCTGTCTTCTTCTGAGTCCTCCAAACTGTTCCAGCCTCTGCCTGTTACCCAGGTCCAAAGTCATTTCCACATTTTTGGGTATCTTTTCAGCAACACCCCACTCTGCTGGTACCAATTTACTGCATTAGTCTGTTTTCACATTACTGATAAAGACATACCTGAGACTGGGAAGAAAAAGAGGTTTAATTGGACTTACAGTTCCACATGGCTGGGGAGGCCTCCAAATCATGGCAGGAGGTGAAAGGCATTTCTTACATGGAGGCAGCAAGAGAAAATGAGGAAGATGCAAAAGCGAAAACTCCTGATAAAACCATCAGATCTCGTGAGACTTGTTCACTACCATGAGAACAGTATGGGAGAGACCACCTCTATGATTCAAGTTATCTTCCACCACGTCCCTCCTGCCACATGTGGGAATTATGGGAGTACAATTCAAGACGAGATTTGGGTGGGGACATGGAGTCAAACCATATCAGGAGAGAAGTGAAAAGATTACAAAGAAAAACAGCATTCATTATGATTTTGCCTGGAAATGCTTGCTCATTCAGGTCAATTCAGTAAACATCAATCAGGTACTGTGTGTATATATGATATATATCTGTATGCATATACACATTTATATATATTTATAAACCCAATAATCATCAGACCCACTATATAGGAGGGGTGATAAAGGCACAGCGGTGAAACAACTTGCCCAAAGTTGCAAGACTGGTTCATGGCTGCGCTGGGATTTCAATTCAGTTATGTTTGGACCTAAAAGCTGAAATCTTCTGTAACTGCATAAAACACGCACCTACTATCTGTCAGCAGTGGAAATACAAAGATGATTTAAATCATGGTCTTCGCTCTCAAAAAGCTCACAGGGTATCTGGAGAACAGAAAGTAACAGGCATCTCAGTGTGGTGCTGGGAGGGAATGGAAGGTTGAAAACTGTGGGAGAAGGCAATGTGACCAGGGACATTGTTTAGAACAGCCTGCTCATGGTGACCGCACGAAGCCAACTGACTTCTAGAGGGCTTTAGGATTGTTTTTAACATCTCTGCATGCTGTGTGCTCCCTTATTGCTTGCACCAGGGGCGGGCGGATGAAGCCAACCTGGCTATGGAGAGCTAGTTTCACTCACTGACTCTCACGTATCTGATTCACAAAGACTCTGGGCCAGGCATAGTCTTGCCTTCCAGAAGTTCACAGAAATCACAAGCAGGATGAAGGACGATCCATCAAGTCAGTGGTCTTTTAAAACGAGTGGTATGAACTGGCACTGTGGGAACAGAGAGGGCTATGCTGCACCAAGCTGTGAGTGAAGGCACTGCAGAGAAGGAGACAACTGACCAGAGGATGAGGCCTGGAGAATTTGCTCAGGTTCAAAATTTGCTCAGGTTCAAAATTAACTCTGTTTTTATTGCAGCCAAATTCCAACACAGATTTTTCGAAGAACCACCCAGATTTTGGCCAGAGCTGCTTACAATGCAGCTCTTTGAGAAAAGGTCCTTAATTTCTACTTTAATGAGCCAGACAGTGACTCCCTGTCATCCACCCTCCGAAATGCAAATACAAAGCTTCAGTATGAAGTAGGGAGCAGCAGGCACACATTAGCCCATTCGTTGTTAAGCCTCTGATTGAGACCAATTGCTAAACCAGCCCTACTTCATTTCCAGTCGAAAACCCACTGCTAATGTCTGTTGGCTGCTACCAGGGACTGATGAGGTAATCAGGAGGAAAAACAGATATAAAAGACATGTAATCTTACAAAGGGTAAAGAAGGGAGGATAGGGAAGGCAGTGGACAGGAGATGCTCATTTGCTAATTGCAGATTTTGTACCAGATACTGTGCTGAATATTTTGCAGGCTTCTCCAGTGAGGGCGCAGGATATCATCCCCCAGTATACCCACACACCCACCCACACATATACACATACATACACAGCCCCCAGAGAGATACCTGAGGCAAACCCACAAAACTGTATGTTCAGCCATTCATGTTGACCAATCAGTTAGCTGCACAGTGAAACTTTATGTCTTCTATGACCATGGTGAGATTGGCCACGTCCACGTTGAAGTTGCTACTTTGAGTTGCTCTCAAAGTTTTCAACACTTTAGATGCCATAATGATACTGGAACTTGGGTAGAAGGGGCCTTTCTACCATGTTGCCACCTGGATCTACAGTTGGAGTCATTCTATCAGCTTCTGCTGGTTGCATTGTCCTGCCAGAGGGACTCACAATCAGTCCAAGGAACCAGCACACAGATTTCTCACATCCTCCCTCCAATAGTCTCTTAGCCAGATCCCTCCTTTCTTCCACTTTCTCCTTTCTTGGTACTTAAATGAAAGCTCTCATGCATATGAATGGGGAAAAATAGATTGTGAGAAGGGGGTGCATTGTTTGAAAAAAGCAGCAACAGCTGCTCAAAATGCCCAGTTGTGAACAGATTTCTTCATTTAGTGTTTACATACTTTCATTTTAGATATTTAAATATCTTTAGATTAAATATCCTAATTTGGTGCTTGATCCTATCCTGTTAGATAGGTATTGTTTTATCCATTTTACAGACGAAGGAACTAAGGCTAGGAGGCAATAACTGGTTAGTGGCACTTTCTGATCTAAGGCTGTGTTTTTTCCACTCCAGCACATTGCCTCCATTTGCACTAGATTTGCAGAATTTAGATCTCCTATTTGGATTGGGCAAACGCAGGGCCAGCACGGGGGAATGTGGCACAGAGCTTCTAAAAGCTTTGCAGAGAGCACAGATCTGGATGTCACCCTGTGGGAGCAGTCTGAGCCAACACAGGACGTGTTCCTTTCTGAGGTCATAACTCACAGGCTGGCTTAGATGGTGAAAAGTGTTTCCCTAAGACAGGCAATGTGTTTTCAAAATGAATTGCCATCTCCATGTCTGTTCTGCTTGGTATTTTGTAACTATCTATCTTTGATAACAAAATGCTACAATTAAGGTGGAATCCACATATGCAAACCTAACAATTTTTTGGCATTTCCCATTCATCTTAGAACATTTGGGCTGAAAGCAGATAGATGCCCCTCCCCCGTCCCAGTGCATGCATGCACACATGCACACACACACACACTCACTCACAGAGACACTGAATACTCCCATTTCTTATTAGCTTTTCTCCTTTGATTTCATCCTGTGATGATTTTGCTTTCTTTGTCCTCTAGAAATTATATTCATTCTCTGCTAAAGCATAATAGGTCATTAGACTTGGAGCTAGAAGATCCAGGCCTTAGTCCTGATATACCACTTAGTTGTTGCACCAGACCAAAAAGAGCTGAAGTTTTGCAGTTGGACGGATTATAAATCCATGACTCCAAGACTCACCTGCTGTGTGATTGCAGGCAAATTGCTTAACTACCCTGAATTTCAATATCCTCATTTTCAAAACTGCATTAGTATTACTGGCCTTGCACGATTGCTGTGAAGATTAAATAGACATATAAGGTGGTAGGCACTGGGCCTGGGATTTCAAATATCTTAGTTTCATTTTCCCCCTCAATCACTATCCCTCTGACTCTCAAGATTCTCTTCAGGATAATGATTTTATTTATTTATTTATTTATTTATTTATTTATTTATTTATTTATTTTTGAGATAGGGTCTGGCTCTGTCACTCAGGCAGGAGTGCAGTGGCGTGATCTTGGCTCACAAGATCTGATGATCCTCCCACCTCTGCCTCCCAAGTATCTGGGACTAAAAGGGCATGTCACCATGCCTGGTTAACTTTTGTATTTTTTGTGGAGATGGGGTTTCACCATGTTGCCCAGGATCAGATAATAATTTTTATCTCACAAGATTATTTTGAGAATTAAATGAGAAAATATACCTGAAAATATTCTGAAATAGTAATCTATTTTTAATTGCTTATTTGCTTATTCACTCAACAACTAGATCCGATTAAAGATTTTATTAAGTGATATGGACGATTATAAAGAAGAATCAGACACAAAACTTACACTAAAGAAATGTGCGTTCTCCAGTTACGCCCTGCTCCCCTAGAAGAATATGAAACAAAAATTAGAAGTGCTGCTAGCACATTTATGAGGTTGAGCTTCCAAGGAGATACCTTTTAAATGGAGCCACCAGCAAAAGATCCATGATGGATCTGACATTTGAGAAGATGCTTGGCAGAAAGGGAGGAGATGATGGACAAAGGTAGTTCAGGTGGAAGGCCCAGTGTGAGCAAAGCCACAGCATCAGCAACGCATGAGGAAGGTGAGGGGAACTTAGGCTATGCTGTGGGGGACCATTGCAGAGTTGTGGTTGATAAGGCTACAAAAATGGGCTGGGACTCATTTATGAAGGAATTTGGACTTTTCCTCTTATAGACAATGGGGTAGCCACTGCAGCTTTCTGAGCAGGACAGTGATGTTGTCAGGGACTGTTTTCTTGTTGATGAATCTAGCAGTGCTAGAGAGGGAGGGTTGAAGTGAGAGAGAACTGGAGGCCCACTAGGAGTGGGTTATGAGAACTACAGAGAGATGAGGCCCTGATATGGATCAAAGACAGCGAGGATGAAGGAGAGAAGGTTGGCGGGAAAATATTACAGAGGAATATGGTAGGATGTAAGGAACTATGTTGGGGATGGGGTGGGAGAGGTGATAAAGGTTAAGAAGGAGTCCCAAAGCCATTGAGGGTTTAGGTAGGGAGAAAAGGCATCAGAGACATTTCAAGAAGGAGCCGCTTTAGGAAGGAAGACCCGATTGCTTGTATTTCAGGAATCAGAAGAAGGCAGACAAGCTTTTCCATGGGGCAGTGTTTCCCAGCCTAGGTACTATTGATATATTTGGCCAGACAATTTTTTGTTGTGGGGGCTGTCCTGGGCATTGTAGGACGTGTGGCAGCATCCCTGGCCTTTATCCACTAGCTGCCAGTAGCACAACCCCCTAGGTTGTGATAACATAAATATCTCTGAACATTGTCAAATATCCCCTGAGGGCAAAATCACCCCCGGTGGAGAACACGGTTGTAGGGGAAGTCTTCTCCTCATGAGAAAAGCTGTAGGAGGAGTCGGGGAACCTGAGCTACACTTCCCAGGGGACTCTGTGGATCTGCGTCAGGAATTTTGACTATGGATGAGAAAGGACGGGAGGTTGGTAGAAAGAGGTGGCTGCCAGATATGCCATCATGAGCTGGCCCCAGGGTGCCCAGATAGAACACCCCCCATTGTCTTTCATATCTTCAGTGAAAGCATAATGAAATGCTAGTCACGCTGGAATATTGTGGAGCAAAAAGAAAGTGTGATTTTCAAAGTAGCGTAGAACTGAGGCCAAGAGGACCCAGGAGTCCAAATGAAAAGAGGTAGGAGAAAGAGAGACATAGAAATCACAGGCTCCAGGGACTCGCTAGGACCGAGAATCCACATTTACTTCTGTCAAGTTTATCAACATCTCTGAGAAAAGGGAGATGATAACAATTTGGTGCCTTTAAAAAAATCTCCGCGTTTAAATCAGAAACACATTTTCTTAAGCATACTAATCATTCATTAAAATTTCCCCTAACTTTGAGATCAGTAATGATACTACTGGACAGTCCTGCTAATGAGAGAATCTAAATATTCCCAAAGATATTGAGACAGCTGTACAACTTTCGGCAAGTTAGTTACTTTCTCTGGGCCTCCATTTCTTCGTTTTCATTAATTCCATCTAAATGGAATTAATAATTTCTATCTCATATCCCTACTATGAAAATTAAATAAGATACATGAAATGCCTGCCACATAGTAGGCATTCAATTATTGTCTGTGTATCTATCCATCATCTATTTACGTACCTATCTATCCATCCATCTCCATTAATTTTTTGTTGTTGTTTGTTTTTTGTTTTCAAAATGTCAGACTTGGCAGTTTTATTTTTTTATTTTTATTTTTTTATTATTATTATATTTTAAGTTCTAGGGTACATGTGCACAACGTGCAGGTTTGTTACATATATATACATGTGCCATGTTGCTGTGCTGTACCCAATAACTCGTCATTTACATTAGGTATATCTCCTAATGCTATCCCTCCCCACCCTCCCCACAATAGGACCTGGTGTGTGATGTTCCCCTTCCTGTGTCCAAGTGATCTCATTGTTCAATTCCCACCTATGAGTGAGAACATGTGGGGTTTAGTTTTCTGTTCTTGCGATAGTTTGCTGAGAATGATGGTTTCCAGCTTCATCCATGTCCCTACAAAGGACACCCCATCTCTTAATTTAATTTAATTTAATTTATGTCTTGGAGAGGAAGAGATTATATGCAGGTATGGCACCATTAGCCCAGATGTGTGGCTCTATTGACATTTGACATTATAATTCTAGAGAGTGCTTCTGGAGGTGTCTATTTAAGACATCTGGCCCCCTCAAGAAACAGATATGCTGGATCTTGATGATAGCCAGTGTCTCTATGAAAAGTGGAAAGTCCATTGAATTACACATATATTTCAGGATTTAGATGTTTGGCAATATATAGTAGAACTTTCATGTAACTGTTGGCATTTCCTACATTTTTCTGAGTGCTTTATGTCTGAGTTGATATGACAATATTAGCCTTGTTTCCGTCTTGTGAAATAGATTGATCTGACCTCAGAAGTTCCAACAGATACCGGAAAAGAGCGGGAATTCTAGAACTGCATCATGGTTTGGTTTTTGTCTCTGTTTGAAAATAAGATCTCTTTGCTAAGCTGTTGTTGGTTGAATATCTTCTTTTCCTTAACCACATGGATATTGTTTTTCAAAAGGTCTAAAGGGCAGTGGCCTTTGGTGTCTGGAACATTTTTAGAGTATTTAGGTAATCAATACTCTGGTTACTATTTAACCACATTTGAAAGAGAATCAATTGAATTCTGTGCAAATTTGTGTGTATCTGGGTGAGTTTCTAACATCAGATAGATCTTACAGGTCTCAGCCTGTAGACATCTTTTACTCCAATTTCCTGAATAGATAGTTTTATTCCTTCAAGGTAATATAGCGCGGTGGCTTCTGGCTGAGATGTTTGCTGTTGTTTTCTTCATCTTGTCTTTGATGACTTGTCAGCCTGGGGTAACTGCACAGGAGAAGGTGAACCAGTAAGTGGGCCATATGTCTCTGAAACTTGCACATAGGAATCGCCTGCTGGGGAACTAAGACACTTTTATGTTTGCAGCAGAGGCTGTGTTGGAATGGAAAATAACCTCTTTTCATGTTATTGCTACTCCCGTGGAGGAGGATGGGACAGTGAAAAGACCGTGCTAAATTGGCCTACGTGTAAATCACAGCTCTAATGCTTAGAAGCTGAGTAATTCAGGGTAAATCATTTAATCTGTTTGATCCTTAGTTTCCCTAGCTGTAAAATGAGAATAATAATACCTCTTCTATAAGAGTTAATGTAGATAAAATAAGATCCTGAATATAAAATGTACTCAGCTTATGGTAGACACTTAATAAATGATAGTTCTCCTGAGTGGTGCTGAACAGTTAACTTAACCCCAACTTTCTTATCTGTAAAAGAGCATCATAAGAGTACCTGTCTCATAGTTTTGGGGGAGGATAAAATTAGATAATGTGTTCAAAATCACTTTGGGGGAGGCAAAGGACTATAGAGATGCTGGGTCATTTGATTCTAAAACTGACTTTATCTTTTGCTATGGGATAATAGGGGGAGGTGATATAGTTTCATATATACATTGCATTTTACCCATTCTATTTTCCTGAGATTTCCAACCTAGCTTCATGAGTTTTTTTTTTTTTTTTTTTTTGTATCTTAATATGAAGTATTTTGTGGAGCCTAAGCAGTCCTTTATTTCATCTTTGGGATAGATTTAAAGCAATCCCTTTCTCCCAAACATTGAAGATGTTAAATAGAATTATTTAATTATAATTCTTGATAGATGATGCAATTTTGAATCATTAGTGCTTTTAAATACTAGAGCAAGTGAGAGTTCCTTTAAGTAACAGTTCAGAAGGGAGGAAAGCATTTTTAAAAGCAGTTAATCTGTAACTTGTATTTAAAGGAAATACAATTTTGAAATCAGAAAATTCATCTCTAATAATTAGAAGATAAAGCAAGAGAACTGTGGTAAAGGAAATCTCCGCCGAGATATTCTTAATTATAAAAGCTTATCATTGTAATCCTTTTTGAAAATGAACAAAGAGTCTTGATGTTTGATGAACTTATCAAACAAGACAGACCAGTGAAGAGGCAAATTTCAAGTCAAGGCAAAATAGAACCAATTAAATACTTTACAAAGTGCTGAAGAAGGAAATCATGAGGTCTTTGTATCTAATGCCAGTGTGTCTGACACTGACTTTGATAGTGAAGCTACATGGTGAAAAGATTTTATTAGGTCCAAATTCTGGCACTGGCATTTACTAGCTGTCTGATCTCAGGCAAGTTATTTAATTTTTCCAAGCTTCATTTTCCTTACCTGTAAAATGGGAGGAAAGTAAGAACAAAAATTAAATGCATGAAAGTACTTAGATCAATACCTATTACCTATTACCTAGTAAGTGTTCAGTGAAAGCCGTCACCAGTGCTTCATGTGATTGTTGTTGTTATTTTTTGGTATTTTCATTCCCTTGATGGTTGACAATAATCAGACAGAACAAATTTATAATATGCCAATTGGCATGGATCTTTCTGATCAGTCAGAGATTTTAAACTTTATTTTAAGTAATAGCACTCTTTTCCCCTGCAAAATAAAATTTCACATGAACTCTAACATTGAAAACAGATAATATATAGATTTTTTTTATAAGTCCATGTTTAACGTTTGCTCATTATAAAATCTTAATTAAAAGTATGTTATTTGAAAAAAGCATTTTAAAACAATGGTGATGGAAGGAAGTTATAATCTTCAGCCTCAAAATCAGTGGATCTCTATTACGTATTTTATACAAATAACACCTTTCAGTATGTATGTTACTTAGAAGTTTTTAATTTCAAGTTTCTAATTTGCCTAGAAGTTTTAATTGCAATTCTTTTAATCTATTGGGATTTGGTTTTTACTAAGAGTGTGGCCAACCTTAGTGAATATTCCATATGCTCAAAAAAGTGCATTATTCTGTTGTTCAGTGTAGTTCCAAGTCAATTAAGTCAAGCTGGTTGTTAATGTCACTCAAGTTTTCATCTTGTTCTATTGATTACTGAGAAAAGAATGTTGCAATCTCCAACAGTATTTGTGGATTTGCCTACTTACAGTTCTATCAGTTTTAGCTCCATGTATTTTAAAACTCTGTTATTAAATACGCACACACACACACATCTAGAATTATTCTGACTGCTTGATAATTTACCCCCTTATTATCATGAAAGGCTTCCATTATCCCTGGCAGTGGTCCTTGTTCCACAAACTTTTTCATTTATCATTAATACATATAGTTATCCTTGCTTTCTTATGATCTGTATGTACATGGCAAATCTTTTTCTATTATTTTATTTTAACTTATATGACTATATTTAAAAATATAATTCACATGAACATACATAGATGAGGCTTGCTTTAGCTAGTCTCACAATCTCTGTCTTTTAATTATAGTAATTAGACCACTTACATCAAATATAATTATTGATAAACTTGGGCTTGAGTTCGCCATTTTACTATTTGTTTTCTATTTGTCGCATGTCTTCTTTGTTTCTATTTTCTTCTTTTTTGGGCCATCTTTTAGATTTATATTTTTCTAATTCCAAGGTGATATGGTTTTGTGGGTTTATAGTTTTCACCAAATTTGAAAATTTTTGCAATGATTCATTCATGTATGTTTTCTGCCCCATGCATTCTCATCTCTCTTTCTGATAGTCCAATTACAGAGATGCTAGCCTGCTGGATAAAGTCCCTTGGGTCACTGATGCTCTTTCTTTTTTTTGTTGTTGGCGGTCTATATTCTGTTTCATTTTGGTTTCTATAACTATATATTTATTAATTTTTTGTTCCGCAATGTTTAATCTGCTGTTAAGCCTATCCAGTGAATTTTAAATTTCAGTTAATATAATTTTCAGTTTTAAATGTCTCATTTGGTATCTTTTAATATCTTCTACTACCGTTCTCATTAGCTTCTTAATTCTCCTCAAATAATAGAGCATATTTACAATAACTCTTTCAAAGTTCTTGTATGCTAATTCCATTATTTCTATTTTGTTGGTCTTTAGAATTAGGAAGGATTTAGTATCTAGCTTAATCCACTCATGTTACAGAGCAAGAAACTGAGCCCTAGAGAGAGAAGAGGAGTATTCAATAATAAGATAACTCTGATAGGCATTTACGAATACTGGCCAATTTAACCCTTATTACATTCTTCTAAGAGTGTTTTTTTTATTATCCATAAGTTGAAGGCCAACATTTTCAACCCAACTTTTCCATTGGTTAAAAGCAGAATTCCTTAGGGGAATTTTAAAAAAGTGAATGAGGACCCCAAACACAGAGGACAACTATCTAAGCATCTAAAGCTGTTTCTTTTTGTTAAGTGGGCCTATAGGCAGTTGACCCTAAAGAAGTTTCAATCATGATGTCCCTTTTTATTTTATTGCTTTTGTGGACATCAGAGTATATTTACCAAAGCATCTTGGGCCAAGGCCATGTGAATATTTTTAATAGTAGTCCAGACGACTGAAAATTGATGTATATTCACGAAACATGAATTTTTAATTAATAAAAACAACTGGAGTAGTGGATGTGACTCAAAAGTGAATCATGTAATATGGAGACTTTTATTCAGGGTAACTAATCTTTAGCAATACTTCAGGTGGCATTGGGTCTGGTCCATAAAGTATAATCAATCTGGGATTAAGTCCTGGCATCACCACGTAGTGGCTATGGAACTTGGGCCAGTTGCTTAAACTTCCTAGGCTTCATTTTTTTTTTTTTCATCTGTGAAATGGAGATAATACATATTTCATAGAGTTTTTGTCAGGACTTGAGTAAGTTTATGTAAAGTACTTATAACAGAACCTGGTACATGGTAAGCCTTTAGAAAATTATTTTTATTACCCTGTTTCTCTTTTGTCAGAAATCCTTCAGAACACATCTCGGAATGCTTAAAAAATGCATAGGCTTTGGAGTCTTTGTTGGTTTGAATTCTGGCCTTGCCACTTTCTACCTACAGAACCTTAAGCCAGTTATTTCAACTTCTTATGAATCGTTTTACTCATCTATAAAATGGAAATAGTACTTCCTACCCCCCACAGGGTTCTTGTGAAATTTTAATGAATAACTTAAGATTATATGAGAAAATATCTTCGAGGTACTGTGCTCAGCACTAGGGTAAAATGGTGAGCAATACAGTCATGATCTCAGTCTTCCAGAGTGTACAGTCTAGGAGTAGGAATAAAGTGTTAGAAGCTCTATGTATATGGCACTATGTTAGCATAGGACAGGCAGGCTAAGGAAAGCTATCTGGAGAGAATGAACTGAAGTGGAAAGGTTTGGCCAGATGAATGAGATATGATTAGCATTCTGTGGAGGAAATAGCGTTCTGCAAATACTGCAGGAGAGCCCCGTACCTGCTTGGAACTTAAAGTTCTATATGGAATTCTATGTGCATCTAGCACACAGTGGATACTTTTTTGGATTTATTTATTCATTCATTCAATAAATAAATATTACAGGTATGCTAGGTGTTAGGTAATAAACTGAACAGATAATGTTTCAACACTCATGGAATTTATAGTGTAGCGATGGACTCAATAAATATGTAACCAAAAATATTATCTTAAAAATTGTGGGCATGGTGGCTCACCTGTAATCCTAGAACTTTGGGAGGACGAGGTAGGCGGATCACTTGAGCTCAGGCGTTCGAGACCATCCTGACCAATACGGTGAAACCCGGTCTCTACTAAAAATACAAAAAATTAGCTGGGCAAGGTGGTACATGCCTGTAGTCTCAGCTACTCGAGAGACTGAGGCATGAGAATCGCTTGAAACTGGGAGCCGGAGGCTGCAGTGAGCCAAGATTGTGCCACTGCACTCTGATGTGAGCAACAGAGCAAGACTGAAGAAAAAAAAATTTTTTTTCTTTTACATTGTGATAAATACTGCGAAGGAAATAAATGGGGTCCTTTGTTAGAGGATATGAGAGCAATCTAAAGACAGGCTGATTGAGGGAATTTTTTGTGGAGGTGGCATTTAAACTGAGATGTGAAGGGCGGTAGGGAGAAGCCGGGTAAAGAGCAGGGTAAAGTGGAGGGATCACCTGTGCTAAGACTCTGTGATTGGAAGTGGCTTGTCATGTTTGAGGACTGAAGAATGAGAGCAGCATGAAAGCAGAGAAATGCCTTAAGAAGAAGTCAAAAAATTGGACTGAGACCAGATCCCAGAGGACCTTAGGCACCACAATGAGAAATTTGGATTTGAGTCTATGTGTAGTAAAACACACACACAAAAAACAAAAATCACTGAGAGTCTTATAAACGAAGGATATTATCTGATTTCTCATTTGAAAAAATTATCTTCATTGCTGTGCAGAGAATGGATTGGAGAAAGGTAAAATAGAAGAAGGTCTTGGCCCACAGGAAGGCATAACAAGGAACTGCTTAAAAGAGAAAATGAATAGTTTAGATGTGGAACCATTAAGTTTGCCATGTCTAAGAGGCATTTGATAGACATATCAAATGGAGAAGTTGGATAAACAAAACAGGATTACAGAGGACTAGTCTAAGTTGAAGGCCTAAATGTAGAAACATTTGCACAGATCGTGTATGAAGCCAAGGACATGGATCTTACCTTCTTAAGGGTGAGAAAAGCAGAAAGAGAAAAAGAAGAAAGACCAGACTGCACCTTGAAGAATTCCAGTTTTGGGAGGAGAACTGGCCAGAGGTAGGAAGAGAGTGAGGAGGAATTATGCTGAAGAAGTCCAAGAGATGAAATTTCTCATGAAGAAAAAAGTGGTTAACAGACTGTGCGTTAGTCAGTTTTGTGTTGTTATAAAGGAATACCTGAAGCTGTGTAGTTTATAAAGGAAAGAGGTCTATTTGGCTCATGGTTGTGCAAGCTGTACAAGAAGCATGGTGCCAGCATCTGCTTGGCTTCTGGTGAGAGCTTTTCCTTTTTTAATTGACATATACATGCTTATTTTGTTTTATTGAGCACCCGATATATGCCAGGCACTGTTCTGGGCCCTGGGGATATAAATGAGAAAGACAAAGTCCTTGCTCTCAGCTCTCATGAAGCTTCTGTTCTAGAAAAGTGTATGAAAATATTTTATATACTTTAAGTTCTATAAAGAAAATAGGAACATCCTGGTGAGGACTTTTGTGCTGCATCAAAACATGGCAGAGAAGGTAAAAAAGGAAGTGGGCACATTTGAAGGGGACAAAACAGGAGGAGGAACCTTGCTTTATAACAACTAATTTCCATGGGAACCAGCGAGAATGAGTCTGTCTAGCCAGGAGAACCCACTCACTACTGCAAGAGCAGCACTAAGCCTTTCCTGAGGGATCTGTCTCACGACCCAAATACCTCCCACCAGGCCCAACACTGCCACATCGGGAATCAAGTTTCAATATGAGTTTTGTTTCTTCCCCCCTACTTATTACACTCATGCAATCAACATGCGTGGGGACAAATAAACCATAGCAGAGGGCAAGTAAAACAAAACCAGACAACTTTCTACTGGACTTAGCAACATGGAGGTTGCTGAAGACTGAGCGCTTTCAAAGTTAAATCTAAAATACCTCTATTGTATGATGGAATCTCCATGTAACTGGATGGGATTGGCTCAAGATTATATGATTAGTGATAATCAGATTTTAATACAAGCTGAGCCAATTTATTAGGACAACCCCCTGGTAATCATCAGGGTTGGGCTTTCTGACCTTCTAGCCTAGGATTGGTAGCTAATTAATTATTTTCTTTTCTAAGTTGCTGAAGTGGCCACATTCTGGGTCAAGTATTTAACTTGCACGTTGCTTATTCAACTCTAGGTTTTAGACCCTTTGCCCAATAAGCTGCTCTATTTTAAAAGGCAGATGGGAAGCGTGTCACTTGTCCACAGTCCTATCCGAGTACATTCAATACATTTTTGATGAAGACGGAGAGGATTGATGAGCATGTGTGAGGTTGACAAGGTTAGAGTGACGCTAACATGTATGCCAGGCTTGTGCTTGAGATTTTACATACATGATCTCACCCCATATTCAAAATAGTCTTGCAAACAATTTTCCCTGTTTTATAGCTATAAGAAAATTGAAATTCAGTAAGTAGCGGAAATCAGATTCAAATGCATATTTGCTGAACTCTAAACCTCTTTCTTTTACATCAATGTTTCAACTGTGTTACATAGTCTTACAGATGATGCATAAAAAAAGAAATGGCCTGTGTTTCCTCACAAAATTTGGGAAATGCCAGGGTAAGCAAATTAAAATGCAGAAACTCTCTGAGCCTTTAATATG
Organism: Chlorocebus sabaeus; assembly: GCF_047675955.1. Taxonomy (NCBI): domain Eukaryota; kingdom Metazoa; phylum Chordata; class Mammalia; order Primates; family Cercopithecidae; genus Chlorocebus; species Chlorocebus sabaeus. The sequence goes on along the minus strand of NC_132923.1, from coordinate 79,949,413 downwards.
TTATTGGGCATTTTAAATCTCCAAGAATGATATGGTGTATGCAGCTCATCCAAATGTATTTGGCCATGGAACTTTTCTCCTCTTCCTCCCCGACCCCTGTGCATATATCAGGAACTGTACTCTGCAGGGTACTCTTTGAGAAATGCTGCAATAGCACCATATAGAATTGTGCTCATTCCACAGATTAAAAAACTTAAAGTCAATTAAAGCAGCTTGCTCATAGTAGCCCAGCAGGTGAGAGGCAAACTGAAGATGAGAAGCAAAGACTCCTAAGTCCCTGTGCTCCGTATTAAATGTCTTACTGATTGAGTAGACTTTTGCCAGCTGAGAGATGCCTTAAAAATATTTTCCAGTATTTATTAGGCCACAGAATTATGAATGACTCCTTAAGTAATTAAATAATTTATACAGTTCTTTTGGAAAGCCATTTGGCAATATGTGCCATAAGCTCTAAAATCCCTTCAATGCAGTCATCCCACTCTACAGGATATATCTTCAACAAATAACTTGAATACAGAAAAACTGGGGACTCAATAATCTAATTGTTTAATGTAAGGGGAGTGGAACGATGTGTATTACCATAAATAGTTTAGGTTTCTGCTCTATTATTAAGTGGAAGAATCAGTATATAAAATGTAATACTCTGTATGACCTTAATGTGTTATGAAAATAAACAGAAGAAAATATAACTAAATATTCATAATAGTAAAATTTGGGGCAATTCTTTTCATTTATAATCTTTCCCATGTTCTCTGTAATGAGAATGTATTACTTTTATAATGATCAAAAAATGAACTACATTGAAAAAATTATTGGAATAATAAAATGTTGGTCACATTGGTATTGGCTAAAAGGTTGGAGCTCTGTAACAACTTTAATGAATGGTCCTGGTGTACTTTCTGTACTCTGGCCTCCGTGATAGCATTAGCATGTATGCCTCCGTCTAGACATCATGTCACAAGGCTTTTGAAACTGTAGCAATACACCACTGCTCTGTCTAGGCTTTTGCTTCCATCCATTAGTACTGTTTCCCTCCGGTTTGATACATAATGCAGTCTCTATGGGCTTACAGTGACATTATCTTGACAATTCTGTAGTGAGATGCAGAAATAATGCTGGAGTCCTTTCCTGTTCCCAAACCTTCTCCCTATACCTTCTCTCTCTCCTTCTAATTATCCATGTTCCCACACTTCAAACTTTTATTATTAGAACAGTCTATTAGAAAAATGACGTGCGTAACAAACCCTGAGCCATTTGAATGTCGAGATACCAGGATCTAATTTAATTTAGATTATAAGAATCAGGTTCAAATAAATATCTCAACAATGTCACTGTCTATATCCCAGAAATTGGTTTTATTCTTTCTCTTCCCTCCCTATCTCAGTCCCTTCTCTCCCTCCTTCCCTCCCTTCCTTCCTTCTTTCCTTTTTTCCCTCCCTCTTTCCCTTCTTTCTTTTTTTCCTTTTGTAAATATTTACTGAGCACTTTCCGTGGGCCTGGCCCATAATAGGTGCTAGGAACTCTGTAGCAAATATAGAGAGTTTCTGCATTCATAGAGCCTAGAATCTGGTAGAGAAAAAATAAATTTTACAAATATTACAAGTTTGATAATTAAATATTGAGAAAATGTGCAGAGATTGACCAAATCATATGAAGGAGGTTTTCAACCAGTCTGGATATTAGGAAATATTTCCCTAAGGAATTGATGTTTATGATGAGAATGAAAGATACATAGGAATTAACCAAAGTAAAGAGTTAGATAATTGGATTCATTCAGGGTTGGGATTTACAGTTAGGTGTGATTGAGGGAACAGTGGGGTCTAGGTGTTTAGAATATAGGTAAGATTTTAAAGTGATGAATCATGGAATCAAAACTAGTTATAAAGGTAAATAAAGATAAGAGGGGTTCTTATTGAAAGGGAGGATGCTTACATGTCGAGATAATGGAGATCCCAATGAGGTTCAAGAAAAAGTGCAGTGGGAATCTCCTTAAGCATATAAGATAGAATGACAAGAGACTGTGGAGCCCCCAAGTAACTATTCACAGGTGATTCCTAAATGAATGACTTGGAGGAGAAGTTGTTTTAGAGAGTGAGAAGGTTCAGAAGAGAAGATTATTACAGATAAGGAAGAGGAGCAACCGAGCAACCAGAGAGTTGGATGACTCATTTGTAGGGATGATGAGTCTCCCAGCATGAGGACAGGAATTGATGTAGGGGGAAGATTGTGAGCTGGGCAAAGACGTTTTCTTTGAAGGGATGGGAGGGCTTCTGCCTGCTAGCACTGTTTTACAGATTAGAGCTTCTCAAAGTGTGTTCTGCAGACCCCAGGAAGTCCCCAATATCTTCTCAGGGGACCTGTAAGTTCGAAACAGTTCTCATAATAATGGTAAGACATTATTTTACCCTTTTACTGTGTTTACAGTTGCACCAATGGTACAGAGGCACCAATGGATAGAACTGCTAGGGCCTTGGTCAAAATCAAGGCAGTGGCACTAAACTCACAGGAAAGAACACACAAACAAACAAACAAAACTCCTAAGTTTTAAGTTTTACTTAAGAAAGTCCTTCTAGAAGCAGTAAGAATTGTTAATTTAATTAAACCTCAATCCTTGAATAGGTGTGACTTAAGTATTCTATGTAACAAAATGGGAAGAATGCATAGAGAAATCACTGAGTATGCACTGCGTATGATGATTGTCTTGAGGAAAAGCAATTATTTGAGCTGTAAGTTAAGGTAGCCACTTGTCTTACTACTTGGATTACTGTAACAAATTACCACTGACTGGATGTTTAAGCAGCAAGCATTTATTCTTCACAGTTCTGGAGATTGGGAAGCCCAAGATCAAGGCGCTGGCAGATTCAGTGTCTGGTGAGGGCCTACTTCTTTGGTTAACGGGTGATCATCTTCTTCTAGCTGTGTCCTCACATGGTGGAAGAGATGTGGGAGGTCCCTGTGATCTCTTTAATGAGGGCACTAATTCCATTCGAAAGGGCTTCACCCTCATGACATGACCTAGTCACCTCCCAAAAGCTCCACCTCCTAACACCATCGGATTGGGGATTGGGTTTCAACATATAAATTTTTGGGGGACATAAACACCAGTCAATGAGACCACTTTTTTCCTGGAATACCATTTTTTCTTGATGAAAAAACTGCCAAACTATGGTTATCTGGGCTTAGATATTTGCCATGCATTGTATAAAAAAATGCAGAGACCCTATCATTTCAAGGAAAACAAATAACATTACTTGTTACTAATAATAAGATTGGAGCTTCTATGAGAAAATTAAAATTTTGGAAACATATCCACTACCATGAACTTGACGAGATCACTGGTGATATTAACAAATTTAATGTTTAGATATTATACAGTGAAATGTATTAATATTTGTAAGGCACATACTCAGTGAGCCATTATTTTCCAAATTTCGAATGCCTGATGTTATAAAAATTGTATGTGGGCACAAGATCCATTCAAAGTGTAGAGACCAATGGATTTTAATGTGACAGAGAACAAAAAATTCACTGATATGCTTTCAGGTTCCACATGCCACTAACATGTAAGAAATTGCCTCTTGTCAAGTTTTCATTTAATACCAAAAGAGAGCATCCACAGTTATTGGAAAAGGCTGTTAAAACACTCCTCCCCTTTTCAACTACATAACCATGTGAGGCTGAGTTTTCTTCATAGATTTCAACCAAATCAATATATAGCAACAGATTGGATGAAAAAGCAGAAATAAGATTCTAGCTACTTTCTTCTAAACCAGACATTAAAGGGATTTGAAAAAACGTACATTTATGGTAACATGTAATAGGTTTGTTATTGTAATTTTAAATAAGTTAATGAACAAGTATTTTTTAAATTTCTCAGTTTTGATTTTGAATTCTGTGAATATTGGTAGATCTAGCCCACTTACCAGCTCTTTGAGGTCTTTAGTAATTTGCAGAAATGTAAAGGTATCCTGAGACCAAAAGTTGGAGAACCACAGTTAAAGATAGACAAAATTTTCTGAACTATTCCATGGCTCCTTGTGCGGAGTTTCAACTTAGGTGTCATTATTCATCAAATTCATTACATAATTAGCATGAGATTTGAAACACTTTCTATTCCTACACGAGGGTTATAATCATGCCATTCTTCACAGCAGTGGCTGCCTGGCTCTCAGAGGCTGTGGTAATTCTAGTGTTAACAGACGATGTTCCCACTTTCCCCATGGGCCAACTTGGCCTTGAAGTTGTAGCAGTGGTGCTATGGGAAGAGGCTAATGTGGAAGCCAGGCAAGCTTGTCGCTTGTCCCCCTTTCCCTGAGTAGGCTTTTTAATTGGTGAGGGGGAAGCATGGGGTAAGAGAAGGATCGTGGGCTTGGAGATACACTCTCTCACGTCTGTTGGCTGATTCATAAAATGAGGCAGTAGCATGATGAGGAGCAGGTAACGGGCTTTGCCATCAAACCAACCAGTTCCATTTTTGCCTCTGTCGTTCCTGGGCTATGACTTCAGGGCTATTTAGCTTTTAGGAATCCCAGCTTTCTTACACTGTACATAAAATAGATCTAATAATATTTATCTCCAAGGATTGTTATAGGGATTAAATGAGATAATCCACATAATATCCCAGCATGTAATAATGAAAGTCATCTTGTAGTAAACCTTTCATAAGCATTTCAATACACTTTCAATAACCCTTTTAGGTAATGTTATTTTTAGCGTAGTTTTACAGTTGGGAAAGCTGTAGTTGAGAGATATTAAGTAATTTACTCAAGTTTTCAAAGTCAGCAAGTGGTGGTTAAGATTCAAACCCAATCCTCTTACCCCAGACTCCACATTCTTAACCACTGAGCTTTCTGCTACTTTGGCTCTTCAAAAATTGTTAGCCCTCTTTAATATTCTTCTCTCTAAAATTATAATAATTTGATGCATGGGGGGCTGATATGGTATTAAAGGGATAATTTATATAAACCCTCTAGCACCATACACTCTCTCATTTCTGTTGGCATTTCTACATAAAGTAGGAGTACAATAAATGTTCATTCCTCATTTCTTTCAAACCATGTTTTACTGGAAGGAAAATGTGCACAGCTTTCTCATTTGCTTAAATTTTGCATCTCAGAATTGATGCAGGGATCTTTCCTTTCTTTAGGAGAGTAAGACGGGCAGCCACACCCGCAGCAGTTACCTGCCAGCTGAGCAACTGGTCAGAGTGGACGGATTGCTTTCCATGCCAGGACAAAAGGGTAAGACACTTATAATCGGTTTTGGGGCATTTCATATTTGATGTGTGTATTAGGCATTCAAAAGGAGATTAAGCAGATCACTATGTCTAGGGGCCTGGGGAGAAACTGGGTCTAGAAATTGTTGTTTGAAAGCCATTGTACATGGACGGTGAAATTTGTTTCTGCGTCTCCCGATTTTGTTTGTAGGGTAGTGTTGAGTGAGGCTGCAAAAGATGTGTGTTGTGGCTCATAGGTAGAAAAGTCGCTATCTGTACATAGGCATGTTTATTTCTGTCTGAGTCGTGGCACATCTCTTGCCCACTAATGAGAGTCTTCTGGAGAAACTAATTGCTTAGAAACAAAATACCAAACTGCCCATGAGGAGATGAGATAATCCAGGGGATGTCCCAGGTGTGTTCTTGAGAATTCCATTTTCATCTATGGAAAAGACCAACACACCCAATGAACAGAGGTGTGTCTACTTTGCCCATCTAAATGGTTTTGAATAGTTCAAAATGATCCCTAGTACCATTGACATATGAAGGGAAGAGGGATGTTGGGAGCCCTCCACTCAGGCAGAGGGGAGCATTAAAATTCTGACTTTGTTCAGAATCCCTGGCTCACAGTGATAATAAAACGTAGTCAGCAGGGTGTGGTGGCTCACATCTATAATCCCAGCACTTTGGGAGGCTGAGGCAGGAGGATTACTTGAGCCCAGGAGTTCAAGACCAGCCTCGGCAACAGAGCAAGACTTGCTCTCTACAAAAAATACACACACACACAAAATTAGCTGGGCATAGTGGTGCACACCCAGAGTCCCAGCTACTCAGGAGGCTGAGACAGGAGGATCACTTGAGCCCAGGTGTTCGAGGCTGCCGTGAGCTTGGATTGTGCCACTGCACTCCAGCTTAGGTGACAGAGCCAGACCCTGCCTCGTAAATAAATAAATACATAATAAAACACAGTGTAACTTCTAGTCTGTTTTATTGTTGTTTTAAAATTCCCTTCAGACACACATGCCTGTATTAGATGCTCCCTTCCCCACTCGGCATACCACTCACTGCCTGAACCTTGTCTATTAGCACACTACTGCCAAGTTTCAGTGTTAAGATTCAGTTCTGCAGTTTAGATCTGGCTTGGCCTCTTATCTGCATTGTTACTTTGGGAATATTTTTAATCATCTCTGTGCTCAGTTTCCTTATGTATAAATTGGAGTAGTAGGAGTACCTACTTTCTAGAATTGTTATGAGCAATGCATGAGTAATGCACACAGAACCCTTCTCATGCATCTGGCTCAGAATACATGTTTAAGGAATTCCAGATGGTTTCCTTCTTTTATTTTTTCATTTTTATTTCAGTAGCTTTTGGGGAACGTGGGTTTTGGTTACATGGTTAAGTTCTTTCATGGTGATTTCTGAGATTTTGGTGCACCCGTCACCCGAGCAGTATACACTGTACCCAGTGTGTGGTCTTTTATCCCTCACCCTCCCCACCTTTTCCCCCAAGTCCCCAAAGTCCATTATATTATTCCTGTGCCTTTGCATCCTCGTAGCTTAGCTCCCACTTGTAAGTGAGAAGATATCATATTTGGTTTTCAATTCCTGAGTTACTTCACTTACAATAATGGCCTCCAAGTCCATCCAAGTTGCTGCAAAGGCCATTCATTTCATTCCATTTTATGGTTGACTAGTATTCCATGGTGTATATGTACCACATTTTCTTTATCCACTCATTGGTTAATGGGCATTTAGGTTGTTTCCATATTTTCCAATTGTGAATTGTGCTACTATAAACATGCATCGCAGTCTCTTTTGTATATGACTTTTTTTTCCCCTTTAGGTAGATACCCAGTAGTGAGACTGCTAGATTGAAAGGTAGTTCTACTTTTAGTTCTTTAGGAAATCTCCACAATGTTTTCCATAATGGTTGTACTAGTTGACATTGCCACCAGCAGTGTAAAAGAGTTCACTTTTCACCACATCCATGTCAACATCTATTATTTTTTGATTTTTTAATTATGGCCATTCTTTCAGGAGTAGGGTAATATCTCATTAGAGTTTTAATTTGTGGAGTGCCAGCTGTTTTTCTAATAATGATCTCTGCCTTCCTCTTCATCCCCAGTCCCACTGCCCTGAATTAATCCCTGCTGTTTCCTCACCTGAGATCTTGCAAAGTTTGCAAATGGTCATCCTGCCTCCAGACCACCATTCAGACAGAGAGGTGCTCTGTGAATGTTTCTGATGAGTTATTCAAAATTGCATAGCAGTAAGTGGTGGAACACACACAATTTTGACCTAGTTCATTCAATATCAAAGTCTGAAATTTGTTATTCTACCTCACTCATCTCTGAGAAGTGCTGAAGAATTTTAGACTGTTCCTGCTTAAACGTGTTTGATCCCTACATGCTCATTTTGCTCTGACATCCTGTATTAGTTTTTGAGTCTACTGGAACAAATTCCGACAAACTTGGTGGCTTAAAACAACAGAAATGTATTCTCTTACAGTTCTGAAAGCCAGAAGTCTGAAATCAAGGTATCAGCAGAGCCATGCTCCCTCTTAAAAGTGCTAGAAGGGACTCTGTTATTAGGTTGGTGCAAAAGTAATTGCAGTTTTGGCAGTAAGTAACAGCAAAAACCACAATTACTTTTGTAGCAACCTAATATTTGCCTCTTCCAGCTTCTGGTGGCATTGACAATCCTTACCTTGTGGCCGAATCACTGCGATCTCTGCCTCCCTGGTCACGTTGTTGCCTCATCTGTGAGTCTTCTCCTCTGTGTATCTGCCTGTAATCTCTCTCTGCCTTCTTACAAAGACACTGTGATGACACTTAATGCTATCCAGACAATCCAGGGTAATATCCTCATCTCAAAAACTTTAATGATGTCTGCAATGGCCAGCTTTCCGAATAAAGTAAAATTTACAGGTTCTATAAATTAGGACTCGATATCTTTGTGTGGCCATTATTCAGCCTGTTATACATCCTAAATTAAATTTTTCTTATTTGTTTCAGTTTAGACAGCAGGTAGCACAAGACAATGATTTGCAGTTTAAATCAGAATAGAATTATTTACTTAGCGACTCAAAAACACATGTGTTTTTAAAGTAATCCTTAAAATAATTAATTCTGTTAATTAAGTGAAAGACCACCTTAGTTTTTTTTATTCGTGTGTTCCTTCTTCTCAAAATCATCCAAACAAAGATGTACATTTCTGGAAGGAAATATTATCTACCAGTTAGAAAAGAAAATTGTGTCTTAATGATCCCAACCACAGGCAATAGCATGGAGAAATCCCTAAGGGAATATTGGCACCAACCTTCCTGCCCCGTAAATATCTTCATTATTTGATAGCAACCTAGAAAATAGGGAATCAGTGGGAATGAACCTTATGGCTTACACCATCATTCCCAGTATAGATACTATAGGAAGGATGACAGTGGCAATAGTCACCATTTATTAAATAATTTCTATGTACCAGACAATTGTGCAAATGCCTTAAATAAATTATCTTGTTTGACTTTCACAGCCAACTGTAAATGACAGACATCATCATCCACTTTGTTTGGGTCACCCATTAAGAACATGACAGAGCCTTGATTTAAAACTTGGTCAGTCTGACTCCAAAAAGCTTCTGCAGCTGACCCCTCCACACTACTGCCTCCCGCTGAACCATCCTGGAGCGTAATGAGTGACATAGTGGTCACTTCAATTCCTTTTGAAGTAGCCCAACAGCTGGATACAAGAATGGTGATGACATTGATAACTACTTTTACTGAGTGTATATCAGAAACCAGGCAAAGTGATGATTTCTTTGCATGTACTATTATGAATCTTTGCAATGTTCTCAGATATATTTCATTTAAAAATGAGAAAACAGGATCAGAGATGTTAAGTAGTTGACCCAGTGATGCATATACAGTAGGTGGCAGAGCTGGAATTCTAACTCAGCTCAAAATGGGATTGCCATAGTATACTTAACTTCATAAACTTGTGAAGATTAAATAACATAAGGAATGTAAAGTGTTTGGCCAATAGTAGGCGCTCAATACATGGTAGCCACCATCACCATTATCAAATTGGTAGCTACAGGTTTTAAAAATCTAATATAATTTTTAGAGTAATAGAGAAAATTGGCTGCTAATTCAAAGAAGGAGTACTCAAAGGCAAGTACCTACTGTGTCTGATTTCAAATAACATTGTGTATTATTTGTTTGGAGAAGCTCAAGCCCTTACTAAAGCATATTAAATCTGTTCCTATAAGTCACCATGAAAGCACTGCAGAACAGTGACATGTACCAGATCCCTGTTGCTCATTTAACTGTGAACTCCTCACCCTATAACATGTACAACAGATATGCTAAGGTATCCTTGCACCAGTTTTCAGGCTCAGATTTACTCTTTTGTCAAAGAAGCAAAAATGGAGTTTAGAATGACCTAACTGCAATATTCCAAGCAGCAATATTTTCTTTCTTTGGACCTTGGATAAATACCTTTACAATTCACTCCCAACCTCATTCTCAATGAAGTGGAATTATAAGCACAACATATTCATAATAAAAAGCTGTAATCAAAATAGATGTCACGTAATGGCAAATAGTCATCTGAGTTGGACAGCAGTATTCCATGCATAATGTCCCTGTTAGATATTCCATTCTCCTTATGACATTGACTGGATATCTACTCAGTGCTGGCCATGTTAAAAAGTCTGAGATGCTTTCCTTCAAATAACGTGTAACATTAGTTGATGATAAAAGAAAAACACAGAAAATATATTTAAGATAATATATCTTAAGTTTCAAGCAGAAAATGGAGACAATAAGATCTATACGAGTTCACAAGAAAGTCAAACCTTTGGGGTTTGAATTGTGGGAAAGAGGCTGAACAGTTCTAAAAGACCTCATGGTGGAAAACAGGCTTTAAGCTGTATTTTAAACGAAGGAAAGATTTGAAAGTGAGATGAGAAGTCATCCTAAGAAGAAAAACCATGAACAAGAGTCTATAGCCAGAAATAAACACAGTATGTTTAGGAACAATGAACAAGACATATTTGGCTGAAGTCATAGTGTCATGTAAGGAAATTATAGAAATGTATTTAACGTGGATAGCAGTTACACTTCAAAGAATGTGAATGACTAAACACTTCGGAACAGAGGAAGTAACAGATAAACCCGTGTTCTTGGAAAGCATGTCTAGAAATAAACTGACATAAAGAGAGGAAAAAAAGAAAGAAAGAAAGAAAATTGGCTCTACGTTTCCATGCTGATCACTCCTTTATTTGCTGTGCTGAGGGGCAAGAGTATGGGTGGAAAATTAAAATATACTGATATTCTCCAACTGGTCATTAATTACAGTCTCTTCCCACAGAGTTTACAAATCTGTTACTGCTGTTATTAACTGAAAGGCAGGACAGGCCTATGGACAGGTTTGATCTTCACCTCTCCTTGCTAACTTTGCCACTTTGCTAATGAGCAGCTAAGGAGACAGAGGTGGGCAAGAAGAGAGGCGAGCTGCACTGCTCCACAAATCACCCGTGGAATCACCTGGAAAGACTGCATTGATTACAATAACAATGTGAAAACCACCTCTGCTTATTGAGCACCGATAATATACCAGAAACAGGGCTGGGGGCTTCTTCACACATTCTCTTACTCAGAGATCACACAGTCCTTTCAAGGGAAAGTGCCATTACACCCATTTCACACAGTGGAAGACAGAAGCTCAGAAAAGGGAAGTGGCTTGCTCATGGGCAGTTGGTCAGAAAATCTGGGACCTGAACCCAAGTCCATCTAATCCTCATGTCCATGCTCTGTCAACTTCAGGACACAGGTGAAAGGTTATTAGTCATTATAATTAGGTAAGTCATTTAGCTCACCCACCTCATTGCACAGATTTAGAAACTGAGCAACAAAGTACCAGACACTGATACCTCACACAGCAAGTAAGAAATTGATTGAGGTAGGAAACCCACTTCTTTTGCTGCTCAAATCATTGCTTTCTTATCTACACACTAACATTCTTAAAGGAAGGGGCCTGTGGGCTGAGCCAGGGAGAGAGGCAGCAGGAAATACAGGGCTGCACATTTCCTTTTCAGCCACTGTATGGTTGCTATCCGTGCTGCATGTTTTGTATTATTACACATTTTATGTCCTCAACTAGACTCTAAGCTTCTTGAAGGCAGGAATAGAACCTCATGTTTCTCTGAATATCCTAGTGTTCAGCTTCCTCCTTCTACACTAGTGCCTGACACTACACTATACAGAAAACATGATTATGAAACTCTAAAGTCCCAAGATTGGTGTGCATTTTAATTCTTCCTTCTGTCAAGTGTCTATTTATCTGCAGTCAAAGGTGGACCCAGGGACTCAGATGATGTCTTCAGAGCTCTCTTTGTCTCTCTATCTCTTAGATGGGTACTTTCTGCATAATAGGCAAGGCATCTACAATTGTTTCCAACAATTCCAGGAAAAAGAAGCTGTCTCTTTGTAAAAGAAAATCCCCAGAGAGAACTTGATTGGATGGGATTGAGTTATGTGCCAATCCCTGAAGCAATGATTACAACTAGGCAGATGTGATGATTTGATGGACCAGGCCTGGTTCATACCCACACATCCCTGTGACTGAGGAGGTGAGGTCATTCCCACCTGAACCATAGGAGATATATCCCAAAGAAAGAGGGGAATTCCAAGACCAGAAGAAATGTTGCAAATAAAAAGCAACAGATGTCTTCTAAACGTGCCTCTTGAGTACCTGACCCTAGATCAAGTGCCAAGCGTACGAAGCCAAATAAGACATGGTCCTCTCTTCCCCACTGCCAATATGCAAATTGCTCATAGTCTGGTGGGAGAGATGGAGAACTACTTGGATACTCAATTGCAACTTCATATGCCAAGTGCTAGTAGAGAGGGACTGAGCAACCTGCAGAATGTTACTGAAAGATGAATAGGAATTTAACTTCTTCAAGAAGAGGGAACAAAGGTTCTCCCTAGTAAGTAGGAAGACCCTAGAAATATCTTGTCCAAGCCTTTCATTTGATGCTTGGAGGCCCTATTCAACATTCCAGTGGGTGATTGTGCCACTTCTGGTGGCACACCCCTGTTTATGCACACTCATCCCTCAAAAGACAGCTTTGCAGGAGGCTCTCAATCATTAGGTAATTATTTCTTATGTTGAGCTGAGACCTGGCTGCACAAATCTTGGTTGATTGATTGATTGATTAATTGACAAGAATGTTTCTGGTTCAAAATCTGATTTAGTACCGATACCGGAGCCTCTTGCAGCCAAACAAGTTTGGGGGAACCATCTGCAGTGGTGATGTCTGGGATCAAGCCAGCTGCTCCAGTTCTACACCTTGTATAAGGCAAGCACGGTGTGGACAGGATTTCCAGTGTAAGGAGACAGGTGAGTAGCATTCCAGCAGGATAACAGCTGTACCTGTCAAAAGTGACATGTGAAACACTTCCCCAGGGGGCTTATTAAAATGCATACTCCTGAGCCCTTCCTCTCGAGGTTGCCATTCTGTAGGTTTGGGATGGGTCCCAGGAATCCGCATTTTAAGCCAAGCCAGTAGCCCAAGTAATTTTGATTCAACTTTGTAGGAACATCTGTTGATTCATTTAGAAAAAGATATAATTCATTCATTCATCCACTCATTGAACAAATATTATTGGCCACATATTATGTGCCAGGGAGTAAGCTACCTGCTGTTAATATAGACATGAGAAAAATAATGCACCTTACCTTGATGTACTCCTAGTCTGGAGACGTAGAAGGTGTTAATTACGATACTGTTTGATAGCCATGGGCACATACATGTGCATGGTCTAGTGGGACTTTCTAGCAGGAAGTCCCCAAATCTGCTTTGGGCAGTCTGGGTGGGCTTCAAAATGGTAGTTGAGTAGAGACTTGTGAAACAAAAGGGAACTTTCTAGGAGAAAGAACGTACAAAAGCATGGGGATCAGAGTCTCCCAATCAGCCCAGAATGTTTGCAGCATCAGGGCTTTGGGAAGAGAGGTAGGTGATGGGCAGGTAGGTGATGGGCAGCTAGGGTCCAGACTGTGGCATTTGGAAGAAGAGGAATGGAGAGCCACTGGAGGATACTGAGCAAGGGATTACATGGACTGGCGTTTTAGAAAGATTACTAGGGCTGCAATGTAGAGAATTAGAGAGAGACAGAAACTCAGGCAATGTCCAAGCTGGGGGACTGCAGGCGGGAGCTCATGAGGCTGGAAGGAAGGTAGAGGCAGTGAGAACAGGAAGAGGATGGGACAGATGGGAGGTTTATTTCTGAGGCAGAAAGGACTTACTGATTGTGGGTGTGGGTCTGGAGGGATAGGGGAACCCCAGGAGCAACCACAGTTTCTCCTCTCCAGGTCGCTGCCTGAAACGCCACCTCGTGTGCAATGGAGACCAGGACTGCCTTGATGGCTCTGATGAGGACGACTGTGAAGATGTCAGGGCCATTGACGAAGATTGCAGCCAGTACGAACCAATTCCAGGATCACAGAAGGCAGCCTTGGGGTGAGGGCCTGCCTACTAGCTATTTAGGAGCAGGGAATGATTTGTCTTTAATTGTGAGCATTAGTTTTGAGGACAGAAGGGGACCATTTTGGAGGGTTCCTCTGGAGTGCATGCTGTGAGCTACTCTCATTGTCCCCAGAGATGACTTGCCCAGTCCTGCCTATGTGAGACTGCCCATGCTATCTCCCCATGTATCTGCCTGACAGTCCTCCTCTCTTTTAGTACACCTACCCTACTGCTTATCTCCCTTCACCCCAATGCTGTTTCTAAGGCCCATTTAAGAAGCCACGGCTTCCATGAAACCTTCCTGATGTTTCAGAAAGATAGCTCTTCTCTGGTCTCAGCCCTTTCCTTTCCAATAGCCCTGTTCACAATCTGCTTTGCACTGTAGAGGCTTGCAATAACCAAGACTAATGGTGTGACACAGTATAAAGACAATGGACTCAGGCTGAGACAGAGAGGGGCTTTAACCCCCACTTTCCCGTTGCTTACTTAAACCTCTCAGGGCATAGTGTCTTTATCTGTCGAGATGAAATCAGCCTCGATTCTGACTTCTCTTCATTCACCTTATGTTCAGGTTCAGTTCCTTGAATGCATCACACTCTTTCCTTCTGAGCCTTAAGCAACTGGGTTCCTTCTTCCTGGAATATTCTTTCCCAAATTCCTACCTGGGTAACTCCTTATCTAATGTTCTGCACTGAATTGTGTCTCCCCTTACCCTCACATTTATATATTGAAGCTCTAACTCCTAATGTCACTGAATTAGGAAATAGGGATTTTAGAGAGGTAATTAAGATTAAATGAGGTCATAGAGTAGGACCCTAATTCAAGAGGACTGGTGGCTTTATAAGAAGAGAAAGATATACCAGCGATCTCTCTCTTTCCACACATGCATAGCGAATGAGACATGTAAGGACCTTTTTGCTGTCTTTGAGACAGGAAGAGAACCTCCAGCAGAAAGCAACCCTGACAGCACCTTGATCTTGGACTCTTAGCCTCCAGAACCATGAGAAAATAAATTTCTGTTGTGTAGGGCACCTAGTCCATGGTATTTTGTTGTGGCAGCCCCTGCAGACTAGTACACTGAGGTACCATCTCCCCTAGGTAGTCTTTGTAACAGCCCCCTCCCCTGCTTTTGACTTAGCCTGGGTTGACTTAGTCCCCTCCCATTGCTCCCAGAGCCTCCTGCAAGTCTTATTCTCACAGCTCTTACCCAACAGGGCTGGGGACATCTGTTGGGGTGTCTATCTGCCCAGGCTAGGGGCTCCGTGTCATCTCTGCTTCTCCAGTACCAGAACAGGGCTTAGCTCAGAGTGACATTCTAGTACTGCCACTCTGTTTTTGCCTAGGATCTTGTCTCCTAACTTGAAAATAAACTCTTTGAGGGCAGAGGTTGCTTCTGACTCAGCTTTTTCATCTCAGCCCCCATGTCAGAGCTTGTACTATAGCCTCTCACTGAATATTGGTTGAATTGAAACAAATCAATATGATCAGCTGGATCTTTACAGATAAGGAAATGAGGAGATGTAGTAACTGTCACAGAGTGACTCAGCCCTGTTGCAGCGCACTCAAGGACAAGTGGGGGTTCCATGGAATGCAGCCCTCATTCATTATGGTTAATTGCTCTAGATCACAGCCCACCTACTTGATGGAATTGACCTCTGTAAGTGCATGTAGATATACACACATAAAAAGATGAGAAAATTCTGTGTTCTTTCATACCAGCAGTATTAGTTTGCTGGGATTGCCATAACAAAACACCACATCTTGAGTGGCTTAAGCAGCAGAAATTTACTTTCTCACAATTCTGGAGACGAGAAGTCTGAAGTCAGGGTGTCAGCAGAGTGGTTTCTTCTGAGGCCCCTCTCCTTGGCTTGCCAATGGCTGCCCTCTTCCTGTGCCTGCACATGTTCTTCCCTCTGTACATATCTGTGTCCTAATTTCCCCTTCCTATAAGAGCACCACTCACATTGGATAACAGCCCACTATAATGACCTCATTGTAACTTAATTACCCCTTTAAGGACTCTGCCTCCAAATATACTCACACTCTGAGGCTTTGGGAGTTAGAACTTCAACACATGAATGTTGGGGAGATGTAATCCAACCCGTAACATCAATAAAAGGGGATTCTTGTTGATTTCAAAAGTGACTGTAGAATAAACAATAGAAGTGTGAAATATTGACATGTTGAAATGAAAAATAATCCCTTCCTTATTGGCAGACCATGGATCTTCTCCCACATGATTTAACTAGAAACATTTCAAATACACTTTCTGAACAGTGTGGGTGAACCACACTGAATACTGAAACTAGTAAAATGGTCCTGCTCCACTCCAACCACTGATGTTTGATGGTTCTTCTATTTATCTCAGATCTCAGAGGCCCTTCATGCTCTTATTTTTTTCTAATTCATTTCCCAGATTAAAATGTTTACTTATTGTTAGAGAAGTAATACATGTTTGAAATAAAAACAGAGTTTTCTTCCATCCTCTCTTGCCTGCACTCCATCCAACAGCCCTCTCTCTGCTCCCTCCCTAGAGCTGACCCATGTTAACAGCTTGGTGAAGATACTTCCAGATTACGTAAAAAATGCATTGACAATATGCATTACATAGAAAATATACCTATGTGTACTGGGCATTCTAGACACAGGTATATTTTACATAAGTAAAATACATATTGTCTGTAACTTGTATGTTTTTACTTAATAGTATGGTTTTAAGATTTCCCACAAAATTTCTATCTCTTTTTAATAAGCATCATATTCTTCTATAACATAGTCAGCAAACTATGGCCTGAAGGCCAAATTCAGCCTACTGTTCTTACAAATAAAGTTTTATTGGAACACAGATTTCACCCTGCCATGACAGAGTTGAGTAGTTGCAACAGTCCTGTGACTTGCAAAGCTTAAAACATTTACTATCTGGTCCTTTATTAAAAAAAGAATTTCCAACTCCTCATCTATAGTACAATTATATAATAATTTATTTGACTACTTCCTATTGAAAGATAATTAGATTCTTTCCCATATTTTTCTAGTACAAACAATGTGCTGTGGACATTCTTGTATACGTAGTTTTGTACACATGTGTGATTATTTCTGCATAGTAGATTTCCAAAAGGTAGAACTTCTTTGACTACACCTTTCCCTTTTAACTGGGGCTTTCACAACCAGCTTTTCCAAATATATATAGGCTTCATGCTTAGAGGTTATTGTATACTCTTAGGGAATACTGTTTCTTTGAGATTTTTTTGGTCTGTTAAGAGGCTATATTTATAAGCTACAGGCAGAAACATGTTCAATGGTCAGGAAGATAGAAACTTCAGGGGAAGTAGAGGGAAAGGAACCCAGATTTTTCTATCAACAAAATCTAGGGAAAAAAATCCAGCTATGACTAGAGGCAAGTTATTTAATTTTTCTGATCTTCAATTTCTGCATTTGCAAAGTTGTCATGAGGTTGAAAGCTAATATATGCTAAATGTCTACTAGAGTATGTATTCAATTTATTGTAGCTATTGTTACATCACTTACACTAATATGAAGAAAGAGAAGGAGAAAAAAGAGAAAAAGGAAGTTAACATACATTGAATTTCTACAATCTGCCAGGTGCTCTATAATTATCCACTTATTCCTTTGAGGTGGATTTTATTCGCAATTTATCCCCTGCTCCTTTCATGCCTTGTGCCTTTTCACAGAAGCCGTAAACAATCATGATGATCGCTATGCTACAGGTAGTCACTGCATGCCTTGGGAACACAGAGGAGGAAGCAGCAGTCTGTCCAGAGCATTCAAAGAAGGCTGTTGACAGAAGGCAACATTTGAGTTAGCTCCTTAAGGTTAAATAGGAATTTGAGAGACAAAAAACAAGCAATAACTATATTGTCTGTAACATAAGAGGCTTCGATTGTCAGGTCTTAGAACTCTTAGCCAAATCTACTGTTTTTGTTCTGTTAACTTTCCCTTTTTAGAAAATTAAAGTTGTATTTCATCTGCTTGACATTATTTTACCTGAATATGGTAAAACCATCCATATCCTAAAACATGGAACCTGGGCTGATGATTTTTAAATACTCTAGAAAGGGAAGTATGGAGAAATATTTCTGGAAGAGTATTGGGCTAGGGAAAAGTAAGTATAATTTGTTGAATGCCTAATATGTACTTTACTGCTGTTTTAGTTTCATACTTTCAGCTTCACAAAAACCATGAGAGGTAGATATTATTATGTCTATTCTTTAAATGAGGAAAATGAAATGCAGAGAGCTTCTAGACTGTGTTCAAAGTCACACAGCTAGTAAGTGGCAAAGCTGGAAATTAAACAGGGGTCTCCCTGACGTTTAAACTGTGCACCTTCCAATATCCCATGCTGCATCAAAGATAATGGCCTTTCTGAGGATTAGATTCTCGACCTTAGCACTATGAATTGCATCCCGTATTTCAAAGTTATTTTTTTTTATCAGCAGAGCTCTTATACTAACAATTATACTTAATACTAACAATTACCACAACAGCAACCTTTATTCAGTCCTTGATGTATATGCTAAGCATAATTACGATTTCTCTACAGGTTTCAACTCATTTAACTCTATGAGGGCAGTAGTATTTAAGAACTGCTTTTTACAAATGACTAAACTGAGGCACAGAGAGGCTAAATGATATGCCTGAGGTCACACAGCTAGATGTGGCAGAGATGGGAAATGAGCCCAGACTGTTTGGCTGCTGCCTTGGATTCATGATAATTGCACATATTCTTCTCTAACTTATTCAGCAAATATTTAGGGTTGCTTATGTGGCAATATGATTCTAGATGCTAAATAGGACTGTCTAGATGATCTAGATAAAGGAAAACTGAAGACTCAGGCCAGCCCATTTAGTCTCCAAGTGTTACCTAAAGTGGCCCCATAAGCTACTTGGAGGAACCCCAGGACTCCACAGAACATAGATTGAGAAACTATTACTTGAACCAGCTACAACATCTTTCAGAAGATGACATTATGTGCCACCTTGCCTTTCTAATTCTCTCTCCTAAAAGCTGCTTTTGCTTTTTAATTTCCAACTTTTATTTTAAGTTCAGGGGTACATATGCGGGATGTGCAGGTTTGTTACATAGGAAAACGTGTGCCATGGTGGTTTAATACACAGATCATCCCATCACCCAGGTATAAAACCCAGCATCCACTAGCTATTTAGAAGTTGCTTTGTTCAATGTAGGTACAATATCCTGACCCAGGAAGATGCTCAGAGTGTGTACGATGCCACTTACTATGGGGGCCAGTGTGAGACGGTATACAATGGGGAATGGAGGGAGCTTCGATATGACCCCACGTGTGAACGTCTTTACTATGGAGATGATGAGAAATACTTTCGGAAACCCTACAACTTCCTGAAGTACCACTTTGAAGTAAGTCTGAACACGGAGGCTTTCAGGCCACTGTGGTGTAGGTGGCAGAGAAGCAGAGGCTTATTGGTGGAGATGGCTTGCTCTGGAAGCTTTTGTTTTCTATAGTTTGCTGGTGGCTGGAGTCTCCTTCATACCCATCCCCACACATACTTAGTGTTGAAGGGTGCTGAGAGGCAGATCATAAATGTGGCTACCCACCTGTTAAATCTTGGCTCCATTCCAAAATCAGCAAAATAGATCTGAGGCCCTATTCTCTGGGCTGCCAATCAGAAGACCTATTTCCAAGTTGTGGTTCTGTTAGACTATATACAAGACTGTTAGCAGCTAACCCACTGCCCTCCTTGGGCCCAGTTTTCTAATCTGTAGAGTGTGGGGCAGGACAAGCCGTAGATGAGCAGGATTCTGAGACCTACACTTTCGTTTCACCAAAGGCATCTCACGCTGATCACTTTCATGTCTTGGCTCTTTGTATGTGATTTTGTGTGAAGCAAAGGTTCTTTTGTATAAAAACGCTTGCAAATTGCTGACAATCACTAAGACCCTCTCCATCTCTACGATTGGGTGGTCTCTTGGTCACTTGGAGCTCATGATCAGTCAAGAGCCTACTCGTGGCCATTCATTTTCTTACCCCTCATCCTTTGGGTGAAACATCCACACGGCAAACATCACTGAATGCTTAACATGTGTCAGATCTTCTACTTTCACACAAATTGTCCCATTTAACCCTCACAACACAATGGGATAGATATTATCATTGCCTCATTTTAGATATTAAGAAAAAGAAACACAAAGGGAGAAAGTGTCAGGGTCAAACTCCACTGCAGTTGGTGGCAGAGACAAGACCCAAACCCAGATCTGTCTGAACTAAGTCCAGGCTGCACAACAGTTAGAGGAGGAGATAGATTATTCACTTCTAGAGGGAGATAGTAGGATCCTAGGATTCTGAACAAAATACTGACAGAAAATAAGGCCAAGCTTATAGGGTCTGTTTTTAAGAAGTTTGCTCCCCCAACCCCACTCCAACCTCAACTCTCTATCAGACCAATGGTAAACCAATGTGGAAGACATAAACAATGCCATGTTCCTAATCTCGAGGAAGGTCTTGGGCCTATGTATCAGCAAGATGAACTAAGTGCTTTGGGAACAAAGAATTCTCAAATCTCAGCAGCTGAAGCAACAACGCCTTGCTTATGCTACTTGTCCACCCTAAGGTAGAAAGGAAACTGACCATCACAGACACTCAGGGACTCAAGGTAATGGAGGCTTCATTTCAACACATGCTCTCATGATTGCAGAGCAAACTACTCACAGGCTCCTAAGGCTTACTTCATTGACTCAAACAAGGCCAAGCCCAGGCCTCAGTTCAAGTCAGCAGAGAAATGAAATCCTGTATACCACTGCCTAAGACAATCATAATCTGCAGGTTTCCTTTGCTTCTTTCCTCCTAGGCTACTGCCCATATGTGGCTTTCTGTATCTCACTATTGCAAAGACAAGCAGCCAGCCTTCTCTCCTGGAAGGATAAGCCAGCCAGAAAGAAATCCATGCTCAGAGCAATATAGCATTTGATCAGAATCATCTGTGTGTGTGTGTGTGTGCATGTGTGTGTGTGCGTGTGTGTGTGTGTGCAAGCACATGTGGTGTATAAATGTTTTATCCGTACCACTAAACACTAACAATGCTATGATTTCTATATTTTAATAAGTATCAGTCTAATGACTGGATTGCCTTATAAAAGAATTGCCTACCATAATCTAAAATTTTAGATATTTTACCAAGCAAAGATTTAAGTATTAAATATGAATTGAGAAATGGCTCTATGTGCACAAAGCTAACATCTCTTCTTTTTTTTTTTTTCAGGCCCTGGCAGATACTGGAATCTCCTCAGAGTTGTATGACAATGCAAATGACCTTCTTTCTAAAGTTAGAAAAGACAAGTCTGACTCATTTGGAGTGACCATCGGCGTAGGCCCGGCCGACAGCTCTTTCATGGTGGGTGTAGGTGTATCCAAGTCAGAAGATGCTTCATTCTTGAAAGAATTAAACAAGTATAATGAGAAGGTATTCAAACATAATGTCTCTGTCTCACAGTATTCCATAATATACACTGAACACGTATTACCTTAATTGCATTAAAAAGTACAGTAGTAATTGAACCTTAATTTGCTTGTGTAATTGGAAATGTCTGATCAGTGGTAATCAGGTTTGTTTTTCTTATTACGCTTTTGCACACAGAATCATCACAAAGGGAATAAAATCGAATGATAAGACTAGGATTCTTATCACTTTGCCCCCCCTCCCCTTCCTTTTTCGTGGTTACCTGGAGCATATAGGGAAATGTGTAGAATGGTAATGTTTTAAGAGAAACAGCCGGACCCTCTAAATTTCGCTTGGAAGAATTGTAAAGCAAGCCTTGCTTTTCCAAAAAGATAGAAGGGCTGGTATGCCAGAAAAAAAAATTTCATTTTTCCAGCAAACTTTCACCATTAAGTGCCTATCATCCTGAGGGGTCAAGAAACACTTCCTTGAGGAAAGAACATTCATCTAAGCTTAGATCTAAAGATTAGTACAAATTGTCCAGACAAAGGGAGACAGAAGTTGGCAGAAAGATGCTGTAGACATGGAAATCAGCACGTGCGAGGGACTGGAGATGAGGAAGCCACACAAAAACTTGGGATTGAAAGTACTTCAGCCAGCTGAAACACAGGGTGGGAAAGGAAAACAGGGAGTGGTGAGG
Organism: Chlorocebus sabaeus; assembly: GCF_047675955.1. Taxonomy (NCBI): domain Eukaryota; kingdom Metazoa; phylum Chordata; class Mammalia; order Primates; family Cercopithecidae; genus Chlorocebus; species Chlorocebus sabaeus. The sequence continues at coordinate 79,927,541 of NC_132923.1, read as the reverse complement.
TTGGAGAGGTAATCAGGTGGCCAGGGGAATATTTATTGAATTAATTAGAAGCTTACTAAAAATTCTCAATAGCATTAATACCAAGACTATGGATCCAGTTGGGGTTCAAAAATTATCTTGAATGATGAAAATATAGTTATAAAAATTAACTTACTCAACACACATAAATTGAGTCCTAGAGCTTTGCCAAAGAATTAGCTATTGAACTGAAGGTAAAGTCCTATATTGTTCTAAGGGTTATCTGTAGCGTGTTAATATGGACTTTTCTAAAAGCATGTGGACTCCTCAAACTTCCATCATCACTTTGAATCAAGGTTTCTATTGCCTGAAAGTAAAGCCCATAGGTGGCCATCTTCCTGTAAAACTAATCCAAAATTCTTCCAGTGCTATCTCTTTTTTTTATATATAAGGACCCTGCTTTTCTTTATTACTTAGTTCAAGATTACTATTGGAATATGAACTCCGGGGGGGCAGGAGCCTATCTCAATCAAGACTATGTCCTCTGCACCTAGTGTAATGCATGCTGCTATAGGCATTGTAGATCTTTGCTCAATAACTCCAATTGAATGACATTTCAGCATGTCATTAAAGATATCTTAAACACAATTTTTAATGGATACTTAATATTAGCATAGGAAGTTTCCCAATGCAATGCTTTGATTAGCACTGGGAGAAGTGTGGGGGTGGGAATGGATTGGGCAAAGAACAGAAGGGTGAAGCACAATGAAGAAACCATCGTAGTACCTCACCCAGGTGAGAGGTGATGAGAATTTGACCTAGGCAGGGGCAGTGGGAACAGAGATGGAGGTGTGGGGCAAGTCTGGCATACATTGGTACCTAATATGTGCTTGTGAAATATGGTAGTACTCCGTTACATGTATTTGTGTTCATATGTGTGTTTATATATATGTATTTCTTACAGCTACTAAAAGCTGACTTTTTGCATTATTTTGATTGATTGATTTATTTTGTTTTATTTTATTTTGTTTTATTTTATTTTATTTTATTTTTTTGAGATGGAGTTTTGCTCTGTCACCAGGCTGGAGCGATCTCGGCTCACCGCAACCTCTGACTCCCTGATTCAAGCGATTCTCCTGCCTCAGCCTCCCAAGTAGCTGGGATTACAGGCATGCACCACCACACCCAGCTAATTTTTGTGTTTTTAGTGGAGACGGGGTTTCACCATGTTGGCCAGGATGGTCTCAATCTCCTGACCTCGTGATCCGCCAGCTTCAGCCTCCCGAAGTGCTGGGATTACAGGCATGAGCCATCACGCCCAGCAACCTTTTGCATTATTTCTAATGGTAACATATATGCTCTCTTTTTTCCTTTGCTTTATTCAATGGCGGTTGTTGGCAGAAATTCATTTTTATGAGAATCTTCACAAAGGTGCAGACTGCCCATTTTAAGATGAGGAGGGACAACATTATGCTGGATGAGGGAATGCTGCAGTCATTAATGGAGCTTCCAGATCAGTACAATTATGGCATGTATGCCAAGTTCATCAATGACTATGGCACCCATTACATCACATCTGGATCCATGGGTGGCACTTATGAATATATCCTGGTGATTGACAAAGCAAAAATGGAATCTCTTGGTAAGTAAAGCAGCTCTATGTACATGGTAGTCAGCACAGACACCAAGTCATGGCTTAAAGTTTTCTAAGCACTGACTATGAGCCATGGGTGATCTCATTTAGTTTTTAGGACAACTCTGTAAGATAGAATAAGTATTACTTTCCCAGGGAACTGAGATCCAGAAGAGTGAGACTTGCTAATAAGCACCACAAACAGGATTTGAGCTCAGACTTGTCTAGCCCCCTAAAACTATATGCTTCCTATTGTATCATAGTTACTTTTATTTAAAAAAATTGGGGGTATTTTTGTTAATTAAAATGTGAAAACTTGTTTTAAATGTAGTATTATTGGTTAATGAACTACCACACAGTCAGTCAGTGAAGCTAGAAACTTAGATTCATCTCAGACTCCTCCTTCTCCTTCACTCCGGTAGATCTCTAAGGCGCTTCAGTTCTCTCTGATTCTTCCGCTGTCCTCCATCTCCACTCCTGCTGAGGTAAGCTGGGGTCTCATCTTTCACTTGTTACTGCATCAGCTCCCAAATGGTCTCTGGCGGCGGGCTCACCCCTTCCAACCTATTCTTGATAATTGCCACCAGATGAATCTTTCTACTTCACAGATCTGATTATATCAGTTCCTTGCTTAACATCTTGAATGGCTAAGAATAAAGACTATTAGTATCGACCACATTAATGATATTACTCCAACCTAGGAGAACAGTGGTTCTCAAAGTGTGGGCCCCAACTGTCAGAATAGCATCACCTGGGAACTTGTTAGAAATGTAAATTCTCAGGTCGCCATCCCAAATCTAACTAAATCAAAAACTGGGAATGGGCCCAGCTGTCTGTGTTTTAACAAGTTCGCCAGGTGATTCTGATGCTACTACAGTTTGAGAACCACTGACCTCTTCAATGAGTGACAGGAAGGATGAGAGATCTATCCATATTGCCAAGCCAAGTTCAAATTCCCAGCTTTAAGAAGTTTACTAGACTGCACCAGCCCAGGCTGGCTACTCCTTTTCTTCAACACATACATAAAATTCCACACTGGGTAGTCTTTAAAAAATGATTTTCCAGTAATGGGATGGCTGGGTCAAATGGTATTTCTGGTTCTAGATCCTTGAGGAATTGCCACACTATTTTCCACAATGGTTGAACTAATTTACACTCCCACCAACAGTGTAAAAGCATTCTTATTTCTCCACATCCTCTCCAGCATTGGTTGTTTCTTGAGTTTTTAATGATTACCATCCTAACTGGCATGAGATGGTATCTCATTGTGGTTTTGATTTGCATTTCTCTAATGACCAGTGATGATGAGCTTTTTTTCATATGATTGTTGGCCACATAAATGTCTTCTTTTGAGAAGTGTCTGCTCATTTCCTTTGCTCACTTTCTGATGGGATTGTCTTTTTCTTGTAAATTTGTTTAAGTTCCTTGCAGATTCTGGATATTAGCCCTTTGTCAGATGGATAGATTGCAAAATTTTTCTCCCATCCAAAGGATTGTAAATCGTTGTACTATAAAGACAGATGCACAAGTATGTTTACTGCAACATTATTCACAATAACAAAGACTTGTAACCAAACCAAATGCCCATCAGTAATAGACTGGATAAAGAAAATGTGGCACATATACCCCATGGAATACTATGCCGCCATAAAAAAGGATCAGTTCGTGTCCTTTGCAGGGACATGGATGAAACTGGAAACCATCATTCTCAGCAAACTAACACAAGAACAGAAAACCAAACACCACATGTTCTCACTCATAAGTGGGAGTTGAACAATGAGAACACATGAATACAGGGAGGGGAACATCACACACCAGGGCCTGTCGGGGGTGGGAGGCTAGGGGAGGAATAGCATTAGGAGAAATACCTAATGTAGATGACAGGTTGATAGGTGCAGCAAACCACCATGGCACGTGTATGCCTGTGTAACAAACCTGCGCATTCTGCACATGTATTCCAGAACTTAAAGTATAAAAAAAAAATTTCCAAATGTTAGTATTATCTTCCTTATCCGGATAGCAAGATATTTGAAACCAAGCATCATGCCTGCCACTTTTCTATCTCTTTAACACTCAACATAGGGTTTAATACATAGTGTTCAAAACAAGACAGGAAGTTTGAGATGAAGCATTAATTTAGATTCCTGGCTAGAATCATTCATTAATTCATCCATCTACATGTTCATTTTAAAAAATAATGCAACTGCTCTGTTGAGTATCCATTCCGTGTTTGTGCTAGGGATATGATGATGAACACATCTAAATACGGTTCCTACCCTGTTGCATTACAGTATTTTTCAAACTACATGTTGCAAGCCAATTGTAGTTCTCAAAATCAATGTATATGGATCACAAGAAAAGTTGTGAACTACAACAAAGGACAGAATAGAAAATATCATAGTGGATTATAGGCACTAAAGATAAATTATTACTTCAAGAAATCTTTTCCAGTTAAATAAAAACATGCATATTTGTATTGTATCATGATGCAAAATAAGTAGCCTACAATGGATGTAAAATATGTAAAATGTAAAATAAGCATTTAAAAACTTCACTCAAGTGGGTCTTTTAAGAATCATTCAAAAACACGAGGAAGGAAAAAAGAGTTAACATTTGTTGAGCACCTACTAGGCTTCAGGAGCTATTTTACATATTCTCATTTAATTTTCTTGACCACTTAGAGATTGGTGTTATCCAAGTTTTAGCTACATAAATGCTGTGGCTCATCAGAGAGGCTAATTACTTAGTCCAGGCCTGCCAGAATCTAGGGTCAGAGCCCTGGGCCTCTGGTCTTCCACCATGTGGTTGTGGTATAGCCTTTGATTTGGGCTCCCGTCTTTGGGGCTGGATTGCTAACTAATTGCCTGGGGTATCTGGTGGCCCTTCCTCTTTAAAATCTGTGAGGCTGAAATGGGCTTCCAATGTGGTTAATATTCAAAAGGAGCCCACCGACAAATTGTCCCAGGGATAATTACCTCAGCTCTGTTTATAGAAAACCATATGTCGATAATAGCACAATTTGCTATTTGTGAAGAGCTGATTTTCTATAAATCTGGAAAGTTAGTGTTGCTTTTCTATAAATATGGAAATGTGCTAATCATCACCTCATCTGCTGGAGACCGCTAATAAATCAGAATGTCATTTACATATTAACCTACAAAGAACAAAAATATCTACCTTCTTTCCCTTTGACAAACAGAATCACACACACCCTTTCTCCATTTTGATGTTTGCTATATTGGGTTGGTGCAAAAGTAATTGAAGATTTTGCCATTAGAAACTACAACTTTTGCCTCAATCTAATAGCTTTCTCTCTGTCTTATTCTCTTTCCCTCCATCTCATTCCCTTTCTTTCTAGGTACTTTTCTCTCTCCCTTTTCTCTTTCCTCTTTGTCACTGTCTTTTTCTCTCTCTATGTATCTTTGATCTACATGCTGTTAATGTATATTCTATTAAGTGGTTGTTTCTAAGAGACATCCTGTGTGGTGAACATTCATGTCTGCAAAGGGCTGAGTTTGGCATGGAATGATTTAAGTGAACATCCTCACTGGTTTGCTCTGGGGGAATCTTTTGTCCTTGGGTTTGCTCAGATCCTCTCTGGGTTCATCCCAGAGGATGCACGAGGCTGTTTTCTTCTAATGTGCCCTTTAGATCAAATACTTCTCCCCCAAAGACAGCATGAAACCATGCATCAAAAATCAAGGGAAGTCTTGGATGTTAGGGAGGTGACGTTAGACTTCAATGAGATCCTAACATTTCCTCAAGGGCTGTGACTGACAGCTTTCTACCTTCTGCAGGTATCAGTACAGTTTGGGGCTTAAATTTCTGGATTTAGATTTTGTTTCCCTCCTTCATTCCTTCTTTGGAGCTCTCATTATTTGTCTTTGTATCAAGGTATACAGAAGAGAAATAGTGTATTCTGCATTCTGACTTCTCTGGTTACAGAGCTGCCAATATATGTTGGACAGGTCAAGTACTTCAATGCCATTGTTCTGTTCAGTTGGATGTTCCTGGCCTCCTTTGCACATGCTGTTCTCTCATCCCCCAATGCTCTCTTCCCTGTCTTGCCAACCTGACAAACTTCAGCTCATCCTTCTGAACCTCGTAGGGGCATCCCCACCTCTGTGAAACCTGCTCTGATATTGCTCCACCCCTTCTCCCATAGTTTCATTTGTTTATACATTCATTCACTCAGCCATGTCCATTGAGTTTGTATCATGTGTGAAAAGAACAAAATCAGTATGGTCCCTGTTCTTGCAAAGCTTACGATCCAGTGGAGGAAACAAAATAAACAGCCAAAGTCCAAATATCATCATTGGTCCTCTGTTACTTCCTGGCCCCATCAGCAACATATGTTGACTTTACTTCTAAAGCATATGCATCACCTGTTGTCCCTCTATTACTGTCTCACTTGTCCAAGCCACCGTTGTCTCTCACCTGGATACTGCAAGAGTATGGTGGTCTCTTATTCTCTTTCTTTGTTGTTGTTGTTGTTGCAGATGTTGTCGTCATTGTTGTTCCTGTAACTCTCTGGCACTCCAAGCTTACTTCAGTCTAGAGTCTTTGTATTAGCTGTCTTCTTTGCCGGAACCACCCTTTCCTCTGATGTTTGTATAGCAGTATTCTTATCATTTGGATCTCCTTAAGTGTCACCTTTTCAGAGAGACCTTTCCTGACCATGTAGTTAAGTTTCTCTTTGTTATATCACCCTATTTTAATTATCATCCAATCAGTAGCCCCCATGCTCATAGACTTATTTGTTTGTCAATCTCCTCTTTCTAGAATGTTCATTCCAATCATTTTTGTTTATTGCTGCATATTCATTTCCTAGACTATAGTAGGGACTTAATAACTTGTGAATTAATTGATCAACATGTAATTGCAAATTGTGATAAAAACCATGTAGAAAATGAACAGGTTGTAAAAATGGAGACTAACTTCAGGGGGTGAGGGAGGAAATTCACTTAGTTTGGGATGATCTGGGAAAGTCTCTTTGAAGAAGTGAAATCCAAACTGAGATGAGATCCAAAGGATAAGGAAATGTGAAAGACAAGGGTGGAGGCATCCCGGGTGAGTGGACAGCTTGTACAAAGGCCCTGCCTGAGGAAAGAGCATGGTGTGTTTGTGAAGGGAAAGAAGGCATGTGTGACCGAAGCCTTGGAATAGGAGAATAATAGCAGAAACTGAGGTTGGAAGAAGCCAAGAGGTGTCAGAGAGTCTTTCTGGCCATAGTAAGAAGTATGGACTATATTTGCAGTGGCAGAGAAACTACTGCAGGGTCATCAACATGGCAGTGCTTGGTCTAATCAATGGGTAGCAGATCATTCTACTGCCATGTAGAACACAGATTAGAGGAGCAGGAGTGGACTCAGGAAGAACAGTTAGGGGCATTGCTGATGTCCAGGCAAGGAACAAAGAATGGATGTGAAAGAATATGATAGATTTGGGATGTATCTTTAAAGTAGAATTTAAGGAATTTATAGATAGACTGGGTGTGGGTTGTGAGGTATCAATTACTCCTTTCTCTAAATTGAATTTTTATCATAGACACACGAGTGTGTGTGTGTGCACACATACACACATTAAGGTGAGAAGGACAGGATGTGCTTACCTGAAGGTGCCATCTTCGTGGTAAAGACAGCTCGCAGGCATTTGGAAATATGGTAGGGATTCTGGGGGCAAAGAAAGGACTCTAAATATACATACATATTTAAATGCATATTATAATAATTGCAATTATATATTTGTCTCTTCTACAGACTATGAACTTTGACGTACAAGTCCTAGGCCTGTTGTCCTTGGGGTATTTTTTGAATCTAGCACAAGCCTGAGACCACAGTAGTGCACCATGAATACTCATTGAGCTGCATTCCCCTTGCTTCTTCTACTCCTCCAACTCTTACCATCATGTGAATGACCTCCACATTTCCATCTAGAGTCCTCTTTCTTCTCCAGAATCCCTACCCATATTTTCATATGCCTGTGAGTATCTCCACTAGGAAGCTGGCACCTCCAGGCAATAACTTTCATTTCCTTCTCACCCCAAACCCTTCAAGCATTTCTTCCTGAATTATTTCTCTATAGAGACACCACCATCCTCCCAGTTTACTTGACATAGAGAGGTGGAAAAATAATTGACTATTTATTATGTGCTAAGCTTCATACCAAGTCTCCTCACCTAAGATTGACAATGATCCTGTGAGGGTGGCATGGTTTTCTCATTTTTACAGATGGAAGAAACAAGGCAAAAAAGTCATATCACTAATAAGTGAAAAGCATACAAAGTGAGTTAAAATCCAGGGTTCTTTCTTTTTCATCTCAGTTGCCTTTATTGGGACTCACAACCTGGGAAAAACTCTGTCTCTTCCCTCTCTCCCCCTACATATCTCATTAGTCACCTCCTCCGTATCCACAATCCATCCCTTTCTCTCCATTCCCGATACCACTGATGACCATGCTATGCCATTTTTTTTCTGCAGTTTCCCTCCAGCTAAGCAGACATGCAGAATGAGAAATGTGTCAGAGGTTAGATGGATATTTCATAAATGCCTTTGGAACAAAGTTGGTGGTGGTCTGCTCCAGACCCCTTCGGTGGCTCATGTAGATAGGACCTGACACATTTGTTTCAGCTTTTGTGCCCTGGGTCCCTCAAAATGCAACATGAAGTAGAATGCTTCCTACCAGTTAAAGAATCTCAGGGAGTCTGATCGGACACCTCTATCAGGGATGCTGTAATAGAAATCCTGCATAGAATAGAAAGTTAAACTGCTATGATTCTTGGCCTTATTGAAAGGACTTTGCAAGGACCTCACAGAAAATGACTTATGTTGATGATTTGCTCACAAAAACAACAGTAGCCATTCTGCCACCCTATCAAAGACAGCAGTCCCCATCAAAGATGGCAGGCAGTGTCGTAGTGGAAAAAATTATTTTCCCTGAGATATCTTTTTTTTTTTTAATCTAGGCTCTACCATTCAGAATCTGTTACATCACATTTCTGAGTCTCAGTTTTTCCATGACTAAGGTAGAGATTGTCATAACTACTTTAAAAGTCTATTGTGAGAATTAACCAAGATAGTCATGAAAAGCACTGTGATACCTTAAATACTGTCCAAGCAACACTTACTATTATGGATTATAATTTCAGGTGGAGTCAGTAAGTACTAAAGCCATTTTGATCAAGCTCTGTGAAATTAAGAAACATACCAGTGACATGGTAGCAAGGAGTCCACTCTTTGAAGTCAGATACATCTGGGTGGGGATCTTGGTTCTGTCATTTTGTAGCTGTATGATTTTGATTGAGGAACAACACTTAATTTCTCTGAGCCTCAGCTGCTTCAAGATCCAAATAAGAATGATAACAAGGGTTTGTTTGGTTGAGAATAATTCTATGTACATGTTGCATGATAAGTGTTTAATAGATATTTATTCCCTTTAATGAACGATATGAATATAGCACAGTGGTTGGAAACATGGACTCTGCCACTTACTATGTAGTCATGGGCAGATCATTTAATCATCTTAAGTTTCAATTTCCTTGCCTGCAAGCTGGAAATACTGTCATCTACCTCATAGAGTGGTTGGTTGTGAGGAATAAGTGAACTTATTTTGTACCCACATTCCAATAAGCACTCAATAAATTTCAACTGCTGAAGTAGGTTCTGAGTCAGATTGCCTGATTCAAGTCCTATCTCCGCCCTTTATTAGTCGTGTGACCCACAGACAAAGTAGTTAACCTCGCTGGGCCTCAGTTTCCTCTTCTAAATGAGTCAATGACAGTACATACTTCATAGGGTTGTTGTAAACTTGAGGTGAAACAATCTATGTGAGCATGTGGCCTACTGCCTGACACAGAGTAAGAGTTCAAAAATGTTACCTATTATTGCTGTACGATGTTGGTGTTATTATTCCCAAATTTACAGTTATCAACTCTGGAATGTTAACGGTTCTCTCATCTGTAAAGTGGGGATAAGAGGAAGATCTGTCTTCCAGGGTTCTGCAATCACTCAGCTCTGAAGCACTGCTCAACCGGGAGGAAAATCATTATCATGATGTCCAGCCTGCAGTGGCTGGTACATTTGCTGTGGACTTGGAGCCTCAGCAATCATGCCTCCTCCTCCACCTGCCCATTTCTTTGATCAAGGTCATTCATTTCTGTCTCCAGAGCTTCATCCAGTGTTGGAGGGACCACTCTTCCCATTTATCAAGGTCACTTTGAATTCTCATCACTATCTTTCAAAGTGTTAACAACTCTGCTCAAATCAGTGCCTGCTTTCCATCATCCCTGACCCTGATTGATGCCAGATAACAGTGACCCTGGGAAAGACCCTTCCAGCAAGAGTGCAGTACATCCAACCCATTATTGATCATCTTCTTCCAGTCAGGGCTTGTGGACCAGCCAGTCTACCACCTAACACACAATGTCTAAATAGCTACAGGGACAGAATTTAAAACCTCACTAAAGTGAATGCCAATTATAGCTCTACATCCTCTTCCTCCTCTCTCCCTGCTTTCCTGTATTTCATTTATTCCTTTAGCCTTTCCCGCGGCAAACATTTATAAAGTACACATAACATGGGAAACACTGTCTAGATACCAAGATGCTTAATACATGGTCCCTCTCATCAGGGATCTCATAGAAAGTAAAGGGGTTTCTCTTCGTCATAATCATCTGATTATGATCCGGGATAATTTACTCTGTGGACAGCCAAATTGGTTACCACCCAAAGTGAACAAGCAATTTATTTTGTTATTCACTATTTGGTTTTAATAAAATGTATTTACATAAAATAACATCTACTACTTGTAGAGCATAACACATTTACATCTGGCATTCAATTTCATCCTCATAATAACTTTATGAGGAATTATATTATTATTTTCCCCAGTTTTGTAGAAAGAAAGTTGAAATCCAAAGAGCTTAAGTAAATGGTTCAGTGTGACTCACTTAGTATTGAACTTGGGTCTTCTGATTTAGATTCTGTATGTCTTCCAAGTACTCATCCCCTTTTCCATGCATTCTGTCATTCATTCTGATACTATATGCGAGAGGCTTAGGCTCTAGCAGTGGTGGTAAGACAGCCAAGATTTACTGAGTATTTACTGTGTGGTAGACACTGGGGTAAACACTTTAAATGCACCAGCTCATTTAATTCTCAGGAGAGACCTGTGAAGAGGACACTATTGTATAATCTCCAATTCATGAAAGAAGAACTGAGACTCAGTTATTCTCTGTTAAATAGCTTGTCCAAGGCCACGTAGCTATTAATTGGTGAAATCAAACTCAAGAAACTGTAATGTTAAGCGACGTGCTATAATGTCTCAAGGAGGTCTTAACCTAGGATATTTCAAACTGCAGACCATAACCAATTATTAGTAGACTGTAAAAGACATTTAGTGGGTCATGATCAGCATTTAAAAAATAAAATATAATAGAAGGCAAAATATCAGAGTATATCATATGAAGTGTAGTTAAGCATTGAAACTTCTTTTAAGCCAAGCACAGTGGCTACTTCTTGTAATCTTAGCATTTTTGGAGGCCAAGGCTGGAGGATCATTTGAGCCCAAGAGTTTGAGACCAGCCTGGGCACTATAGGGAGACCACATCTCTATAAAAATTAAACAAACAAACAAAAAACTAGTCAGGCATGGTACATGCACCTGTAGTCCTGGCTACTTAGGAGGCTGTGGGAGGATCACTTGAGCCTGGGAGGTCAAGGTTGCAGTGAGCCAAGATCACACCACTGCACTACAGTCTGGATGACAGAGAGAGGCCCTGTCTCAAAAAGAAAAGAAAAGATACTTCTTTTAAATGACTGTGTGTAGACTGGATCATGATGTGAAATGTATTTCTTACTTTGAGAGTGGTCAAGAAAGTGTTAAAAACACAGTCCTAACTCAGTGTGCTCCGCTAACTATAAAAGCATATTTAATTACTTTAAATAAAGGAAAAATCATCAATAGCCCTAAGGGAGGCATTGGAACGTGTATTAATCAGGTTCTCCAGACAAACAGAACTACTAGAATACCTGTATCTCCCTCTATTATTAATCTTTATGTAACATGTATATATAATATAAAGAGATTGATTACAATGAATTGCTTCATGTGATATGGAGTCCGACAAGTCCCAATATCTGCAGTCGGCAAGCTGGACACCCAGGAGGGCTGCTGGTTTCATTTCAGTCCAAGTCTAAAGGCCCGAGAACCTGGACAGCCAGTGATGTATTTCCAGCCTGAAGGCCAGCAGGCTTGAGACCTTGGAAGAGCTGACATTTCCATTCAAGTCCAAGGGCAGGAAATAAAAGCCAATGTTCCAGGTTAAAGAAAGGAAGAATCTTCTCTTATTCAGAGGAGGGTCAGTCTTTTTGTTCTAGTCAGGCCTTCAATTGATTGCATGAGGCCCATGCGCATTAGAAAGGGCAGTTTACTTTATTAAGTCTAGCACTTTAAATGTTAACCTCACCCAGAAACACCCAGAATAATGTTTGATCAAATACCTGGGCATTCCATGGCCGAGTCAACTTCACACAGGAAATTAACCATCACAGGAAGATAGACAGGTGGGAAAGCTGGAAGCAGATGTCAATAACAACTGTGGAGCTAGGTCTGGAAAGTCTCATGGAATCAAATGGTTCCAAGAGTGTATCTCAGTGGAAATAGAGGAATAAGCATCATTGGATTCTAACTCTGTGGCAGGCGGCACGCTGAGCCCTCTTATGCACATCATCTCATCCAAGCCTTGTGGCAACCCTTTGAGCTCTATTTTATGGCTGTCCGCATTTTACAGATGAGGACCACCAGGCATTGAAAGGCAAGATGACCTGTCCAAGGTGACACAGCTGGTCAGAGGCAGGGTGAGGTTTGAAACCAGGTTTCTAATTCCAAGTGCAATGTTTCTTGCAGTAAACCTAGGTATTTTCTTTCATTTATTTTCCTTTCTAAGAGCATCAAACTGTTGTGATAGCTTTGAGAGCGAGTAAATTGGATTTTAAAAATAATTTAGGGAATACTATTTTCTATATCCTTTTCTAAATGTGATGTTGGGTCAGTTTGACGCATTGATGGGGAATTGTAACTGGGAGAATTGTTAATGTTTAAACTGACAAGCACGTGATTGTTCTGAAACTTAAGTACAGACTCAGAGCGAGGAACAAGCAGTGTGCTGGCTGGTGACACTCAAAGAGGTGAACCTCAGAGACTTGCAGGTCAGAAGAAGTGTCTAAACCAGGGATGTTAAGTCGTCTTAATAGCAAATGCTACCTGGACTGCTGAGTTGAAGATTGAAACACAAGATATGGGCTCAGCCAGAAAGTGCTGTGATCAATTAGTGATGTCTGCCAGAGGCTGGGAACTGAGGGCAACAGGGCTCTTGGGCTGTGTATTTACTATACAGTTATTAAAATAAGACAACAGCAGCCCAGATGTTTAAGCCACATGCGGGAGTGATTGGGGTGGGATAGACATTTAATCAAACTCCCTTAAATTACCATCACATTTATATATCATGGCTGATTATTTGATTATAACTCCCTTTCAGGACGATTCTGAGTAGAGCATTTACCCTTGTTGCACAAAGTTGGAAACAGGAAACAATCTCAGTGGAAAACCATACTCATAATCTAATCTCCATTCATCCATTCATCCACTCATTCAGTAAATGCTTACTGAGCACCCATGATTTCTGGGAACACAAGGGTGAAACACACAGATCCCTTCCCTGGAGAAACGTGCAGTCAGTTGGGGGCCAAGAAGAACATAATATGATAAATGTTTAAATAGAAACAAATACAGTAGAAGTACAAAGGAGGGAACAACAACCTTTTCTGCCCCTCCCACTTGCTAGACCCTAAAGACATTCAAACCTCGTCTTCCAAAATTACTAGGAGTAGAAGTTTGCCTGGAAGAGAAGGGAGTTGCATGGGAATGGCTGGGGCAGCAAGTAGGTAAGGATGAGTAAAAGGAGATGAATGTCCAGATTCACCCAGAGGCTGGACTCGGTTTTGGAAGGGCTTGCTACTGAGGCCAGGGCATAAATGAGAACAATCTTGGCTGGATTATGCCAGGAATAGTGATGGTAACAGTGGCCAGAGTCAGTGTTGGCCTCTCAGAAACCACAGAGAGGATGGCAAGCTGCAGGAATCATGCAAGGTGAACACTGAAAGCAAGAGGGTCTCTGCATTTGGAAAAGAAGTCCAGCATTTCAGTGAGCAGGTGCAGACCTCCAGCTCATTGTTCACCATTGGCGTGCACTATACTGAGCAATGTACTGGTCCCTGGACTTACCATACTGTTTCTTCTTGATTTGCATATGCTGTTTCTTCTACCTGGAATTTTGCACCTCTCCCTCTGCCCTTCCTTATTCACTTAGTTTGTGCTTATTCGTCCTCAGTTCTCTGCTTAGCTCAAATAGGACTCTTCCAGGTAGTCTTTCTGTCTCCCCAGGTCTGGATTGGGAGCCTGTTTTAGGTGCTTCAGTGTACTCAGCACTTAGCTCTGAGTGTCACACTATTGCAGCTGCTTGTGTGCAGCGTGCATCCTGTTAATGTTGCATCCCAGAGTCTTGCCCATTGACTGAGCCTGGCCCACAGCAGACACTCAGGATCTTTCTAGCTGGGGTGGTTCCAAATCCAAGCCCATGTATGCTGGGCAGTCTCCAGAGCCTTCCTAACACTCTGCAGAGTTGGGGGTGGTGTCCTAAAAGTTCTGAGCTGAATTGAACAGTGAGGAGGGTGAGGTGGGCAGGAACCTTATTGTGAAAGGTCTTACGTTTGTGGCTAAGGACTCTGGGACAGCCCAGCAGGTCTTTTAATTAATTAATTTATTTATTTTTGTGCCTGCTAACTAACCAGTCACCCGAACAGACAGTCACTGGATTCTAACAAGCTCCAGGCTTTATCCCCAGTTACCATGACAACCAGGCTTCATGGTGATGGATGGTATTGATTGACTGACAGACTCCTAGTTTCTTGGCTCTGTCCCTACCCCCCTTAAGTCATCTGCACACACATAGAACTGAGACTTTCAGCACCATCTTTCTGATTTTTTCTTGATTTTGAATTTCCACCTCTAATATCACTGAAAACAGCTTATTACTTAAAGGAGAAAAGCTGAGATGGTGTCAACCTTCTTCCCAGAGCCATCCTTAGCTCTCTTTCCCATAGGCAGTATAATATGGCATACAGAACAGGGCTTTAGACACAGGCCTTGGTTCAATCCCAATTCTGTTATTTACTTAGTGTATAACCTGGGCAAGTGACAAACTAAGTTAAGTTTAAACTATTTCAACTTACTCCTTTCTAAAATGGGACTGATTATCCTATTGTGGCATGATGTGTGAACACTGAGTGAGCTAACCCATGAAATATCTCCACCCAGCACATAATAGTGCTTATGAAGTCACCGGGTACCCTTGTCCTCCCCACTTGCTCCTGGCCTAACCATTTATACTGCAGAAATGCCCATTAAGAAAACCTCATTTTACAAACTCCTCAGCCTCCCTCTTTTTCTAACTTTGCAGATTCCAAATCAGGAGCCAAAAGCCTCAGTGTAGGCTGCAGCATTTCTGGCAATAGTAGTAATAGTAACACTTAACTGCGATTGCTAGCTCTGAACCAGGCACTGTCCTGAGCACATTTCATGGCATGGATTAACTCATTCGACACTCACAACAACCCTAGGAGGTAGACAGTATTAAAATCCCCATCGTACAGATGGGAAAACTGAGGCAAGAGAGGTTAAACAATTTGCCCACATGGTCATTGGGTAGGGATGGAATTCCAGCTCAGGCAGTCTCTGTTTCAGAATCTGGCCTTCAGCTATGCTGTCTCTTGTGATGGCTGAAATCATGTAGAAGAATCACAGCCTCTGAAGAGCCCTTATCAAGTAGAACGAAGACGTGGGACTGCAGTCTCAACACTGCCTCCTTCTTCTGCCTAGCTTCCTTTCTCTGAGCTTCTTTGCAGAATGAGGTAGTCAGGGAATGAGGGGTTTGGAAGGCTCCTTTCAGGACTACCATGGGCTACTCACCACGCATGATGAATGCTCCTCTGCAGAATAACAGTAGCATGATGAAATGGAGCATCCGTTGTGTTTGAGTATGGCATATCTTGCTTCAAGACCTGATTCTTGGGCCTGTTAGTCTTGAGTGACTTTGGTAAGTTACCTAACAATAAAAGCTAGTATTTATGGAACATCTAATTGTGCCAGACACTTTTTAGGAATTCACTTATAGAAACTATTATCATTCCCGTTTTAAAGATTGGGAGTATGAGGCAGAAAGTCATTAAATGAGTTACTCAAGTCACTAACAGAGAAGGTGAATGGCAGAACTCTGACCCCAGAGGTTACACTCTTAACCACCACAACTCCTGCTTTTTCCAATCCTAGTGAGCCTGTAAGATGGGTAAATCCCCCTTGTCCCAGAATACTGTTGAGAGTTTCCAGTGAGATAATGCAGCTGAGCATGCTTTATAAAATATAGCATGAGATATTAATCTAGCATGAGATTTTACAAAGCTGTGATTTGCATCTTCAATTAAAGAAAGATCTGTGGCTCCTAAAACATTTTAGAGGCATTGTCTATGTAGGCTAAAGTCAGCCAATACCCAAGCACTCCTGGGGGGGTTGGCACATGCCAGGCTCTGTGCAGAGATTTGCAAACCTAAGAGATGACTTAGAAGCTTATAATCTTATAGGAAGAACAGACCAAGAAATTGACAATTACTAGAGTGAGCTAAATACTATGCTGGAGAGAAGCACAGGGATACACTGAGGGCTTAGATATAGGGCCCTTGGGGTTTAAGAAAAGGCTGTCTAGAGCTGAGTGGGAGAAGCTCAGTGAAAGAGATAAAGGGATTTTCTAGCACCTGCAAGGCACCGAGGTACTCATTTTATTCTCAGGTGTTTGGGAAGAAGTGTGAGTTTTAATGAATAAACAGAAACACAAAGGGGACAGGTGAGTTAGCTGACACCTCCCAACTAGCCTAGCCACAGACTCCAATCATCTTTCCAATGTGATGATAGAAAATAGACTATTAGATTCTCTTTCCCCTTCTGAGGCTGTCTTTGGGGGCAACTGATATAGCAAAGCAATGTAGCAGATAAATCATAGCAACATGAATGGTATTTGTTTTTTACAAAGAGATAAATAATGCACTACACCTGCTGTTTTCCACCTAATGCTTTTAATCTGAGGAATGACAGACTTGCGGTGTTCTGGCACCTTGGAAATCAAGCTGCCTGGTTCTGCCTGAGAGCTGTAGACATGCAGCAGCTCCATGGAGGTGTGAGCTCTCCCATCTGCACCACAGCCAAGACCATGTGGGAAACAAATAGAAGACATGGTGGAAAGACACATATCCTTTGGGCTCCTAGCCTGTCAAGTAGCCACAGAAACAGCTCACCTTGAGACCAGACTAGACTGAGAAGCAACCCAGCCTCCCGCTACCTCTGTACTTCCTTAGGGATCTCACCTGATTTGCATCTCTTTCTTTTCTACTCTGGAGTTCAAGTCACATTGGCTTTTCTGAGTAGAATCTTGCTGCTGAGGAAACAAGTCCTCTCTGCAGGGTCTCCCTCATCTCCCATTATACTCCTAGCTTTGTCTGGCTAGTCCCTACTTGTTCTACTGGTCTCTGGCTCCTTCTTCTGACCCCCACAGACACCTTCCCTGACCCTGCTGCCCTGTATCAGAGTCCTCCCCCTACACTACAATAATTGTGTGTTTCCTTGTCCATTTCCCCACACTTGACTCTCAACTCACAGAGGTCAAGCACTCTCCTGAGTCCTCCTTATTTCTCAGCTAGCTCTAACACAGTAAAACGTCATTAGGTACTTATCAAAGTTGTCTCGAATGTTCTTAAAGTGTTCCGCTGTGTTCTTAAAATCTCAGGATCATGACATTAGAGGTCACCTTAAAAGATCACTGGTCTTTTCTACCCTTCAAACCCTACTGTACCCTCACAGGCAAACAGCCAGCCTCAGCTTTGTCCCCTACAATGGTGAGAGCTCACTGCCTGCTGGAACACCTCATCTCTGCTTGACTTCTGACTGTGATAATGATCGACCTTATGCTAAGCCTAAACTTGCCTTCCTGTAGCTTCTGGCCTTTGGGTCCTAGTTCTTGTCCTTGCAACCACACAAATAAACCTAATTCTTCTTCCTCAAGACAACTCTCTGGAGAGTTTAATCCAGTTCTACTGGTCTCTCTTAAAGAGAAATCTTTTTTCCTTTCTTCAGGTAAACATCCTTAGTCACCTCTAATATTTTCAAAAGGATGTGGCTCTGAACATCTTCACCCTCATGCTTGTTCTTCTCTGATAATTCCCTATTTTTAAATTTTATTATAGTAAAAATACTTATCATGAAATCTGCCCTCTTAGTCAATTTTAACAGTACAATACACTGTTGTTAACTATAGGGACATGTTGCTCTCATATCTTATCTTGTATAATTGAGATTATACAAGATAGTTGTATTAGTAATTCTACCTTTCCTCTTGCCCTCAGCCCCTGGAAACCACCATGATACCCTTTGATTCTATATATCTGACTATTGGTATATCTAATATAAGTGGAATCAGGCAGTCTTTATCCTTCTGTGACTGGCTTATTTCACATAACAGTATGTCCTCAAGGTTCAGTCGTATTGTCACATATGGCAGGGTTTCCTTCTTTTTAAAGGCTGGATAATGTTCAATGAAGAAAATCATATTTTCTTATTTCATTTTTTTAAAGTGTTTTTGCACACAACTCTGAGTTTCTCTAACCTATGGAGAGGAGAGTGAGATTATTTTCTCCTTCGTTTTGCTAATTATAATTTGTACCCTGGTTTCATTACCCTACTGAGCGGGGAGTAATCTAAAACTCTAAGGCCTTTTCTTTTGTTCTCCTGCTAAGCTGTGTGTATTTGCTACTGTGCTTATTCATTTGGTGTTTTGTCTGTAGGATAGGATGTTAAAGTTTTCCCAATTCAGTCTCATTTTG
Organism: Chlorocebus sabaeus; assembly: GCF_047675955.1. Taxonomy (NCBI): domain Eukaryota; kingdom Metazoa; phylum Chordata; class Mammalia; order Primates; family Cercopithecidae; genus Chlorocebus; species Chlorocebus sabaeus. The sequence continues at coordinate 79,908,965 of NC_132923.1, read as the reverse complement.
CTATGCTTGGTGATAGGGTTTGACTGTGTCCCCACCCAAATCTCATCTTGCATTGCAGTTCCCATAATCCCCACGTGTCATGGGAGGAACCTGGCGGGAGATAATTTAATCACGGGGGTGGTTACCCTCTTGTGGTTCTCATGATAATGGATGGGTTCTCATGAGTTCCGATGTTTTTATGAGGGGGTTTCCCCCTTTTCTTGGCACTCTTCTTGGTGCCATGTGAAGAAGGACGTGTTTGCTTCCCCTTCTGCCATGATCGTGAGTTTCCTGAGGCTTCCCCAGTCATGCTGCACTGTGAGTCAATTAAACTTCTTTCTTTTATAAAATCACCCACTCTTTGGTATGTCTTTATTAGCAGCATGAGAACGGACTAATACACTTGGTCATTGTATCCACCCAGCCTTTTGAGGGCTTTTTGGATCCTGTTTCTTTACCTGAATTATCCTTGGCTTCTTGTAGTTCTTATTCTGAGTAGATATGATGAAACTGGCTACTAAGTCCATATCCAAGGCATTGACAAAGGCATCAACTGAGATGGGATGCCAGAGTCCTGTGGCAAGCCACCAGAGATACTCTGTAGGACCACCGTACTCAACATCTAATCCAAGATCCAATGAAGAGGAAACATCTGGGATACTTGTCCAAAAAACACATTCCTGATTTCATAGAAATATACAATTAGAATTGATAGAGGTTGGGCCTAGTTACCTATATTTTTCAAAAGCACTCCAGATGATCTCAATGTATAGCCTGGGTTGGGACTGATCAACTCCAGAGCTCACTGAGTTCAAAAGCCCCAAACAAACTGCAGTTTGATCTGGTCCAAAATTAAGCCTAAGGAGTGCAGCCTGATGGGATGGGATGGAGCAATGGCAGAGGATTGCCTGGTTCCATGAATATAGTCAGTCTATCCATACTACACACCTATCTGGGCAAGTTCTCTACAATGGCTCCAGATCTTTCTCTGTTCCTTTCACCTCAGACCCCCACCCCCAACTCTTTCTGTTTGTCTCTCTGGTTCTGAGTCCTGGCTTCCAATGCCAGTTTCAACTCCTGGATTTTGGTACCAGGTTTGACTTCCTCTGCCCCGACCCCAACTTGTTAGTGTCATTTTCCCACAGGCTCTCCGTAGACAGCTCTGATTTTGGCATCTCTTACAGCCTCTGAGAGACTCCTTTCTAGCCCTGGCATATTGAAACAAAAAACTCTCGGGATATAGATTGGTCTTCATTTAAGACATGGCCCCTAGCCTGCTGACTTCTCAAGGGCAGGACCTTAGCTTTGCAGATTTACATCATATTCACATTAGTTATATTCTACAGGTGTCTACATTGCCCAATATGTAATATGCTGGAGATGGTACACAGTAGGTGCTTAATACATTTTCCTCTCAGATGGCAGAATTATTTTGTCTGAGGCAATAACTGAGATTAGTGAAAATACCACAGGCTTCTAAACATGACAGACTTGAGCGTGAATCTCAGCTTCACCATTTCTTAACTGTATGGCCTTAGGCAATATAATTAACCTTCATGAACCTCAGGCATATCAACTATAAATGAAAAGTATGAGCTAAGTGTCTCAGAGTGCTTGGGCTCTCAGGTTCTATGATTCTTTGTAAGTCACAGACTCCCCTTGCTGGCTGGGACCCTCTTTGGGGTCCTTAGATGGCAAATCTCTGCAGTCAAGTCGTACTTTTCAAGTCAGACTGGAATTTTCTTCTCCCAGCAGCACGTGGCAGGCTGTCGCCACATCTTTTATGAGCATAATCACACCACAGGCATCCTCCAGCCCCCATTAATCAGCCCGTCCTGTCGCTTTAATTCAGCAGCACTCCACCATCCACCTAAATAATCACTCTGGCTTCTACCCGTGAATTCTTTTCATCCACTTTTGTTTATCACCATTGAAGCATTTTTTAATCAAAACAATTAAATATGCTAAATCTTCCCTCAATTAGTAATACATTAAAAATTAAAAGTGTTTGAATGGAAATGGCAGAAGAAGCCCTTTGCTCAGTGTTGAGTGCCGGTGCTCAGAGCATCACTTTCAACAAGCACTTTCAGCTCAGGAGTGACTCAGAAACTGATATCCAAAGAGTCACAAAGGGCTGCAGCTGAAAGGGGTCTTGGAGATGACAATCTCTTCTTTCCATAAATGGGAAACGGAGGCCCACTGGGATCATGGGCCTTTCCTAGGATCATACAGGGTGTTAGTGACTGGAATTTGAATTTAGGACTTATGACTTCTGTTTCCTTCCATCAGAAACCCTTACCAAAGGACTCAGGGCATTCATTTATTTACTCATTTTTTAAAAATTCATCAATCATTTATTCTGAAAGTACTTACTGAACACGGCACACACCACATTGCTATGCTAGCAAGACAATGGTGAATTAGATGCAAGTCCTTGACCTCATAGAGTTTGCTGTTTAATGGGGACACAGGCACATAAACTTTGATGCTCAATACTCCCTTGAAAATAGTGAATCTAATCTTTAGCTCAATTGAATGACAGGTCTAAATTATTTTTCCTTTATGGTTGATAGAATAACAGTATGACTGGAAATAATTACTTTGTATAGTTGTAGTTTAAAGGAATGATGTCTCAAAATACAAACTCCTTTAGCTACCGAAAAGGTTGGACTCTGTAGCATGGTCAATATCCCTCCAGTCTATTTATCTAGTTTTATCTTGCCAGCAGACCTAGGATTGGAAACCCAGCTCTATTTATTTACATAGCAATGTGGCTTTACTGCTTTAAGAATTATTTTCCTCATCTGCAAAAGTCAGGTTCCTCAGTGGGTCCTCAGAGGTAGACAAATACAGATATGGCTAATGTGGGCCTGACAGTCTTTATGGGGTCTGAAGGGCAGGTAAACTTTCCATGGTGATCCATTCATCTTCTAGCAAGACTTTGGCCTCTCTGGGGTGCAAAGAGGACCTGGACAAAAAGAATTGTGATGAAGACGATCACTCAGGCACAGAGAACATTGGTAGCTCTGAAAAAAGAGGGAATTATTCAGATCCAAAAATGGTTCATGGAGTAAATAACATTTGAATGGAAGCTTTTGGAAAGATGATGGGTGGAAGAGTAGTCTTTGGAAAGATGATGGAAAGGGAGGAGGAGAGGCATTTATAGTAGGGGCAAATATGTTCAAAAGTTCAGAGTAATGGTGCCCATCATGGGCCAGGTGCTGAGGTAGGCATGGGGGCAAATGCAGATGGATGAGATAGAATTATTGCCTCAAGGTGGCTCAATAAAGAATGGTCGAAAGAAAGAGTGCTAGCATTTTTTACCAGCTAGTATGTGCAACACATATCTCTTCTCATTTCAAGGATTATTTTGGTTGGAACCATGCAGAAGAGAAAACTGAAACTGGATTAAAGAACCAGGCTTTCAACCCAGGCCTTTTGGACTCCAAACATGAAGCCAGCTTTTACTACTGTGACATAGTTGTACCGTGTCAAGTGTCTTTTAATAACTCAGCATTTTGTGTTTCTCTGTGTCCCTGTTGCAGGTATTACCAGCAGAGATATCATGACATGTTTTGGAGGCTCCTTGGGCATTCAATATGAAGGTGGAATAAATGTTGATGGAACTTTATCAGGAGACCATTGTAAAAAATTTGGAGATGGCAAAACTGGCAAGTGTTTAGCAATAGATCTCCCAAAAAGAGAAGCCAGGCTTTCTTTGGATACACACTGGGACTTGGAAGCTATGTTTTTTTCCCAGTTGATTTCATTTTGTTCAATGATCAGACTGCATAGGTGTTAAATACCCCAGACCAATGACCCGCAGTGGCTCTATTTTGAATCTACCATGGGTTTAAAATCACCTTTGAAGTACTTACCTTTATATGGGGCACCCTCCTAGATTTCAAGTGTTAGACAAAGATCCAAGTAAGAACTAGAATGAAAGGCATCTGGAAAATGGGCTGTTTAAATGAAGGCCCATCATATTACAGTTCAGAGGAAGGAAATAAGGCTGTTGAGAGAGAATATGGTTACCGAGTCCAAGCACAAAGAATAATTATTAGAGAGGGATTGTACAGGAATATTTTATGGCATTTCCTGAACAAGTCAGTTTGGGTGTTCATGTATTCATTTACTCATCCATTCATCAAACAGGTATTGAGATTTTCTTCCCCAAGTGGGAGACACAGAGGATAGAGGGATGATGAAGAAGTTTATAATGTAGTGGGTGGAATAGTTAGTAAACGGGTTCAAGCTATTCCCATTGTATTAGGTTACCTGTAACTCCGGGCCTTAAGTCAAATTGTTTCCTCTCTCTTTCTATCCTCTCTTCATTTACCTGGCAAATACTCACTTACCTTTGTAGACAACTCACCTTTCTTTCTGACTGCCTCCCACACCTCCTACTGTATAGCTGACTAGTTTCTTTCGCTGTGCCCCCATTGAGTCCTATAGTAACATCTATAGCACCTATAATATTTGATTGAACCCATTTCGCATATAGCAAGTACTGAGTAAATATTTGACATATGAATGAATTAGCAAATGAATGAATAAATGAATGACCACCCATTTCCTGTCCCCCTTATCCCCCATGTGGGCCAGGCTGTCCTCATAGTATTTCTCCACTCCAGAGGATGGGACTATTTCTTGAGTCTTGGTCCTTCCCTTCTGCCTTGTCCTGCTAGCTAACCAAGAAGAGTAGAAGAACTGTAAACATCTAAAGAAAACATGTAACCTTTCTTCCAAATCTCGTTAGTGGGATTTGTCAACCAGTCCTTGGGCTTTTTGGGAAATGAGCTAATGCAGTTTATCCTCTTGATGGCAGAAAGGGCCAGGAAGGCCATGGCTGTGGAAGACATCATTTCTCGGGTACGAGGTGGCAGTTCTGGCTGGAGTGGTGGCTTGGCACAGAACAGGAGCACCATTACATACCGTTCCTGGGGGAGGTCATTAAAGTATAATCCTGTTGTTATCGATTTTGAGGTAAGTCTTTTCGCAGCTGAAGAAACTCTACGTCCATGAGGAATGAAAGTGAAGCAGACCAGATCATTTCATATTTCTCATTATGAGCCCATCAAAGAACAAGATTAAATGTAACGGCACACTGAACTAGTGGCCTTGCTTGTGCCTGACTCCAGGGAGTGCATGACTTCAGACCTGGGCCACGGGAGAGCAGGGATCAGAAACTGACGATCTGGTCAGTGCCCAGTTTTACACTGCTCATCCCAGAAGTTCCTCAGCATGAGTTCACATTAGGCAAATCGTGATTTTTATTTATACATAAAAGACTTTAAAAATCACATGGGCTACATTGGGGGTGGCAAACTTTTTCTGTAAAATGTCAGAGAGTAAATATTTTAGGCTTCGTGGGACACATGCAGTCTATGATACACAAATTAGTAATAGTAGTTCTTCTTCTTTCTCTTCTTCATCAAATCTCTTAAAAAAAGATAAAGGTCATTCTTAGCTCAAAGGCCATATAAAAATAAGCTGTCGGTTAGACTTGGACCCAGGCTGCAATTTGCTACCATGCTCCAAAGTTATCTCATCTCCCCATTGCAGGAACCTCGGGCATAGATACTATTCCCTCCCATTAAAAAGTTTAGGAAACAGGCTCTGAAAAATCAAGTGAAAATGTTTGAGGTCATAGAGCTCAGAGGTGGCAATGCTTGGATTTCAGACCTTTGTACTTCATACCCAGTTCTCACTTCTCTCTGTCCTAACACCTCCCTTAAAGCAGTGTCTCTCAACTACTAGGGGCAGTTTTGCTCCACAGAGGAAATTTAGCAATGTTTGGAGATGTTTTTGATATTTTTGTCACCACCCACAGTGGGGCAAAGGAGGTGTTACTGGCATCCAGGAGGCAGAGGCCTGGGATGCTGCTAAACGTCCTTCCATGCACAGAACAGACCCCACAGCAAAGAAATATCTGGCCTCAAGTGTCAATAATGCCAAAGTTGAGAAACCCTGCCTTAAATGCTTAACTTCACAAAGTATGGAAAACTCTATTCTAATCACAAAGGAAGTAATTGTTCTAGCAGTTGCCAAACTACTTCTGTCAATATGTGGTGTAGTCCATTCAAAATAAGACTGCATTTTAGACTTTGAAGCAAAAGATCATCGTTTTCTCATCCATTTGCTCCCTACCCTTTTCTATTTTTCTACATATATTTAAAATCCCAGATATGGATATAGTCCTCCTCTTAAAACATATACCTATAGTTACCTATAGTTAAGCCTGGAAGTCTATTCTAACACCCTGGTTTCTGTGAAGAAAGAGGTCAGATGGATTAACCTTGATTTCATTTCTTCTTCAATAAATAAGAGACCATTTTCACGCAACTGTAATTCACATAGAGTTTGAAAATTGATATCATCAAGCTATTAGTGATTTGAGCAAAAACTGTAAAATTGATATCAGGAGTAATGTATAAACTTTCACAGGCAAGAGGGGAACTTGGTGTTTGTCTTGAGAAAAACTTCCCTGGGAAGACTGAGGGTCATCATTTGGAGAAGACCACTACAGTCTTTTGGAAAAAAGAGCCCAGGCTTTGGCAGGGTTGGGTGGGAGGGAGGGGAAAGACATAATTTAGGTCAGAGCTCAGCCGCTTTTTCAACGTGTGACCTTTGACAAGTTACTTCCCTCAGTAAGCCTCAGTTTCCTGCTCTATCACATAAAGATATTTCACAAGACTCAGGAGATCAGAAGTTACTTAGTAAATGTCAGTTGAAGAAACAGGTTCAGCACAATATCTCAAAGTTGGCAAAAGATAGAGTCCAACTCGAGTCATGTTTGACTGACACTAACATCCTCAGTCTCTTCACAACTCATGTTGCCACCTGAGAAGTTCGGACTCGATGCATTAAGCCTCGGGCAGGCTTTACAGCAGGGAAGTAACACAGCTAGCACTGTGCTTTAAAAAGAGAATGCTCACAGGGAAATAAAGGATGATTTGAAGAAGAGCGAGATTACAGACAAGGGGACCAGGTAAGGGTTATTTGGAGCCTGATGTTCAGAGTGGAAACAGCATCTTATTCACTTGCATATCCCCCAGAGTTCAGCAGTGCTTATTTATAGCACGAACTTAAAGTTCATGAATGTAGGAGTCCTGTTATGTTACGTTTGTGTTATGTTATTTTGCTGTGTTGTGTTGTGTGATATATTACTATGTGTTGTTTTGTGTTGCTATATTGTATCATTTGACCTCTGAGTCTTTTTTCTCATCTGCAAAACAGAAACAAGATCACTGCCAATACATTTTCAAGCTCTAACATCCTAAGACCCCTTTTCTCCACCTCTCTCCCCTCCTTTAAGTCCACCAGTCCACCCTGTGGAATGGTTTCTCTCTTCTTGTGGTTCCTGGGAGGGAGAGATCTGAGGCAGGGAACTGGGTGCTGAGCCCCACTAGAAGGTCAAAGAGACCTCCGCGTGCTTAGTGGTCCTGGCCTTCCCTGGAACTAAGAGTCATCTTTGACCAGGCCAAAAGGGCAGACTATTCTACGCTGACTTCCTAACAATGGGACTGAATTCCCTGAACTTCCAGTAAGTGGTTTTCTCCCCTTGGCTGGGGGCCTACCAATCCTGATATTACCTGCCTGCTGACCTCAACCGCAGCCCCTGACCACAGGCCAAAGTCTGTTTGCCACAGGTCTTTCTGTACACACTTCCAGGAACTCAGTCAAAGCTATTGCCAGTGCCCTTAGTTGATTTCTGTTTCCAGGGAAGTGAGACTACCGTAATGTGGCTCAGTCCTACTGCTGACTTGCTCTGTGACCTAGGCAAATCACTTCCCCTTGGGGGACCTCAGGTTCCTCTCCTTAAAATGAGAGATCTGGAGAAGTTCCTTCCTTTTATGAGTGTATTAAAATGTGTAACATTATAAGCATGCTACAGATAACCATATGTACATGCAATTTGAAAAACACAGCGTTTGGGTTTTTTGTTTGTTTGTTTGTTTTTTTACTATTATCACATTCAACTAACAAAAATGGTGCTTTTTTTTTTTGTCATTCGTCCCTTGTACAGTAGTATCTCACATTCAGTACTTCTTTAGATCCTCATAAGAAATCTGGAAATTAAATATTATTCCCATTTTCTAGATAATGAAGATTAGACTTAGAGAGGGACAGTTAGGTCACATAACTGGAAAGTGAGCCACATTTACTTAGCTTTTACCATGTGACAGGCCTTTCCCCTATATCATCTCCCTTAATCCTCACAATAATCCTGGAAGGTGCGATGACTGTTCTCCCTTTACAGATGATGAAGGACGCTCTGTATGTCATGCGCCAAAGATCACACAATTGGAAGCAGGGTAGCAGGGGTTTGAAGCCAGGTTTTCTGGCTCCAGATTCAATGCTCCTTGTGCTTCATCTACTGCTTCTCAGTTGAGGCAATTTTTTCCCCCAAGGAATATTTGGCAATGTCAGGAGACAGTTTTGGTTTTCACAACTGAAAGGCGGCTGCTGGCAGGTAGGGGGTAGAGACCAGGGACTCTGCTAAACAGCCTACAATGCATAGGACAGCCCACTCCTGCCAATAAAGAATTATCCAACTTGATACGCAATAGAGCCAAGGTTGAGAAACCCTGAACTATGGTCATGCCTGGAATGGGTTGCATCAGTTGTAAATAACCCCTACCCAGCCACATGTAGCTGCCACAGTTATACCATTAGGGGAATTGCTCAGCAATGACAACACCACTACCTGTCAAGAATTTTATTAATTCCTGCATTGAAGGCTGATGATCAAAACACTTTTCCTGCTTCCTAAACATGGTAGAGGGGGCAGATGAGTTGGCACAAATAACTTCTAAGCTCACTTGGGATTGGGAGTGCACAGGTTTCAGAGTTAAGTGGGTGATTCTCATGAGGAATGTACACACTGCTCCAGAATTATTGTGAGGATTAAGGGAGATGATATAGGGGAAAGGCCTGTCACATGGTAAAAGCTAAGTAAATGTGTCTCACGTCTTAGCTGTGTGGCCTTGGACTTTTAACTGCCCCTCTCTAAACCTGATCTTCATTATTATTTCTTAATAATTGTGTGTTTCTGAGCCAGTCACTTAAACACTTTGAGCCCCCCTTTCTTCTGCTGGGAGCTGTTTAGTGCCTATGTCACAGAGTGGCTGTGAGGATCCAAGGTGGTGGGATAAGTTGAGTGTCTGTGTCTGTGCCTGGCATGTATCAGGCCTTCCAGAAGCTTGATGTTCAGTTCTTGGGCTCTGGGAAAGTAGACAGAGCCCAGGGAGGGGCGCTGTGTTCTTTCTGTGCCCACAGATGCAACCTATTCATGAGGTGCTGCGGCACACAAGCCTGGGGCCTCTGGAGGCCAAGCGCCAGAACCTGCGCCACGCCTTGGACCAGTATCTGATGGAATTCAACGCCTGCCGATGTGGGCCCTGCTTCAACAATGGGGTGCCCATCCTCGAGGGCACCAGCTGCAGGTGCCAGTGCCGCCTGGGTCGCCTGGGCCCTGCCTGTGAGCAAATACAGACAGAAGGTAAGGTCTGTGCATCCCCACCCAGTTCCAGCCTGGCCCAGCTCAAAGGGGCCAGTGCAGAAAGGACTTTTGGGGTTCCCAGCCCCTCCTTTCTGAGCCCTCCTAGCCACTACCCAGGAGCCACCCTTGAGAGTTCTATTAATCATCCATCACACTTAATAGTTCTTGTGCTTTGTCCTTACCATCAAGACCTTTTCTCAGATGAGAACTGTTTTTCACCAAGGTGTTTATGGACACCAGGATTCATTTATGGAGGAATAAACTAGTTTCCTAGTTTATTCATCACAAATTAGGTGGCTTACAACAACAGAAGTATATTGTTTCAGACTTCTGGAAGCTAGAAGTCCAAAGTCAGGTGTGTTGGCTAGGTTGGTTCCTGCCAGAGACTGAGGGAGTGTGTGGTCCATGCCCCTCTCCTACCTTTTGGTGGTTGTCAGTAATCCTTGGCATTTCTTGGCTTGTAGATGCATCACTCCAGTCTCTGACTCTGTCTTCACGTGGCATTCTTCCCTCTATAACTCTGTTTCTCTTATAAGAACCACCAGTCATTGGGTTGGAGCCCACCCTAATCCAGCATGACCTCATTTTAATGTGATTTCATCTGCAAAGATCCTATTTCCAAATAATATCATGTTCACAGGTAACAAGGGTTTGCCTTCAACGTATCTTTTGGGGAAGCACAATTCAACTCACTAAAAGAGATAGGTAGTTGTCATTTCAGTGTAAGGAGTTATGACTAAAAACAAGGTTTGGGCAAGGAAAGTTTAAATGCAGATAGCTGCGATATGAACCAACTTGTACCAGGGAAGAAAGTCATCAAACAAGCATTAAAAGTCCATCACTTAAAAATGAAGAAGTCTGAGGACATGGATGTGCATCCCAGACACTTTACTAAGTCACTGTGAGACACTGATTATTCACGTCTTTCTGGGGCTTAGCTTTCTCATCTATGTTCCCTTTTAGCCCCAAGAGTCTCTGTGCATGTTCCAATTCCTAAGCTCCCAATTTTTCAGGCATATGAAACTGTTTATATGAAAATGATGGCAAAATGTATCGGCTACCTAATCAATGTATACATTAACCTAAATTGGCTATTGCAATGAAGAAAACACAAACGGGAAAACAAAGAAGTCTGGATGGGCAAACCCAAAGTATTACAATTGACTCCAGAAAACAAACAGTTGAAGCACAGGGTGGAGGGGGCTGAAGCCATGTGGCCCAATGGCCATGTGAAAGAAACAGGCCAACCATTAGTCCCAGTTCAGTCAGTGGGAGCCTGATACAGATGGCCCCAGAATGATAGATGGGTTAACAGAAGTCAAGAGCCCAGGATAAGATTCTTCTCTGGCGTACCAAGATGTTTGTTCTTGGTGTCACATTTCACCAGATACTGGCAAAGCAAAGCAGGCAACCCAGGGAAGTGGGAAGGCTCAAACCTATGTACTAAGAAGATCTGGAAAGATTGGGAACTTTTGGCATGAAGAAGAAAGACTCAGGAAGGACAAGTCCCATATAAACCACCATATGGGAGGACATGTTTTCTATGGCCACTGAGATTAGGTTGTAGGACTAAAGGAGAGAAGCTATAGCAAAGGGATTAGGGCTTAATGAGGGAGGACTTTCTTCTGCATGTACTGTGGCAGGAGTGAGGAGGGGATAGATGACCACTTTTCAGGAAATTGTAATGAAAGAGATTCATTCTTCCAAGGGATGGTTGGGCAAGACAGCCTCAAGGTCCTTCCTACCCCCAGAATCTCTGAGTCTCTGACCTAAACAAGGGAGAGCAACATGGTGAGCAGTCGGTAGTTTGAAGCTTAAAATCTTTAAATGCAAAATTGAATTTAAAGATTTTAAGCTTCAAACTACAAATACCAATTTCTTTAGGATACAAGGGGATCTTTATGCCGTAGACCTGGTTTTAACATGAGATGATGGTGAGTTATTATTTCCTCTTTGGGAGAGTAGTTCTAAGTAGGAGGCAGGATAGCATAGCTCAGGTATCAAACAGATCTTTAGCTTTTTGTTTTTGTTTTTGTTTTTGTTTTGAGATGGAGTCTCACTCTGTCGCCCAGGCTGGAGTGCAATGGCGTGATCTCGGCTCACTGCAACCTTCACCCCGCAGGTTCAAGCAATTCTCCCACCTCAGCCTGTACTCCCCCACGCCCACCCTGAGTAGCTGGGACTACAGGCATGCACCACCATGCCTGGCTAATTTTTGTATTTTTACTAGAGATGGGGTTTTGCCATGTTGGCTAGGCTGGTCTCGAACTCCTGGCCTCAAGTGATCTGCCCGCCTCAGCCTCCCAAGGTGCTGGGATTATAGGCGTGAGCCACCGCATTCAGCCCAGATCTTTAATTGTTAGGCTGCCAATTTCCATCTGGACATACCCTCTAAAATGAGATTATATTGGAACCTTCTCAAAGGTTGTGTTGAGGATTAAACTAGTTAACACTGGTGGTAGGCTCTATTATAATAAGGAAAAGATGAGACAGCTTCATGTGGGATGTTTCATTGGTAGAGGATTGTTCTGGGTTGTTACTTCTTCAAATTCCTCCTTTGGTGGCAAAAGGGAACAGAATCTGAGCTGCCTGTGTCCTGTGGGAGATAAGCTGAAAGAGATAAGCCAAGAGGGTGAGTGAAAGCCAAAGACCTTAAAAAGGAGCCTGCAGAGAATACAAACCAAGGAGACCAACTCCCAGGGCCAGTTCCATCTTCCATGGAATTGCAGATTCCAGTTTCCTTGTGAGAACTGGAAAAAAGGCACTGCCTGGTAGGTGGGTGAATTGGGAGAGAAAAAGAAAACCACTCTGGATTGATACAGCACAGCTCAAGGGTCCAGGGCTTTCCTGACTTCCCAAGCAGGGTATGGACTGGGTTGCAGCTGCCATTTTCCCATTGGCCAGGCAGCATTCCCAAGGGGACCAAAGATCAATAAACAGAAAAAATAACTAAGCCTTATTAGTAACAGCCATTATAGCAGCATGTATATGAACTCATTTATTTTCCCAACAACCTTATGACATAAATGCTATTATGAGTCCCAATTTACAGATGAGGAAACCAGGGCAGAAGGAAGGTTGGATAATTTGCTCAAGGTCACCTAGCTGGGGAATGAAAGAGCCAGGATTTGGACCCGGGACCCAATCTCTTAACCATTACACCCTACTGAGTCACATCCTAAGAGTGAGGAAATTTGGGGAATGAGAGTAGAGGGCCTGAGACAACTTCTGTAAGTATCATCTCGGGGAGTGGAAAGTGGAGTATGTACCAGTTCATGGTTATCAACCTGGCCTGGCTTAAAGGAACAGATGTGAGCCTTGCCAGAGTAATTTAATTATAGCACTCCAAGGGCCCTCAGAACCAGTGACTTGCTAGGATCCCTGTCCATACAGCACAGAGACAAGGAGAAGAGGGAGTATGGGCTACCCAGACGTGCCTCTCCATGGTCCAGTGTCAGGCTCAGTGGCAGGCAGGCTGAGACACCTGCACATATGGTGGGCATCAGAGAAGGTGTGGGCATTACGTAATGATCTGCAGGAAGGGATGAGACAGAGGGCTGCTCTCAAGGTCGCATTCCTCCTGCATTCAGTTGCAGGCAGTGCACTTAGTTCATTGCAGGCAGCTCATGGCACTCCATCAACCTGGTTCCAAGCAAGGTGTGGACATCAGGTGGCCTTGGGGCTATCATACTGAATTTTCAGCCTGTTGGAGACTGGGCTGGCAAGGAAGTCTGAGGCAGGGCAGTCAAATTCCATGGAGGCCCATTACAGTCCCTGGGAATTTTCCCAGCAAACCTTTGCCTATGAGGACCGAGGCACAGAGGTGGGAGAAAGAGACAGAGAGCCTTGCTGTGGCTGCCCCATCAGGGAGTATAATTACAGAGCTGGAAGGAACTTGGAGATAACCCAATCCAATGATATTCACACTGTGATCTGAGGAGCCTTGGGGTCTCAGAGCTGCCCCAGCGGAGGAGGGCGAGCCTGACAGACATCCAGCTTCAAATAGAGCAGCACCACTTTCATCTGACTTCGAGGTTGGGGTCCATGTAAGATTTCATTTAGGAAAAATGAAATTGTGATGAAAAAAAATAATGATTGAAAAAAACCCATTGGATTAGTCCATCCTTCTCATATGATAGTGTCCAAAACTCAGGCCGAGCCCCAGGCTAGGCAATTCTCTGAGCTAGAGTTCCAGATAGTCCATGGTCAGTGCATGTTTTCAGATGCTCTGTGCAGAGAGCCTGTCACCCTCTGCACCTCTGTTGCCAGAGTCTGAGGGGGTTTGATTTGCAGATCCTCATACAAAAGCTTGGCAATCCTCTCCAGGGTGGTGCTCGGCCAAATCTTTTCTCTGACTCCCCAGCGGGGCAGTGCTCCCCGTTCTCCACACCCTCCAGTGACTCTGTGTCATTCTTCCAACGGAGCACACCTTCTGCCTCCCTCCGCTATCCAACTTCCATGGAACGGCGGATTCCAATTTCATGAGATGGGCTCCCAGTGGCCTCTTCTCACTCCATCCAGAGTTTCAAATTAAGTGCACAGCAGTGAGCACAGAGGTCTTGGTTGGCTACCTGAAGGCATTTCCCCAAGGAGGGATTGCAGACCACTTTCAGGCAACAGGATGGCCCTCCCTCCTCAGTAGTAGCTCTGCAACCCCCTGGGCAGAGCCCCCAGGGACAATTAAAAGCCTGTCTGCCATGGTCTCCACAGTGAAACTGCCCTTGCTACATCCGGACTAGCAAAGAAGCAAAGACCCTATGTGCCTTATCCGTAGGTACCTCCAACAAGCTGCAGTCAACCAAAGGAGGGGAGGCCAGTCTGTCTCCCAAGGGTCCCACCCCACCCCTCCCTGTTCGTCACCAGACAGGCACTTCCTTCTTAACCATATGCTAACCTCCTCCTCCCTGGGAAACTTCCTCCGCAGGAGCCAAAGCAGATGGGAGCTGGAGTTGCTGGAGCTCCTGGTCTGTGTGCAGAACAGGCACCCAGGAAAGGAGAAGAGAGTGTGACAATCCCGCGCCTCAGAATGGAGGGGACTCGTGTCCAGGGCGGAAAGTACAAACGCAGGCTTGCTGAGGGCCTCTGAGCACAGGCTGGACCAGATGCTGTGAATCGCCCCTGCACTGACTATTGGATAAAGACTTCTTTCAACTGAGAGACAATGAAAATCAGCACACTTTTTTCTTTGTTCTGCCAGCTTCCAGGCCTAAGACTAGGTTTTGCTATCTACAGCCAACTACTCTATTACTTACAAAACTCAATCATTTTATTCAGCAACTGGATGTTGACTGTTAACTAGAAGCTCTGTCCTGCTCACAGCACCTTGGATCATCAAAAAAATAAAGTAAAATAGAAAACTGAGAAAACTTAATCCATGACCAGGGAGAACTTACAGAATGTTAGAGACAAAGCAAGTAGACACCTGAAACAATCAATGCCCAATTAAACAAAGTAGGATGAGAATTCTCTTAGTTCTTTGATAACAATATTTGTTCTTTCATGGAAACATTATTAATGGGTAGGGTAAGCAGACACTCTGAAATAATGAGAAAAATATTAAAAATTGACTTGAGTTATTTCAATTTTCCTTCATTTGAACTCATTTATTAATTCAATTAATCTCTCTAGTTCCCTTAAGTTCTTACCACAAATGTGACATTTCTTCTAATTATTTTCTTATGGAACACTTCTTTTCCTTCATTGCAATTTTCATAACTAGTAATTATATTATCTTAGTCTATTTGGGCTGCTATAACAAAAAACCATAAACTAGGTGGCTTATAAATGACAGAAATTTATTTCTCACAGTTCTGGAGGCTGGGAAGTCCAAGATCAAGGCAGATTCAGTGTTTGGTAAGGGCCCACTTCTTAGTTTTTACAGGACTGTCTTACTGCTGTGTCCTTACATGGCAGAAGGGGCTAGGCAGTCTCTTAGGTCCGTTCTTTAAGGGCACTAATCCCATTCATGAGGGCTCCATTCTCATGACCTAGTCACTTTCTGAATTTCCCACCTCCTCATGCCATCACTTTGGGGTTAGAATTTCAACATTTGAATTTTGAAGGGACCATGTTCAGATCATAGCATATATATTTAACCCCACATCTCCTGTGACTATTTAAGATCTATCTCTTCCTAAGAGATAATTATCTTGAGGGCAGAAGTCAAGTTTGTTTTGTTTAGCACTGTAGCCCCTGAGGTCAGGCTTGTGTCTTAAATGTAGCAGGGACTTAGTAAGTAGCTGTGATTAAATAAGTGAATGAATTGAAGAGTCAGTTCATAGATGAGGAGCATGTTGGTCAGCCTCCCAGAGAGGAGAGTGGATTTGAAGAGGCCAACTAGTGACAATCAATCCACCTTCTCCAACCCATCTCTAGGGGAGGCCAATCACACCAGCCAGCCTCAGAATCCCACAGCACTCCAGTCATGCCTCAAATAGAGAACATTTTAGGTAGCACTGAATTTTTTGTTTATCCTTCAGTTTCCTGTATTAGATTGTGAGCTCCTTGAAAGCCAAATCTACAATCCTAGTGCATAGTAGGTACTCAAGAAACGTCTGGTAACTAACATATATATTGATGCTTCAAGTCATTCCAGAGTCCTCTATCTTGTTAAAGTAAGAATAAGAATTATGTATACGAAACAACTAGAGGAGGCTTTAGGGAAATTAATTGTTGAGTTAAAGCTAAAATATGTAGCACACAAAATAAGTGCTGAAGGAGGCCAGGTAGGAGAGAGATTTACCTTTCCATGAGTGTGTATGTTGTGGATGGCATGGGGCTTGCCCCAGGCCCTGAAGGACTTTTCAAGTAGGCAAAGAGGGAGGAGATCTCTCAGACAGAAATTCAACATGAGACAAAGTCTGAAAGTGAGAAAGACAATTGAGGGTGTGTGCAGGTGCGTATGTGTCAGGAATGGGGAGTGGGGAAAATAATGCATGTAAATAAAATAAGGCATATAAAACACTTGGCACCATGCCTGTCATACAGGACATCATTAGCCTCACCCTTATCATCATCATTATTAAGACTATTATTAATTAAAGAATGTGATTTAGAAGTTGATTGCTGAACTCTTTAGATCTTCTGTCTGAGAAAAGAAAAAAGACTCTCTTATTGCCTTCCATCCTGTCATTAATTTGCTTTTTGCTTTTTAACTTATATTAATAATTAACCTACATTCATTATTTACTGAGTAGTGGCAGTTTCATGCTAGAAAGTGACCAAGGGCCAAATTGACCAGGCCATGTGAGCACTTTAAAGAGAGCATTTGATCTTGACCTAAAAACAGTGGTTCTTAAACTTGGTTGTATGTTACAATCACCTGAGGAGTTTTCAAAACCCTGATGTCTACAGGCTGCACCCCAAACCAATTAAATCTTAATCACTGGGGGTAGGGACCACACATCCGTAGTTTTTCGGGTTTTCTTTTGTTGGTGTTTTTTGTTTGTTTTGAGACAGAGTCTCCAGGCTGGAGTACAATGGTGTAATCTTGGCTCACTGCAACCTCTGCCTTCAGGGTTCAGGCGATTCTCTTGACTCAGCCTCCTCAGTA
Organism: Chlorocebus sabaeus; assembly: GCF_047675955.1. NCBI lineage: Eukaryota > Metazoa > Chordata > Mammalia > Primates > Cercopithecidae > Chlorocebus > Chlorocebus sabaeus. The sequence continues at coordinate 79,891,929 of NC_132923.1, read as the reverse complement.
GCTGGGACTGCAGGTGCACGCCACCATGATGCCCAGCTAATTTTTGTATTTTTAGTAGAGATGAGGTTTCGCCATATTGGTCAGGCTGGTCTCAAACTCCTGACCTCAGGTGATCCACCCACCTCGGCCTCCCAGAGTGCTAGGATTACAGACGTGAGCCACTGTGCCTGGCCTGACATCCTTAGCTTTAAAAGTTCCCCAGGTGATTCCAAGTGCAGCCAAGCTTGAGGCTCCTGAGAGTGGAGGAATCATTATATGTGCATGGGGAACGGGGTCTGTGACAAAACAAAAAGTCAGAGACAGCAAAGTTATTTGTGCTAATTTAACTAGTCCTGTGCAAGATCTCTTAAGGTTTATTTTCTGTGCCCTATTGTGCAGCCAAGAAACTGAATCTCAGCAAGGTTGAGCCTCATGGGCCACAGAGCAGGCCAGGGTTTGAATGCGTCAAACACATGCTTCCATTTCCTCCACTCACCCTTTCCTCTTGTCTGTCGGTGGAGGGATTTGGAGAATAGTGTGTGGGGCACAGGGGAGGGAAAGAAACCAGAGGCAGGGAGGCTCATCAGGAGGTAAGTGTAGTAATCTGGGCAAAAGATGAGAACTTTGAGATTAAGTAATTGCCTGAATCATCTGTGAGCCAAAACCACCGGCTGAGCAAAGCCATCTTCCTATCTTCTGAGCCAGAGAACCCAAGCCAGCATCTGTCCCACTCCTCTGAGGATGCTACATCCCCAGGAGCTTTAAAAATTAAAATACAGTGGCAGTTTCAAGCATAGCAACCCTTTACTACATCAGCAGCTTTCCCTCTTCAAGAATGGCTCTCACAAAGCAAAAAGCATAAAGCTCATCCAATGCATTTTCCCTTAGGTCTTTTAAGAAGATCTATAATCTAAGGTTTTATAGGTAGTGGGTGTAAATACATGGTTTAAAGATATAATCTTCAGCTTGACAAGGTGTCTTTTGAAAAGTAAATTAATGACAGAATAAAAAGCAATAAGGAGAGGCTTTTTTCTTTTTTTTCTTCTTTGTGAGAAAGGAAGATCTAAAGAGTTCAGCACTCAATGAATCTCTTCTGAACTATATGCCTTTAGGGTGAAGAAAATGGACAGAGAGAAAGGGTAGGCTTCAAAAGCCACATTGCAGAAATGAGAGATGGCAAACCGAAGCCATTGAGTGCCGTGAGAGGAAGGGGATGTGATATGGATTAGAGCAATGGCATGAAGAAAATTTATGGTGCTACTCCTTCACTTCAGAAATGGGCAAAATACTCGCTGGAGATCTCTTGTGCAGGCCCCATCTGGGTGCTGGAGGTTCAGAAAAGGATCAGACATGGTCCCATCCCTGGAAGAATGCAGTCTGGTAAAGCAGAACTGTGAACAATGGCAATAGGTCCCAGGCGGCAGGAAGTCCAGGGACCTGTCGGGGATAACCAGCTGTGGGAGCAGGGCAGGCAGCCAGGACATGGCCAGCAGAATCTCAGACACAATGAGAGCTGGAGCATCAAAGAAAGCAGAAGGAGGGGCCCGATTGTGCAGGGGAATGGTGCCAAGTGACAGAGCTGGAAAACCAGGAGATAGAGTGTGGGGCAATTTTTGCTCAGCTCTTTGGGTAATGATGCTGGAGTTTGTCAGGCTGGAGATGACTGAGTTTGGAATTCCAGTTTGGTCACTGGGCCTTTCCTGAGGGCAGCCAGTGCTCGGTCCCAGGGAGATTCCTACAGACAGCCCCTTTCCTGATTACCCTGGGCTACTCTTGGGCTTTCAGCAAGCCCACAGCTATTGTTATAAAGACCACAAATTTCAAACTGGATTCATAAAGCACATCTCTAAGGCTGTTGTACCCCTCCACCTTTATCTCTCTGTTCAGACTCTATGAGCCAATTGTGCTAGAAATCTATTGCCCCTGATGTGAGGAACAAAGATCTGTGTAACTAGCCCTTGGCTCCCTCTCATTTCCTTCCCTTCAGTTCTTCTCTCAATGATACTGCTCCAGTCATGCAGGCCCTTTTGCCATTCCTCATGCACACCAGACCCTCCCCTCCTCAGGACCTTTGCACCTGCTGTCCTCTCTGCCTGAGATGCTCACCATCTAAATGAGCTCATCCACAGCTCACTTCCTCATTTCATTCAAGTCTTTGCTCAAGTGTCACCTCTGCAAAGACATTATCTGTCCACCCTGTGTAAAGAGGCTCACCCTTTTCATTGATTTTTCTCATACAGAATTACCATTACCTGACATTGTAGATTTGTTTATTTGTTCTTTTTTTCTTCTCATATGTTATGGACTGCATGTTTGTGTACCCCCAAATTCCTATGTGGAAATCCTAATCCCTAATGGGATAGTATTAGGAAGTGGTGCCTTTGGGAGTGCTTAGGTCATGAAGATGGAGTCCTCATGATGTGATTAGTGCCCTTATAAGGACAGACACCAGAGAGCTTGCTTCTCTCTGCAATCTGCCATGTGAGGGATACAAGAAGATAGTGGTCTGCAAACCAGAAAGAGTGACTCATCAGACACTGAATGGGCTGGCACCTTGCTCTTGGAATTGTCTGTCTCCAGAACTGTGAGAAATAAATGTCTGTTGTTTAAGCCATCCAATTTATTGTCTTCTTCTATAGCAGTCTGAAATGACTAAGACAGTATGACTCCCCCCGTTATTAAGCAAGCCTTTTCATGGTTAGATCCCCAGTACCAAATAGTATTTAGCCTTAGTAGGGATTCAGTAAACATTTATTGAATTAAAGATCTATTTCCAATTTAGTTCCCCAAATAGGTCAGGCCTTCTGTTGCCTCCAGCTTTTGCACATACTACTCCTGGAAGAACTACCCCACTCCCACTTCTCAGCTCTCATCTTCTCCTAGCCCCTCACCAGCACTTTCCTGGGCATAGGTTAAGGTGTCCATTCATCCAGAAAACCAACCTTGACCCCTTCCATTACCCCACACTTCATCAGGTCCTCCTCCCTCACACAGCTCTGTATTCCAGCACTTTCCATGCTCCATCCCTGTAGCCTAGTTGTGTGTCTACCCCACCCAGTGACTTCTTGCAGGGCAAGTGGGGAATCCTATTTACCATTGATGCCCTAGCACCTAGCATCATACTTGGTACATAGGAATTTTCCAGGGAAAGTTTGATGGCTGCTGTTGTCTCTGGTTTCTCTGTGCTGGAGGCAAAGACTCTAGAATGGTTTTAGTGTTTAGCCTGCAGAAACTTGTGAGAGGAAACCTAATGAAAGACACTTTCATAGGACTCCTGAGTCCTGCAACCTTCTTGGTATGTCAGAGGACAGCCGAGCCCACACCGTTCCTGAAGGCTGCACAAATTCAAGAGAGAGCCCACCCTTTTCACCTTAGTGAAGGGAAGTCCATCAAATCGAGTTAAAAATTCCTCATTCACGGTCTTAGGATTTCCCCTGGGAGAGATAAAGGAAAATATGTTTCCCTTCTATATTAACAGCCTAAAATGTGAGATAAATCCTCCTGTCCTAACCTGTTTATAACAAATGAACTCTGCTGACCAGTGGCATGATACATGTCTGACAGATCTATTTATCCATTCTATTTCTTTAGAGATAGCAGCTAAGAAGTTTTATCTATGATTTGTCTCCCTCCCCAGTTCCCATTTTCCTAACCAAGCATGTGGAGCAAGCATTTGATGGATGGACGGTGTTTGGGATAAAAGGGGCCAGAATCAGATAGTTTTCAGGATGTGAGCAAACTGGCTTATTAACAAGGAGTCATCTGGCAGGAGGTGGTGAGGGAAGTAGGAGTGAATATAAACAATGGCCAATGATGGATGAAGGAACACCTGGGGTTGCAAGGTGTAGACTCGAGATAACTGGTGGATGCAGCCAGTAGCGATAATGGAAGTACCCAGCCTCCGGCACGGCCTCCTACACAGAGGTGAATGTCAGACTAGCCACTTGACTCCCTTTGACAATCCTCTGAGAATTCCTCACTACAAATGCAATCACTATTTCTTTTCATTCTTCTTTTGGTGAAATGCATCCACCTGCCCAAAGAGACAGACGCTAGGCAGGGTAAAAAGAGGTAGAAGTTAGGTAGGACTGTTTTGTTCAGCACCCAAGAATGTTAATCCTCACACTTGTGCCCTGAAGATTAACAGCCTCATTTTCTGACGAGGACCCTGAAGCCAAGAAAGGAAAAGTGACTTGATTCAAGCCACACAGCTAGGAAGTAATGGCGTTGGGTGTTACACCTGTCTGTCTATTGCAAAATCTTCCAAACCTGCTCAGTTTCTCTGCTGCAGGGATATCAGATGAAGGGCCTTTCTCTGCCCCTTCTATGTAAGCAGGCAGGTGGACTTTTGCCCTATGGATGAAGCTGGATCTACCTCTGCTGTTGTGGGAGACATGAGGACAAAGGCTGCAGCTCTTGGACTGAGCTCTGCTGCTTTCAAGCTGTGTGGTCTTGGGCAAATCACTCAGGTTCTCTGAGGCTCTGTCTCATCACCTGTCAAAGGCAGATAATAAATCCTTCCTGTTGCAGGCATTGAGAGGATTAAGCTGGATTAGGTATGTGAAAGTTCTTTGTAACTGGTAATGCCCTCTGCAAATATTAGTTGTTATGCTGATACATTTTTTCTTAATAACCCAGAGCTTGGGATATAAAAATCATCCATGTCCTTTATTAAGACATTCCCTAGGAGCTAAGCTATTTTATGTCTTTTTGTTCTTGTATGATATAGTGGGTTTTACACTGAAATGTCTGTAAAGCAGTTTTAAATGACTTAAAAAATAACCAACCTGTGGTTCTTGTTGATGTTTTGAAAATCCCTGGAAATGATGATAGTAATGACATAGCTAATTATGGAATGCTTACTAGGTTCAGGGTGCTCTCCTAAATGCAGTAATTCACATAATGTTCACAGCACCCTAGGAGGCTGACACTGCCACCATCCCCATCTTACAAATGAGGAAATGGAGACACAGACAGGTACATAACCTGTATAAGGCCACAAGGTATTAAGTCACAGAGCCAGGCTTCAAACGTCAGCAGTCTGGCTTCCAAGCACTATGCTGTTTGGCCTCTCTCTATGCTGTCCTTCTAGTTTTGCCTAAGAGGTTGTGACAACACCCCCAGTATCTCCATAAACAGATCCCTGAGTTTCTGAATACCTCATTATTGGAATCTGGCCTAACATTTAAGAATGATAACTCAAAGAAGAAAATACAACATAGAAAAATCTGATTTGTGCCAACATTCAATAAACAGAGAATCTCAAAGACCTAATATGCCCTATGCTAATATGTTGCCATTAGGTTTTTTGTGGCCGTTCTAGGTTTAAAACTAATGTAGAGATGAGAACACTGAGGGTGAAGCAGAATGTTGCAAGATGATTTTTTTCAGTTCCTCTTTCCTACCTCTGCCACGTAGTAGGCAGGCCTTTTAAAATTTCTTGAGCCTTGGTTTTCTCATCAACCTGTCAATGTGCTGCTCAGGTTTACTCCACCAAGAATTGCGGAGATTTTGTTCCCTTCCTTGGCAGAGCTTCCTTGGGGATTCCTGGCTGTCCCCAGGAGGTGTCAACAATAAAATCTCCAAACAAGTATTATCAGTCCCTTCATGACATAAGCTGTTTTTTCTTCCCTTTTATTTCACTTTGCTCTTGTACTGCTGCCCACAAAGCCAGTTGAAAGTGCCTATCCTTCACTACTATATGGGTTGCCCCTATCGTAGGAGTTGCTCTGCCCCTACTCTCATGATACCACTATCATGTACCACAAATTCACTAAAGATTCTCACCAGCATGAGAAAGTTCTTCCCCAGGTCCTACTTATTCCTTTCATTAATTCGTTAGTTACACAATTATTTATTGATGGTCTACTTGTGCCAGTCACTAAACTTAGAAGTTGGGATATATTAGCACAGTAGATACTGTCCCTGCCTTCATGGATGCCATATTTGAGAAAGAATAAGCAGCAAGTAAATTATACAATGTCTGCAAAGTCTAGAAACATTGGTGAGTAGACATGATGTCATTAAGGACATCTTCAATCTGTAAAACAAAATATTATCTCTATTTTCAGACTTACTTCTATTATGATGGCAGAAGTCCAGAGTGAAATGAAAACAGAGAGAGTAGACATCTCTCTCTTAACCTAATGGAAGCAAGGAAGGCTGTAGGAAAGAAGAGATAGCTGAGACCTGGAGGATGAGTGAGGAATTGGCCTCAACAGGAGGGCGAGTGGAGGGGCTGCTGTGTGCAAGATCCTATGACCAGTATGTTTTTACACCAAGGTGCAGATCATGAAGGTCACCAGGCTGATGTCCCCAAGGGCTTTCTGTGCCAGGCCCACTTTCTCCTGAGGATTGTTTTTTTATAAGTACTTGGGAGCAGGCCAGAGTCCTCTTCTTGAAGACAGAGATGACTTTTCCTTCTATCTGGATTCTCTGCCAGCAAGTGCTCTTTTTCCTGACCTCTGTATCCCATCCTAACTTCTATAGTTGACTCATTAGTCATAAGGATCGAGTTTCCATTCTAAGCTTTCTCTACCTGTCATCCAATGATCGTATTAATATCTACCTTATGAAATTCAGATGAAGATTAAATAACATAATGTAGGTTAAAAGACTTCATAAACTGGGAAGCACTCTATAATTGGCAGCTATTATTATTATTACTATTGTTAAACTAATTATAATAATTATTATTTCCACAGAAGTTATTAGTCCAAGGTCACACGAAAAGCCTCCCACTTGGACATTAAGCACATGGAGCTAAAAGCATTTCAAAGATTTATGTTCTGAGATGCAAAAATCTCCCACATCCAGGCATCTTGTGCTGTGTTCAAGCTTCCAGGACCACAGCCAAACTGTCCTGCCTGGACTCTGCCCCTCGAATACTGCAGCTCCTTCACCGGTACACCAGTGAAAGCCACAGTTGCCAAGATTTTCCAAAAGCACAGTTTGCATTTATTTTGTTTAATTCTTGCATTATGTTTCAGCCTCCTCCAAAATGCATTTGTTTGCAGAAAGAGCCACGTGGGGAAGTTCAGCCCACAAATAAGAATATAATTATTACGCAGTTTAGCAATGCCTGGGCGTCACCCGGGTATTCACTGGTGCTCCGAAATTCAATTGTCGCTCCTTCAAGACCGTATTTAATAGGATAAACAATTTCTGCTAAATGCAATAAATGTGAACCTGGGCTGTCATCTCCATAATCAACTCAAATTTCCCATTAGAAACAGTGGCTGTGATTGAGATTCAGAATTTAATTTGGCAGCGCTCGCTTCAGCGTGCTAGTGTCAGCTTCATGGGAGCCTCCCATCAAGCAAAGACAGAACCGCTCTTCCCTGTCTCAGGGGAATCTTAAAAGAAGATAGATTATAACACAAGAAAATTATACGGCTTCAGTATAATGAAAGAGATAAAACATTATTGGATTATCCTGTTGAAATAACAGCAGACGGCAAAGCAATAATATTAAGCCAAACAAGGGCCCAGACCCGTCAGCTGAATTGCAGGGGCCATGGGGATGCAGGAAGGCAGGCAGGATCACCGCACTTGCTGGAAGAACCCCTAGCAGTACAACAGAAGCTCCTTCTGATGGCTGTTCTATGGACTCAATTCCAGACAGCTGGTTGGGTGAGATTGCTGTGTGCCAGTAACCAAAGCTTGGTGTCATATGTTAAGGTCTCAGGCCCCAGCATCAAACCCCAGTGGTAAACTCCAAGCAAATGATTTGGCTGAAAATCAATGGGTTGAATCAATAGGATGAACCAATTCGCCTTTAACCAACTGCTTTTTACTCCACCAACTTTATTTCAACAAATTCACCTGAAGTACTTAAATCAGACAGGAGGGGCTCAAGAGCAAAGAAAATCTTACAGGATGTTTTAATATGATGGAATGAATGAGAGAAATAAAGCTTAAATGCTCACTTGACAATCTAGAAAATCAAAAATTTATTTCTGGTAGCCCAGAGAAAAATTGTCTTATTCTCTTCTTCAAGACTTCCGCCCTACCCCCAAAATGGTATTTGCACAAGGGCATAAGTGAGCCAAGTAGAATGTACAGACAGTTTCATGGGGGAGGTAGGGAACAGTTTATTTTGCACATTAATCCACAACCATCAACTTAAAATTCTCTTTCACGTGTTTCCTCTTCCAGCCACCATGATCTTCTCTTCTTTTTCAACTTTCTCTCCTTTTTCAACTTTCTCTCCTTCAGGGATCAGTTTCCCTGGCTCTTGTCTCCAGCTCAGGATCTTCCCTGGGAACCCACCTTGCCACTCCTTTATTAAGCACAACAATTCCGCTCTGCCCCAGAACTCCTGCTTCCAACATGCACAATCACACCCTTCCGATACTCAGCATCAAAGTGAGCTGGGGGACCAGGATCCTCTCTCCTCAGAAGGGAGTGGCTGGAGATTTGTCAGTCACACACACACACACACACACACACACACACACACACAGACACAGTAATTTCTGCTGCGTTTTATTTCATGAAAAACTCTTTGTTAATCAGATACTCATTTACTGAGAGGTAAGAGAGCATCATAGTTAAGAATTTAAAATTCTAGAGCCTGAATTTGCAGCCCAGGTCTGCTGCTTTCTAACTGTGTAACAATGGACAAATTGCTTAAGTGCTGTAAGCCTCAGTTCCCCCAGCTGTTCTGGCATCTACCTTATAAGACTGTCATGAGGATGGAAGGAATTAATACACAGAATCCATGGCTGACATATAGTAGTCATCCAATAAACAGGAACTACCATTATTATTGAACAAGACCTTGTACTCATCAAGGAAAGTACACATTAATATTCATTCATCGATTCATTATTAAGCACCTACTATACGCCAGTTGCAGCAAGAAAGTGGAAGTGAAATGTGAACTACTTCCAACACAATTCCTGGCTGGTAGTCAATATGAGTGAAATAAAGTTGTAGAGTGAGTAAGGTGAGGATTACAAAGATGCTTAAGCCTTTAACTCAGTGTTTATTTAAATCAACTGGCATTTTACAAGCTAATATCTTTATTTTAAACAGCCTGCATGGCACTGCCTTTTGCCCTCGCATGAACCCCAGGTGGAAACTGGTGTAGAGGTGAGCTGGCCTGAGTACTTGAGGGCTCAGAGCTCTCCCTGTATGTAGCCCACTGCTGTATTATCTGCTAAGAGCAGTCAAGTGTTTCTGAAGCAGGGCCTGAGCAGGGGCTGCCCCCATTTTGAGGAAGTGGATTGTTACACTGCCTTTGTCTTGTCTTACGTCCTCCAGAGCATGAAGACCAACTTGACCAGCAATTCCACTTCCCATCAGTGGGGATATCTATAAGAAAGAAGGTCAACAAACATCAATTAGCCCTTCTTACATTCTGGTGCCTTACTGGGGTTGGGTGAAGTATGCAAGCCAAAAGGCTTTGGAAGTCTGAATCTCTAAGTTTCCTGCTGCAGTTGACTGGCCATCTTCCTGGCCATTGTACTTGTCATGCTCCTGCCTACCACAGGGCCTTTGCATAGGCTTTCCCCCCTTGCCCAGAACACTCTTCCCTCCTCTACTCACCTGGTCAATCCAATTCACCCCTCAGATCTTAGTAAAAGTGTTATTTCCTTGGGAAAAGCTTATCTGACTCCCCAACTCCCTATCAGTTCCCTGTGACTCCTAACTTTCCATCAGTTCCCATATTTTAAGTTCTCTGAGCATTTTGTAGCAGTTGTTACAATTTAAACTTTAAAGAACTTTATGGGACAATTCAAATGATATTGGCCTTCCTTTCCAAAGCAAAATATCCATTGTGACAGGGGCTATATCTGATTTGCTCACCCAGCAGCTAGGCTGGCACACAGGAGGCCCTTGCTAAACATGTGTTGAATGGATGACGGGATGAATAAATAAATGAATGAATGGTTTCCAGTTTAGACAGATCCCATCTATAGGATGCTGAACAGTTACCTTCTTCTCAACCTATATAATGGAGCTGTGTTATCTACTATGAGCAATGGATGGTATAGATGAGGTGACAACAGACACCAGTGCTTTCCACATTCTGACACTTTGCTTTCACTTGAGCATTTTTGATTGTTGGTGAGATTGGCAAGTCATCAATCACTTCCATCATGATATATCGTGTGTCCAGCTATGCCACTACCTCACAGTGTAATTCTGGGTAAATTAAATAACTCTGGGCCTCTCCATTTGAAAAATAAGAGAGCTGGAGTGCATGGTTCCCAAGGGCTCCTCCAGCCAATAGGAACCCTGTGGTTGTGTGACTGCAGACTCACTGGGAAGACGACTGCTACGGGCATGGTTGAGGTGCAAGACGAGAGGGTGGACAACCTTGAGTGTTTCACTGGGAACATAAGAGTGCAGGCAGGAGTTACGATCAAAGGCTGTAGGGGCAGACCCACTGGACCTGAACCTTGGTTTCTATACTTCCTAACTGCGTGACTATTGGGCATGTTAGTGAGTGACCCATTGAACCTCAGTTTCTTCATCCATAAAATGGGAATATCAATAATATCTACTTCATGGGGTTGTAGTGAGGATTAAAGAATTTAATATATATAAGATACAAAGTAACAATGTGCTCTTTAAAAAGCAACCAATGTTATCTTGCTTTTACAATGTGTAAGGTATCATTCCAAATGCTTTATATGCCTCGTCACAAACTCAAGACAACTCTATGAGGTAGTTAATATGATCATATTCATCTTACAGGCACAAAAACCGAGGCGAAAAGAGGCCGAGCATCTTGCTCAAGGTCAGTTATTAAATGATGGAGATGGAATTTCAACTCAAGCTGAGTTCAAGCACTCAGCAAGGTGTCTAGTATATAGTAAAGTGTCTAGTAAATGTTCGTTGTTTGTTTTACATGTGCCATTTCCATATTGAACAGTATCACCAAAAAGTCACAGAAAGGAATAAAAGTGAGAGAGGAGTGAAAGGTTGAGAACTCTTATGTGTTAAACTGGCCAAAGAATTTGAGAGCTGGAAGGGATCTAAATGATAGCCAAGTCTTTCATTTGTTAATTCAACTATTATCACTGAGCAGCAGCTGTGCCTGGCTACTGAGACACAGAGGTAAATGGGATATGGTCCCTACTCACAGGTGCAGGGGAGCTAGATAGACACATCAACCCAAGTACAAGGCACAAAGAGCTATAATAGATACATGTTCAAAGTCCTGGGGGAGCCAGCAGGAGGAATTAGCTAATTCTTTGGGGATTAGAGGAATTTTTTACGGAGGAGGGGGCATCCATGCTGGAATTTGAGGGCTGAATAGGAGCATACTAAGCAGAAAAAGAGGGTAAGCATTCCAGAATGATCCAAAGAGATAGCTTACAAAAGCCACGCATTGATATTTCTCTAACATGAAGCACTCTGTGTTGTAAAAATAATGAAATGAGTAACAATCAATGCATCAGTTATTAAATGATGGAGGTAGTATTTCAACCCAAGCTGAGTTTAAGCAGGATGGATCTCGGGTTTCTTAGTATCCAGCCCCATACTCCACACCCGCACCTTGCTCTTGTTCTGGTGAATTATTCTCTGGACTTCCCCAGAGTTCCTTTTCCAATCAACTTACTCTTCCGATAGGAGACCTCACAGGCTAGGCCTTGGGATCCAACAGGACAGATGCAGTCACAGCGTGATCCTGAGAAGACAAGGCAGAGAAAGTGTGAATCATGCCAGGTGGAGCAAAGAACTCCTGGAGCTCAGCCCTGCACATCACTGCAGTTCCATCAGGTTAAAACAGAGCACATATTTAGTTAAATAGCTTGCTAAGGGCAGGTTCAGTGCCAGGAGTACCTACTCCTTTCCTGAGGGCCTTTGCCATGAAGGGGTGTTTATTGCCATCCCTGGGAATACATAGAGTTTTTGAGGACAATTACTCATTAGCTGACATTTGACCCATTCTTAAATGCTTTCAGTGTCGGAAGCTACATTAGCCGTCACTGAGGCCAATTGTCATTGATGTTTAACTTCATCCCAAATAATTGCCTAGCCTAGGCTTGAATACCTCAAGGATGGGGAACTCATTACTCTTAGATGTCTCATCTGACTTTTGGCCAGTTCTGACTCCTTGGAAGTGATTCCCTATGCGAATTTGCAATCTGTCAAGGAACTTCTCATCTGAATCACAAGAAATCTCTTTACAGGATTGCCCACCATAGGTCAGGCCCTGCAAGCACCCCAGTCTCTGGCTCCATATTCTCCCTCACCTTCACTCTATAGCCTCAGGTGGGTCCAAGTTTCTGGGTCCAAATTTCACACAAGGCAAGGGAGAGTTCAGCAACCCTAGATTAAAATCTTGAGCTGATGAGCTGATTCCACTTGCTGCAGAACTAAACCTCACATAGGGGTCCTCGTGCTGATAACAGAACTTCTAGGCCGTATGCTCTCACTTATGTCTTCTCTGCTCATGTCCATCCTGTCCAAAGAGCCAGAGACATATTCCTTAATCCCAGTCTGGCAACTGGACTCTTTCTGCCTGAGAGTATGCCTTCTTCTTTGTCCCTTCCATTGAGCTAACTTCATTCACATGGGCTCTGCCTTGACTCCAGCTGGTTCCTGGGCTGGGATTTGCTGTAACCAGTTGCTCCTGATGCCCTATTTTGTGTGCTGGGCTGGCCTCTTTTTTAGAGTCTTGCTAACCTATCACAACAGGAGCATAAGATCCCAGGCTTTCACCCCTCCCAGTCTGCTCTGCCCACTGCAGTGACCCCAGGCATGTCTCTTGAGTTTAATAATCAAGTTCTAGTGGCCCATCCTTGCTGCTACCCACAAATCTTATTACATATTAGTCAGGACATGCGCAAAGGGCTTCTCCTACTCAGCCCAGGCCATCTTCTGGGTAGAGATACTCTGAGTCTATTCCCACTCCTTGCTGTGGACCACAGGGTCTCAGCCTGCTCCTGTCTTCAGCTTAATGATGCTGTCACCCACAGTAACCCTTGGGGCTAGAACCCAGGTATACTGACAGCCAGAGTAGTTTCTCCTGGTGGACTAAATTCTGACTTCTTGGTAAATAGAAGCAGGAAAATGGCTGGCCCCCAGCCTGCTTCAGATTATGGCTTCTACCAGGGACACTGGCTGCCTGAAAGTAGTACCTTTCAGGACAGGGACTCCATTTCCTTGACAGGGAGCACAGTGGCAGGAACTAACTTCCTTCTGGAACTCCTCCAGCGCCTGCTTCATATTCTGCTTCACTGTGCTGGAATAGGCAAAATCTGTGGCTGTCACTAGTTCGTACAAAGGCTCCACCTGGAAAGAGAAAAGGGCATTTATTTAAAGAGAAAAACATTTATCAAGTAGAAGTGTAAAGCAAAACTACAAAGGAATGGACCAGGATCAGTGCACAGAGACCACATGTGGGTTCCTATGAAACTAGATAGATCTCCCATCTTCTCTCTGCTTCCCCTTACCCGATATCCACAAATTAGCTTCCTCAAGTTCAGGTCAACAAACACTGAGAATGCTTACTAAGTGCTAGGCATTAAGCAAAGAAAAAAAACGGTAAGATAAAATCCCTGCTGTCAAGGAACTCAGAATTGAGAGAGACAGAGACAAACATACCAACAGATGGTTACCACATGGTGGTTACAGGCAAGAGCAGAAACTTGCAGAAAGAAGCAGGTGAGAGCAGAAAGGAGTGGATGGTTCATCTATCTTTGGTGGGGCAGAGAAGGTGATTTTCCAGCAGCTCTTTGGAAGGATTATAGGAGTACCGTCCCAACATCACTATGCCCTCCAAACCTATCAAAATCATGCCCATCCTGCAAGAGTCACCATCAGGAACCTTCCAGAGCTCCAAAGCTCACAGGACACCTTCCCTCCATTAATCACTCAAGATACTGTCTGCACTACTCATCTGAAACAAATCCCAGGTTTTTTACTGCTCCTTTATAGTCAATACTGTTTTTTTTTTTCTTTTTTTATGTGCAGAGTTCCTTTTTTTTTTTTTTTTTTTTTTTTTTTTCCTTTTCTGATTAGATTGTAAGCTCCTGAAGATCAGGGCAATGTCTCAGCTCTGTGTTTGGAGAGTCCAGCCCCCAGCTAAGTGAATATAGTGGCTGGATGGATGTAGGGGGATGGTAGGCCTCATTAAGGTGATGGCAGGAGGCATGGATGAGAGGATTTGGCTGTCAGAAGCATAGAGGAAGAATCAGCAGATGCTGTTCACTCGGTGGGCATGGCCATGTTTGAGAGGGAGATGTCACAGATAGATGTGGTATTGTTTGTGGGTTAGAAAAACCAGAGGCACAGACAGTCCAAATAAATAGTTTAAAATGTTCTATTCCTCTTGACTCAAATTGCAACTCCAGGGTCAGGTTCCTCTCCAGCTTTTGCTTGTGATTCTGCCCTAATCCTGCCCTGGAGAGTTTAGGGTATGTCTAAATGCAGGCAATCATGACTAATAGAAGCCTCCCTTGGGAAGAAAATTGCTTCCATTTCTTAATGCATCTGACGCTGACCTTCGCTCCAGTGGGCAAAGCAAGGCCCCTTGGTGGTCCCATTGTCTCACCATTTTGTGGTCAATGAATTGATCCAGAGGCTATTTACAGAACCATCCAACCTGCTGGCCACACAAGCGATGGGGGTGGGAGTTTGGAGACAGAAAGAGAGGAGCTTGCTTTACACCAATGAAGAGCTCCTCCAATAATCTGATTTTGCTCCGGAAGCACCTTAAAAGGCTGCCATTAACCACAAAGGCATTTTCCTACCAGCACTGAGATTTGCTGCAGGAGACAGAGGAAATCAGAGGCCAAACTGGAATGAACCTTCCATATGTACTATGTCCTGGGAGCTGTGTGGAGGTCTACAAATATGATCCTACTTCGTCCTCACAAACTCGCAATTATCAGCCCCATTTTCAGGTGAGGCTAAGTAATTTGATCAATTCACAATATGGTTTTATCAGAATTCGGTTCCCAAACCTGTGTTTTCCTCCTACTTCACTGTGATTATTGATAAAAATGGCTTGATTATTCCCATTTACAGTCTCCCTCCTAGGCTTCTCCAAATTTTGCAAGCTATGGTTTGACTTGCAGCTTAACAGCAACTCCTCAAGACTCCAAATTTCCTTTTTAAACTTAATATAGCACATTCATCTGTTATTTGATTTGCTCCTCATTTTTTCCTGTCTTTTTTCTTCTCTCCTTTTGCTCCTCCCTCCTTACCTTTTGTCCTCCTTTTCTCTTTCTCTTTCTTTCCCACCTCTCCCCCAAATACACAATTCTAACCACTCACATTGATCATTGAATCCTTAGCACACCTGCCCTTGTGAAAATTTTCTTCTATCATATTGCTGCAAAGAATTGGTGAGCACCGACTAAACTCTACACAAGTTTCTATACTAAACCTTGGTGTTCTTAGCGATAACAAATAATTATTACCATAGCTAGCATTTATTAGGTGCTGAATTAAATACTTCACATACATTATCTAACTTAATCTTTACGACAATCTCATGAGGTCGTTAGTCTTTTGTTTCCTTCTTGTACAGGTGAAAAAGCTGAGGCACAGAGACATTAAGTAGATTCACAAAAGTCACAAAGCTAGTGAGTGGTGGAAAAAGGATGTGACCTGTTAACACTGTGGTCTGTTCCTTTCAGTGTATATTTTTGGGGAGATAGATGGACCTATCCAAAGGATGAATAGGTAACTATTTACACCAAATTGGTGGCAAAAGGGCAATTTTATATCTCACTTTCTTCACTTATCATCAGAATATGAGCATTTTCCCACATGATTCCATCGTCTTTGATAAAATGGCTTCTCACAGCTTCAGAGTATCCTTCTATATGGATGAGCCACAATGTATTCAACTCTTCTTCTATTCTTGAGCCTTTAGGACTCAAGAGTTTCCTTTCTTTCTTTTCCGTTTTGCTACTTCAAATAACAAACGAAGACATGCCTTTACACATACATCTTTACCAACTTGTCAAATTATTTCTTTAGTACATTTTTGCATTGGGGGTTGTTGGATGAAAAGCTATAAGCATTTTTAATATATTGGATATATCCACTTAAATTCTGTTCCTAAAGAATTGTATCAGATTATATTCCCATCCTACTTGACAGAAATATCCATCTCATCACAGTCAATTCCAGTGAGTATTGTAGACTTTTAATCACTGTCCATTTAATAGGTAGAATATAATATTGTAGTTACTTTAATTTTTATTTTTTATGATTACAGAAGTTAAACATTTTGTATCTTTATAAACCAACTGAGAAGTGTTCATCTCCTTTGAGATGTCTCTTTCTTCAAAACTATCTTTCCTTACATATTAAGGATCACATTTGTGGTAAAATTTTTTTTGATGTGTTATCAGCCATTTAGTTATATTCGAGGGTTTTCTTTGTTTTTTCTTTTTCTTTTTTCTTTTTTTTTTTTTTTTTTTGGAGACAGAGCCTTGCTCTGTCACCCAGGCTGGAGTGCAATGGCCCCATCTCAGCTCACTGCAACCTCCACTTCCCGGGTTCAAGAGATTCTCCTGCCTCAGCCTCCCGAGTAGCTGGATTACATGTACCCGCCACCAAACCCAGCTAATTTTTCTATTTTTAGTAGAAATGGTTTTCACCATGTTGGCCAGGCTGGTCTTGAACTCCTGACCTCACGTCATCCACCCTCCTTGGCCTCTCACAGTGCTGGGATTACAGGTGTGAACCACTGCACCTGCCGGATTTTCCTTTTTGAAATTCAGAATTTATTTTAGCAGGTGAGCTTTGTTGGTCCAAATCCAACATTGTCTCTCCAGGCATATGCTGCCACAACATTTATATTTTAAGCGCTCTCTGGACCAGAGTAATTTGCTTTGAGAAAATCTTTGAATAATTTGCTTTGAGAAAGGTATGAGGGTCATTATGACAGTTTATTAAATACTTCAGCTTCTTTTCTTTCTGGGCACATGGTAAGGCTGCCATTCTTGCTCTCTTTGAAGGCAGGTTTGCAACGTGACTTGTTTTAACCAGTGACAGGTGAGAAGAGAGTGTCACTTCAAGGTCAAGGCTTTCCAAACAAAGTGAGGTGACTTGTCCCACTCTTTTATTATCACTGCTATGGTGATCTTGGGAGCACATAGCAAGATGCAGCCCCATCATCTGGATCTGTGAGGAACTACATGGAGCAAATGCCCCTTGCCAACACACTTTGGACATATGTGATTGAGAAACAAGCTTTGTGGTACCAAGCTACTGAAATGTGGAGATTGTTTCTCTGCATCATGACCTAGGCTATCCTGATCTCTGTGTGAGCACCATTCATTACCATATTTTTTCCCTTCTGCCCTGGGCGATGCCAGTGATTCATACAATGGCTTCTCCACCAGCATAGGACCCAGCCCACAACCTAACTATCCTGACTAGCATAGAAATGTACATGGATGACAGACTTTGTGACTAGGATTACCAGTTAAAGACAGGACATTCAGTTATATTTTAATATGAGATTAAAAAACAAATATATATATTTTTAGTTTAAGTATACCCCATGTGATATTTGGGAGATACTTACTCTAAAAAATTATTCCTTATTTATCTGAAATTCAAATTTAACTGAACTTTCTGTGTTTTCATTTGCAAAATCTAGCAACCTTTTATGTGACTCCTTTACTATCTAAAATCTCTTTGGAATTCTTCACCCATTAATGACCATTTCACTAGGCCACAAGTTTTTCCTTCAAGACTCCACAGTTGTTGCTCCATTTTCTTCAAGCATTTCACACTGCAAAGAATTCTAGGGCCAGTTTAACTTTTATTCCTGTAGGATATATTTGTTCCTAAAAGTAAACACTTTCACCAGGATGTGTTTTGGTTTTGTTTGTTTAGTTTTCAGTACTTTGGCTTAGTTTTCAATGAGCTGTTCATTCTGCATTATCAGCTCAGGGAAGATTCTCTTCTTATGTTTTTGATTAATGTGTTTTCACATTTAATCTTGTCTCATTGTTAGGAAGAAGTCTCTGTGTTTTAAGCTTTCTACTCCTGTACTCTCTGTCCATCATATTTCTTTTCTGTCATTGTTTTAATCTCCCTATCTCTTGCTTCTGCATTATAAGAACATGTTTATAACACCTTCCACATCACTGTCTCAATTTTCTGCAATGTCAGTTCTGTCCTTTATAGCTTCCAATGTGGGCTTTAATTCTGCTATTGTATGTTTGGTTTCCTGTATTCAGTCACTTGCTTTTTCACCTGATTAGTGTCTAAACACCTCAACTTTTATTTCATAAATTCTTCTTTTCCTTGAATTTTATGATAATCACAGAAAATGTATTCTAAAATTTACTTCTATTTTTCTGTGTTTTTAGACATCATGATTTCCTATAGCATGAACATAATTTCAATCTTTTGTGTTCAAAAATATCTTTTTATGTTCATTGCTGTCTCTTAAGTCTTCTTTGAACAAAGAGCTAACTATGTGTAAAGTTTACCACTAAACATTAAGAATGGGTTCCTCTGTGGTCTCCTTCCCTGCCTACCTGCTTCTATAGAAATCATGTTTTAGGCCTTGATCTTGAAGACTGGTTTACATAATTAAGCCTTGGCTGAAACTATTGCCTCTAGAAATTGCTTGTCTACTGGGCTCTGCTGTCCTGAAATCAATTGCCAGTCCAGCTACCTGGTAAGCTGGCTTTGCGGAGACGAATTTTCTGACATAATGTGAAGCCATCTGCAGTTTTCTCTTGCCAGAAAAAAATGCATGTGAGAGTGGCATGCCCAGAGTGTATATTTCCAACTCAGGGTGGGAAGGTACAGAGGTGTGTGAAAACCTTCAACACTCCTGCCTCTTCCACTCCTGCAACACACCCAAAACATCTCTGATTCTCCAACACATCCCACATCACATCACATGCTTGGCATTTGACATTCCCAGTGCCCAGGTAGGCACATTCAACTGATCTGAGTAACCAGGGCATTCCTCTTGTTCTCAGTTTTTTAAAAAAGATTCAGGTAAGATATTTCAGGAAAAAGAGATAAAGGCTAGGGATCTATTTTCCCTTGAACTCTGTTCTCTCCCATGATGAGCTGTGATGCCCACCAATGTCATCATGGCATCAGCCAAGCCCAGATTTCTCAGGAGCTCCTGCAGCTCAGCTGATTTTATCCTTCTCATGTTTGCCAGCAACTGTACCCTAAGTGCCACTGCTGAATAAGTGCAAAGGAGAGGGTTTGAATGGCAGCCTTCTTGTTCTGCAGAAACTATGCATTTGACATGCAAATAAAGAAATCACCCAGACTGGGGACTGCAGAGTCTCTCATCAGAGGTCCAGCCCCTCAACCCTCTACCTTGATTGCAAGGTGGGATCTCCAGCGGGTGGGTACTGGCACATAATGACTATACAGACACTGGCAAGAAGAGCATGGTGTTAAGTTGTGCTATGGGCACCATGCAGAAGTACCCACAGACAAGGGCCTACCATCGCTGACATGTATGACAGTCCTGGTCTAACAAACATCTTTTTAGTTTAACATTGTAAATCTCCTCTAGTTGGGGTGACAGGTGGTTAAGATCATTATTTTTTATTCACCAAACCCACAGGAAAGTCTAGAGGGGAGGGAAGAAGTCAGTCTTTTGTTTGAACCTAATAGACTCTTGAGCAGCCAAAAATGGATACAACCTCCCTAGCCCTTGATTTTTCTCAATCACAACATGGAGATAAGAATAATTAATTTGCAGACCAGTATGGGGATTAAATAAAATAACATTTCTAAATGTTAGACGAAAAAACATTTATAAAGAGGGTCATGAATATATTAAGTGCTCAAGACATGTTAGTTGTTGTGATGTCTTATCCTGTCCTGTAAAATAGTTATGTGTGCGTATATCTTACTGTCCCTCATAGATTGTGTGTTTTATCCTTGCATCTTCCTCTATTTTTCCCTAGTACCTTACTTCCTGTAGCATAGCAGGAATTTAGCAACTATTTGTTGGTTGAATGCATAATGTTTAACGAATAAATAACTAAATGAGTGATTCTCTAGTGAAATAAAAGGAACATGAATTTAATTTATTAAATTTTAATGAAATTAATATTTCTTTTATTTCACTAGAGAGGCCAGAGGCCAGGAACAGTGGCTCACACCTGTAATCCCAGCACTTTGGGAGGCAAAAGTGGGAGGATCACTTGAGGTCAGGAGTTCAAGACCAACCTGGGCAACATAGCAAGACCCCATCTCTAAAAGAAAAAAATTAAAATTAGCCAGGTGTGGTGACATGCACCTGTAACCCCAGCTACTTGGGAGGTTGAGGCAGGAGGATCACTTGAGCCTAGGAGTTGGAGGCTGCAGTCAGCCAAGATCATGCCACTGAACCCCAGTCTGGGCAACAGAGCAAGACCCTGTCTCTGAAAAAGAAGAAGAAGAAGGAGCAAGCTAGAATTAGAAGCTGATTGTTAGTTTCTTTTAGTAACTTGGGGCCCAAGTGAGAGGGAGTCAAGGGTCTCTAGGTAGTACTGAGCAATGTATTATAATTTATTTATTTCAAATATATTTTCTACTATTGTATATGTGTCTCAAAATTAGGGCCTGGGTCTTAGTGATCTCTGCATTTTATACCTTGGCTTATGGTAGGTCCTCAGAAGCTATTTTCCGGGTGGAGGAAAGGATGGTAGAGCAGCATTGTGTACCTTAATTTTGATGATGGCTGGGTTGTACTGCACAGCGTCTCCCCACTCCTGCATCAGGTCCGCCGTCGGCAGCTCCTGGTACGCCAGGGTGGTGATGTGCTCACTTGCCCCTCCTCGTACCAGGACCACCAAGTCCTCCACCATGGTGTCCCTCTTGTTTCTGTCTGGAATGGACACAGAGAGCTAGCAGGTCACAGAGGATACCCTTCTGCCCCCTAGAATTTACTGCAACCCAACCAACAATTTGGGTACATCATATTCACTGAGCTTGTCTGAGAGATGTGGGTAGACCAGACACTTCCTTGCCCACAGGGCAGTCATGGTGCATGGGGCAAAGGGAAACTCACCCATCCACAGGCAACACAAATTGAGGGCAGGACAAGAAAAAGACATTTATCTTGAGCAACTGTAAGTGCTAGTTACTGAGTAAGTTTATGGAAGATAGATGATAGCTAGATTAGATAGATAGATAAAGAGCTAATAGGTAGGTAGATAGGTAGATAATAGACTGGCAAATAGGTAGGTAGATAGGAGAGTAGATAGGAAGATAGATGATAGATAAGTAGGTAGATAGGTCATAGGAGATAGATAATAGATTGGTAGAAAGATAGATAGATAATAGATAGTAGATAGATAGATAGGTAATAGAGAGACACACAGAGAAGTAGATGGATAGATAGAGAGATAAGGTATGATATTTTCTTTTACCAGACAGCAATTTTAGGAGCCCAGCATTATTAGCTCTACTTCACAAATTATGAAACTCATACCTGGAATTGTTAAGTGACTTGCCAAGGCCCACACAGCTAGTAGCTGATAAAGATAAATTTTAAACAAGGTCTGTCTGGTTTTATAGCCACTGTTCCTTGGTCAAATAACTTTCCTCTCCCCAAACTGACTCCTGTAGGTAGGGTGTAGTGGAGCTCACCTGGGGGAAACTGGGTTCATCCTCTCCTCCACTCACCCTGCACACCTTGACCAGGCATGAGTCCAGCTATGACTTTGTCTAGCCTTGTGGTTTTGAACATATTATTTATACAGTATGAGATTTCTTTTTTGTTCTCATCTGCAAAGTGGATACTCTGCATCCATGTAAAGAATAAATGGTATATTAACAGCTAATAATTATTGATTATTTATGTGTCAGTCACTAATCTAAGTGCTATACATGTATGAATGCATTTAATCTTCACTACAAAATAGTAGCTATATAATCCTCACTATGCACATAAGAAATCGGAGGGAGATGAAGGTACTTACCAGACAGTCCTGTCCAGGCCTTACGTTGTCTCACTTCTTTGTGTGAGATGACAATTGTGGGAAAATTTATAAAGGCTGTGCTAAGCATGTAGTAGACACTTACTAAACAGTGGCCACGATAAAGCAATTATTATTTTGACTTATAGAGTTGCCCAGAAAGCCCTCAAACATATCAGTGAGTTATTTCCATTCTAATGTGTCTATGTCCCCAGTGCCAAAAGAACTGGTGTAAAACAGCCCAGCATGGTGGCTCACGCCTGTAATCCCAGCAGTTTGGGAGGCCAAGGTGGGCAGATCACTTGAGGTCAGGAGTTTGAGACCAGCCTGGCCAACATGGTGAAACCCTGTCTCTACTAGAAATACAAATATTAGCCAGGCGTGGTGGTGGGCGCCTGTAGTCCCAGCTTTTGGGAGGCTGAGGCAGAAGAATCCCTTGAACCTGGGAGGCGGAGGTTGCAGTGAGCTGAGATCATGCCACTGTACTCCAGCCTGGGTGACAGAGTGAGACTCCATCTCAAACAAAAAAAAACAAAAAAGAACTGGTGTAAAACAGCTCCTCAAGTCTGAGCCTGCAACACCTGAGCAGCATTAAAAAGTAGGGGGCGTCTCCACCAGGCATGGTGGTTCATGCCTGTAATTTCAGCACTTTGGGGTGCCAAGGCTTGTAGACGGCTTAAGCCCAAGAGTTTGAGACCAGCCTGGGCAACATGGCAAAACCCGTCTCTATAAAAAATTAAATAATAATAATAATTAGCCGAGCATGGTGGCATGCACCTGTAGTCCCAGCTACTCAGGAGGCTGAGGTGAGAGGATTGCCTGAGCCCAGAAGGTGGAGACTGCAGTGAGCTGAGATCACGCCATTGCACTCCAGCCTGGGCAACAGAGTAAGACTCTGTCTCAAAAAAAAAAAAAAAAAAAAAAAAATGCTGGGGAAGGGGAAGGGGAGGAGTCTTCATCTATGGCCAACAGGAGTATAAACTGGTGCAGTCATTTTAGGAAACAGCTTAGCATCATCTAGTCAAATAGAAAAAGCGCACCCTCTAAAACCCAGCAGTTCTAGTCCTATGTGTACTCCCTGGAAAGAGCCTTGTACGTGTGTACCAGATAACTATGTAAGATGTTCAGCATTGATTATAATTGCTTGAAAGAGGAGATAAAACAAGTGTTCATCAATAGTAGAATGGACAAAGAAAAAGTGGTATATTCAACAAAATAGTACGCAGTGATAGAAGTGAACTAACTATAGTTATACACAAAAACATTATGTTGAATGGAAAACACAGGACTGGAAGGATTATAGTCCATCCATATAAAGCTCAAAAATAAGCAACATTAAGTAATGTTAGTTGGCGATATGTTAGGTGGTAAAACTATAAAAAACAGAAGGACATACTTGGCATAGAAGTTGGGATAGTATTTGTCTCAAAAAGGGAGGGAGATGTAATCACTGGAAGCACTAGGAGGATAAACATTGTAAGTGTGGAAGTCACAAGCCCCTGTCACTCACCTTTTATTTCATTCAGAATACCTCTGCATTTGCCTATGGACACACCCAGCTTGACATAGACCTCTTTAATGGCACCACCAATTTTAAAATCATTTTTGGCACAGGCGTGGACGTTGTTAAGAGTATAATCTGAAGAAAGCAAGGAAAAAAGTCCATGACATAAAACATAATTCATTCTGTCCCTTTTCGTATGATCGAGTCCAGAGGCCTAGCCCTTGTTGGATGTCACAAGGACTCAGGTTCAAATAAATAGGTCACCAGTCTGATAACAAGAAATGCAGGCAGCAACTGGCACCAGGGCAGAGACCTCGTAGAGCTCAGACCCAACTTCCCCTCTCAGCCTCCCCGCAATGCTCTCTGAGGACTTTTGCTGACTTTGAAAGAGGGGAAGTGCTCAGAGTCATTTTCTAAAAATTTGGTCTTATTGATTCTCTAGGGATAGATCCAGTGAGTACAGAGACTGTTACAATCTGCCTGCCCTCCCTGACCCACTCTTCTCCAATCTTTGATAAAGTAGAAAAAGTGTGTTAGTTAGTTGAGAAAATGTATATAAAAAGTAAGGCATAGTATCTGGCAAAGAGGAGAGGCAAATTTCCCTGATTTCTTCTTCATTTTTGGACTGTTTCCTACTTCTTCCTCCCTAATTCTCCCTGAGGTATCCTCCTTCCCTGGTCTTGCTGAAATTCCAGACGTGACTTATAAGCACCTCTCTGAGCACTCTGAGGCCAGTTCAGGGAGAAAAGAGCAACTTTGACCACCAGGGCTGTCTAGCAATGTTGGTGTAGATCAGTTTTTCCCAAAGTGCATTTCTTGAAACATGAATCCCATGAGATGGTAGCAGATGTTATGAGAAAAGGAACTTCTGTGGTCAAGAAAGTATGACAGATATTGCATCAAAATAGGTAGAGAGGTCATTTTATTGGAGTATATTTGTGAAACTTTGAGAGTGGAATCTATTATGTGTTTTCCCAACTTATTTAATTATTAAGCCCTTTTATGGGAAGCAGTTTGAGGAACAGTGGAAAGCACTTTTGAGATCATTTTTATGCAGGAAGGTATCTCTGATTTTGACAAGACTGAGGCCACACTGTATAAATTTACATTGTGTACCATGAGTCGTCTTGCAAGTACATGGACTGGTAATCAAGCCCTGCTCTGCCACTGCAATCTGTGTGACCTACAGCAGTTCACTTAACCCAACAAGTGCCATGTCATAGGAAAGGATATTGGGTTGGAAAGCAGCAGACTTGTAGTTGACTAGAGTTGGAAAGAGCTGGGATATCTGTATGAAGATGAATTATAAGGGAGGGGTGGGGGTGGAATATTAGTTTGGAGGCCACAGTAATAATCTGAGACCTTGCTATGTAAAGTATGGTCTATCAGCCAGCAGCATCAGGATCACTCCAAAGCTTGTTAGAAATGCACTCTCAGGTCTCACTCCAAACCCACTGAATCAGAATCTACCTCCTCCAAGATTCATACTTGATTCACATTCACATTAAACTTTGAATGTGAAGGTCTGGTCATGGGATGAGGCTACGGTGGTAATAGGAAAAATAGGAAATATAATTTGGAGGCAGAGCTGATGGATTTTAAGAAAAGGAAAAACAATAGATTTGAAGAAAAGAAAAATAATCAAGGTTGACTGCTAGTTTTATGACTTGAGCCACTGGTTGGATGGTGGAACCATTTCTGAAATGTGGATGACTAAAGAAGAAACGTATTGGAGAAAGAAAGTCAAAAGTTCTCTTTGGGCACATGTTCAGCTGATGAGGGTTGTTACACATTCACATGGAGACATCAAAGAAACATTTCAACATAAACTCTTGGGTGCAGGAAGAGATCCAGGATGGATTCAGGAAGAGATCCAGGAGTTATCTGCATGCTGAAGGTATTTAGAACCATGGGATTGGATACAACTTCATAGAGAGAAGAGCTGTAGAAAAGAGAATGGCCTAAGGAGTTAGGAAGAAGAGGACTGACATTGTCAATCAAAAAGAGGAGGAAGAGAAATCTGCAAATGACACTGTGAAGGTGTAGCCAGGAAGGTAGAAAGAAAACTACAAGTTCGACTTAGGACGCTTTCCCCAGCTTTTAGGAAAGCCATGGTCCCTTGGGCAGTGTACCTCCTCTCTCCATGGCCTCTTTGTTCATAACGAGGGTGTATTCATAAATGCCCCCAAGCACGGCCTCTGTGATGTAGTGGGTCCCAAAATCACGGAAGAGATCTCTGTATTCCCCGTAGCTGTACTCCAGGGGCAGCCGCTTAACTCTCTGAAGGAACTCGTAATGGAGCATGAGGCTTCTGGGTTTCAGCTTGTAATGTGCTACTTCAAGGTCAGAGCGTGCATGCAGAAATACACTTTTCTAAATGAAATACCAACATGGGAAAACCAGACCTTTAAAGTTAGGAATCTGGAACGAGAAGATGAACTTTACAAATACCAGCCGATGTTCTTGGACCGGGGTCATCACTCTTATGATTCCTTTAGGATACTTGAGAGAAGACAGCCTCTTTGACAAGCTTTCAATGCTCATAAATATTCTGACATCCTGTTCAGCTTGGAAGAGCTTGCTCTTAACTCACCTCTTTACTGTAGAGAATAAGGACTGGGAAGGGTAACAGAAGCAGGCATGGCAGGGAGCAGCTGGAGGGCATGGGACCTCTCTGATGGGACCTCTCTGATGGGACATAGGATTTGCTAACCTGCAAAAGTGCCCGCTTTGCTGATACCTTGTAAATTCTGAAAAAAAGCCACACAAGAAAGAGTAAAAGTGGTGCTTTAGGAAAACCAGCAATGACAGCGTATGGCAGGAGTCAGCAAAATACAAGCCTCATACCAAACCCAGTGCCTGTACTTGTAAATGAAGTTTTATTGGAACACAACTGCATCCATTTATTTACATATGGTTTACAACTGGTGTCACACTCCAATGGCAGCGTTGAATAGTTGCAACAGAGACCTTGCAGTCTCACAAAGCCTAAAATAATTTATTATCTGGCCCTTTACAGAAAAAGTTTGGTGACTCTCCATGTATGGAATAGACTGAAAGCTGGTGATGCCTGATGAAGTATAAACATCTAGAAAGTGTTAGTACAACCCTAGGTGAGCATTCCCTATACTATTGTACAGGAAGAGAAAAAGTGAAAGGTGGCAAACGCCTGTGAGATATGTTCTGCCTAATCCTAAATCCTTCAGCTCAACAAAGCCATGCCAACGCTGGTGCCTATTGCCCTGGGGCCTCATTTTGTCTCCTAGCTTGCTCTCGCCCCATTCTAGTCCTGCCTCAGTGACCTATGACCCTCTTCCTTCTCCCTTACCCTTCCTAAATAAGCAGTCACTAGGTACTCTTCATTATTTTTCTGAATATTTTAGGTTGCATCTCCTTTTGCTTGCATCATTATAAAAGCCTCCTCCCTAATCTCCTTCCTTTCTCTAACCTCCTTCAATGCCCCAATCAGAGTTGACACCCTAAAATTCAGATCGTATTATGACAATGCTTCTCTTAGCTTAAAGCAAAACCTTGCATGGCTTGCTGTTGCCTTCAGAATAAAATCAGCTCCCTTACTCTGAGTGTAAGACCATCACAATTTGTCCTCCAGTAGCCTCTCTGGCTTCAGCTTCTACACCCCTGAAGTTTTCCTCTCCATACTTTGCTACTTTCTACCAACCACGTATGTCAGCATTCATCCAATTTTCACTGTTCCCCAGGCCTGCCATTCTCTTTCATATTATTTTGCACATGCTGTTCCTTCTCCCTGAAATGTTATTTTCTCTCTTTTCTGCCTGACACATAACTACGTATCTTTTAAATCTCTGCTTTGCCATTGCCTCCAATTTGATACCAACCTGAAGGTCCCAGACACACCCTGGCACTCCCTTTTCTAAGACTGCATTGTACTTGCTTGCATTTCCTTTATAGCATATACCATGTTGTATTATAACTGATATAATTAAGAATAATACGGCCGGGAGCAGTGGCTGACGCTTGTAATCCCAGCACTTTCGGAGGCCAAGGCAGGCAGATCTCAAGGTCAGGAGATCAAGACCATCCTGACTAACATGGTGAAACTCTGTCTCTACTAAAAATACAACAAAATTAGCCAAGCAGGTGGCACATGCCTGTAGTCCCAGCTGCTCGGGAGGCTGAGGCAGGAGAATCACTTGAACCTGGGAGGTGGAGGTTGAAGGGAGTCGAGATCATGCCACTACACTCCAGCCTGGGTGACAGAGCAAGACTCTGTCTCCACACACACAAATAATAATAATAATAATAATAATAATAATAATATACTGGCTTTCATGTTTGCTGCTCCTACTATACTGTGAACATGAAGGCAAGAATATTATCCTAGAGACTACAGATCCCTATTCTGTCTTTAGGATAGAGCCTGGCCCAATGTTAGCATCCTATAACTGGCAATTTGAATCAGGGAGCTGGAAGGCAGAGAAGGAGAGAAGGAAAAGGGGAGGGAGTAAGCAATAGGAAGCAGATGATATAATCAGATTAGCATCATAGAAACATTTCTTCATGCATGTGAAGGGGCAAGCTAGGAGACAGAGAAACTATTTAGTTGGGCACAGTAAGAGATGAAAGAACCTGGGTTAATTAAGAGGTAATAGAAGTTAGTGTAAACAAATGTTGAAGAGTAATACTGAAGGATTTGGTAATCAACAGATGTGGACATGAAGCAGAAGTGAGAGCCAGACATGATTCTGGCTCAGTTCTTAGCCTGGAAAAGTAGAGAGAAATATGCCATTAACATCCATTGAAAATTTAGGAAGAAGACATTGCCTTGGAGTGTCAGCACGATGCCCAGGTGAGATGCTCAGAAGAGTGGATAGGGAAGGTCTGAAGTTTAACCGAGAGGTTAGAAGCAGTGATGAAGGCTCATAGCTTATCCCAGTAAAAGAGGAAGTGAGTTGAAGACGGCACCCAGGGGATATTGGAGAGTACCTAGAGAAGAGGGCCATGAATTAAATAAAGGACAGATGGGAATATTAGACCCAGGAAGGAAGCTGATAAGGAGCAGAAAGAAAGCAGGAGAAACAGGAGGGCAATGGTTTGGTCATCTCCACCAAGCACCCTAAGAAGTCAGAGAAGAGGTCTTGGGTGACATTGCAGAGAGGAATTTCAGCCAGATGTCTGGGATAAAAGTCAAATTCCTGTGGGTTGAAAAGTCTCCAAAGAAATTCTAGTCTTCAAAGGTACATCTTAAGCTTATTGAAAACCTGAGGGAAAAGTGTATTAGAAAATGAAAGAAAATAATTATAGAAGGTTATCTCTGCTTGGTCTCTTCAAAAAGTAAGTTAGCTATTTTTTTTTTTTGAGAAGATTTCAAGACAACAGAAAGATAATCGGTTGTTAGAACTGGTAGTAATGTGGAATATAGACACATCTGAGGGCATGTCATTTCAAAAGGATCCATAGGCTATAGCTGGAATGTCCCCTCCAAAACTCATGTTGAAATTTAATTGCCATTGTAACAGTTTTGAAAGGAGGCACCTTTATGAGGTTATTATGTCATGAGGGTTCTGCCCTAATGAATAGTTTAATGCTGTTGTTTCAGGAGAGGGCTAGTCATCATGGGAGTGGGCTCCTGATAAAAGAACGAAGTTCAGCCCTCTTATGTACTTCCTCACCATGTGATGCCTTCTACCATGTTACGATGCAGCAAGAAGGCCCTCACCAGATGTGGCCCCTTGATCTTGGACTTCCCAGCCTCCAGAAATGTGAGCCAAGTAAATGTCTTTTCTTTATAAATTATTCATTCTGTGGTGTTCTGTCACAACAGCAGAAAATGGAGTAAGACAACATATACGTTTAAAAGCAACAAAGACATACTTACAGTATGAGAGAATCGTTTGGTTCTCCTAATATAATGTTTGCCTCGATCACTTTGGCTGCTGACACCAAGTTCAAATATTCCAGGTATTTTAAAACCAAAACTGAAACCAGAACTGCTTGCTGCTTTCTCTATGACATTGTGTTCAAAATCTGAGTACGATTCATATTCTTTCAACGTAAATTCGTATTTGCCTTGGGTCTGAAGAAGAAAAAAAAAGTGTTTTTTATTTCATTTGACTCAAATCAGTTCAATACCAGTGAGCAGGCAGCCACTCTACTCCTACTATGTGCTGGATACTGAATTAGATGCTCTGGATACAGAAAAACCAGGGCCAATTTGTGTCCCCACCTCAGGACTTTTGGTTCAGTAGTAAAGACAGACCTGATCGATACCTTGGGTGGAAACTTAGAGGTTGGTTTTGATTTGGATTACAACTGGCAAAAATGCAGGGGAACATTCTGGGCTGTGGGCTCAGCTTAATTAAAAGCATGGAGGTGGGAAAGGGCAGGGTGTGCCCCAGGAACTGCAAGGATAGCAGTACAGTTCAATGAGAAATTGAAACAGTGAGGAGAAAAGGGGGATATTGCAAGAGGATGTTCTGGTGTCAAAATAGGCTTTTGAATTACTTGTCCTGAAATCTGGGCTTAATTCAAATACGACCCAGCAGAGGAAGTAGATCAAGCCTCAGGAAGATGACTTGGGACAGCCTGGTGGTTGAATTGGAAGGGAGAAATTTGGAGTCAGAGGGACAAATCCATGTGGAGGCTGTATGAGCAGTGCAGGTGATGGTTGATGAGGGTCTGGTCTAAGGCAGTGGCTGGAGGATCAAGTGACAAAGGTAGGAAAGTGCCTTAGAGAGAACTTAGGAGAGCCCTTTGCTCGAAAACCAGTGTTCACGGCTTTGTGTGTAGGGGAACTGCCAAGGGTACTGCCTCGGGGGCCCTGGAGTGACCAGTCTCAAGTCACCTCCCTGCCCACAGTTCCCATCGGCTTCTGGATGCCTGCAATTCCCAGAGGAGGGTGCAACAGCTCAGCTGCTACAAGGGGAAGGAGGAGCAGTTCAGACATGGTCTGCAGAGTGGCCGCTGAGATGCGCTGCATGTCTGCTCTTTCCTAGTCGGATGACTTTGGACAATTGCCTTGACCTCTCCATGCCTCAGTTTCTTCATGTGTAAAATGGAGGCGATAATGGTCCCTTTCATCAGGCTTGTTCTGAGGATTGGGCTTATACTGGTAAATCACAGCATGGCACCTGGCACAGCGCTCAAAGAATGTTGGCATGGAGAGCGGAGAGTTTACCACGTATGTCCTGCCTGAATTAGGATCCACTTTCACTTGGATGGTAATGGCTGCTCTGAAATCCTCCCTTGAAAGTAGAGGTTTTGTGGATGGCACTGGACACCCTGATAGAGAGTGTGTTTGGCGCTAAACTAAATTTGTTTTTTCTTGGCTAAAAAGTGTGTTGGGGAGGAAGGGAAGGAGGATTAAGAAGGAGCTAGCCTTCAAAATGGTGCAATATATACATTTTAAAGACAGGATCTTGCTTTGTCACCAAGCTGGAGTGCAGTGGTACGACCTTGACTCGCTGTAGCCTCAACCTCCTGGGCTCAAGCGATCCTCCTGCCTCAGCCTCCTGAGTAGCTGGGACTATAGACATGCACCACCACACCCGGCTAGAAAAAAGGGTGCAATTTTGGAAGTGGAAATTACTGTCAAGATCCTCTAGTTCCGTCCACCAATTTCACAGATGAGAAAACTGAGGCCCAGAGTGGAAAAGGAACTTAACCTAAGGTAAAATTGGGACCTGTGGCAGAGCCAGTCCTGGCACCCAGTGTGTTCCCATCAGATCTCAAGTGTGTGTGTCCTACGGGCTATTTTAAACCCCACTGTCTGTGAGATGTGTTTCTAAGTTTGTACATTAATCATAATAGGGACTTACATTGGTAGAGCGCTTCATAAAATGCTTAGAACAACGCCTGCTTTTAATAGGCAGGGATTTGATAAGAATGCAATAACAGCAGCAACAAGAGTTAACATTTTCTGTGGACTCACCATTAAGCCAGGCGCTGTGCTAAATACTTACACACATTATCTCACTAATCCCCTCCCTGCAGGGTAGAACCTCCATAACTCCCAATTTAAAGATAGGAAAACAGAGGCTCTTAGCCTTTAGGATCGTATGGATGGTAAGTGGCAGAGCCACCAAGTCAATGTGACTCCAGATCCTAAGCTTTATTTCTACCTTCAAGGTAGCTTTTGATGTTATGGTTTCTATTATTACTGCTCTACAATGGCCCTCCTGTTACTATATATAGCATGTCATCTTCCACACAATGTCTAAAGGAAGGAACTGCCCATTTTTACATACGAAGAAACTGAGGCTCTAAGAGAAAAGGGGATGTGTCCAATGTCACACAGCTAGCAGGCTGTCTGGCCGGGCCATGGACCCTGCTAACTGGGTGCTCAGCTGGGGCTCCCTCCATTGCTACCTGGCTGTCCCTTACCTGTGGCGTGTAGCTTTCCACATTGTAGGGCTTCCTAAACCTCGTGTTCAGGATGTAATGCGGGGAGCATCCACCCGCATAATACCTGTGGTCAAGAACTGAGCCTTCCAAACTATTTGTGAACAAATTTATCCTGTGAGGAAGAGACAGAGAAGACGAAAAGGTTAGGGTTTGGGGTTGCTTAATCTTGATTATCAGACCCTACTGAACGAAAACAAAAATTCCTTGGCACAGCCTTCGAGGCCCTTGATACTTGCTCCAAACCAGCTTTCCAGCTTCATCTCTGGCCACTCTTAACGACAGCCACGTGCCCTAGTCCCCAGCCATGTGAAGAGACTTGCTCTTGCTCCAGTCTACTCAGCTCCTTCCGTGGTAAGAACTGTTCCCTGCGCCCAGAATGCCCTTCCACCCAGTCACTGTTTTATCTCTGACTTGTCTGTCAAGATTGAGCTCTGTTGCCATTGTGGTGAGAGGTTTCACTAACACTTGTGGCACTTGAAGCCCGCAGCCCAGCTGGGTTAGGGGCCCTCATAACACCCTGTGCTGGCACCGTTGTACATTTATTGTCCTGCATTACTACAGTTGCCTTGCGACAGTTGGGTAGCATAGTAGGTGTGTGGACTTTGGAGCCAGACGTCTGAGATCTAATCTCTGTTCTGCCCCTTACTGCCCAGGTGACCTTGGGCAAGCCAATTAAACCTTGGGTGGCCACTTACTACCACTGAGCCTCAGTCCGCTCGTATGCAAATGGGGACCATGAAAATACTGCCTCATGGGGATGTTGTGAGGATCATATGTGTCAAGTTTATGAAGTCCTTAAAACACTGCTTGGTCCATGATAAATGTGCTGTGTATGTATTTGTCACCCTCACTATACTGTGTGCTGTTTGAAGTGGCAGTTTTCTTAATTTCTGTACCACCCTCATCACAACCCATTTACAATATTATTCACAATAATTACTGTTTACTGAGGGTGTAACTGGTGACAAACACAGCAGTGGGTAGCTACATGCATCATCTCATTAGTGTCCCTGAAACTCTGTGCAACAGATGTTGTCTCCATTTTAGAGAGGAAAAGAATCCAGCCCCTCTTTAGACATTATTTGTCACTGCCTCCTAGGGAAAGCCTCCATTCTTGACCATCTCTAACTACTGAAATTTCTGTTTTTATTAACAGTCTCTGTCTCCTATCAGCTTCCACTTATTGGCCTTGGTTCTGTTGCTTACCAGAATTCTCTGGAGTCTCTTTCCCATGACATATTCCATGTATCAAAATAATGTATACATATTTATTTTCTTTAACAACTATAATGTGGTGCTGACTTTGTGGAGGCATCATCCTAATCAATTTACACACAAGGGCTCATTTAATCCTTATGAGGATTAGTCATTAGGAGGTAAGTATTATTATTATCCCCATTTTGCAGATGAGAAACATGAGGGTAACTGACTAACCCAGAGTCTCCCTGCCAGGAGCAATGGGTGGGCTGGACTTTGAAATCTGACAGTGGAGCAAGAACAGAGTCTGTATTCTTCCCACCACACGAGCTGCCCAGCACCTCTTATATTAGTCACATTCGCTTGTTCAATCTTCACAGCACTTTGAAAGAAACATGTTATTAACTTCCTCCTGCAGATGATAAAACTAAAGTTCCACGTAGATAAGTGCCTTGCCCGAGGTGCCCTGGCCAGCGAACCACTCCTTCTGTTCCCTCCTACAGGGTGCTGTCAGACCCTCCTGTTGGCTTTGAATGTCTGCTATCCCACACTCTAGCTGGGTGACCCTTGAACTCACTCAACTTCCCTGGGCCTCAGTTTCCTTATCTGCAAGGTGGGGGTTATAATAACTAGCTTATAAGGTAGTCCTGAGAGAAGTCTTCCACGTGAAGAGTCTCTAGTGACAACTTTAAAAATTGAGATTTGATGGGTTTTTTAGAAAGAAGGTAAATCCCATTCAGGGTCACTGTTCCCCTCCCCAAGCTGTATCTCATATGATGATTCCTAAAGCATATGAGGGGAAGGTCTCCCTTTTCCACCTGCAGGCTGAGAAGCTGCAAAATATGGCAGGAAAGTAAGGTGCATGCCAGGCCAGTGTGGCCCTTTCTGACCTTGCTCCTCTGTCCTTGCCAGAGGACTGGACCAACTCAGAGATCCCCAGAGGCCCTGGAAATCCATCCCTTCACTGTTTAACTAGAGACCTCTCTTCTTGGAGAGACTAATGCTGGGAGATAGGGAGAGACCTGGAAAAAACCTACCTGCCAAGTTGTCAATAGGATCCAAGACATAAGGCTTACAAAGCACATAACATGTCACGCTGCAGGTGTTAAAAAAAAAAAAAAAAAAAGGGGCTCCCTCTCCACCCCAGCCCTCACAGAGCAGCCTGCGTGGTTTCCACACAGGTACAGCTCTGTCCCAGTGTTCCAAACCAGCCCTCCTGATGCCTAGGTCTGTCTGTGGGACATGTTCCTGGAGCAACTTGGTACTGCCCTCAGAGAGCAACCAGAAGCGTCACTTACAATACAGGCTTTTCTCAGAAAGGTGAGCAGGGAACTCTGTTTATATCAGCTCTCTCATTCTCGATCCTACAGAATTCCATTTAATGCTGTGCCTTCCCATCACCACCACAGAAAAATGGTCACTTACCCACTGGCCAGACTGCCAATTCCCCAGTATTGGTCCATTTCATGCTGACATTTTTTATAAATCCTTCTACAGTTTGCCTCATCTGACTGGTCTCCACAGTCGTTGTCCCCATTGCAAAGAAGTCTGCGGTTTACACACCTTCCTAGGATGGAGAAAGAGTATTACCCACAGCCACACGGTTGGCAAGAAACGAACTAACAGAGTATAAGCACCTACTAGGTGCCAGGCCTTTTGTCAGGCCTTGCATGCTGCTCTGTTTTAATTAGTCATCCCGTAACCAGATAGATTGGTTATGGCACTAACGGTTTATTCCTCTATTGCCACCTCCCTCAGCAGAAGAAGTCGGGGTTGTATTCCAGAAAGCAGCAGGACAGTTTGGATTCTCTCTCCCTGGGGCTGGAAAGAGGGGGTGAGATGGGTGGGTCCTGTAAGTTGTGTGAGCTGGGCCACCTTCACTTGTTACTTAACCTCTCTGCCTCGATGTACTCACCTGTAAAATAGAAAAGTCATCATAACTATCCCATAAGGTTGTTCAAAATCTAAATGAGTAAATAAAACAGTACTGACTCCCAGGAAGTGCTGTGTAAGTGTTATCAGTACCATTCGTGTTTTTGAGGGCCAAGTGCACATTAACTAGTAAATATTTGCAGTGAGATTGAAACATTTAACTGTCTAATCAAAGTCTTCCCACTAAACCACACTGCCTTCAACAACGTAGTCATTTGGATTATGAAAAATTATTTGCATCCCTTTTGCTTCCTTTAAACTTTTTTCCTGATTGATTTCCTTTCTTATTAGTATATTGTTGGGAGATAAAGCCCATAAG
Organism: Chlorocebus sabaeus; assembly: GCF_047675955.1. NCBI lineage: Eukaryota > Metazoa > Chordata > Mammalia > Primates > Cercopithecidae > Chlorocebus > Chlorocebus sabaeus. The sequence goes on along the minus strand of NC_132923.1, from coordinate 79,856,738 downwards.
ACAGGTAGTCCTATTTCCTCAGATATGTCTGGTCATTTTAAACCAATGTTCTTGGAGTGTTAAAAGCAGAAAAATAACAATCTGGCCTTCAAATGTTTCTTACCAGGCATTTAAACTAAAGCCTGCCCGAGTAACCATTATGGCTTTGGTCAGAATCATGGAACACTGGCCATAATGAGTCCATGGATACACTGTAAAAAAGTCTTTCAGATTTATTGGATAGAATTCTGCATTTGCAATAACCCCTCGAAATTGCTCTAAGAATCTCTAACTCTTTCTTGAAAAATCCCCATGCATAGTCCACATGGGTACAGTAAATGTAGAGAAGTGCAACTCCCATCTAGAAAATGTGGGTCAAAATACTCTCATTTTTGCTGGAGACGGAGAAATAGAGAAGCATTTGTTTGCTTGGATTCCCTGAATGAACTGAAAAGTTGTATTTATTTAGTTTTGCAGCAGGTGATTATTCATTTGTGTACTCCTTTCTTCCTACCTTCCTTCCTTCTGTCAGTCTATCCATCTGTCCTTTTTTCTTTTCTTCCTTTTTGTAAACAATAATTTTTACTGGGTATATCATGGATTAAGGATCATCTTGGACTTAGTGATGCAGAAATGCAAATGACAGGAAATATCTTTCAAAAGATTTATCAGAGATAAATGACGCTAACTGCCCTATGTAACTGTTCTAGATTTTGTCACATTCTACTTAATCCCAGACCTCTGAGACAGCGAGGGGAGCCAACAGTCTACAAAGAGCTCTCATAGCTATGATGTCACTTGATGCTTATAACAGACTTGTAAGGTATTCACAGCATCCCTAATTTTCAGTTGAGAGAGCCAAAATGCAGAAAGGTTAAGGGACTTCTCCTAGTCACAAAGTCAAAATACGACTCGACCCAAGATTTCTGACTCCAGCACACATAATTTTTGTGTCTTTAATGTCAATGAATGTAATCTGAATTCTCAAATTGCCAATAGAAACTTTTCCACTTACCTGCTATATGAACAAGTAACCTCTTCAAATCTCGATTTTTAAGGTATATACTGAGGATAATCATAACACCTACATTATAAGGTGATTTTAATAACATAATACATGTGAAAGGAGGTCAGAGATTGTAGGACAAGGAGGCCTCCTGAGCTGCCCCATGACCCTGATCTTGATCACTAGACATGGCCTGTCCCTTGGTCATCAAGAACCATTATCTCATTTCAGGTTTTCCCTCTTACTCCTACATTGATTTATACCTGTCTGTGCACACACAAAGCCTTCACATCGCACTTGACTTCTGCATGGTCTGTTGGTAACACAGTCTTCAACTTCCTTGTCAGAGAAGTTGCACGGTTCCCCATGGAATTGAGAGGGCCGGAGCAAGTAGGCATACCTGTACTGTAGTAGAGAGGAGCCAGGTGAACCAAGAGCAGAGCCTCAGATCTCAAGAGCTGAGGGATACTCTGTGTAAATGGGTCTTGAGCGAGGATTTGGGACCCACAAGAGCATTGAAATGTCTGATTATCATTCCCCCAGCCCCTTGTGCTCCCCCCATTATATACACTTAAGGAGCTATGTTGTGATTGGCTGTTTGCCAGATGGTTTCTTCAATTAGTCTGTGAGCTCTCTGAGGGCAGGGACCTTGGCCTTGATCTCTGCTTCTGCAGTGATCAGTCAAGATTTGCTGAATGTGGGAAAGTCAGCCCATGCTGACTCCATGGGCTCTGGAGTCAAAGATTAGTAAATGGACTCATGTAGCCAGTTCAATAACACAAAATAAATTATCTCTCAGCTTAATTACTCTACTAGGTTGATTCAAGTATTCCCCTTTATTCCTGAAGACATCAATATATTATAAATGCAAAAACATGGGCTTTGGAGCTACAACTGACTCTGATACTTTATACTCATGTGATATTGGGCAAATTACTTAATCTTTATGAATCTCAATTTATCCATCTGTAAAATAGGGATCATGAATTATCTAAATGTTTAGTTACGAAGTTTAAATTATATAATCTCATTATGTTGTTGGATATATAGTAGGCATTCAATTTCTTGGACTTGTTTTTCTTTATTATTGCTTTTTAGCAGTCAATATTGCTATATCTCTACCATCTTATTCATTTATTCCAAAATGATTAAGCCACCCAGTGTTGAAAAAGGTAGGTGTTATTGTTGCTTGCTTGTTTGGTCAGTTTTACTGGTAATTGTATCTCCTAGCCTGTTCTCAAGGAGGTCACAGATGCTGGAGTTGGGCCCCAGGCAGTTGCGGCACAGTGCAATGAGTGCCATGACAGGGGAGGCAGAGTGCTCTGTACGCTCATCGGGAGTCCCTCATGCAAACTTAGGAGAAGCCCAAGTGGAAGGCTTTGGAAGAACTAAGTGACACCTCAGCTGAAACTTGATGGTTGAGTAGGAATGTCTGGCAGGTGTGAAGAACTGGCGAGAGTGGGGCACAGAAGAGTGATATGGGTGGAGGAAATTCCTAAACCAAAGCTGAGAGGACTAGAGAAGGCGTCCTGTGTTCACATTAAAAAGACTCATTGTGGCTGGATAGAAGAGCACAAGTAGGAGAGTGGCCAGAGTGGGAGGGAGACATAGACAAGAGCAGATAACACAGGGCCCTCCAGGCCTTGGGAAGGTGATTACAGGATTTTATCCTGTGGCAATGAGAAACTGCTTCAGAGGAAGAAAGTGATCAGATCTGGGTGATTTCCAAATGTTAGGTGCAGTCAAGATTTTAGTAAACAAAAGAGCACAGGAGGCAAGCCAGGATAGCAGCCCCTGCTTTGCAGGATGACATTAATGAGGCATAGTTATTACTTGTATGACATCTATACTTGGCCCTTGGAAATCCAAAAAAAGAAATGTAGATAACCGTTCACCCATGCCCTTTGTACTTGCAGAGGGTCATTCTTTCTGGAAGGCAGAGCCTGTCAGGACAGGGACAAGGCTTGCAGAGAACACTGTGGAAAAAAAAAAAAAAAAAAAAAAAAAAGACTAAAAAGCTCCAGGCTCCAAAGGCAAAGTGGGCTCGAGGGGTGTGGAAGTGATGGAGGAAATACATCACCCAATCTGACTTGAGAGGCTTTGCTGAGCCCCCAGCCAGTGACCCTGCAGACAGGGATGATGATCAGCTGAGGGAACGTCTGCAGCAGACTCTGAGAGAGGAGCTCTGGCTGCCAGGCTGACTCATGCTGAGTCTTCCTAGTTTATGGTGCAGATGAAGCAATTATCCAGATAATTGGATCAATGCTGATAACTTCAGCAATAAAACCTACTTTGGGAACTGAATGATCCTGCTTGGCTCTCTCCATTGATCCAATTAACTTCGTGATTGTCCTGGGCCTACTTCCACAGCCTCTTTAGAGTCTAAGCCCATGGCTGATTTGGTTTCCCAAGGATCTGGGGAAACAGCAACCATTCTCTTTTCTCTGGCATATCTATTGTTCTCAGAACTAGGATCCTGGGTCAGCCCATCTATGACAAAGGAGGCTGAATGATAGATATTGCAGAAACTGAGTGTGTTCACTGGTAGAACCCTAGACAAGGAACACTGGACAGTGGCCTGAGTTCGTGGCCTGCATTTACTACTAGGTGAACTCAAGAAGCCACTTACCTGCTCTGATTTCCTGTTTATCTATCTGTTTAACAGAAAGTGTAAAGAACAACCTTCCCTTCCCTATAGAGATATCAGAAAACAGAACAAGATCAAACACCACACATTTATGAAAAACCTATTCTGTGCTAGAGATTGGTCTACACATTGAAGATGCAGAATTGAATCAGCCTTCACAAGTTCACTGTCTAGTGAAGGTGAAAAATAAGCATCATGATGTGATAAATGCTAGGATACAAGAGTAATAAGGAGCTATTGAAGCTCATAAAAGATTGCTTTATCCTACTGAAGGTAGGGCTGAGGAGGAGTCAAAAAGCTTTCTCAAAAGAGGCAGCTCCTGAGTAGAGTTTCAAATTGTGAATAGGTGTTAGCCAGTGAAGGAAGTGGGAAAAGTCACCCCACCTGAGAAAGGAGCATGAAGAAATGGCCAGAGAGAGTGAAGGCTAGAGTCATACAAGGGTCCAGTGTGCTGAAGATATAAGCTAGATTAGGTCATAGGGATCCTTGAAAACCATGATCCTGGACGTGATCCTAAGTGTCATCGGTAGACTGTGAATGGTTTCCAAGTGGGCAAAGACAACTCAGACATACACTGTGATTGCTTCCCCTGTTTCATGGTGAAAGATTGGTTGAAAGAACAGGTTCAAGGCAGAGAGTCCAAATTGGAAGCTGGTAGAGTGAGAAAGGCTGGGTGTGCTTGGAAAACACTAGAGAACCAAAGGAAAGAATTTATTGCTGCTTGGAAGCACGGAACGAAAGGATGCGTTAATTAAGTTAGCTGGCATTTATTGAGGGCCAACTATGTGCTAGGTACTGTTAACAATGGCTCAGCCAATCTTGCTGGGGACAAAGGCTCCTGGAGGCTTAGAGCTGTCCCAGGCCTGGTTGCTTACCCTTTTCTTCTGACAGGGGTCACATGTGGTCCAAGAGGACCAACTAGACAGCTCACAATCAATGGGCATCAGGGTAACATTCACATTCCGCGTCTGTCGGCTCTTAGCAAAGCTCTTGTTGACTGCATTTGACTCAAAGGAATGTAGCCTTTCACCTCTAAAAGTCACCAGGAGAGAAGAGAGTCACATATCAGAAGGGAATTAAGTATACATCCAACCATCTATTTGTACATTCAATAAATATATATTTGCTCACTTGTGCAAGGCTATTAGTTTATCATTCCAGGATAGGTTAATTAATCCAACAAATATTTATTGAACATATAGTAAGCACCTAACATTATGGCTAGCTCTCGTCAAAAGAGTATTGAACTTGGATCAGAAGATGGTCCATTAGCAGCTGAGTGGTTGTGGTCTGGTTTTTTTAACCTGCATGAGCTTCACTTTTCTCATCTATATAATGGGGATAATCAAACCTGCCACGAAGGCTATTTTTAGGATTAAAAATGATAGCACATGGGAAAACACTATAAACTCTAAAATGCTACAGCTATGCAAGGAACACAGCCACAGCTAGATATATGATCTGAAGCAATTTACTCCCCATCTCTGGGCCTCTGTCTAGATTGTCTTTAAGGTATCTGTTCATGTTAAGAGTCTATGAAACATTTACTGTGGACTAACTCAGGGTATTGTGCTACAGGGAATACCTAGAGATATAAGACCAAGGTTCTGACTTCTGGAAGTCACAGTTTATCTCGGAGTAGGAAAAGAGAAACATGTCTCATGTCCTAGCTCTATGGGACTTTATCCAGAGGGCAAGGATTTCCAGCATGTAGGCCCCATGGCTGAAGCTGTGCAGGTCCAGTGGGAATCAGGAGAGCCTGGTGGTAGGGAAACAAAGAGGAGGCTGGCAGCAGCAGTCCCATCGAGTGGTATAAGCCTGAATCATGGCAATGGTTGGGGAGAGAGGATGGGGAGAACCAACATATGAGATATTTCTCATGTGGAATGGATGGCAAATGATGGATAATTGGATGGTGGAGGTGGGGTGTTAAAGGAAGGCCTTTTAAATGGATGCTGGTTTCCCATTTGAGTGTGTGGGTGGTGGGAAACACAGCAGAAAATAAATCTTAATGGGGAAGACGTGAGTTTCGAGTGGGGCATACTGAGTTCCAGGTGTACTGAAATACCTACAGAGACTCATTTAGTAAATAGATCCTATATGGGCTTGGATCTCAGGATAAGAGATTTGTGCTAGGTACAGATCTGATCATGAAAAGCTATGGAAGAGGAAGAGATGGTTCTTGAGAGGAGAAGTGAGCGAAGGATAGTTATTCTTGGAAACCTCAGCACCACCAGCAGAGATAAGGCAATTCTTTTTGTTCATTTTCTGGAGCACATTGGGTTATGAGTGAATGAATGAGGATGCTAATTAACTTGCCTGGGCCTTCAGTTTCTTCCTCTATAATATGAAGAGTGTATGATGATTCTTATTTTTTCTTATAAATGAAAGAGTGCATTACACTGTAAGATTCTTTGTAATTTGTGTTCCTTTCCAAGGCACAAAAGGAGATGGGAAGACAAAAGGAATAGAGGTTTTGCTGAGCACCTATGACAGACATGTCAAGGCTGTGCTCAATGGCCCAGCATCACCCATGCTACCTCCTTCTATTTTCACAGCAATGCTGGAAGGCAGCTGTGGAGCACTGCCGCCTGGGCAGATGAGGGAAGTGGCCCAGAGAGACAGTGACGCGTCCACCATCATGCAGCTGGTATACAGTGGTGTTAGGATCTGAGCCAAGGTCTGTTAATCTCTAGAGTATATATGGGCTTTTTACGTTGCCCCATGCTGCCTGGAAGGAAACAGGGCCAGCACTGACTCCACCAATCTCTTCCAGCCTCTACGTAAGGCCTCTTTCATTCCCATATCCAGGATTGAGTCATTAGGGAGAAGAGCATCACGTAGTTTTCACCGTCTCATATACACAGGATGTCACTCCCAACAAGGTCATTAACAATACGTTCTCACTTGGCAAAAGTCCTAAAAAGAGGATAATATTAACTACAGTGAAATCCGTGTCCATGACCGCCCCAGAGACCAGCAAAAATCAATTGCCTAGTAAAGTTGGATCTTTAATGAAAGGTCAAAGACTACTGGAAACCACAGGTGGATACTTTAAAATGGTTACTTGAGGCAGGATGCTGCACACCAGTGGGGGGCTTCAGAATGTGTTCTTATCTACTAATTTGACCAGGTTTGACAAAACAATACTGTCTGTGATTTAGCTTCTCCTAAGTATGTATTTGACAGCTCTGCAGGGTACCCTCTTCCTATTTCAACTACAAAACAGTTACATTGTGTTTTTAGCAACCAAGACAACTCCAGCGCCACAGTTGAGACTGAGCGGATAAGTAATGTACACACTAGCTATTAAGAGTCACAATTATTTTCCTCTCTGAGATTTGAAAGCCTATTAATGGGCAAGATGATCACTTACAGAAAGAACTTGGTAAAAAGTAGTTATATCCACCACATCTCTCGTTTTTGCACCTAATTTTCATTATGGAAGGTGGCAATATAATGAAGTAATCAGCTGAATAAATAGTATGTTTGTAAATTACATCGGATGAAATGTGTGCAGTCTATTAGTACTACAAAATGCAAATCTGAAAGAAAGGCTAGCATTAAATCGCATCTTTAATTCCTGGGACTAATGAGGAGCCACATAAATTCTAGGCTCCATCAGGGCCTCTGTGTGTGGGAACAACACGAGCCTTTCAACCCTATGAATTTCTATAGAAACAAACCTGATGGACATTTTGGCCTACTGACTAAACTTCTGTCATTAAAAATCCTCTATACGCTTTTAACATTGAAAAATTAAACAGGCTGAGAGAAGTACAAGAAATCATATAATAAACACCCATGTACTCACATCCAGATTGGCAACTGTTCAAACTTTGGTACACTTGCTTCAAGTCTTTTTTTTAATTTTTAATTTTGACATCAGTATGTTACAGCAGTCTCAATTTTGCTCCCCCCACTTTACCCCCAGAGGAGCTATTGCCATGAATTTGGTGTGTTTCCTTCCAGTCTCTTTTAAATAATTTGACATCTATAGACTATCTATAGTATTGCTTGTGTGCACTTTATTCATACTTACACATATGATTCTACAACTTGCTTTTGTTAATCGACATTGCATTTCTGAAGCCTATCCATGTTGATTCATAAAGAGATCTAGTTCATTTCTTTTTTCTGGCTGTTCTATTATATGACACGCATTGCATTTATTTTATTCCTTTTCCTTTTGAGGGACATTTATATTTTCCCAGTGTTTTGTGATTGCAAATAGAGCTACAGTAAACACCCTTGCTCAGGTCCTTGAACATGTGCTCCCTCTACTTAAAGGACTGGCAAGGAGGTGTCTTTCCTGGGGATGCAGAAAATGCTGTAGCCAGCATTAGGACACATTTCACCGGGCCCAGGTCTCCCACTCTCTTCCTAACAGGCGTCTCTGATCAAAATAAAGATGGATCCATCCAGTACAGCAGGATTGGGTCAGCAGTAAATTGCAAGCCATCAACTTATATAGATGGGGTGCGTCAATATATTTTGGCTTTCGGTAGAAATGCCCTGACACAACAACTTTCTTGTCACACACAATTTGTTAAGCAGCTGCATCCCCTTTGCAAACAGCATCCTTTTTCTTTGCTAGAAGGGGCAGCTTCTGGGTGGCAAGTTTTCAATTTCTCTTCTCTCTGTTGTTTGCTGTGGTAGACATGAAATTTAAAGCAACATCTCAAGGCAACAAATGTGTGGCCCAGAGATGGAGAAATGGCACAGGAGGCCAGCAAGTCAGATACACAATGTGGGGGTTGGAGGGTGGGTTGGGGCGGGGAGGGGACAACGCATTAGTGAGAAGCAGAAGGATGCAGAGAGAGTGCAGGGATTCTGAGACCTGAACAAAACTGGATTTGAATCCATAGTCAGCTATTTGTTAAGTGGGTAGCCTTGGGACACTTATGTTTTCTGTTTCCCTCTCTGTGAAATGGTAAACAGTAGCACTTACCTGGAATAGCTGTGAGGATTATAGCTAATGTTTCCAAGTGGCTGGTACAGAATGGCAATATATAAATGATAGATCTTATGACACAGTGATTATGATTTCATTACCTGACTTGATTACAAGAGTAAGTAAAAGCAAAAAACTCTCTTGGCCAATACGAAGGTGGTCTCAGCATTTTCTGTCCCAGAACCAAAGACTATTCTTTTACTTCATGGATGGAATTCCAATACCTGCTGTGTTTGAGACTGCCTCATGGGAATTACGAGTGGATGTCAGAACTATACCTGGATTCAGATAAGGGTTTGAGACTCACCACACATGCATGAATCTTTTCTTGTCACTGAGGATCAGTTTGTTCTCCTACATAGCAAGAAGGAGAGATTACAGCCACCTCATGACATTGTGGTGACGATTAAATACAATTTCTCAGGCTGCACCCTAATCAACCATTTGCCCCTCCACTCCCTACCTCAGAGTGAACTTCCTAATATATAAATTTGATCGTGTCACTCCTTTGCTTCAACCCTTCAATGTCCTCCCATTGCATTGCGGCAAGGATACAGTTCACGCTCCTTAGCTGGTACTCCTGCATCCCCTAACTCTGCCCATGACCTGATGCCTGCTCACTCCTACTCTATCTCATCCTTCTCAACTCCCTGCCAGGACCTGTGCTCAAGGCCCACTGTAGTGTCTGGAAGCTTCAGGAGCAAGCCAGCTCTCTCACACTCATGCACAGTTGCCTGTGCTGCTCCCTCTACCTGGCACACCTTTCAATCCCTTAGCCATTCGGCAAACACCCACTCACCTGTAGAGATTCAGTCCTAGCACTCTCTCTTCTCGAAGCCTTTCCAGGCCCCATGCCCCGCAGAGCTGATCATTCCCTCCTTGTTTGCTGGCTGCCCCTGTGGCATCTCTTGCGATGGTACACACAGCATGTGCTCACATGTCGGCATTCTTTGTGAGAACATAGGCTCATCTCTGTATCCTCAGAGCCCAACAGAAATCTCCACCCAGGGGCACAGTGCTATAGATAGGTTTGCTACAGTTCCCTTAAGTCCTCCATTCTGGAGACATTTTCTTGGGTCTTGAATGCTTCTCTGTGTACACACAGTACACACAAGGAAGGTTTTGGCAGCTTGGTTATTCTCTGAGCTAAATGGAGATTCTTGATCATCCTAATAGCTGTTACTTATTGAGTGGCCAATGGACAGTGAATGAATGCTCATGATGCTGTGGTTCCTAATGGCAACTCAACAGAACTGAGACCAGAGGCTGTGTCCCATGGGTAGGAGGTACTCCTCACACCAAGTGAAAGGTTTGTTCAGATCTCATTTTTGGACTAAGTAAAAGGAATGGAATTACAGTCCCTCTTCCCACAGGAGTGTTTACATGGAGGCCAGGGACACATGCACGCTTCAACATCTCATGGTAGGGGTTTCTCATGCACACGGAGTGTCCCCAGATTGCTACGTCACTGGCTCTTCTATCATTGGAGCCCAAGTTTGAGCTCCCACTAAGACATTTTCTTTAGCTTGTTTTGCACCCTATTAATGGAGACTAACAATAATGAAACAAATCAGTTAGCATTTAACTGCTGGGAACATTGTGGGTGGAGGGGGGGAGAGAGAGAGTGTGTGTGTAAGAGGTGGGTGGGAAAGAACCTGAGAATCTGAAGATTTGAGGTTGATGAGTAGGTAGAGTGGGTCAATCTCATTTATTAGAATCATCTCATGAATTGGCTCTTTTTTCCTCTGTACGTAACAAACTTTCTTTTTCATAAAGAATCACATGGAGGCTTTGTTCAGAATACAGAACAAATATCCTATTCTTCTCAGCATGACAAAATACATTTAAACATGTCAGTTTCTTACAGGAACTTTTGTTGAAATCAGCCGCTTGGTTCCACAATAATTTGAAGAGAGTTGATGATAGTATGTTAACAGATGCATGCAAATTACCTCAAGAGTCGTTTCTCATTCAATAGACATGCAACAAAGAGATGGTCAGCATCATGTAGCTGCACCTTCCCTGTCATATTATTGATCAGCGAATTATTGGTAACTGTCACCTACCTGGAGCCAGGCAAACTGAGACAGCTCAGGGCAGCACAGAGAAGAAATAGCTCCACCAGCGCCCTCCACGCCGATGTCCTGGAATTCTTCATTTTCCCAATGTGACAGGAGATGCCACAGAGGCTGCTAGACCCATGACAAGTCTGTGCTGTGAGTGCACTGTCAGCTTCTGTCCCCAAGAGCAAATAGCTCTGCAAAGTAAACAGAAAGCCACTAGTGACTGGAAACTCAGACTTTGCACAGACCAAAAACTTACCTGTCACTCTGGAAACCAACCAGAATGATGAAAAATCTGTAGCGGCATGGTGTTTATTCCTCTATAACTTTGGGGTAAGCTGCTAAGTGGACAGGCTATTAGTGAGGCTGCAAGGACTGTGGGCTCTAGGTCCAGACAGCCTGGGTTCAAGTACATTCTCTGTCACTGACCAGATTGGTGGAAAAGTAATTGCGGTTTTTGTCATTGCTTTAAATGGCAAAAGCCACAATTACTTTTGCACCAACCTAATAGCTTTGGACTATGGGCAAGTTGCTTTACTTCTGTGCCTCATTTTCCTTACTTGCAAAGTGGTGAGAATTAAACAAATTAATATAAGGAAATGATTAGAACAGGCCTATGTTGGGTACTCAGATATGTAAGCTATTGTTACTTAGTAGAATTCAGGCTTTGGAGTCAGACAGGCCAAGGTTGGAATTCCATGTTTGCCTCTTTCCAGTTACGTGATTTTGAGCAAGTCAGTAAGAGGCTGTAGGGCTCTAGAGCCCATCTGCCTGAGTTCAAATTGCTTCTGTGTGATTCACCAGCTGTGTGGCCAGAGAAAATTACTAACCCTCTCTGGGCCTAAGTTCCTTCATCTATAAAACAGGGATAATAATAGTTCCAACCTCACCGGGTTGTTGTGAAGATTAAATAAATCTAAGTATTCAAAACATGTTGAGCATTGCCTGGCACATTCTATGTGCTCTCTCTATAAGTGAGCTGATATTTTTATTGACTGTCTCTGATTCTATTTCCTCATATGTAAAATTAGGAGGACTATGCCGACTTACCACTCACAGTTGGGAGAGTCAGACCAAATACCAAATGTGTAAATGTTGAACAAATAGGCATTATAGAAATAACTACATGACATTTTGGGAGGCCGCGGCGGGTGGACTATGAGGTCAGGAGATCGAGACCATACTGGCTAACATGGTGAAACCCCGTCTCTACTAAAAATACAAAAAAAATTAGCTGGGCGTGGTCGTGGGCGCCTGTAGTCCCAGCTACTCGGGAGGCTGAGGCAGGAGAATGGCGTGAAACAGGGAGGCAGAGCTTGCAGTGAGCCAAGATCACGTCACTTCACTCCAGCCTGGGCGACAGAGTGAGACTGCATCTCAAAAAAAAAAAAAAAAAAAAAAAAAAAAGAAAAGAAAAAAGAAATAACTACATGAGAATAATTATCTAAATATATATGTGTTGTTGTTATTGCTTGTATCCCAAAAGATACAGATGACTGAGATTCTCCAACCTACCTTCCTGAAAACCAACCCTGACTCCCCAGAATCAACATATTAAAGTCCAAACTGCACCAACCTGGCATTTACAAAACCAACCTGCAACACACAAAGGGCTGAGTCCATGTGTTGGATGGCGGTCCTGCTGCTTTTGCTATTGCAATGTGGGTGAGGGTGGGCTAGTAGAAAGAACACAGACTGGATTTGCTTTCCTTAACCAGTTACAGAGTTTCCCTAAAACTCTGTTTTCTCATCTGTGAAATGGGGATAATAATTCATTACTGCCTACTTATAAGTTTGTTTTGGGTTTGAACCTACAAAATGGTAAGCCTCCCCCTCCTGCCTCCCTGCAGAGTAGCTGGGTTGGGGTTGGAGAATCAAATAAGGAAGTATAGTGAGGGGATGGATGGGAAAGCCACAGAAGATGGTAGTCTTCTCACATTGTGTCCAAAACACAGAACACAAGTTCTCTGCTAGACCACCCAGGGTGCATTCCAGTTGTCGTAAGCCTAAGTACAAGGCAACATGTCACCGTTGTCCCAAAGGATGCAACTGACCTGAACTTTGACACAATTGATTGTGGTGGTTAATCATTTGTAAACAAGCAGAAAATTGTGTTTCAAGAAAGATCCATGTCTTGTCTCCTATCTGCCTGCCTTTAAGAGAAATCAAATCCTTAGCAGACAGGGCTCCCCTTCGACCTTCGCCCTCCTCAACCTGATGTTCTCACGGAGGAGCCTGCAGGCTTAGAGAGGACAGTTACACGAGTGAATCATGTGCTCTCTCACCTCCAGGATTTTTGCATGCCGTTCCCTCTGTTCAGAGTATGTGCCACTTAGCTAAATACGACTCATTATTCAAATTTGATATTAATGTCATTTGCTCAAGAAAGCCTTCCCGACAGATTCTCCTGGGCTTCTTCCGCTCCAGACTCCCCTGTCTCCTGGAGTTCCAACCTCATTGTGCCCCCTGGTGGTTTCTCAGTGCAGCTCACCTGAGATCCGGCCTGGAGGACGGCAGCCTCAGGCTGTAGTGAAAATAATACACATATTTTTCAGGGACGGTTCTTAGCAATTTAACAGTTTCCCCATACATCATCTTATTTGATTTTGACAATAAGCCAAGAAACTTAGTATAATCTTCCAAGCCTCTGAGACGGGGTTTCACAGCTGTCTCCACAGCTGGTTAGTAGGAAATCTATGGCTAGACACACTTTTTGTTTTTTTTCTGACTCCTAAACGCTCCTTTTTCTAATTCTGAAGCTTCCCCTTGCCTTTAGGATGTGCTAGCACTGCTTTAAGTCTATTACAGTTATCACACCACACCACTCTTCTGGTCTAGCTGCTCTTACTCAGGGCTATAGATCTCATCTCTGACCATGCGAGAGCTTTGAAACTGATCATATGTCTCTAGGCCTTCAAACTATATGTAGCAATTTGTAACTCTAGGTCTACGGATCCACTAACAGTTTGTTGTTTTTCCAACTTTTGTTAACTGATTTTCCAGCCTCCACCCAGTTCCACAGTCAATGCCACTTTTCACGTTTCTGCTATGGCAGCGCTCCACTCCTGGTACCTATTTTTGTATTAGCTTTTGCTGCATAACAAATAATCCCAAAATTGTAGATTAAAATAATCATCATTTATCAGCTCACAATTCCTTGGGTCATCAAATAGACCTAGACTAAGACGGGTGCTGGCCTTGCCTTGGTTCAGCCAACTGGTAGGTCAGCAGGAGCCTGCTTGGTCCAGGATGGCCTTACTCACCTGCCTGACGATTCATTCTGCCTGTCAGTTAGTGTTGGCCATTGGCTGAAGTGATGAAGTAAATGGGCCACATGACTCCAAGTAGACTAACTCAGGCTTGATCTCAGGGTGATCTAATGGTTTCAAAAAGCAGCAAGAAAAGACAAGTCCCAATGCACAACTGCTTTCCAAACCTCTGCTTGCCTGAGGTTTCTTACTGTCTTCTTGGCTGAAGCAATGGCCAAGCCCATATTCAAGAGCTGGAGACAGAGCTTATACCGGTTGATGGGAGGAACAGCAGAGTCACTTTGCAAAGGGGCATGCCTACGATTTTGGAAGGAATTCGTGGACATTTGGCAATTTATCACAGACATGTAACACGTTCAGGCTGAAGCACTTAAGAGCCAGTGTGCCCTCTCCATTTCTGTCTTCTGTCCTGTGGATTTGGAAGCATGTGTTGACAGAACACTGTCTTACGGTGAAGGAAGCCTAAACCCCTGAGTCACTGGATGGAGGAGAGCCGTTGCTGACCCATAAAGGACTTCATGTGAGTTAGAATTCAATTTTTGTTGTGCTGTGTCATTGGCATTTGGTGGTTTATATGTTGCTGCAACAATACCTACCCCATTCTGACCAATATACTTTTAACACACTCTTACATTGCGTTAAAAATTTGATGTGTGTATACATTTTTCTGGGGAAAAAATCCATAACTTTCCTGAGATTCTCAAAAGGACTTAAGATTTAAAAGAAGTGAAACAAAACAAAACATTTCTTTGAGAGATATCTTTTTCAGCCAACATAATTATGTGTCTCCCTTTGAAGATCATGTGACATAGTGTGAAGTATTTGAGGCTTCAGAAAGACTGAGGTATCTCATTTCTCCCGTGACTTAGTTTACAACCTGGACAAACCCCTTAAGCCCTCTAAGCAGTAGTTTACTGAGTTTAAAATGCAGGTTTGTTGATAAAACACTTCAACAGTCATTTGTTGAGCACCTGCTAGATGCCAGGTGCAATGCTAGGTGACTGGGTATCAAGATGAGTATGTAATGGACCTTCCCTATGAAAGCTCACAGCTTAGTGAGACAGGCAGGCACAGCAATACATCACAGCAGTACAGTGTGACGATGAGAGAGTTTGCACAGCATAGCTCGGGCATCAGCCAAGTATGTGTATGGCCATTGGAAAAGCATTCTCAGGAAGGAGGTGATACTTAAGGGTTAAAGAGAAGTTAGCAAATGAAAGGGAGGGCATGTGGCATTACAGAGAGAGGGGTCATCAAAGTTATGATCCAAAGGTGAGGAAGCTCACTGGGTTTGCGGAAACCATATGCCATTCAGTGTTGCTGTAGCTACAGAGTTCAGCATGAGCAATGGAAAGAAATGAAACAGGAGAGGCAGGCAGGAGCCATATCAGGTAGGGCCTGATGAGCATGCTAATGACATGGATTTTATCCAAACTGCGAGAGAAGCTATTGAAGGGTGTTAGGAGGGGTAGAAAGGGGACTGCTTTCTTTGAGAGATTACTCTTGCTACAGTGTAGAGAATGGATTAGAGGGAGGCAAATTGGAGCCGAGAGACCTGTTAGGAGGCTGTCCTAAGAGTCCACTGAGACATGATGCAGGCCTGAAGTAAGGCAGTGGTAGCAGAAGAGAGAGTAGAGATGGAGAGGAAGGCATAAACATAATACCTATCTTATGTTATTGAGGGAAGAAAATAACACACTCTCAGTGAACAGCGAAGGGCTTTGTACACTACACAGCTCTGTGCAAAGCTGGAATTATGATGACCGAGGTTATGGTTCTCTACTAAGGAAGGTATATTAAGTCCCCGGGGCTGAGCCTGGCAGCTGTTCACCCTACACAGCACGCATTTCCCCCTTCATCACCCACAGCCCCATGGATTACAGCATGGGCTTGTCCACCTTCAGGTGAGCTCCTTGTCTTCCAGGCTTACCTTCCCTGGATCCTGGAGGACAGAATCTATCTCCTTCCTATTGTTCTAGAGCCTTAATCAGTGTCTGGGAAATGCTGATGTCTACTGTTTCCACTGTAGATTTTTCCTTGCGGCCTGGGGAACCTGATTTTCAAAAGTCCTTAGCTGACTGCTGTGATAACTACATCACTGAAGGTGGTTATGCGTATTGGAATGCCTTATCCATTGCATGGGTATTATCACCACTGTGGTTCAAAATTTTCCCAGAAAGAAGTGTGGGTGGGCTGAGCGGGGAACAAGGTTATTGGAGGGCTATCTGGGGAAAATAAAATCTGAATGAGAAAAAGAAGTGGCTCTATTCCCAACTGGAAAAATAAGAAGGAAAAAAATTAACAGATAGATAATGATAGCCAGCAAAATGATCCTCCTGTGGCAAAGAGAATTGCCAGGTATAGAGCCCAGATCCCCTTCCTCTTAAGCTACACTACATGCCCCAGCTTACCTTGCAATTATACTTAGCCCTGTGACTGCAGTCTGGTTAATGGAATATAGGGAGAAGTGGCATGTACTGTTTTATGTCTGACCCGTGATAAACCTCCAGTGTATAATCCTATACTCTCTTTTTTCCTCATATGCCAGCTATATGTGGAGACCCCTCGTGATCTTGAAAGTTAGTGTTGAAGAGGGTAGAACCTCTGGCAGCCTGGGTTCCTGCATGACTACCTGGAGCAGAATCTTCCCCACTCTCTGCTGATTAGACTATGCAAAAATAAAAAAGAAATTTCTATTGTATTAGGCCACTGAGATGTCACTGTTTTTCTGTTTTAGTGGCTAGCATTACCTAAACAAATACACTCTCCTTCCCCAAATCCTCATTCTCCGCCTCACAAAACTGGCAAGCATTCACTAGAAAGGAGTCACAGGTTGAAAATCGCCTTCTAAGTGTTCGATGTCTATGACATGGATGTGGTGGTGGCAGGGGGGCAGTGTCTATTTAGCAGAGAAGGCTAACTATTCTAGGGTTTTGTTTGTTCTCTATGTTGACAGATATGGAAATTCTGTGTCCTTTATTATGTGTATTTCTGTATATAAAGGATATCTATTTATCTGTAGACATGCACAGGTGCCCTGTTTCTTCTATTGTGCATGGTCTTATACATTATAGGTAAGTATTTCTCTCTGGCTGTAAAAGAGGCTTAGATGTAGAATACTGTGTAAGCCATGTAGCTCAGGAACAGATAGTGGTATGGTTTGGCTGTGTCCCCATCCAAATCTCATCTTGAATTCCCATGTGTTATGGGAGAGACCCAGTGGGAGGTAATTGGCTGATGGAGGCAGGTCTTTTCTATGCTGTACACGTGATAGTAAATAAGTCTCACAAGATCTGATGGTTTTAGCTCTCTTCTCTTGTCTGCCACCATGTGAGTTATGCCTTTCACGTTTCACCATGACTGTGAGGCCTCCCCAGCCACACAGAACTGTAAGTTCATTAAACCTCTTTATTTTGTAAATTGCCCAGTCTCAGGTATGTCTTTATCAGCAGCACGAAAACAGACTGATACAGATAGGATGTGTACTAAGAACTGTTGGTCAGCACTGACAGTGACAATGAGCAATGTATAACCAGGTGAAAACGGAATAATACAGATAGGATGTGTACTAAGAACTGTTGGTCAGCACTGACAGTGACAATGAGCAATGTATAACCAGGTGAGAACGGACTGATACAGATACGATGTGTACTAAGAACTTGGTCAGCACTGATGGTGACCATGAGCACTGTATAACCAGGTGAAAATGGACTGATACAGATACGATGTGTACTAAGAACTGTTGGTCAGCCTGACAGTGACCATGAGCACTGTATAACCAGGTGAAATTGGACTGATACAGATAGGATGTGTACTAAGAACGGTTGGTCAGCACTGACGGTGACAATAAGCACTATATAACCAGGTGAAAATGAACTAATACAGGCAGGATGTGTACTAAGAACTGTTGGTCAGCACTGACGGTGACAATGAGAAATGTATAACCAGGTGGATGCAAAAGGTCAACAGTGTGCTCCAAGGCAAGGCGTTCACCAGAGTGCTGAGAGGAGAGCTGACCTCGCAGATGTTGTCTCCATCATTTGGGATGTGCTTGCCAAAAACAAGTGGGCAGACTGAAGAGAAAGCTCTTTAGGTACAATTTGACTTGGTGCTAGTTATTTAGGGCCAGGTGTGGGCATGATATGTTTAATACTGGACGTACAGTACATCACATGTTCTATTAAGTCCTTTTTTTGGTTCCCAAAAATCTTTGAATATTTTACTTACCTCATGAGCCATAAGGCATTGACATCATTGGGATATGCAATGAAGCATCTCCAGCTCAACTCAGAGCAACTCATTTTCACAAGCATTTTTAAATATAAGTACAGATAATTGAAAGGGTACTCACTTTCTACTCCAGATAGTTCCAGGAATGCTAGAAATGTGTGGGGATGAAAAATGGAATTCTACCTGGCAATGTGCCTTGAAACTAATTCCCTGGGGGACTTTAAACAACTGGATGGATTATGTAGTTGCATTGATTTTGTGGATTAAGGGTGGCAAATGGTGGAATTTAGGCCACCCTGTACATCTGTTCATTTGCTCACTACAAGATCAAGTTCAAACTGTTTAGCCTAGCAAATTAACAATTTTCAATCTCTATGCTCCAGCTACTCCAAACTTCTTCTCTTTTTTTTGATATGGAGTCTCGCTCTGCCACCCAAGCTGGAGTGCAGTGGCGCAATCTCGGTTCACTGCACCTCCGCCTCCCAGGTTCCAGCAATTCTCCTGCCTCAGCCTCCCATGCAGCTGGGATTACAGGCACCTGCCACCTCACCCAGCTAATTTACATATATATATATATATATATATTTTTTTTTTAGTAGAGACAAGGTCTCACTGTGTTAGTCAGGCTGGTCTCAAACTCCTGACCTCAGGTGATCCATCCATTTCAGCCTTTCAAAGTGCTAGGATTACGGGCGTGAGCCACCACGCACAGCCCAAACTTCATACCAATTCAAACACTGCGTAAGTTCATTTATTCATTCAAAAAATATATGTTCGGTGTCCACTGTGTGCTGGACCCTGTACTAAGTGGAGGATTCAGCAGTAAATATCACTCTTGGCTCCCTACCTTCATGGAGTTTCCAGTTTCATGGAGGAAATAAACCCAAGTAATTGAACACATCTATAATTATGACTCGGGTAACTTTAAGTAGAGAACCATGTACTTTCTTGATGACATGAGTGGGGTGACTGTAGAAGGGGAGTCTGGGAAACTTCCCCTGTGCTTGTGAAGCCCCAAGCTGAACAGCAAAGTGATTGACTAGTCAGGCTTCTGAACTATGATGCAATTACTGATGTTACATAGTGTCAGGGTTTCTGTTATCTAATATAGTCATAAGAAACTACCTGAATGCTTAGTGTCTGAAAACATTAATTATGTTACCATTACTCACAATTCTGTAGCTCAAGGATTCAGACTGGCCAAGCAGGAAGGGTCATCTCTGTTCCATGTGATGTCTGCTGGGGCTGGAAGATTCCCAGTGGTTTCTCCACTCACAGGTCTGTCGACTCGGCTCAGAAGCTTGATGGCCGAGGGTTAGATGGGACAGCCTGACTGGGGCTGTGTTTCTCTTCAGGCCTCCTCCCCTTCAGGTGGCCACCTAACAGGCCTCTCCACAGGATCTCTCCAATAGTGGAACTAGAGTTCTCACATGACATCTCAGGGCTCCCAAGAGTAGAAATGCAGAAGTTGCCAGATCTTCTTAAGGCTGTAGCCTGGAACTAACATAGACTTGCTTCCATCATATTCTGCTGATTAAAATGAGTCACAGGGCCAGCCCAGACTCAATTTGGGAGACAGCAACACTATACAGGTGGGGTAGTGCATTGGGAACAGTCTCTGAAGACCAGTTACCACATTCAGGAAGTGGCATTGTTTAATGAAGGACTTTTTAAAAAATACAAGTTTTAGTCAAAGAGCCCCTTTCTCCCCGAGAATGTGCAAGTACCTTCCTTTAGCCAATGCTGGTAGAGAATATGGCTTACAGAGGTAGGTGGAACTTTTTGATGAGAGATATATATGCCACTGTACCGCCAAACCACAGGGAAACATCCTGTGCAGACTCACAAGTGCAGTAATGCTTTGATCAGGACTTAAGACTTACAGTGAAAGGTTGGACACAGTGGTGCACACCTGTAATCTCAGCACTTTGGGAGGCTAAAGCAGGAGAATTGCTTGAGGCTAGGAGTTTGAGAGTAGCCTGGACAAGATCCCTGTGCAAGACCCCATCTGGTGTGGTGGCACACACTTGTAGTCCTAGCTACTTGGGAGGCTGAGGTAGAAGGATTGCTCCAGCCCTGGAGTTTGAGGCTGCAGTGAGCTAGGATTGTGCCACTGTGCTCTGCCCTAGGAGAGGGAGTGAGACCCTTTCTCTAAAACACAGTAAAGACATAAAAAAGACTCAGAATGAACTTCAAGAATTGGCAGGTACGATGAGCAAGATCTTTCTTCAAAGGATTTTAAGACCCTTGATGAATGGAAATGATGTAATCCAAAGATGGGGCATAAGAGAGAAGAGCAGGGACCCTCTAAAGATGATCACCAGATCTCACAAGCAAACCACAGCAAGGAGAACTCAGTCCTGCCTGACCAGAGGCCATTCCCTTTGCCAAGGAAGACACCAAATCTGAAATCTAGCATTTCTAGTTTGTTGTACATTTCTGCTTAACTGATTTAACTGTGGTAAATCAAACACATGAAATTAGGCTAGGATTGCACACACATTAAGAGGGCGACTCTTCAGGCAGAACGCCTGTTGGTAGAGCCTCTCTCTACAACTTACTGAATGTGTGGCCATGGGCTATGTTACTTAGCATTTCTGTTCAGGACTGTGAAAGTGCTTAGCACAGTGCCACACATGACAGGAAATGGTAACTATTAATATCATCATTGGTTATGTTCTGGAAATTTCCAACTTAAACAGCCTTCCAGCCAGACAATTGACTCGATGGGCTCCTGTATCTATCCATTGATGTGAAAAGTTTAGCAACCAGAGTCCTTTTTTCAGAAGGGAAGACTTATTTCTGTCTAGATGGCATCAGCATCCAACTTTGCAGAATTCGCTAGAGAGAAAAAGCCTGACTGCATAAACCTGGCTACCTACACATGGTTCACAAACAGCAGGTCAAAGTCAAGGATGAATACAGGACACCTAAATTATACTGACTGATATGGTTTGGCTGTGTGCCCACCCAAGTCCCATCTTGAATTGTAGCTCTCATAATTCCCACATCTTGGGAGGGATCCAGTGGGAGGTAATTGAATCATGGGTGCGGGTCTTTCCCATGCTCTTCTCGTGATAGTGAGTAAATCTCATGAGATCTGATGGATTTATAAAGGGGAATTCCCCCACATAAGCTCTCTTGCCTGCTGCCATGGAAGACGTGCCTTTGCTTCTCCTTCGCCTTCTGCCATGATTGTGAGGCCTCCCCAGCCATGCTGAACTGTGAGTCCATTAAACCTCTTCCCTTTATAAATTACCTAGTCTCAGGTATGTCTTTATTAGCAGCACGAGAACAGACTAACACACTGACTGACCAACGCAATTACCCTTTTGTTGCTGTTTGATATAGAAACAAGACATTTAAGGAGTCTTATAAGTATACATGCGGTGTTGATTTTGTTTCAAAATATTGTTATACTTTACAAGTTTCTGTTTCTCCTGAATGCACTAGTCTATTAACTCTAATACATGTTTGGATAGCTGCACTTGTCAAAGTGTGCAACTGTTATTCCTCAGAGGCCCCTGACACCAGAATCTCTGTATGTGATCCAGGTATAGAGGACTTCCCAGTCTTCTTAAGGGATGACATGAGATAAAGGCTACATGCACAAGCTCTACAGCCCTGACACATGGTGCAAAAGTGGGCTACCACCCTTACTAGCTGTGCTTCTTAACTTCATTTTTCCTGTCTGGAAAATAGGGTGAATTGTGCCCACCTTATGGGGCTCCTGTGAAGATCAAATGAGTTACCATACATAAAATGTTTAGAACAATTTTGGGCACATGATGAGTACCTTAAACAAGCATTAGCTATGATAATTATTCAGCTTCTACATCAATGTGGAAGTTTTTAATTTTATTTCATTAGTTTTGGGGGAAGAGTTGGCTTTTGGTTACATGGATAATTTCTCTACTCGTGATATCTGAGATTTTGGTGCACCTGTCACCCAAGCAGTGTACACTATATCCAATGTGTAGTCTTTTTTTTTTTTTTTTTTGAGACGGAGTCTCGCTCTGTCGCCCAGGCTGGAGTGCAGTGGCGCAATCTCAGTTCACTGCAAGCTCTGCCTCCTGGATTCACGCCATTCTCCCGCCTCAGCCTCCGGAGCAGCTGGGACTACAGGCGCCCACCACACGCCCAGCTAGTTTTTTGTATTTTTAGTAGAGACGGGGTTTCACCGTGTTAGCCAGGATGGTCTTGATCTCCTGACCTCGTGATCTGCCCGCCTCGGCCTCCCAAAGT
This sequence comes from Chlorocebus sabaeus, assembly GCF_047675955.1. Taxonomy (NCBI): domain Eukaryota; kingdom Metazoa; phylum Chordata; class Mammalia; order Primates; family Cercopithecidae; genus Chlorocebus; species Chlorocebus sabaeus. The sequence continues at coordinate 79,834,345 of NC_132923.1, read as the reverse complement.
GCTAGGATTACAGGCGTGAGCCACCACGCCCGGCCTAATGCGTAGTCTTTTATCCCTCACCACTCTCACCCTTCCCTGCGAGTCCATTATATCATTCTATGCCTTTGCATCCTGGTAGCTTAGCTCCCACTTATAAGTGAGAACATAAAGATATTTGGTTTTCCATTCCTGAGTTACTTCACTTAGAATAATGGCCTCCAACATCATTCAGATTGCTGCCAATGCCATTATGTGGAAGTTTATCCGAGTTCTCAGACCACCCCTGTCTGGACCCTGACTCTGAACCTCAAGGACTTCCTTAAACAAGTGTGGGAAGAGGGCAGAGAGGTGGCCTTTTCCAATGTAGAGATCTGCCTGATGCCTAAAACCTAGCCCCAGATTTGAGATTCTTCTATGAGACTGAATGGAGTAGGAGGAAACATTCTGCGATTCATGCTACAGAATGAGATTTGGCCCATTCTTGACACTTGCATACCATCTGTGTGTGTTCTGGGGCAGGTGGAGTCTCCCTTCTGAGTCTCTGGTTCTTACCTGCAGAATAAGGTAGCAATCCCTGTGGGAAGGAGCCCACAGGCACTTCAGACCCAGGCACACTTGCTGCTGAGGCAGGGCAAGCCTAAGTGCCCACACATCCAGAGTCACCTGGATTCCCTTAAGGTCTGGAAAGTAGACGATGCCCAGAGCCCAGCTACTAGAAATGGGGCACAAGGACCCAAAAAGCCTGGCAGCCAAGCTGACTTGTGTTCAGATGCTTGCAGATTAAGTGGCTGGGGACTCTTACACCCTCCAAATCTTATGACTCGTGTCCTCAGAGGCTGGGAGTAGGACAGCCTGTGAGTGTGTTCTGCAAGCGCTACATGTCTCTGAGGCTGGCTTGTCCTTCCCATGCAGGCTACTTTCCAAGCCCTCTAGAATGAGCCAGGCCTCTCCAGTCTGCTCCAGCATCTGCTCTGACCCTCTGCTCCTGTTAGCACCTTCTCCTGTTACTCCTACCATCCATGAGTTCTGTTAGTTGGCTATCCTTTGGTGGGAGGCCGTTCCACCTAATGGTCATGACCCAGTTGTAGTACTTGCCTATAGTTTGGGGGTTTGTAATTTTGAGAGGCAGTGCCACCAATACTCTGTCCCTCGCCCCATGATGATAGCCTGCCTCCACAGGAGGAAGGTTGTTAGCAATCTTATCCTCCCTAACAGGTAGGGTTTGGAGATAGCTTTGTCTTCTCAACTCAGAACAGGCCTCTTCATGGAACCACGGCCTTCCTTTTGGATGCAGTATAGGCACTGCAAGCGGATGCAGTATAGGCACTGGAGGGGTAATGGGCTGAGTTTGAATCTCAATTCTGTCATTTGTTAGCTATCTGACTTTGGGCAAGTTACTTTGCCTTTCTGATTCTCAGTTCCTTCACTATAGAGAAAATTGTTCTTGTATGGGGATCATAAGGATTAGGAACAATAAATGTAAATTTCCTGCATAGTGCTTGACACACGGTAGGTGTTCAATACATGCAAGGTGCTACTTCTATCATAACTATCATTATTATCATCTGTGACTGTACATCCATGTCCAGGACTGCCAGAGGAGGGTAACACAGGTAGATAATCATGCAACCATGAAGGTTAATCAAAAGGTCATTTTATCTTAGAGTACTTGAGGGACAGACTTCAAGCTCACATTTAGCCATATCTCAGAGTTTTGACCTAAAACCCTCACCAGAATATTCGCCACAATTCTTCCATCCTCTGAGATCTGCAAGAAACCCTTTCCAGATAAGTGGGAAAATGAAACCCTCTGAGCAGAACTCCACAGCTTTGAGACTGCAGCCGTGACCCTGCAGTCCCACAGGGATCCACAAAGATAGTTGGCATCTTCAAAATGCTTAATAATTTTCAGCCACAGTGATAATGACCATCACAGCATAAGGATAACAAGAGCAGGTTTTAAAAGGACCGTATATTGACCACAAATAGGTGTAATCACACACTCTCCATGGTGCTGCTTACGCTATCATTTTTCCCACGCAGCCCTGACCCAATTGCAGAAAGAGAAATTCTGCAGAATTTTGAGAGAGTGAAAAGTGCCCGTTTCCCGGGCTCCCTTACCATTCGTGAGCTCTCAGAATGAGTCACCAGGAGGGCACTAGGGTGCAGGAGACAGTGGCCAAGCCTACATGGCAGCTGCCTTGCCAGGTTCCTTGTCAATACCTGTTGACATTTCCCTGAGTAATCATTCTGGGCACCTCAGTATATTTTTTCATATTGCTGGATAGATTACCGGGGCTCTATTGATTTTGTGGTTTCATGTGTGAAAGATCTAATCTTAATCCTCCATTGTTCATTTTCCTTAACCTTTTAATAACATGATACGGAGGGAACCTGTCAGAATGGAAATTGTTTCTGAGGCATGCTGTCATAAATATATGCCACACACTGTTTTATTTTATAGGTGCAGCCATATTTTTTGAAATAATAATAATGATAACATTTGGATAGTGTATTGCGGTTTACAAAGCACTTTTCCTTATCAACTCGTTTGATCCTGATGGCAATCCTGACAGGTAGGAGTTATTTTATTTCCTTTGATCTATTTATTCTTGGAGTCTTTCCACAACATGAATTTTTATTATTATTCGCTGTGTCACAGATGAGAAACCTGCATTGCCCAAGGTCACACAGCTTTTAAAAATAAGGTTCAGAGTTAGAGAGATCTGCACTCAGATTCTGACACTGCTAGGTTGTTGCTGTATCACCTTGAACATAAGACTTGGGCTCTCTATGGCTCATTTATTTATTTACAAAACAGGGATGATGCTATCTTTCTGGGATTTTGCAGAGATTAAAGATGATGTGGGCAAACCATCTGCACAGTACCCGGCACTTAGGAGAGGATCAACAAAAGCTATTATAATCAAAATAATAATAATATCAAGTATTTGAGAAAGGCAGGGTTTGAGTCAGGACCTCATGTCAAACCTCTGTTCACTCAGTTCTCTGTTCACTTTGTTGGAGAGCAATTAGAATCTGCTCTCTCACATGCATGCATGCTTGCTCTCTCTCATATCTTTCCTTCATTTGTAAAGCCCCAGTGAATGACAATAAACTAAGGGCTCTTGAGATGAACACTTGGAAGTCTCTGTTGATGCTTAGGGTGAAGTACAAGAGCCATCTGGGCAGCAATGCCCTTGAGTCCTTCTCCCTGGAGCAAGATTCCAGCCAGTGATCTGGAAATTGGCCTGCAAAAGTGCAGTTCCCAGCCCTGGAGGCAGGCTGGCTACACCTGTGTCCTGAGTTAAGAAAGGCTGATGGAGGCATGCAGATGTTCTCACCATAGTTTAGAGAACTTACATATGGAGAAGTTATTAGAGATTGTGGACTTGAGCCAGAAAACCAGAAGGACTGGGGCTTTATTCCCAGCTTGAGGCTTTGAGAAAGTCATTTCCTTTACCCACACCCTGGCTTTCTCATCCTTAAAATGACAGTGTTCACTGTAATTTGTGTTTCCCAGCCCAAATTTAGCTGAAAACCAAAAACTACTTAAATCCTGCCCCCTCCCACATCCCATTTCCAGTCCTAGAATGATGAATGGGGTGGGGGAGGAGAAAAAGGCAGCAGGGCAGGGGTGTATAAAAGGAAAAAGAAATGTTCATATTAGGAAATTTGAGCTCAGATGACTTTTAAATTTCTTCTGAGGACTCACATTCCATGATTTCAGCTTTCTGGAATTGAAGCTCATTGCCATACCAGCTGTTTCACAGCTTCTTTGTTAGCACTTGAGTATTGCTCATCAATGCAGGTAAGATGGAAACGAATAGATCCCTAGCACAAAATGACATATTTTTCTCTCTCTTCCCCTCCCCTCCTCTCCTCTTCCATCCTTTCCCATGAGTAAATGCGTACTCTTCTAGATTAAATCCTGGATCTCCACCGATAAATCCTTAAATTTCCTGACTTGTGCAGCTTTGGTACATGTTGTTCTCTGGGTCACATGGACTTTCTACTGGGGTCCTCATTCTCCATCTGGTTAACTCATGTTCATCTTTTCAAGATCCATCTCAAATGTCACTCCTCCTTTGAGAAGCTTTTATCAGTCTGCTTCTGTGTTGCTATAAAGAAATACCTGAGGCTGGGTAATTTATAAAGAAAAGAGATTTAATAGGCTCATAGTTCTGTAGGCTGTACAGGAAGCATGGGGCTGGCATCTGCTTCTTATGAGGGCCTCAGGAAGCTTCCAATCATGGTGGAAGGTGAAGGGAAGCAGGAATATCACATGGGGAGAGCACGAGCAAGAGACTGATCGGGGGAGGCCCCAGACTTTTCAACAACCAGATCTTGTGTGAACTAACTGTGGAAGAACTCACTCATCACCAAGGAGGTTAGTGCAAAACCATTCATGAGGGATCCGCCCCCATGATCCAATCACCTTCCAGCAGGGCCCTACCTCCAATATTGGGAATCACATTTCAACACGAGACTTGGAAGGGACAAACATCCAAACTGTATCAGAAACTTTGCCTGACTATCCTAAGAAAAGAAGCCATGTCTTACTTTGGCCCCATAGCACTATATGTAGGATAGTATTTGCTGGTATTTGTGACACTGTGTTGTAATTCCTTGGCCGTCTGTCCTTCCTTTTCCCTCCACCTGAGCATTCCTTCAAGGAGAGGACCATGTCCTCATTCATTTTGATATCTCTAGCACTTGTAGGGATGTCCTTCTATTATGATATTAGCTTGCTGATTGGAGTGTTAATAACCCTGTCAACACAGCTTTTATTCATTTATTCACTGATTCATTTATTATTCCTAGACTCAGAATATTTTACAACATTGAAAAGGGCATTACATGTATCACCCAGCTTCTTCATTTGTTCAGGATCCAAAAGGAAGGCCGTGGTTCCATGAAGAGGCCTGTTCTGAGTCGAGAAGACAAAGCTATCTCCACATCCCACCTGTTAGGGAGGATAAGATTGCTAACAACCAGCTCTGTGGTCAGAACTGGCTCAGCTGCACAGGGTAGTGTTATTGGCAGCTGAACATAGGGCAGGGGAAGAAGAGACCTACGAGGTGTTCCCAAACCCCTCTCCAACTCACTGTTTGGACATGAAAGCCCATCAAGGCTTCTGAGACATCTAAGGAGGAGAGCCAGTAACTGCTCAGAGTACAATTTAATGATGGCATTCCAGAAAATTCACCACTTACTGTAGTTAAATTCCTCCTTGTCTATTTGAATACCTGGGTGGAAATATCAGACTCACCCAGGCTCAGTTCTACAGGTAACATGGAGCCAAGGACGGTCTTAGAAGAGCAGAGTAGATGAGCAAAGCTGTGTCTCTCAGACACTGCTTAAGATGCATTTCAAAGGGGAAAGACAAGGCGACCTCTTAGGAGGCTTGTTCTGCAGTGCTAGTGGGGATGAAGAAGAGAGGCTAAGGGATAAGCATGGCTAAGGTGGGATTATCAGAATCCACCTGTAAAAGCGGGGAGGAGGCATGGATGGCAGGGGCCCGGCAGACATCAGGCAATACTCTGTCCCTCGCCCCGTGAGGATAGCCTGTCTCCACAGGAGGAAGGTTGCGATGCTTCACCCACCCACTATTCCTTGCAATGGAGACACCCAGAGAGTCTGGGGTAGTAAGAAAGGGTAAGGTTGAGAACCCAGCCATGTGTATTGGCCCAGACAGAGCCTTGGAAGGGAGAAAAGGAGAGGATCACAGCAACGTGTTCCATAACCAAATTTCCAGTCACTTCTCCTTTACTGGGCCCCTGCTTCTGCATATGCAGGTGGGATCGGTGGTCATTGCCACTTCTTAGAGAGGGTCACAAGGGAATGTAAGGAGTGCCAGCAATCAGGTGGGTGGGCATGAGAGCAGATCTCCCTCTGCTCCTCACCAGCGCTGGATCTCACCACTTCATTGATATTTAACAAACACAAAGGTGGAATTTACCATGTGCTAGGCACTTTACAATTGCTAGCTCATTTATACCTCATTACAGTGCTAACCTCATCTCAATTTTACAGATGAGGCTATGGCAGCTCAGAGAAGTTAACTCACCCAATGTCTCAGAGCTAGTAAGTGATAGAACTGGAATCCCTGTACTTTCCTGTAGGAACATTGTACCTAAATTTCATGTACACACATGTTGATCTATCTTGATCTATGTGTGCATGAAATATGATCTTTCAAATCTATGGTTCAGTGAAGGAAAACAAGTTATATGTATTGCACGATACTACTTATATTTCTTTAAAAAGCGAACACCTATAAAACAAAAACTATGTATGTCTATAGTAAACATTTGTGAATGTAAATACCTAGGAAAATATGGAAGGGCACACTGAATGGATAATTGTTTGTCTCTGGGAAAGAAAGTAGGATAAAATGGCAGGGTCAACAGTTAGTTTTCTCTGTAATGTTAATATTATTATATTAAGAATGTGTTTATGGTCATGGTGTAATTAAAAATACATTTTTTAAAACTAATGGAAAAATAAAGTTAGCAAAGTAAGGTTAGAAGCATAGAAGCAGACATGAAAGTTTTATATCTATGTATTTTATATCAATGTATTTTATATTTTCTCTTTCTTCTTTCTTTCTTTCTCTCTTTCTCTCTCTCTCTCTTTCCTTCCTTCCTTCCTTCCTTCCTTCCTTCCTTCCTTCCTTCCTTCCTTCCTTCCTTCCCTCCTTCCCTTTTCTCTCTCTTTCTTTCTTTCTTTCTTTCTTTCTTTTTCTTTCTTTCTTTCTTTCTTTCTTTCTTTCTTTCTTTCTTTCTTTCTTTCTTTCTTTCTTTCTTTCTTTCTTTTTCTTTTTCTTTCTTTCTTTCTTTTCTTTCTCTCTCTCTCTCTTTCTTTCTTTTTCTTTCTCTCTCTCTCTCTCTTTCTTTCTCTTTCTCTCTCTTTTTTTTTTTAGATGGAGTTTCGCTCTTTGTTGCCCAGGCTAGAGTGCAGTGGCATGATCTCGGCTCACTGCAACCTCCACCTCCTGGGTTCAAGCGATTCTCCTCCCTCAGCCTCCTGAGTAGCTGGGGCTATAGGTGCATGCCACCATGCCTGGTTAATTTTTGTATTTTTAGTAGAGATGGTGTTTCACCGTGTTGGCCAGGCTGGTCATGAACTCCTGACTTCAAGCCTTCCAGAGTGCTGGGATTACAGGCATAAGCCACTGCACCTGGCCTATATTTTATATTTTCTAAACTTCAAAATGTTTATATTTACTAAAATAAAGGGTGCATACTAAATAAACAGAATGCTGTTTTTCCTTTGCAAGTTGTAAATTATAAACAATAGGCTTTGTAGATTGACATAGATACACTTCCTTTGATCACAGCATGGCTTTCATGGGTGAGGTGAGGTTGGCAGTGATGGTGCTATAATTTTGAGAAGAAAGGCAGACTGTGAGTGATTGGGAGTAGGAGTCTCTGGGCCTTCTTCCTCCTCCTTCATCTTCATCTTCATCTTCATCACTGATGGCCATGATCTGTAAAATGCCTCTGTTTTTCAGAGCTGAGTTTTGTGTGTCTCCTGAGTTAGTAAACTCATTGGCTGTGTATGTGCACAAGGGTCTGGTCTCCCCCAACCCGTTTTCACATCTCTTTTGAAGAGTGCATAAAGTGCAGGTACTTGGTTTTTTTCTGGTGGTCTCTTTGTGCCTACTTAAGGATGACAGTACGTCATTCAAACCTTGTCCAAAGATCAAACTCCCTTTGAGGAGGGGATTGATAGATTTCCACTGACTGCTTTGTCAGAGTAGTTCGAAGCTTAGAGAGAGAAATTGCTTAAGTGCTTGTCAGTTTTGTTTTTGATCCCAAATCCTCTTCCTTTTTTCTCCAACATACATTGCCCACTGTCACCAAACAACCTCTTCCAGTTCAATGAGTAACTTCTGTTCTGGTCCTAATTAAGGAGTCAACTTAGAGTAATGATTAAGAACCTGAGTTCTAGAGTCAGACTCTGGGTGTGAATTTCTGCCCTTCTAAGTGCAGCTTCTTTGACCTGCGAGCTGTCTCTCTAAGCCTCAGTGCCATTCTTGTAAAATGGGAGCAATAATAGTTTAAACCTTACAGGGCTGTTGTGAGGATGAACTGAGACAATCTAAGTAAAGCATTTCACATGGTGTTTAATACAAATTAAAAGCTCAACAAATACTACCCATTATTATGACATCTGCATAGCATTTCATCACCTTGGTCTAAAGGTAGGGTTTGGAGATAGCTTCATCATCTCGACTCAGAACAGGTCTCCTCATGGATCCACAGCCTTCCTTTTGGATCTTGGCCATGAGAGCCCATTCTTAGTAACCATGTTTCAATTCCAGTAGGTGATGTCCACTCCAGTGCTGCAGGATGTCCTCCTCAGGGTGCCAATGGGTCTGCCTGGGGTTCTAACACGCTTTTTGGGACTAGACCCCTTCTCTTTGTGGCACTGAATCATCTCCCTGTCTTATTAGGCTGCAGTTCTGCTTCAAATCAGTCCTAAGTCCCCTAGAAATCACAGCCTGACCCCTTGCTGGGCAAGGCCAGACCTAGTTGTCCCCTCCGCATAGCCATAGCTATCCAGCCTGTGACAAGCCCCTTGTATCTCTTCACCTCTGCAAGGCTAGTCCAGGAGTCCACTCCTTAGGCAGCTCACAATTATCCCTATCTGTTATTCACATTTTCCCCTTTCCACCAAGCCTCTTCTTTCCCACCTTCTCCTTACAACCAGGTCTTTTTATGTTTTCTTAGTAACAAAAGTGTTGTTGTTTCTTAAAACAACTTTTTTTTTTTTTTTTGACTAAAAAAGGGATAGCTATTCAGTATAGAGAAACAGGAAAACATTGCACATGTATCCCAGAACTCAAAATTAAATTAAATTAAATTAAATTAAAAAGAGAACAGGAAAACAAAATAAAAAATTTCAGTGCACAGAATAAAATGGAAATCATATGTGATCCTACTACCTGGATTTTTGCAGTTTTTTTTTCTATGCATATATGTGAATATATGCATTTACCCAAGCAAATTAGAATCACAATGTATACATGATTGTGTGTGTGTGTGTGTGTGCGCGTGTGTTTGAGACAAGGTCTCGCTCTGTCACCCAGGCTGGAGTGCAGGGGCGCTATCTTAGCTCACTGCAACATCTGCCTCCCGAGTTCAAGAGATCCTCATGCCTCAGCCTCCTGAGTAGCCGGGACTACAGGTGTACACCATCACACCCGGGTCATTTTTGTATTTTTAGTAGAGACAGGGTTTCATCATGTTGGCCAGGCTGGTCTTAAACTCCTGGTCTCATGTGATCTGCCTGCCTCGGCCTCCCAAGGTGCTGGGATTACAGGAGTGAGCCATTGTATCCAGCTTGATTTTATACTTTGTTATATTGAATGATTACTAAAAAACAGCCTGAGAAACAATGGGGTAAAATATAGGTGCTATAACATTTTAATGGCTGCATTCATAAACATTCATAAAATTACACTGATTGATGTGGAAAATAAATATAAGAACGTGGTCTCTGTCTTTAAGGGGTATATCAATGACCATGTAGTCATAGCATCCTGTTCTATGAATATAATATTTAGCCAGTTTTATATTATTTGAAGTTTAGATTTCTAGTTTTTCTCTATTATATACATAAAAAGTGAAGAACATCTTAATACATATTTGTTCACTACCATGGAAATTCCCAGGTTTTAAATTCCAGTCTTATACATGGAATTGTCATGTTGAACATTATGTCCTTTTAAAAGTATTTGACTTAAAAATCTTTGAATCAAACACTCGAAGTTGTTTGAGTGCCTTTTCCTCATATCCTCACCAACATAGATCATCACTTTTAAAATTATTGGTCATCGGATAGGCAAAATTGTCTTGTTTTAACTTGAATTTTTTATTATAAAAACTTGTACATTAAAATGCTTTGGGCTAATTAAAAATATTGGAAACAGAAAGTAGGTAGTAACATAACATTTCAAATAGCATACTGAGGTATAGATGATAAGTTTGTTTTCTCCCACCCCAGGCTCCTACACCCCATCTCTGGAGCTGAACTCTCTAGTTAGCATGTGTTTAACATGAGTGCATGAGGGCAAGGGCTTTGTTTTCCCAGCGTGGAGAACGATGCCTAGCACACAACAGGCACTCAATGGATGCTTATTAAATAAATAAGCACTTTCCTGAATATAGTAATGAACATTTTCTATGTAAATATAAACACCTACACGCATATTTTTAAATACTTTTTATTATTATTACTATTATTATTATTATTATCGTTTGAGATGGAGTCTCGCTCTGTCATCCAAGCAGGAGTGGAGTGGTGCGATCTCGACTCACTGCAAGCTCCGCCTCCCGGGTTATGTCATTCTCCTGCCTCAGCCTCCTGAGTAGCTTGGGACTACAGGTGCCCGCCACCACGCCCGGCTAATTTTTTTGTACTTTTAGTAGAGATGGGTTTCACCATGTTAGCCAGGATGCTCTCGATCTCCTGACCTCGTGATCCACCCACCTTAGCCTCCTAAAGTGCTGGGATTATAGATGTGAGCCACCACGCCCGGCCAATACTTTTTATATTATTAACAAAAATGGGAACTCACCACACACACTATTGTTAAATGTCTCGACATTGTTTAATATAAGCATATTTAGACTCCTTTCACTTTTTGAAAAATGCTGCATAGTACAGTAATTTAGTTAATATCCTTCCTATTGATGCAACATTTAGTTGCTTTATGTCTCTAGCTATTATTTATGGACCTTTCTTCTTCAGGAATTGTTTGCTCATGTTCTTCAGTAATTTTGCTATAAACTTTTTCTATAAAGCTATTAGGATCTTTATGTACATTTAGAACAATAAAACTTTGTTTATAATGTATGCTGTAAATATTTTCCTAATTTCCCATGACCTTTTGACTTCATTTTTTCATATAAAATTTTGGTAAACCTATCCATATTTTTATAAATATGTATTTTCTGCATTTGGTGGTATACTTACAAGGACCTTTTCTACCCCATATGAATATTCACTAGTATTTTCCCATACACTTTCATGTTTACATATATTTAATATTTAACTTACATGGAATTTAGTTACCCACATGGTATGAGGTAGAAATCTAACCTTTTCTAGTAGTTTTTGTTATCCTAGTTCTATTTATTGAATAGTCTATTTTATCACTGCTAATTAGAATATATTCAATCATACATTAATTTCTTGAGTTTATTTCTATACTTTATATTCTGTAAACCATGACTAGGTAAATAGAATAAATCACAGAATAATTTGTGAAAGCAAACACTTTAAATTATTTAGGGTTTATTTTTGAGATCTGATCTGATAGTGTAAATTTATGATCATGATATTGCATTTTTCTCAAATACTCTCACATTCTTATTTCTTTCAGATATTACTTAGAATATGATTGAATATGAATATATGATTGAAGATATATAACATTGAGATAGTTGTTGCAGTAAGTTATAAATTAGAGAGAGTTGGATCTTCTCTTTCAATTTGTTCTATTACTTTATGCCCTTCAACAAGCCTTTGTAGCTTCGTTTTGTTGTTGTTGTTGTTTTTATCTAGATCTTACATCTTCAGTGTTAAATTTATTCTTGGGTATTCTCCTTTTGTTACTATCATTAATAGAATCTGTGTAAGTTTCCAGTAAGTTTTCTAAAAGGTTACTTATGGCAATATAAAAAATACTGATTTTTATATATTTATTTTTAAAGTAGTAACCTTAGATAATTGTCTTATTTGCTCTTATTGCTTCTAATAGATATTTTCTGTTAGGAAATACTATCTGCAAACACTGATGATGTTCTCATTTTAGACACTTGATTTCTTTTTCTTGCGTTAGTGCATTGCATTGCCTCAAATTTCAGAGCAATGTTAATTGATAGAGGTAATAGCTGCCACCTTGATCTCCATCTGATTTTAAGGGGGCTACCCTCAATTTTCACTGCTAAGTTTCATACTGGCTATTGGTTTGAGGGAGATGTTCTTTACCATGTGAAGGGAATATTACTATAATTCTAGTTTCCAGTTTTTTTCTTGAAGAGGATAATGAATTTTATCAGATGCCTTTTTGCCATCCATTAAGATGAGACAGTCTCTCTTGACCTATTAATTACATTCTGAAAGTCAACTTTATTTAGTCATGGTTTATAGCTGTGTTTAAAATTTAGGAACTTCTGATTATCCATTGAAAAGATTAGGCTATACTTTGTATTACTTTTTTGATGTTTTGTTATTCTAGATTTGAGCTCTGAATCGAGAAATTGTTTTTTTTTCTGTTATTCAACAGTTAAATGAGCATTATTTTCTGCCTTCCTTTACAGTCACTCCAGGCATCTCAGATGCACTGGCCCTGCCAGTTCTGCTAATGCTCTTCCCTCCACTACCATCACCTCATGGTAAACTCCTACTTGCTTCTTAACACCCAGTTTAACCATCAACGTTTCTATATAGCACTCTCCCACCACTCCCATAGTACTAGCACATCCTTTATTCCAGCATTAATTCTACTATATTTTATTTGTCTATTAACCTATTTTTCCCTCTAGAATCTGAGCAGAGACAGTCACATATGCATTAAAAAAAAATCCTCAATCTCCAGTGCTTATCAGAAGACCTGGCACATAGCACATCGTTAATAACTCTTTGTTATATGAATAAGTCCATAATGCATTTTTGCTTTAAATTTTGCCAGGGAAGAAAATTTGGATGCTATGTATACTTCTTTGCCATTCTTTGACAGTAAAATAGAGATAATATCACTTACTGCCCTTCTTCACACCTGATAGAGTTACTGAGCTGGGATAATAGATGGGCAAGGATAAGGTGAAAGTGAAAGAATTAAATATAAAAATCCATAATAGTGATTAGACTTTCTTTGATATTAACAACAGGTAAAGTGCATTGAGCATTTACTATGTTCCAGGTATGAAATTATCAAATTTATTTCTTATAATAGCCTGTAATTTTAGGTGAGTAAATAAAATTTTAGAGCGCTTAAGTGACGTGTCTGAGGTGAAACAACTGGCGAGTCAAAGACTTTCTGAAATCAGGGTCTGCTATCTGGAAACTATTCTATATCGACTCACCAGTGAAGACAGTGTGCTCCACTGAAATGGGGAAAGCAACAAACAATAAGCCCAGGGTGAAAATTTGGTTACATACCCTGCTTCTCAGGTTTTGCTTAAGTTTAGAGCCTACCAGGAAGAAAGAAAACGATTATCTGCCTCCTTGACTTTTGCATCATTTGTGTTTCTTCTGATGAAAGTGGGGCTAATTGCTGAGTTAGGGTTCCTTTATTTTTAGTCTACACTATGTTGCTTTATCCTAAAAGGATAAACATGGGCTGTGTGATGGCTGACCACCTTTCTTGTTCCTTCTATCAAGGTCTGAAAGGGCACAAGACAGGTAAGAGGAAACAGCTTTCCTTTAGTAAATAAGTTGCTAGATTTCTGAGCTCATGACCCTGAGTTACACGTGAATGACTTTGACCTGTAATCTGAAATAAGATAGACTTCAGGGTTCACCTCCCCCACCATTCCACTTCAAAGGTGAGGTAAGGTAGAGTTGCTAAATGTACAGTATGAAGGGCATCTGGCATTTTACTGTTGACAGTATGCCAGCTCTAAGACCTGCTTATTCCATCTCCAACCATTCCTGCTTGTTCCCCACTCCAGGCTGTGACCCCCCAGAGTGAGTGATAGAAGTGGCAAGAGGTTGTTCAGAAGATTAAAGACCCAAGTCACCAGAGGCTGCCGTCTCGCAAGAATATTTAGACATTTTTCCACTTGGCAGTCATTAATATTCTTCAGCAAAGAGTGAAAAGAGAGCCTGTTCAAAAAGGCTCCCTCTTCAGATCTCTGTACCTTGGAAGATAAAGTGAACGGAAGGGTTTTGTTTTGAAATTAAATATTCATTGGACTGAGTTAGAGCTATTACTGTTCTTGAGAATAAAACTGGATTTTTCCTTTGTTTTAAATAACTACAGTCATTTTACGTTAAGAATTCATTTCTGTACCAAATTGGTCAGGATTAACACATGGTGTGATTTTTCTAATATAATAGACACAACAGGGAAATGAATACAGAAGGGCTCAAAGTATTTTATAGAGGGTATACGAGCAATTTGACATTGCAGAAAAGCTGTCAGAAAGAAACACCATGGAATAGAGGAAAGAGGCTGGGAATCCAACCCCAGGAACTGTGACAGCCTCTGGGTGAGATCTTTGGCTCTGTTAATTGACAGCTGTTGTGGAACATATCTGAGTTTCCGTTTCCTAATCTGTGAAATGGAGAGCATATTCTTTTCCTCTTGGGGTTCGTGTAAAGATTTGGAAACGGTAGCTAGAAAATGAGTGGCACGGACAAAGCAGGAGCACAACAGTGGCAGTGATGATCCCCGTTTTCACATACATACCAAGACTGGTCACTAAATGGCTGGAAAGCCATTTACATCTGTTTACTCTCTCTCTCTTTTTAATCTTCCAGGCACCATTGCTCACATTTCCCTTGAATTTAAACATCTTTTAAAAGCTTTCAAAGCTTGGAAGGTTGATTTCAACGAAACCTGTTTTTATTCTAGGCGTTTTTCCGACTGTCATTCTGAGTAAAACAAAAAACATTTACTGTCAAAACAACAAGGGCTTACTCTCAAGCACAAAATGAAAGCAGATATGTCTGCCTGATTTATTTTGGCATCCACCTAGCAGTTAAATAGGACACCTTTTAATTTGTCACTTCTTTAAGATTCATTTATGTTGGCAAAGTAAGTCCCCAGTGCTTGGTTTCAGCTAAACTTCAACGAGTTGGGTAAAAGAGTTTATTCTTTTTCACTCAGACACACAAGCTTTGAAAGGTGCCAGTTAAAGATGGAACTATGTATTGAGCAGTGTAAGACAGTAACAGCTAATGGATTTTTATTTTTACTTTGAATGGGAGGAACTTAGAAATTGAACTTATTACCAAAGATCCACTAGCAGTCTGAGAAGAGACACAGAAGGTCAATGTTTTTCAAAAAACCTAGGTAGAACTATTTCAAACAGTGAATATCCAGTTATTTTAAAATTAGACTCAAGTATGAGTAAAGAGACCCAGTATTCAAATCTCAACTCTGCCATTTGCTGGCTGGGGAAGTTACTTAATTTATCTGAATCTCAGTTTCTTTATCTATAAATTGGAAAATATCTATCCCTTCCAGGTTGTTTAGAAAATTAGCTGAGGCAATGAACACAGAGCAGCGAGCACCTGCCTGGCACATACTAGCTATTCAACATGTGCAAGTCACTGCTTTTATTAAGAAAAACTTCTGGTTTGCCACGGTGGCTTTTGCCTGTATTTCTAGCACTTTGGAAGTCTGAGGCCTGTGGATCGCTTGCTTGATCTCAGGAATTTGAGACCAGCCTGGGCAGCACAGTGAAACCCCATCTCTACAAAAAAATACAAAAATTAGCCAGGCGTGGTAGTGTGTGTCTGCAGTCCCAGCTACTTGGAGGGCTGAGGCGAGAGGATTACTTGGGCCCAGGAGGCAGAGGTTGCAATGAACCAAGATCACACCACTGCATTCCAGCCTGGGCAACAGAGTGAAACCCTGTTTCAACCAAAACAAAACAAAAATGAAAACAAAAACTTTTGCAACATTGTCTAACAATTCAGTCCAAGATTGAGCATTTTTCACTGTATGGAAGTTGTTTCTTCTGTCTACTCCAAATTTACTTGGCTAGAATCTAAGCCCATTTTCTCATTTTCTCAAAGTTAGCAATAACATCTGTTTAATACCTTCTTTGTAACAAGGCCAGATTGAGGGCTTTTGTTTATGCAGTCATTAACACAACCATTTTTAAACAGTGGTGTTTTTTTGCATCTCAATGACCTAATTGTAATCTGGCTGATTATTTGATTTAGTTACAAAAGGAAATAAAAATCTCACACACACACACACACACACGCACGCACGCATACATACATATGTACACAACACCCACGTATATTCATTTTTTTTCTGTTCTTCAATACATACAATCCAGCTTCAGGCCTTTTTATTTTGGTGTGGATTTCGAGGGGAATGTAAAGATAAATACTTCCTTCTTGAGTCCCTTAAAGCAGATGACCTTCAAATGAACAATGGGGAACTCTTGACACTCTAGATTAATCTCCGTTTTCCAATCAATAGTTTAATTGGTTTTTTGTTTTGTTTTAGGGGAAGACACAATTCACAGGGCTAGTCCCAGAGTCTTTCCCAGTTTCAAAAGTCCCATGCTAAATGTGGTCCAAATACCACATCTACCCAGGGCTTGCTTTTTTCCTGACAACATCCTCCTTCCTGTCTGTGGCTGCTTTTCCAAGCATAGCAAGTACTTGAATTCAACTGAGGGCTGACAAATTGACCTTACTCCCCAGTGAAGCTTGCTCTTTTTAGCCCAGGGCCAGGAAAACGGAGGCTGTCACTTGGTCAGATGGAATCTTAGGCAAAGCAATTTCCTCTTCCAATCCAAGCCTGAATATCCAGTGAAAACTTGTAGAATAAAGCCAGGCTAAGGTGTTGTTCTCAAACATGTTTATTTTAACAGTTTTACATGGTGTGTTACAGAAATTAATGGAAAATTTCTAAAAATTTTGCTGTTCTGTTGAATGCATTGTACATAAAGTTAAAAATAATGTGTCCATATATGTTAACAAACTGTCATCTGAGGTAAAGTTAAAGTAGGTCTAGAAATGTACTGCAACAGTCATTTTCTCTTTCTCATCTTTATTAAAAAAATATGTGTCAGAACGCAGAAATTGAAATGAACCAAACCCACAGAGTAAACATTTGTTTAAAAGAAGGTGCCCGGTACATTACATGATGGGGTTTCAGGAGACACTGGGATGAGTACGAGCTATCAAAAAAGTTTTGCGGCATGTAAAGATTGAAGAGCTATGGAGAATGGGGACAAAATGACAGGTGGCGTTTCCCTGGTTTCAAAATTTAAAGTGACAAATTTAGTGCTAGTGGAGGATGAGGAATTAACAGTTGTACACATGGATTTTCTGTTGATCTAACCAGAACTGTGCAGACTCCCCATGGTCTTTTGGTATTGGCACCTCAGCTCTTGCTTGGAAATTTCACGGTATTCCTGGGACAGGATACGGTGGTTCCGGGCTCACCAAAACAGTGCTTGGAAAAAAAAAAATCAGAATGCTGCCAATGAGAATATGGATGGCAGTTGAAAAATCTTGACTTTATTTCCCTCACTTTAATGCATCACTTGGGCATCTTCTTGAAGTTCAGAGCCAGTTATATTTTCAGTCATGTCCAATGAAGGAGGACAAGTCCCCTGGACTTTCACCTTCTGCTAGGAAATTAACTCCAGATGGTATACCTGAAACAGCAACATCAGCCAGAGTTCCCTTTGAATGTGTCAGAAGCAACTCAAAGAATTGGTATAATGGTGTGATACTGCAAGACAAACTCAAGACAGCCATATTGAGGGAGAAGATAGCACCACTTGTTTAGAATCAAATCATAGTCAACAAAGCAATTTAAGCAATTTCCCATGGGAACTGCCTATCTTATCAAATCCCCAGAAAACACTTGAACTGGTCTCAAGCCAACTCTTACAGTCATTCCACCTTTCCCATCTTCCCCTTCATGTGAAAGGGCTACCTAATCATAAAATGTTTGCTCATTCCTTGAGAAACTCTGTGGACCAACAGGTGATAGCTACAGAGGGAGGTAAACGGCCCTTCTCACTTTTCTGGTTCTTCGGACCTTCCACATTAGGATGACATTGACATATATTCTTGAATAGACATTTGGTCAGTTTATCTAACTGAAAAAAAAAATTAGACTCCTGTGACCTGATAGTGTAAAATGTGGGCTTTAAATGATAACCATTACCTTGATGTATCACTTTTCTCTTTGTGAACAAGTATACAATCATTTTCAAATCAATCTCCCAAATCATTTTAGTTTCTATTGATATGAAGAACCAAATACAGGCCTATTCAAATCAATCATATCAATGGAAATTCTACTTTTCAAATCTTAAAACCAAATAATAATTATTCCCAAATCCAATTAATCACACGAATCTTTAAAGTTTTCTTCTTAGTGTTAAAACACTAAATTCAACATACTGTAACTGCATAGGAACATCAGGAAAACACACTTGACCTGTATAACAATTCTCTGTAGGGCAAAAATATATAGATTCTTTATGAAAATCATGTGCTAAACATACGAACCAAACACTGCACTTTTTGTCTCATAAGTGTAAAAAAAGGAAGCTTAGCCTCTTCTGTTTCACGTACAAACAGTCCAGTGATTTATATGGGGTAGGTGGGAGTGGGGAGGTGGGAGAGTTTCAGAATCTGAATTCTTCAGAATGTGAATTGTCTTTTTCTTGTGTTGCACAGAGGGTGGGGACTCTCGTGGAAAGGCTAGATGATGGAGTCACGTGCTCCCTTCTCGTTCACTAGCTGCTGATTGGCCAACTGCTCGTGCCAGCGGTCCCTGCACTCCAGCTTCCTACCATATGCTCCAGAATAACATCTGGAAAGTGAGCCCCATCCATCAAGTTTGTCACACCTTGCACTCAATCTGCTACCTTCTCTACAGTGTAATGGCATTATTAAAAAGCATTTTCATTGACATTTATATTTACAAAAAAAAAACAACAACAATTTTTTTTTTCATTAGAACTCCTTAAAGCCATTTCCCTTAAATATTTAAAGAGTTTAATGGTAAGGTTTTTTTTTTTTCAAGTTATAAAATAAAAATCCCATTTGAATTTTCTGATGTACAAAAAGAGATAGAGATGAACCATTTGGACCACGGAATCAGTTTGTTATTCTGAATATGTATGCCACCATTGTTCCTTTAGAAAGTTGGTTTTTAAGATCCAAAACCACATTACCAGAATTGTACCAGAATTATTTGGCAAATGACTTTTCTTTGAAAATGGCACGTGGAGAAGACACTTGTCTGCATAGCATCACAGCAGCAAGATATCGGAAAAATAAAAAATATCATTTTATTGTACTTAAGAGTTTAGAGCTTCTTAAGAAATCAGATGCATTTTTTCATCTTTCTCATCAATGGGATCTGATGTCTTTTCCTACTCACAGAATGAAGGTTCAAACTGAAAGCTGTCTTTCTTCACCAGGATGCAGAATAGCTAAAGGATTGTTTTGGCAACATTCTTGATCATAACAAATAATCAACCACTTATTTGTCTTGTAATTTCAAGTTAATTCATTTCACTGAGGCTTTTTTTCTCCCCAGTTAGATTTCTTCACCCATATTTAAAAAAAGTCAAAAGCAATACAAAAATTTGTACACCTACTAATTTTCAAACATGACAAAGAAAGGAAAGGGGGGAAAATGGCAGACCAGGCCCCATGGAGTGACAAAAAACACATCATCCTATGTGAAAAGGCATATGGATGATGATATTGTGGTCACAGAAGACCCTTTGCTTTTGCTTAAAGAAGTCAGTTCCAACCCTGTTGTAATCCTCTGATGCCTGTCACTCCAAATTTGGTGTCTCAACAGTGGTCAACAGGTAGAGAAATAAAAAGGGAATTAATAATTTTGCACACTGGGTCACCTTAAACCCAGCTATGAGGGCTCAAATATTTGTTGGGTAAGCATTTGCTTGATTTGCGATTTAATGTTGGGTGGATCTTTCTATACTTTTCTGTGTGTGCTGCCATAGATATCTGCCATTGGTTGCCAAAAACGCTTAGTACCCTCTTCTGAGCGAGTTCCATTGGGCAATCATGAATTTCTTGTGGGATGAGGTGAAAGAATACAAGAGAGCCTGTCGTGATGCTGATGTCCATGCCAGTCTTGAGCACCCACCACGAGCTCGCATCGACGCTATTTCTTAGGTCTGTTGATCTGCGCGTAGAGAGGCTCCGGCTCCTGTGGATAAAGGAACAAAGTGAGGCCTGCCCTTTCCACGTGCATGGATTTTCTGAGACAGCTTTTGGAAAACGGGTTTAGGATTAAAACAGAAAAGTGACAGTTTATGATGGATGACCTTAGGTTATTTTTGGAGTATTTGATGAGGGTGCATATCATTTTGGCAACACTTTTATCATCCAAAATAGCTATGCACTCAGTTCTGTCTTTCGTATTCAAGTTGGAACTGATTGCCCTGTTAGGGAAATAGCATGGTATAGTAGGGAGTTAGAAAAGCTGTGTCATGTGGACAAGATACTTATCCTGAGTCTTGGTTTCTCCAACCACAAAATGGGAATAATACTGTTTATCCTACAGGGTTCTTGAGGGAATTAGAGATTGCATATATAAAGTATCTAGCACAATGCCTGGTAGCAATACTTCTTCAGAAAATGCTAACAATTACTGTGAGTCAAGTGGACATTTTTCCAACACAGTTTCATAAATGTCCACTTGAGAACCCTGAAATTCTATTTCAAATTACTCTTCTACAAACAGTGATGCCTGGGTGCACTGTTGAGCAAGAGAAACAGCAAGTGTGTCTTTGGCTTTTAATTACAAGCTTCTGGACTTGTTTCCATTCAATCTGAGACCTCCGCTTTAGCCAATCATTTGCCTACACCCAGGGGGCTGTCCTGAAGCACAAACAGGGATTTTCAACCAGCATGTAATGCAGCACACCTGCAATCCACACCTAGATAGGAAACAGTGTTCCACCCTATTTAAACCACGTCAGACTTCAGCTGATGTTGAGATGGCTCACTGTGCACTGGCCAAGAAGACTTGATGGATACTGTGGTTTTAAGCATGCACAGGACCTGCTATTAAAATTGACCTTTATGCTGTCACTCTTGGAGGTCTGTGCCAGAATTAAATGGACACTAGGAAATTCTAATTTTACCATATTTTATATATTAGCTTGTCTCCTGCCATGTCATATAGGTTATTATTATTTGCTTATTTTCTTGAAACTTCAAAATGAATTGGCATTCTGGGAGCCCCTACCATGTGTCTGGCACCATGCTAGGTATTTTCAAGTACACTGTCTTTTTATCTCATCACAACGGCCTTGTAAGGCAGATGCTTTCTCTCTTTTGCAAGGGTGAAATTAAGTACAGAGAAGTTAAATAATTTGCCCACGGTCACACAGTTAGTAAGTCCAGAGACATGAGGACTGAAAACAGGGTCCAGGGGCCAGTGCTTTTTCTAGTCTTTTACAACAGTGACCATTAGAGACAGAGAGAGAGAGACCCCAATCCTTCCATCTGTAAGTGCTTCAGAGTTTACAAAGCACCTCATGTCTTATTTATCTGCCTTATAGTCCTGGGGGTGGCTTTTATTTTTTGAGTCCTCCCTTTGCAGACAAAAACTGAAGTTCTGAGAGGTTGTGTGATCTCAAGGTCATTGTGCTGTCTCTCGTGTGTAGCATATCATATTGCTTGCTTTCTACTGTAAAGTGGAATGGCCTAGAAGATAAGGTTGTCCCGGCCCGTCATTGTACAGATGAGGAATCTGAAGTCCTGTGAAGATAGCTTTTGTTTCTTCAGAGTCACAGGGTTACTTAGTATCCATGCCAAGGTAGACCCCAGGACTCCTGCCATCAGATCCAATTTCTAGTTCCTCTAGAACTTGTTATGTTTGTATTCTTCCAATGGGAAGGAACTGCTTTCCTTGAGGCACCCTATTATGCAGTGTAACAAAGTGCCAACTTGTCCCTCCATGCCTTCCACCCATAGACTTTCTACTGCCCTTGGAAATGTAAATAAGTATAATCCTTCTTCCAAATGTCTGATGACAGAAAAGTATGGAAGCCCATTCTTCCATGTCCTACTTCTAGGTTACCACTTGCCAGTTCCTTCTGCCATTTTACAAATATGAACCTAGCACAGTAGGTCCTCAATGAGAGTCTGTTGAATTACTGAATGACTATAATGCTGTTTCTAGTTTCCTCACAGTTCTGATCCCTTTGTCCTAAATACCTAAATACACTCCAATTTGGCTTTATTCTCTCAAAATCAAATGTAGCAAAATCTATAGTAAGATTATGATTTATTAAACACCAAATCTATTCCTTTCCAGTTTCTTGAACGATTTCAAATACCTGTTGTAAGGCTAAACATGTAACTTTATTGCGTGTTTGTGTTCTATAAGTGCGGTGGGTGGAGTCAAAAATAGTTAAGTGCAACTATTGGAGAAAAACATTTTTGTTTTTTGTTTTTTGCTTGTGCTGGGCTTCAAGGACGCATCTTAATGTTTCCTGGGTAGACGTTTTCAGCCCATTCTTCTTTTTGGATGCCCCAAGAAGTCAGGCTGCCTTGATCTCACCCTACAATTTGCTCTATTCTAATTTTGGAAACTAATTTATCCAACTGAAAATGACACCTAAAAACAGAAGAAGACAGCAGGCTCAGACAGGGTAATTAATGCCACACTGCATTAACTTTCTGCAGCTGAGATAAATATTCACACATCTCCTGCTTGCCGGAATTTAGCTTCAAATACCCATCACAACAGCAGTAACGACTGCAGTCAACTCTCAATTATCCCCACTAATGAAGGGGAGCAGTGGTGTGGAAAACCCCAAGCAGCAGATAATCCCAAAGTCTGACACTGTGATGCACTATACGTTTTGGCAATAGCTCTACCTTCCTTGTTACGGAATCTTAGACTGTCAGAGTTAGAGGGGAGCTAAGGAATCATTTGATTCAGAAATTTCCAACCTGGCCTCTGGCAAGGTCATAACGGGGTCTTGGAACTATTTTCAAAATTCCAAAAGCCTAAATGGAATCACACATTAACGTAACATGCTGTTGATGTTTTTGTTTCGTTTGTTTGTTTTCTTTTGGCAGATTTGTCCACGTCTCTGCCCTGCTTCAAATCCTTCAGAGGCTCCCCATCACCCACAGGGTAGGTCAAAGCGCCTTCGCCGGGCACACAAGGCCCATTAGTCTCTTAGTCCATTAGAGATAATAAATACCCCTTCTAGACCATGAATCAAAACTCCACCTTCAGGTCACATAAATAATGTTAAAAAAATCTTTCTTTATGCTTCTCCAGGATGATCTTTCTGAAATGGATTTGTCCATGCCAATCTCCTGCCTGGAACAGCCGTCTTGGCTCCTTGTCACTCAAAGGAAAAGGCAAACTCCTCAAGACTGCACATAACGTCCACCTTCCCAACTACCCTCAACTACTGCCACTCTCTCCTACACCCTACCTTCCAAACCCTACTTGGGGTTCGTTCTCCCATGCTGGAATTTTCCCATCTCTGAGACTTCATTCAGGCAGTTCCTTCTGGCTTCGGAGCCTTCTTTGTTCCTAAAGTTCATACTTTAAGATCTAGCTGAAATAACAAAGCTTCCTGGATGCTGCAGGTGACATGAGCCACTGTGCTCCTGGATACTTCAGAACCTGTGCAGATCTCTGTCTTCACTCCTACTATGGCATCTCCTAGCATGTTCTACACTGAGCTCCACTGGGCCTTGCATGTCAGTATCCTGAATTCTGAATGAAGCTTGGAACATGGGAGGTGCATCCACTAACAACATGAAGAATGAAGATATGAATGAGTAAATGAACAGTTCTTTTCTTAGTGGAAGTTGGCAAATACTTGTGAACTTTAATATGATTCTGACATACTAATATCTTTATTTTTAGATAACAAAGTAGATGGAAACCATATAGTAAAAGTTAAAGCAAAATCCACCCTTTACCCTTTCTGTAAGTGAAACACCCTATTTTCTCAAAGGTGCAGTAAAAGAGCAGAAGCAAAGGAGACTAAGTCATGCAGGCCTAGCTTAGTGTTCTCCTGACAAGGCTCTGCTGCAAAGACCAACAGGGACATATCTGTAGTTGAACATGTTGGGTTATTCCTCACCACAGAGGGAGGAGCAATGAGGCATCTCTGGAAGAGGGTATTAGAAAGAATGTATGATAAGATTTGGTCTTAAGGTGAGTGATTTGGGGGATGGTCAACAAAGTGGGGTTTTTCTCTGAATTGGATGCTGTCATAATGTGGGGGTAATTCTGTGATTATCCTAACAATACTTATCTGGAAGGCACGAAGAACAGAGCAAGGCTGAAACCAGGCTAGAGAAATGTTTCATCAGTTTTCCCGTTTTGACAATGTTCATTTTTTTGCCTGTGTTCAGCCCTGATGACCTGGTGGTCTTGATTTTGTCTTGACCTATCGCAGTCACTGAGGTGCCTTGTCTGATGCTGATGGTATGTGAAATGTTGATGTTCAGCAGGAGAATGCCAGGACCTCGCTGTGGGGGTGGGCCTGCACCTGACTGTCAGAGGCTGCTGTTCTTTTTCTTACCATCACACATTTAGCAGCCCTAGGATTCTGTGTAGGGCACTTAACGTCTTTGGGTGCCAGTTTCCTCATCTGTAAAATGAGGCTAGAAATCCCCTCTGTGAAGGGGAACACATGTTGATTGTCTAGCACAGAGTTTGAAACATATTAGATACTCCAAAAAACATTAGGTCCCTTATGTCTGGGAGTGTGGCTTCATCCTCTCTTTATAGACAATGGTTTTAGGCCTAATAATCACCTGTGGGTTTCTTTTCAAATGGCCTCTCCTTCATAGCACATAGGTACAATTGCAGATGAGCTCTCAGTTATTAATATAAGAATGGTGCTGGATCAGCCCAGGGAAATTGTGCAGAATGAATGTGGAGTTAATGCAAACAACCTGGCTGCAGGCCCCTGTGGGTAACAGAAATTTCCACCGTTTGCAGACTAGTCCATACATCCTTTAACTATCTATGAATTATGTGCTCAACTACAGCAGCCAAGTGGACTCACAGAACTGGAGTAATAATGGTATGTCTCTACAGAAACTTTTACAGTCTATATATGGTCTTTCCAATGTCACATGATCTTACTTGAGCTACACACCAGGACCGTGCCTTTAGTGCTCCTGTCTTTTTTTTTTTTTTTTTTTTTTTTTTTTTGTGAGACGGAGTCTCGCTGTGTCGCCCAGGCTGGAGTGCAGTGGCGTGATCTCCACTCACCGCAAGCTCCGCCTCCCAGGTTCTCGCCATTCTCCTGCCTCAGCCTCCCGTGTAGCTGGGACTACAGGCACCCGCCACCACGCCTGGCTAATTTTTGTATTTTTAGTAGAGACGAGCTTTCACCGTGTTAGCCAGGATGGTCTCGATCTCCTGACCTCATGATCCGCCCGTCTCGGCCTCCCAAAGTGCTGGGATTACAGGCATGAGCCACCGCGCCCAGCCTCCTGTCTTCATTTTACAGCAAAGAACCCTAGGCTCCCCGCAGTTGGGTGATTTGTGCAGTTACTCAGCCAGCACACAGCAGAGCTGGGACATACTGCTTTTTTTTTTCTTTTTTAGATTTTTATTTGTGGTGAAACATAAACATAACCTTTGCCATTTTCACCATGTTTAAGTGTACAATTCAGCAGCATTAATTACATTCACAACGCTGTGCAACCATCAGCATCATTTCCAAAACTCTTTCATCATCCCAAACAGAAACTCTGTACCCATTAAGCAATAACTCCTCATTCATTCCCCAAATCCCCAGCCCTAGTCTAATCTACTTTCCATCTCCACGATTTTACCTAGTCTTATTTTTAAATCAATTTCAGTGAGGTGTAATTTACGTGCAATGAAATGTACCCATTTTAAATGTACAGTTCAATGAATTTGACAAATATACCCATGTGAGCTCTAGAGCATTTCTTCACCCTAAAGACTTCTCTTCTGCCTTCTCAGTCAACTCCCTATCTCAGTGCCAGCTCTGATCTGCTTTTGATCGCTATAGACTAGGTTTGTTTTTTCTGGAGCTTCATGTAAACATACTCAAGTCTTTGTAAGCCTACTATCCTCTCTACTAGCATGTGTTCCCTCTCACAGAAGGTTGAAGCTGGAAGGGCCCTCACGCCCACAGCTCCTTTTCTGCATGAAGAAACTGAAGCCCCAGACACAAAGGGTACTTTCCCAAAGTCATACAGGAGACAGTAGAGAGCCAGGGAGCAGCCCAGGGTTCGGACTCCCATTTCTGTGCTGGTTTCCTTGCTTTCTTCTCCCAGCCCCAGCTCTTTGGCATGAAGTATAAGGGCAAATGGTTTCCTAGGTCACATTATAACAAGATGCTCTTGGAAGCTACCTAAATTGTGCTGATTACTTTCTGCCCATTTAATATTTCTTGTATTTGTTTTTGGAAAGATTGACTACCTTTGACAAAAGTATGTCAAAAGCAAGATATCTCACTAGTGGAGCGAAGACACTGCATGCCGACAAGGGTGGTCTCTGATGTGAGGTCGACGGTGCGCCATGCAATCTGCTTGCTGAGTGAGCCCACTTAGGCCCCATCCGGGGGCCTAGGATAAGAAAAGCGCCAAGCCAAGCTGGGGATCAGACTAAAGCTGGAAGGTGAGCCAAAGCTTGAGTCCCTCAGCATTACCCTGCCCAGGCAGCAAATTCAGCCTCATGGTCTTTTTAGCCCTAACACTTAGGACTAGCTCAGTGGGAGTTTTACATTCCTTGGCTTGACAAATGAAAAAGATATTGGTAGTCAGAGTGGAAAAAGGCTAAAATAACTCAAAGTTCTGTCTGAAGCCATGTGTAGGGTCAAGAAGAATGCATGGGTTTGGGGGGCCAGAAAGACCCCAGAAATCCTCCTAACTTCCTATATGAACTTAGGCGAGCATCTCACCTGACTGGCCCTCAGTTCCTTCATCTGTAAAGTGGAGTGAACAACATCTACGACCCCAGAAATCCTCCTAACTTCCTATATGAACTTAGGCGAGCATCTCACCTATCTGGACCCCAGTTCCTTCATCTGTAAAGAGGAGTGAATAATATCTACCTTATGGGACTGTGAGAAGTTAAAAGTCAGCTCGTATAACATGAAGTATCTTAAATGCTGGCAGTCTTCTTTTGCTTTATATTCAAACAAAAGGAAAAACAAAGCTTTCTGACCACTTTGAGTCTGAAAGTCTAGTTGTTAGGGTAGAAAAGTCTTCAAAACACGAATGGATTTGATGATAATCCCTTAGGGATTGTCAGTGCCGAATGCCCTAGTTCCTGGGGTCTTGGGTGCTGAAACCTGCTTGGTGAATACAGAGACGCACCACCTGAGTTTCGAGGCAACTGTGCATGGTCTGAAGAACATTCTATTTCCCCGTCAATAATAACAACAATGATGGGTATCAATGATCTGTTTTACGCATGTACATCGTCTTTTTTGGCCTTGTTATAAAACAGATGAGGACGCTGAAGTTGCTGACACCAATTATGTACCATAAGCAGGAAGGCCTTTTCTGAGTAAGCTCCCGGCCACTGGGAGTGAGTTGCATCTAGGGCTGTTAGTCTCTGGGGATCCTAATGAAGTCAGCATATTTTAGGGATTCTGTCTTCTCCTTTGTTAGATGGGAATAGAGACAACCTGAGGGAGAGATGCTGCTGGAACATCTTATTTGCAGATTGGTTCCATGCTGTATAGCTGGGTGACTTTGGGCAAGTTAGATGGTCTTAAACTGTCAAAGCTGTAAGGACCTGTGGGGAATGTTTTACAGAAAAGGAAACCAAAGATCAGAAATGAAGCCATCTGCCTCATATCACACATCTAAATTGATGTGATGCTATTAAAACCCAGGTGTCCTGATTCTGTTTGAGTGCATTTGAATTATTTAATCTGGGTCTAGATTCAAATCCTGGTGCTACTACATGTGACTCTCTGGATTTTAGCAAGTTGTTAAACTCTCTACCTTGCCTGTAATATTTGTGAAATGGGAATAATAAAAATACCTGAGTGTTCCTGTGAGGATTAAATTAGGTGATACTAGTAATTTTAAAATATTTTTTATTAGTAGTAGTAAGTGAAAGGCATCATGATTACCTTCTGCAGTGGTTCTAGAAACAGTGAGCCTGATCTAATTCTGTTAGCCAATTCTGGCAGCTGCCTATGTTTGTAAATAAAGTCTTATTAGGACATAGCTACATCCATTCATTTATGCATTGTCTTTTGCTGCTTTCCTGCTACAATGGTAGAGTAGCTGTAATAGAGACCATATGGCCCACAAGGCACACATATTTACAGAGAGTTTGGCAACTTCTGGTTAGATGATCAGTGTATTCTACTTGCACTCACTACTCCAATGGCCGAAACCTATATGGAAATCTCCATGTCTAGCCTTGATTTCTCTTTTGACCTCCAGAGGTTATATCCAGCAGCCTACTGGCATCTCTACTTGGAAGTCTCATGGGCACCTTGAGTTCAGTTGGTCCCAAAGTAAACCTGTCTTCTTTCTGCTCAAACACGCTGCTTTGTGTTCCTTAGCACAGTGACTGGCACCATGTAGATCCCCATGCCAGGAACCTGGGTGTCATCCTACCTTATACCCTCTTCCTCACCTCCCATGTCCCTTCGGTCTTAACCTCCTGTTGATTTCAGCTTGTAAATATCTCTTGGCACTATGCCTGAGGTCTTGGCTGACACTGCCCTTAGCCAGACCCTGGTCATCTTCTGCCTGACCCAGTGCCATCACTCTCCAGCTACAGGACCTCAACAGGGAGTCTCTTCATAAAGGTCCGAGGAAGTGGGACACTGTGCCCTCCAAAAACGTAGGTTGGACTTGTTACTGAGTCCTGTGTCCATAAAATAGGTCACTTTCCATTGTTTTATTGTTCTTTATTTTAAGGGTCTGTTGTTTGGCTGTATATAAAAAGAAAATGGTAATAATAATCCCAAATACATGTACTTTACTTTCAAAGCTTATAAAACACTTTCATTTTCATGATATTATTTGATTCCTGGACTGCTTGGGGAGAGAGCTATTGCAATTATCTGTGTTTATCAATATGAAAGGATATATGCTTACCTAAGGTCACCTGCTTTGGGAGCAAAAATCAGACCCAAGGCCCCTGACTCTGTGTTTTGTTTCTTCCTTTCTTTCCTTTTCTTCCCGTCCCTCCCTTCCTCCTTTTTTTTCTCTCTCTCTCTTCCTCTCTCTCTCTCTCTCTCTCTAAGATTCTTCTTCCCAAAGCATCTGAGGTTCAGCTTTCTTTTCCCTTGAACACTAGAAATCCATCAGGTAATATGTCATATGTCTTGCATTCCCACTACGAAGATAAGTATTAAAAAATGACAGCAACTTATTATTTATGGCAATATCTATTGTTACTAAGGGAGGCAGACCAAACAATTCCCCATTGTTACAGATGCTACTCTGACTTGACAGCTGGGAAAGTCTGATAGGCAGTTTATTTACTTAGCCATTTAACCAAATAAATGTTTTCATTTTTCTTTCATCTCCTCAAAAGCTAACATTTCGCCCTTAAAATTGCTCCAGCAACACATCAGTGAAGTATAAATTACCTGCCATTCCCATACCAGCCATTATAATATTATTTTGGTTCTTTTTGCCCTTGTTGACCCAGTCTTTCAAAGACACGTGATTCTCCCACATGGGAGGGTAGGGGAAAAAAGTGAAGTAATTGAAGATATTTTCCTTTATTGCTAAAACAGAACTGCTGTTTGAGATTGGCCCTGAAGCTTCCACCTGCGGGGATTGAGTCCGTCTGTTTCCTCTTACTATGGTGTGATATGGCGTTAGCTTATCAACAGATGTCATCCCTACTTACTCAGAACTGTGTGGGTATTTCTAATAAAAAACAGCTGGTGATAATGGTTGCAAGGGTGATAAGAGGGACAGGACTCTTGCTTTCCAACCATATGAAAGCAGAGGGGAAAAAAAATAAAACCATGGACATAACTAACCCTGCATGGTCTCTCTTCTCCAAATGTTTGGAAAGGCACTAAGAAATTGCAGTCTGTAAATTTTCAGCTGGGTGGATGGGAGAATGGGATGGAGATGGAAAGATCAAATGTGGCTTGTGCTGCTGTCGATGGAGGGACCCAGAATGGTTCTCCCAGATGTCCCCCATGTGTGTCATAGTGGCTATGTCTGCAAAGCTGGCATCTGCCCCTTGGCACTTGAATCTCGATAACTGTGAAGTGGCCAGGCTAAGCTTTCAAAGGGAGAAAATTACTTCACTGAAGATTACAGTCCAGCCCTCCTCTGGAGCTGGGAGGTACTTATTTATTTTGACTTGCATGTGATTCTAAGACAGCTCATTTTTTGGCAGTGAGCTGTGTGAGGCCCAACCAGGGCCATTCTGGATTATGGGATGGGACAAGCCAGAGAGCTAAGCAGTAGGCTTTTTTCTTTTTTTCCCTTCCAAAGCTGTTGTGACACATATTGAAAATTAATTATCTGAAGATAAAGTACAAAGCAAAACCTCTCAACCAATGGCCTTATACATAAAGGCTAAATGTATAAAATCCAAGAGAGTGGGGAGCCTGCATTAATTGGATGTATGTGATGATGATAATGATGATGGTGATGGTGATGATGATGGCAGCTAGCATCTATCGGGTGCTTTCTGTGTGCTATACACAGTGCTAAAAGCTTCACATACATCACTTTATTTAGTTCACACAATAACCCTATGAGGTGGACACTATTTTTATCCTTATTTTTCAAATGAAGAAAATAAAATAGAGAATGATTATAAAATCTCAGCAGTGTCACATAGCCAGGAAGTGGTGGAGCCAGATGCTGAACTCAAACAATGTTGTTCTAGAACCTAGATTTTTATTTTAAGCTAAGTACTCGGTGTCTGTCTCCATGCTAGATACTCAACATAAACTATCTCAGTTACCTTTATGGAGAATATAAGCCCCTTCTAGCAGATGAAGAAACCAAGACTCAAAATAAATTTTGGTTCTTGCCCAAGATTTCCCACTATTAAGTAGCTGAGTTAGGATTTAAACTCAAGTCCAAATCCTGAGTTCTTCCCACACTACTGCTATGTCCATTTACAGCTCAGCTGTGGCTTGAGGTGCTGGACAGAGCATTAAATGTGGAACAGACCAAAGCCCCATGAAACAGTTTGGCCTGTAGGATTGTCTCAAGCTGAACAGGTTCATAAAGATGAGGGTTTGATACATTGATCTGCAAATGGTGTAAGTCATCTTTGTTTTCTAGAAGAACTTCCATTTTAGGATGATGTTTGCTGTTATCCTGATGAATGGCTCTTGTCACCTCTAGTTCATTCACCAAATTTTTCAAGGCAAGGTTGAGCATGTGAAATACAACTTAGGCAGGGGGTAAGAAACCTCGTGGGGAACCATCCCAAGGAGTCTGCCTATAGTCCCCAACTTTTCTTTTTCCTGAAACATTGACTTTGATTTCAATATACCAACTCGCAAAGTAGCTTTGCAAGAGTGAACTTCTAAGTGAATCTTAGGTGGTTTTGCATGGCATGCCATATAATTATATGCTATTGCGCTGATACAAAATGTGGCAAACTATACAGTGTGTTAGGTTCTTTAATCGTAATATCTATTAACAAAATACACTTTCAGAATACCATATTAGCTTTCAGTAACTGTCTAACTTACGTGTGGACTAAGACTAATTCTGAGATAGCCTCAGAATCCATTTATGAGGGGTGAAAACTGTTTACCATTTTAATGGTTTTGACCATGCTGTTCAGAACTTAAAAAAGGAGCCCTTTGGGAATGGCCTTGCAGTCCTGTGTGTTTATAGAAAACTAAGAAAGTATCTGAAAATTGAACACATTTGTCAAGAAGTGACCTTAGAAATCATGTCTGGGTAACAAGGTGTACTTCTGTCTCCTAAGAAGGTTTGCTTCATCAGCTCCTCTTTCTTTCGATCAAATCAGATGTATTGAAATTCAAGTGCCAAAAACCACTTCTAGTAAATGTAAGTACATCTCTTTCAAAGTAGCTGCTGATGGAATCTGAAGTGATTTGGTGGCAATCCATGCGCTGCAGCACAGGTGCAAACAGCACAGCCTCAGAAGTGAGTAGTACACATCTCTGGGCTTTGAATTTCACATCAGAAAGGGTGCAGGGTGCAGGGTCCTTTCTGGCTAGACAAAAAGGGCTGCCTCTGATCTTACATCTCGATCAATCTTATTTCAAGCACTGCTTGTTTTTGCTTCTCAGTCTGGCTTCTCTGTGTGTTTGGTGACCTCTTTAGATCTGCAGAGTGTAGGCAAATGCAGTGACATTTTGCTTAAAAGATTAAAGCATCTGGACCATGGCTCACTGAGAAATTATCAGGGTGGGCAGAATGTGTCCATCTCAAAATGTTGATGCTTTCAGAAACTAAATCCATGCTAAGTAGCATGGACCATGCCTCACTCTATCACCACCACCTACGCAGAACATATTATTAATAAAATAATATGATCAGTTCCCACTTCTCACCCCTACCCCTACCTCCCAGAGTATGTCAAAGGTCATGCATCCATGAGAAAAGGCAAAGTAGAACGTAGACACCAGGCAAAGGGACATGGTGCAGACACTGGCAATATAGCTCAGGCAAGGAGAAATAGTGCAAACATCAGGAATACAGTTCAGGGAAGAAGCGATGGTGCAAACATCAGCAATACAGCTCAGGCAAGGAGACATGGTGCAAACATTGAGGATGTGGCTTCAGAAGTGAAGAACAACCAAAAGGGAAAGCAGATAGCTTAAGGGTAAAGGAGACAAAAAGGACAGATATACCTACCCAGACCTGCGCTATCTAGCTACCGGCCTGTGGACTTATATTATCACCACTGGGCTCCCCACTGGGCTCACCAAATGGATCACTGTTGGATGAGGCCTGTGATCCATCAGGCTAGAACACAAGAAGATAATACTTTTTTTTTTCTTTTTTCAACCATTGAAAATATAAGACAACTGGATATACTTTCATGCAGCACAATCAGTTATTGTAAAGGAGGGTGCAATGGCATTTAGAGGATGCTACACCACAAATGTGGACTTGTAGTAACAATTTAATAAAAAGGCAGTCTTTTTCAGCTGACTCATTTGAACACAAAAGAAAGCCCCTTTAGCAACCCCTTGAGAACTTATGAGATTGAGCCAGCATTCTTTTCTATGTAGGCTTCCTCATGCATTATCCATTTCAGTTACAGAGGTCTTAATTTTAAGGAAAAACACAAATAAATAACAAACTGGTCACTTACCGCTTCTTGCTCTTCACTTTTGCTGGGACTTTCAAAGCCCTCTTCGAAGATGTCATCTGTGGTAGGATCACTGGCATGGGATGCAGATGATTTGGATGGAGAGCTCTGTCTAGGGGCTGGGGTTGGAGCTACACAGAGACCACAGAAAAAGAGACATCTTAAGTGCTTGGCTGCAATCAACTTATCCCAAAGAAACCTGAGGAATCCGCTTATATTCAAGGCAAATCTTAGGATTCCTCTTCCTATTTCTGGTGGAATCAGCTGAATATTTGAATTATTTCTCTGTACGCATTGATCTTTCCTCTCACACGTCTGACTTCAGGAAGGAGCTCGTCCACACTGATAGGTAAGGCAGTGGTTCTCAAAGGATGGTCCTTGGACGAGCAGCAGCAGTAGCATCTGAGGATTTGTTAGAAATGAAATTCTTTGACCCTACCCCAGATCTACTGAATGAGAGACTCTGTGTTTGAACAACCTGCTAAAGGTTATTCTGATGCACGATCAAGCTGAGATCCACTGGGTTACGGTTTGCTTTCCTCTTTCTGTGTTTCATCAGAGGGCACTTACTAAGGGCATTTCACCGTTAGAAATTTTACAGACAATATCTCTAATCCTCATAAAACCTCTTTGAGGTAGAGGTTATCCTAATTTGACAGGTAAGGAAAGTGAAGGTTGCCAATTTGCTCGTGGCAACTGGTAGAACCAGATTCTGAATCCTGGCACATAGTAGGTATTCAATAAACACACGTTGAATACACAGTAAGTGTCTCAGTGATCTGGGAAAATGGATGTAGCTGATGGCAACTTAACAGCTGGTACTTGATTCTCTAAGGACAAAGGATATGCATTTTCTGGACTGACCCACCCACATCTCCTCTCATTTGTTTCAGAGGTGTAGAACAAATACGTTATTTGATACCACTCTTCTTTTAATAATTTCTAATTTGTCACTGAAAATACCAGTCACTGGCTAAGACCCAAGTGAGAGGGTGGCACGCCTTGATTTAGTAGCTGAATTTTCATAATGTCATAGAACTTAGAATCAGACAGTGAATGATGATTGTAAAACTTAGTGCATACTTTTTACTCTGATGACTCTATAGTTAGAAAAATGATGCTATTTCCTCATTTATTATTTATAATGTGCCAATGAGTTGGACACTGTGTTAGGCACTTCCCATCCATTATACACCCTAATACAAATACCTGCAAGCTGTTACTGTAACTTTTTTGTTTCCCAGATGGAGAAATTGCAGCTCAGAGAGGTGAGGTGACTTGCTGAGGGTTAACACAGCTATCAAATAGCAGCACTGGCATTTAACAGAGCTCTGTCTGACAGTATCCAGTCCAACTGTGCTTTTCTGTTTCTATTGGAGGTTCACTTTTGATCCAACCAATCCTCTACCCAAAACATTCTTAAGGGGATACTGATGGGTCAGAGGAGATAACGACTGGTTTTTCCAATTTCATTCAAAATAAAACAGTAAGGTTTTGAAAAAAAAATTTGCAATGAAATCTGTGTTGTTTCAGGAGATGACTATGGAACAAACTATATTGAAAGTGGGTTTAAAGCTATATGCAAACACCCTGAAGGGTAGTAGATGTTTAATAAATATTAGTTTAATTAGATCCTGAATTGTATTTGAAGTGAATTTTTGCTTACTAAAGGTTGAGGACCCAGGCTGAGTTGCCAGTTCTGGCAGGTATACTGCTCAGACTTACCTAATGAAATCAACGGAAAGCATAAACAGGAGTTTATTTATGTAGGCGTCTTAATTTTTAGAAGGCTTTATAGGATGCTTCTAATACTCTAAAGCAGTGGTTCTCAGTCTGGGGCAACTTCATCCCTAGGGTACATTTGGCAATGCTTGGAGTCATTTTTCTCAACACTAGAGGAAGGGGATATATGTTTCTCTCATAGAGTGATTAGAGGCCAGGGCTGCTAAACATCCTATAATAGGACAGCCTCTGAAACAAAGAATTATCTGGTCCAACATATCAATAGTGCCAAGGTTGCCAACAATGCTCTAAAACACAACAGTAGCTAAGTGATCTCCATTTAGTTTATTTCATTCTCTATAACCTTTCCCAAATGCCTCTCATGTGCCAGGCACTAAGCTAGCATTATGAGAAGTATAGGAGTAATGAAGACAGTTCCTGCCCTCAAAGAACTTAAACTCTCCTCTTTCATTTGTAGCTGGCACATAAATCCATTGAAAGAGAGATGTCTGTTTTTAAAAAGATGCTTGCTTATTTATGCATGGCTGTCATTTCTTTAACATTTCATTTTTTATTCATTATTCCTCATTGAAACGCTGTGAGTCTGTGTAAACAGAGATGCTGCCACTATGTAGATCATATGGCCTGAGCGCAAGTGGGTTGTTTATACACACTGAGGGCATTCATTTTCAGAATAGCATTCTGAACCTGGCTGAAATGACACAATCTAATTGTATTAACATTGTGGGGTTTTTTTTGACAGTTCACAGTACTGGCCATGCAGTGATCCATATCACCTGTGACAGTAATGAAACCACCAAACTCACTGTAGCATGAACCTTTTCTTTCCTCTTATCAGGTGTCAAGGCACAGGCTGAGTCACCAGAACACCTTCCCTGAATTGTGTCAAGCAAGCGTACACATGCTCAAGTGTATCTGGATTCTGATTTGGCTGCACAGTCACTGTTTTCCAGATGTTTGCAGAAAAAATGTGGGCTGGAGGAGACTCACTGAAAGCTGGAACTAGAAGGATGCACACTGCTCATCCAAGTCAATTCACTTATTTTACCAATGATAAAACTGAGTCTTAGAGAAGTCACACGCTTGTCCAAAGACACAGCTTGTGGTAGAGGAGTCAACACCAGAACCGGGGTCCAGGACTGCACAAAACCACTTAACATGTGCTAATAATGAGGATAAAAGATACTTCAAATTCTGGGAGGTCTATAATATTTGAGTACATATGCCATTGAATCCTTTTAATAACCCATCCCTCACACAGATGAGGAAACTGAGGCTCATAGAAATAAAATGCCTTGCCCAAAGGCACAAAACTGGTCAGTGATAAATCTGATCTCCAGGTTTCCAGTCCAGTACTTTCTGCAGCACCATCTTTTTGTTCTCTTTAACTACCAGAAGCTTTAAGCCAAAATGAGGCTTCAGCTATAAAAGCTATTTAAGACCTTACGGCTGCTGTATCTCTGCCCTAAGTTTTCTCTTGATCCTTATTTTATATTCTAACGTTTAAAACTTGTTCCCCAAATTTTTAAAGTTTGCATTCACTTTTATTTCAAGAAACCACACCAAAATCTGTGTGTCATAAGCTGGCTATACATAAATAAATGAACGAATGCATGAGCAAACTAACAAAATCTTAAGAGGCAGAGTAACATGGTGGAAAAATACTAGACTTACATTCAGTTCAATACCACCTTGTCTATTGTCTTCAACCTTGAGCCTCACTTTCATTATCCATCAAACAGGTCTAACAAAATTTGTCATTAAGCATTATTATAAGTCTAAAAATAAACATGGAACATTTGAAGAAGGTTTGTATGTTATCAGTGGTACCTAAATTTGTAGCTCTTAGTAGTAATAGTAGTAGTAATAGTAGCAATAGTAGTAGTAGTAATATAAACAAAGAAGCCTGATTAATGCAAGCGAGATGAGTTATCTGACCCCTGAAACCCCACCTCCAGACATAAGTTATGGCTCTCATTGGGTTTTATGTCTTAAGTGAGGGGCACTCACGTGAGTTGGTCGATGGTGTGGTAGAAGTCACAGGGGTCAAATTCAACTGGGAGATGTCAAAGTCATCACAGTCGTCTGTATCCTGTGCCACCCCGACTTTGTTGAAGTAACTGGAGAAGGCCTCTGAGGTACAGGTGAGGGAGGGCTGGTCGGGTTTGCGGGAGGGCACGGGTGGAGGCTGGGCCATCTGGAAATCCTTAAACGTTTCTTTCCCCATTTTCTGCCTGGGCTTGTCGGTCTGTGGACTTGACCTGGTGGAGTCACTCGTGCCTGGGACGGTGGCAAGGGGGGTGAGGGGACCTTGGAACATGGCAGCTGGCAAAGGCATAACAGTTTGTGTGGGCATGAAGGCGGCTGGCGGAAACTGCCCGGCCACAGTTGGCCAGGGCTGCTGAGTGGCAGGGAAGAGACCCGGCTGGCCCCATGCGATGGGCTGAGCCCCCGGCATCACCTGAGCGACTGGTGGCTGGGCACCCATGACCATCTGCTGTTGGACGAGGGGCTGCTGGCCCCAGAAGGACGGGAGGACAGCGCCCATTGCAACGTAACCTGGGAGAATGAAAAAGAAGAGTCAGGTGTCCTGGGAAAGAAGGATGCATGGACTCAGGTAATTGACAGAAATGTATCAAGCACCAACTAAGTGCCAGACTGTGTGTGAGGGACTGGGGATGCCAAGATGAACAAGACAAAAGTCCTTGCTGTCATGGAGCATATATCCTAGAGAAGTGGTCAGGAAAAGCCTCTCTGAGGAGATGATCTGTAAGCAAAAACTAGAATGCTAATAATCACATTTCTGTAGTTGTTAAAAGTTTCTAAAGTCTCATAGCCTCAGAAGCAATGTGTCTCAGGGACAGGGCAGAAGGATGGAAGGCAGGCCATCCTGGGTTTTCTCCTTGCCTCCTCTTCCTGCTGCACTTAGGATCCTCTCAATTGCATAAGCTCTCTAAGAGTGTGACTCTTTGTTGTAAAACCAGGTTATAATACCATCCTTCGCAGGCCTGAGGCAGTGTGCAAAGTGAGTAAGAATCTGAATGTTGGAGTTTTAGAGACCTAGGTTAAAATTCAAACAGCCACCTCTTAACTATGTAATTTGGGGAATAGTTCTTAAATCTCTCTAAGGCTCCATGACCTTATTTGTAAAATGGGTATAAACACCTTCTATCTTGCTGGGTTGATTTGAAGATTAATTGAGAGTACAAATTTAAAATGTGGAGTATTGTACCTGACACGGGATCAACATTCAGTAAATGTTAGTTACTACTATGGTTTCGATTAGATAGAGCCTAGAAAGTTACTTATTACATTGCTTGATATACAAAAGACATGTAATAAATGGTAGCTAGAGGTATTATGCATGATTTCTGTATTATTATTATTCCAATTTTAGAGAATTAAAAAAATAGGGCCAGATGTGGTGGCTTATGCTTGTAATCCTAACACTTTGGGAGGCCCAGGTGGGAGGATTGCTTGAGGCTCGGACTTTGAGATCAGACTTAGTAACATAGCAAGGCCTCATCTCTACCAAAAATTTTTAAAAAGTAGTGAGGAATGGTGGCACATGCTCAGAATCCCATTGTCTCAGCACTCAGGAGGCTGAGGCAGGAGGATCACTTGAGCCCAAAGGTTTGAAGCAGCACTGAGCTGTGATTATTCCACTGCACTCCAGCTTGGGTAACAGAGTGAGACACTTGTCTCAAAAAAAAAAAAAAAAAAAAAAAAAATAGAAGGTTATTGTCCACTCAGGGGCACCTCATACATCAGTATAGGTTACACACTGCAAAACCTCATAGCCTGTACTCATGTGTAGTACCATGATAATTGTTCACTGTATTATTCTTTTTAGGTAAGATATATACATTTTAACAGGAGCACAAGCGACACTTGTTACAATAATAATAGTAACATAGCAGTAACAGCAACAAGCTCCACTTATTAAATGCCTACAACATGCCAGATACATTAGTATGTGTTTTGCGTCTTCATGAAATCCCGGCAGGGTAGGTATTATTATCTCTATTTTAGGGATGAAGAAATTGGTGCTCAAGGAAAAGCAACTTGCTCAGGGTCATACAGGTTGCATGAGGTAGGAGCAGGATCAAACTGAGGTTGTCTGTACCCCCAAAGCCAGGGTTCCTTCCTTTGTGCCACACACTGCCTCACCCAGATGGCCAAGACCAATTTCTGATCTTTGCAGTTAATAGACCTTGCCTACTATTTGATTGTATTTGGATACTGCAGGCCTGCAGGAAATTCACATGTACTTCCAGGGGTCCCCACCCTTCTCAGGGGGCACAATGGCCACCTCTATGTGCAGTTGAGCCTGACAGAAAAGTTCCCAGGCTGGGCAGGGCAGAGAATAGAGAAGCCAGCTTTGCCTGGGCCTCTCAAAACAGGCCTTTCCATGGCTGTCAGTAGGAAGGTACCGATGCAGTGTAATGAGACCAGGAAAAAAAGAGGAATGGATGTAGAGTATCCTAGCAACTTCCAAAGGGACAATGTATGGGCTTTATGGCATTGATGACATTATGAGTCATCTCACTGACTCTTGTGAGCCCAGAGAGATCGAACGCAGGGTGTCTCACTCCATACTCCAGTCACAGATATACCTGCCTTCAACTGACTGATACAGGCTAGAGCCAACATTCAAGGCCTGGTGATTTTCCTTGCAAGGTGCCCATTTCCTCTCATGCCATGCTTCCCTAACAGGAGGCTCCAGAAAGGCACCAACAGGACACCTGTGCTTCTTGCTGATTAATCTCGCAGTGTTAAATACTTCTGCGGAATGAGACAAGGATGTCAACAAAAAAAATGGAGAATATCTTATAAGACTACTTTGTCCAACTGCACTGAAACAAGAGGGATGAAGAGGCCCTGGAGCTGAAACTTCAAACGTGAAGCTTGCTTAGCTTGCCTCACCCGTGGCGTAAAAATGTAGTGACTTAAATCTACCAACAGATGAAGAATCCTGCAACTCTGTCTTGTTTTCCGATTTACTTTGACATGGCCCAGTGGTTCTAAGTGGGAGTGCTACTGCCCCCTAGGGGTGGCTAGAAAATTGGTGGGATGTGTTTTGGTTGTCACAAGTGGAGGGGGTTGCACTACTGGCATTTAGGAGACCCAAGCATTGACAGTAGACATCCCATTATGTGTGAGATCAATGCGTATGACAAAGCATTATTCCACATCCTTTTTATGATATTTTGCACCTAGAATCGACTTTGAA
This sequence comes from Chlorocebus sabaeus, assembly GCF_047675955.1. Classification (NCBI taxonomy): domain Eukaryota; kingdom Metazoa; phylum Chordata; class Mammalia; order Primates; family Cercopithecidae; genus Chlorocebus; species Chlorocebus sabaeus. The sequence continues at coordinate 79,794,401 of NC_132923.1, read as the reverse complement.
TTACATGGGAATTCAAAGTTATCTTTGCACTTGATTTTAATGCATTTAATTTTCCAGGAATTCAGCAACTGTGCACGGGAGGGAAGACTGTATTTTTAGTGTGTAACACTGTCAAAAGGTGTTGACTATTTTGGAAAATGGCAGTCCCTGACATCCCTGACAGAAACGCTTCTCATGGTGGTGTAGCCACATGACACTTCTGTATCAGTCTGGACTTATAGCTGTGGCTTTCAATAGTGATTCTACTTATAGGTGTATACATCTGACTGTTATGCCTTCTAGTGTGCTCATGCCTGAGTATTTCCTTATTTAAATACATACATTTTTATTACAAATTCTCTTTCCTTTCTGCCTTATATTAGAGAATTATATTCATTTTGAAAAATTGTGTAGCTAGACTACATTATCTATGAAATTCATTTCAAGGTATGAAAGCAGGTATTGTAAATTTTTGTAGTAAGAAGGGGGTGCTGGGTCTGCAGGTAGAGAAGTACCCATGGATTCAATCGCCCAAAACCTGCTGCCCATTTTGGTGAATGAGGGGATGTTTTCACTCTCTTGACATCAAGCCTATTTTTGGCTTTGCTTTTATTCCACCCTCCTCGTTGCCAGGAAGGACTGTTTTAAAATGCATATATGGTACTTCACTGTCTTTAGTATAAGGCTCAGATGTCTTAGCTTGGCTATGCGTCCTTGGAGTCAGCCCCTTCCACCTCTTCATCACTATCTTCAATTCATATCCTCACTGCACCTTGCCCTTCAGCAGTTGCAAACAAAACCCAACGTGCTGTCTCTTGTCTCTGCTGGCCCATCTGCCTGGAAAGCCATCCCACTGCTTCTGTGCATGTCTAACCCTGATTTGCTCTTGGAGACTCGGTTCACTATCACCTCTGCTGGATGGCTTCTTGCTCCTGTCAGCTCCACTGGTCCTTCTCTGGGCTTGCACAGTCTTCTGTGCTCACCTGTATCATGACACTTGTCACACTGCATTGTAATTGCTTGGTTATTCTATCTTCCCTGATGAGACTAGAAACCACCTGCTGGCAGGAACTCTTTATTCTCTCTCTCTCTCTCTCCACTCTGCCTAGCATGGTTTGGGACGGGAGAAAGGCCCTGCATAAAGATGAACAAGTCCTAGTCAATACGTTCACTGCATTTTTCCCGGTGTCTAATTAAACCCACAATGCATAAATGCTGTGATCGCTGATGATTCTACTGTTGGTGGCAGGTTTTTTTCCCCTCCCATCTTTTGTTTTTTTTTTCCACAAGGAGCTAACAGATGGGCTGTGCACACTTGTCTGGAGAGAGCTATTAGCATGTCTCTCTGGCTTCATGCCAACTGCTCCAGACCAAAGTACAATATTCAAAAGAAAAAAAGGTAGCACAGGGTAATTGGGTATCATGCTTAGGAGCTTGCAGGTCCCACTCACTTTTCCTAGTGGGTCCCTGCAGCCCGGCTCTCCTTGGCCTGTGAGTTAAGGCTGTCTGGCCACATGATCTTGTGCATAAGCGAAGGGACACACCAGCAGCAGGACAGTGGTGGCACTGGACACAGGGAGCCACGTGGGGGTTGCCACTGCAGCCACTTAACAGCATGTTAACTGTTTACTATTAATGTCCAGTAGTGGAGGGAGGAGGTGCCAAGGAGCATCTGTTTATGCCATGAAGTTCAGAGCAATCATAAATCTCCTTGCTGTGGAGTGAAAGGGAACACCTGCCTTGCTGCCTTACAGTTAGGTTTTTAAAAAGTGTTGAAAATTGTGATTTATAGCCAGATGCTGACACCTGGGGATACCCCCATTATTTGAAAAAAGAAAAAAAAAGGCAGATTGAAATATAAGAAAAGCACTAAAAACGAAGGAACTCCTCCAACATTTATGCAGAACTTGTATGATGTCTCTTATCCACAGTATCTCACTTGATGGATTCATTCATTCAAAACCACCTCTACTAGGTGCCAATCACTGCTTTAGTATGTGGAGACAAAACACAGAACAAAACAGTCATAAAAAAAAACCAATTCTCACCCTGAGGAGCTGACATTTTTGTGAAGTTGATCCTTTCCAAAAACCTCTGGGGTAAGTGTGATTGCTATCTCTTTAATTTGTAGAGGAGAAATTGCAACTCCATGAGGGGAAGATTTGATGCAGCTACACACTGTATGAATAGCAGATCCAAGGCTCCCGAAGAACCATGTAGCAAACATCTGTTGAGTGCTTACTGATGGAAGCACTGCCAGGAACTGCTGTACATATTTTACAACCTGCATTTACTCATGCAATCCTTAGAAAATTTCTATGAGGTAGAATTACGATCATCCACATTAAAATGGGGTAAGTTTCCTGAGGTTCAGAAGATATTTATCTGAGTATGATGCAGTTTGCTAGCGGCAGAGCCTGTATTCATACATAGCACATTCTCCAGGCAACCCATTCTCCTGCTGTCTGCTATGAGCAGTCAAGAGGTTGAAGACCTAAACTTTATTACAGGCACTAATTTCCAGGAAAAGGAAAAAATATAGGTAGAACAGGACATATATTCATCTACTGTAGAAATCAGAATAATCATAATAATATAGCATATTCTACACTAAATATCGATGATGTGCCAGCATTTTTCAGTGTGTAGTGATACAGCTTCTGCAGCTGCAGTTAATGTAGTGATTCATTTAATTCTCATGATATTGTTGCAAAGTAAGTATTATTTTACACTCAGTTATAAAGATGAAGAAACTCTGACTCTGCCAGGTGAAGTAATTTGCCCAGGAGTCTAAAGCTTAGAAATAAATGGCGGAATCAGGATTCAAACCTGGCCCATCAGATTCAAAAGCCCCCAGGAGCCAGTATCACATACTCCAGTTCACTTCTCTATCTCCTTATCACTGGCTGGACAACTAGTGACAAGGAGATTGGGATTCAACAGCTGCAGAAATTTTTATGTCCAGTTAAGGGAGAAATCGGGCACATAGTTTAATACCAACTGAAGCCAGTTTTGTTATACTAACTAGAGTCAGAGAGCAAAAACATGCAAATTGAAATTAATTTTAGACTCGTGTTCTAAAAGTTGAAATCTTGGAGGTAATCTATCAAAATTTTAACAGCTAAAGAAAGGAAATCTGGATATGTGGAAGTGGCTTGTCCACAGCTTCCAACGTGGCTGGTTAAGCAGCAAGACTAAAACCCAGGTCTTCCAAGTCCGTAATCTGGTACAGGTTTGGGAGAGGGCCCAGAGTTGTGCTGTGACTGACCCGGTGATATGGTTTGGCTGTGTCCCCACCCAAATCTCACCCTGAATTGTAATAATCCCCATGCGTCTCCCCTAGGTGGAGATAAATGAATCATGGGGGTGGTTTTCCCCACACTGTTCTCATGGTAGTGAGTAAGTCTCATGAGATCTGATGGTTTTATAAAGGGGAGTTCCCCTGAACACAATCCCTCTTGTCTGCCACCATGTAAGACATTCCTTTGCTCCTCCCTTGTCTTCCACCATGATTGTGAGGCCTCCCCAGCCATGTGGAATGGTGAGTCCATTAAAACTCTTTCCTTTGTAAACTACCCAGTGTCAGGTATGTCTTTATCAGCAGCGTGAGAATGGACTAATACACCCAGGCAGGTCCTCAGGGTGTTTTTAATCAAATGTTAGGGCTGCAAGAGATATAAAATTACATCTAGGCCCATCTTCTCATTTATAGAGAAGGAAATGGAAATTTGGGGGACCAAGTCATTCCTCTGCCTGGAGTACCCTGAACTCTGATGTCTACTTGAGACTTTTCTGCCCCTGCTAGTCCTGTCACACTTCACCTAGGCAAAAGCCCCTTGTGACCACAGGGGCTCCACTTTTACCTGCCCTCTGCCTGCACTCAATAGCCCCTATGCTCTGGTCTGCATTTTCTTTTGTCCCTATCACTTCTCATTTTTAAATATATTATTGAAAATTATTTATTTTTTTGTTATTTCCTATCTTCCCAGTAAAAGGTAGACTCTCTGTCTGTTGTGTTGACTCGCACATCCCAAGCACCTACATGGGACCTGGCACATAGAGGGCACCTGGTGAGCATTTTTGAAATGAACACGCCTGCAAATTGGTAAGTTTGGGGCCATCATTTTTCCTAGCACAGTCTTTACAGACAAAACAATGAGGACAAAGCATGGGCACTCTGAACACAAAAGTCAAGCATAGAAGGGTGGTAGAAAACTCTTACCCTTATTTAAAATGGCATGTGCTATTATACTAGTCCCTTGGATATTTTAATATCTATTTTAGGTAAGGAAAACTAGTCATCATTACTATCCCTTTTTCAAGATTAGACTGGGAAACTTCACAATTGAATACATTTCTAGGCAACCTGCGGTCTAAACTGTAAGTTAGATCCAAGGGTTACCAACCTCTATTGCTTCTAAAAGTTCATAATGATCCCTTAGCTCATGAGTAATAACCATAACTATTTTAGAACAGAGTATGCATTTTTAATTTACTTTGAATAAAAGCACAGTTTATATTTGGTGGCAAGAATTTGCTTCTAACAGTATGTAATTAAAAGTAATTATGGAAAAAAATGCAAGAAGATTGGTATTCTAAAATATTCAAACAACTCTATTTGCCATTTATAAGAATAAAGGCGGCCGGGTGCGGTGGCTCAAGCCTGTAATTCCAGCACTTTGGGAGGCCGAGACGGGTGGATCACGAGGTCAGGAGATCGAGACCATCCTGGCTAACACGGTGAAACCCCGTCTCTACTAAAAAAATACAAAAAACTAGCTGGGCGAGGTGGCAGGCGCCTGTAGTCCCAGCTACACGGGAGGCTGAGGCAGGAGAATGGCGTAAACCTGGGAGGCGGAGCTTGCAGTGAGCTGAGACCCGGCCACTGCACTCCAGCCCTGGCCAGAGCAAGACTCTGTCTCAAAAAAAAAAAAAAAAAAAAAAGAATAAAGGCAAGAAAGATAAAGCCACAGATTTCAAATACGTAGTTAAAGAAAACCACAAAACCCTTTAAGGCTCCCATGTATGTGAAAAACGGAACTAAACTACCTTTGGCTATTTGCAAATACAGTGGCCTGGCCACATGGAATGCCTCATGCCATGGAAATAAGGTAAGATTGCTGGGCTCCATCCATTTGTAACTCACCTGCAATACTGCTACTATATCTATATATTTTTTTTACCTTGTTGTAAAAGTAGTAAATACGTTTAAAGACTATTTGAAAAACAGAACACATACTTTCTAACTCACCAGGTGTCTCATTATTCTCACAACTCACAGCAGTTTGCTCCCCACTTTGTCTGGGGACCTTCCCCTTCCTTGAGTCAGCACCAAGTAAGGCAGATCCCTTCTATCCATCAGGTCTCAAGAAGTCTCTAGAAAGCTGACTTCATGTCCTCCCCTGCTTATTGCTGTCTCTCCTGGCTGAGGTGGAAGAGTGGAAATGGACCTGGGCTAATTGCACAGCTGTGCGTATGCCATGCTCCGAAAAGCTGCACACCTGAGTAACATAGAATCTTGAACTCTCTGGGTGAAAGACATCAGTGAATTCCAGGCCAGTAACATCCCAGAGCTCTGGACCCCAACATCACCTCCCTCTCTAAACAGCTTCTCAGTGTCACCTGAAGAGTCACAGGAGAGAATAGCAGTGTTTTGTCATCATTTGGCAGCTGGCTCTGTAAATTCTTTCTCTCTCGATGGGTGAAGGCCAAAGGAAGGGAAGCTGGTGGAAGAGGGCTTACCTGAGGGTACAGCAGCAGTGCTGAAAGGTACAGAACCAAACACATCTGCACTCGCTGGAAGGGTCTGAGATGAAGATGGGATAAAGGCATCACCTGGAGTTGCAGGAGTCTGCCAGACAGAGAGAGGCAGAGGACACATGAGACCTGGCTTAGCAGTCACCAAGGCTGGGAGGTAGCAGATGCAGGAATTAAGGGGCAGGGGAAGGGATCCACAGTTCAAGCCACTTATGTGGTGTGCAGCCCATGTGCTGGTTACATACACTTTATCTACAAAATGGGAAATGATACCTCCAGAGCTACTGTGAGGATTAAGTGAGATTATGTATTTAAATTATTTTACATCATTTAAATTTTTAGCACCATGCATAGGCATATAGTAGGTGCTTGGCAAATAATGGCCAGTATCCTAATGATTTAGTTTGAGCCCCTACTCCCTGCGGGGTGTTTTCAGGTGTCAAATTTTCCATAATATTTGGCATTCGCCCTTTAGAGATGGCCAGTTCAAATTGAAATACACCCACTCAAGACCTACTGTGTGCCCAGCTCAGGGGCTGCAACTTAATACATGGCCAATGAGCAGTTGCTGACTAAATCAACAAATAGAATTTAGCAAGTGGAGCACCGAGCCTTGTATCCTGGTGCACCCCCCCAACTCCAGATTTTCTCTCAATCTTCATTTGCAAAAAGAAGTAAATATTTTCAAGAAGACAACAAGAAACAATGCTTGCACCACTGAAAATTCTACAGGGCCTAGTCCATGCTGGAATTCAAAAAAGGTCTGCTGCATGGACTGGTGGGCAAGATGGGGGATACAGAAATGAAAACATCAGTACTCATAATTTTGTATATGTCCACACCCATTTATAGCAGGCTTTTGCCTACAGAGTATAAATCTGTTTGATGCTGTAATATCCTTTTTTTTCCCCCTTGGAATAGGCTGGGGCAAGCAATTAATCCTGAAATCATGGCAATTAGACAAGGCCATTTTTAGACTAGCAGCTTGTGGGACGAATGGCATTGTTCTGAGGATTATTAAATACCCATTTGGACTGTGCCTGGGTTCAGGGCCAGAAACACAGCCATGAGCTGCTGTGTTAAGCACTTTTAAAAACAGTCAGCGCCGTTCTTTTGTTCCCCCTTTGTGACCTTGGGTGAGTCACATGTCCTTTCTGGGACTCAGTTTGCTCATCTGTAAAATGAAGGGGATAAGGTTAGAAGATCTCTTCAGCCCTTTCTAGCTGTGTAGCCCTGCAGTTCTGCAACTCCAAGTTCCCAGGAAGAAGCTTTTAGCCCAGGATAAAGGGGAGAATGAGAATTGCTAGAGCCATCCAGCTTCTTTGGGGACAGAGGCTGCGGTCCCCGCCCTCAAGGCTGCCTTGGACATCAGGTGTTGGCAGCAGGGCAGCTGTGCCTAGATTCCCAGGTGGCAGCAGTGGGCAGCAGTGTCTTGTGCCATCTGTCCTCGGTGGTGAGGTTACAGCCTTTTCTCTGTGAGGCGCATCTTGCCAATGAACCATAGCACCATCCCTCGGTTTGCACAACTGCGCAGTGCCCAGAGGAGCTGTCCCCTCCCGGCAGCTTCAGCTGGTGCAGCTGCGGCTGACTGCTCTCTGCCCTCCTCAGGGAATGGGCAGGGGAGGGGCTGGAGGGGCCATCTCGGCTCTTTTCTTTGCAGTGGCTGCAGAGTTGCTTTTGAATGCATCCAGCACTGGGATTCTATTTTGCTTTGGTTTTAATTGTGTTTTCTTCTTTTCATTTTCAAATTAGGGCTCCCTGCAATCGCTGTCCTTTTGGAAGCATTGACTGAGGTACCCTGGCTGAAGCTGTGGCTGGGAGTCCAGAGCTTCCTGAGAAGCTCAGTGAGGCCCAAGTGCCCAGGTCATGGTCTGCAAAGCTGAAGGGCAGGCTGGAAGGAAGGGAAAAAACAAAAAGAAGGGAGAGAGGAAAGAAAGAGGGAAAGGAGAGAAGGATGGGCAGAGCAGGGTGTGGGGAGAAGGTCCTTCCTTTACTGGGCTGGCCACCTACGCTGTACTGGGCTTGGGGCAGGTGCTGACAAATGCCTCATCATATGTGTTGTCCTGAGTTTCCTGCCTACATTCCCAACCACACCATGTGCTCCTTGTAGTCAGAAACCACATCTCCTTTGGGCCTCTCTTCTCAGACCCCAGCAGAACAGCAAGTGCCCAGGCAAGTCCTGTCATTGCTGAATGCATGGTCTTGTTTATTTCGCAAAACAGAGGCATATATCATACTTCCCCTTTTTAAATAGCCAAGCAAATTAAGGATCAGAATGACTACTTAGTTTGTCCAAGTCACACAGCTTGAAAGGGTCAACGCTGAAATCCACCAGAGGCCTCTTTCACTCAAAGCCCATATTCCGGCCACTGAGGGGATGTGGAAAGAAAGGAAAGGAAAGGGGTGCAGGGTTCAGAGAGCAATGCATACTTACAGGGGGAGAGGTTATATCAGGGGGTGTGGACATGTCCCCAAAAAGTTCTAATTGGGTCACAGCCTGTAAAGACAAAAAGGTAATCATGTAACTACAAAGAAAGGTGGTGATGCTGGGTCCTGCTTTACACACAGTACGATACGGGGATACACATTTCTGTTTTTCATCATTTCTAGATAAACCATAATCCTGGTGGGTCATTACCATACCTCAGGATCCCAAAGGCAACACTTGAATGCAGCCAGAATCAATTCTTGCTTCCTTGCATCTGCCTATTTATCCAGCCTTGGTCAAGACTGCCCATTAATCACTTCCCATAAGCAGTAACAACATCACTTCACACTTATTTACCATCAAATGCCAGCAATGTCTCTCTTTCTAGGAGATAAAGGCAGGGAGGCAATCCCATCATTGGTTTTTCTCTCATCATTGGTTTTTCTCTCATGAGTGTATCCACACATACAAGATGTCTTCCACGTGTAAGTACAGACATGACTTCATGGTCACGTCAGTAAGGGCTCCCAGTAGCATTCACCCTGAGAGGTAGGAATTGTCATCCCCATTTTTACAAATAGATAAACTAAGTCTCAGGGATGTGATATCAAGGTCATCCAGGCCAGGATTTAAATTTGCTGAATGCAGAGAATGCAGTCAAACAGCACTCTCTGAAAGAGTCCATCTTTAGGATAAAAAATGTGGTTGGAGGAAAAGAAAACATTTCATTTAATACCAGGAAAGGCATCAAAAACAACCCGGTGTATACATCATTAATCACTCCTAGGAACTCCATCACTGCAGACGCTGCATCATCTATCTCCTCATCCATCACATGGGAGTATCTGAGCAAGGCCAGCCACAACAGCTAAAGAAACCGTTTAAGATACACTTAGAACTAATCTGCACACACTACCAAATTCACAGACTGTAGGGAGTCTATGGCCTGACTTAATTATGACAAGTATGTAATCACATGCTTTATACAAACCTGTCCACTGAGGAAAAACCACTTTTCCCTCATCTTCGGATCTTAAGTGATAGCTTCAAATTGGGGGAAGCTAAACATACCACTTAGTAGAAGGGATGTGAAGAGTCCAACTGCCCTGCCACACAGGACTCCTGCACTCAAACTGCTCTAACCAGGTCATGGCTGGATCTCTAGGGTTCATCCAAGGAAGGGAATGTTCTTTCCTACCGGCAAGTGAGTGAGCTTTGGGCTCTGGAAAATGTCCTACACTCCACGCCTGGGGGTGTGGAGTACTGATAAGATAAACCACATGAGAAAGGGGCCCCAGGTCAGGCAGGGCCCCAGATGGGGAAGAACAAGGAATAATTGTTCTGAGGGATGGTTAATCACAAACAACCCAAGGGCACAACCTCATTTTCAGGTAGCCCCTCCAGCACAACCCTATAAAACTTCCCTCCAGCCCCTGCCTCTTTGCAGACAGCCCCTTCTCTGCTGTGCTGCCCATTGCAATCTTGCAATGTATTTTCATACTTTCTCTAATAAATCTACCTTTCTTTACCTACAAATGTCTTCATAAAAAATTCCTTTACTGCCTGGACCACTGGCCCCAGATAGTAGCTACCTCCAACAGGAGGCATATTTGGATTCTACCACTTTCAATATCTGCAACTCCTCAGAGCTACAGTTCCTTCATCTGGGCAATGGAGATGATAATATCAACCAATTAAATCTGTTTTTCTTCCCAGTCTCAGGTATGTCTTTATCAGCAGCATGAAAATGGACTAATACAGTAAAATTGTTACCAGTAGAGTGAGGTGTTGCTGAAAAGATACCCAGAAATGTGGAAGTGACTTTGGAACTGGGTAACAGGCAGAGGCTGGAACAGTATGAAGGGCTCAGAAGAAGACATGAAAATGTGAGAAAGTTTGGAACTTCATAGAGACTTGTCGAATGCCTTTGCCCAAAATGCTGATAGCGCTATGGACAAGAAAATTCAGGTCGAGTTGGTCTCAGATAGAGATGAGGAACGTGTTGGGAACTGGAGCAAGGTGACTCTTGTTATGTTTTAGCAAAGAGACTGGTGGCATGTTGCCCCTGTCCTAGAGACTTGTGGAACTTTGAACTTGAGAGAGAAAATTTAGGGTATTTGGCGGAAGAAATTTCCAAGCAGCAAAGCATTCAATAGGTAACTTAAGTGCTGTTAAAGGCATTCAGTTTTCTAAGGGAAGCAGAGCATAAAAGTTTGAAAAATTTGCAGCCTATGTGATAGAAGAAAAACCCATTTTCTGGGGAGTAATTCAAGCCAGCTGCAGAAATTTGCATAAATAGCAAGGAGCTTAAAGTTAATTCCAACAATCATGGGGAAAATGTCTCCAGGCCATGTCAGAGACCTTCATGGCAGCCCCTCCCAACACAGGCCTGGAGGCCTAGGAGGAAAAAGTGGTTTTGTGGGCTGGGCCCAGGGTCCCTGTGCTATGTACAGTCTAGGGACTTGGTGCCCTGTGTCCCAGCCACTCTAACTATGGCTGAAAGGGACCAATGTACAGCTCAGGCTGTGGCGTCTGATGGTAGAAGCCACAAGTCTTGGCAGCTTCCACATGGTGTTGAGTCTACAAGTGCACAGAAGTCAAGAATTGAAGTTTGGAAACTTCCACCTAGATCTCAGATGATGTATGGAAATGCCTGGATGCCCAGGCAGAAGTTTGCTGCAGGGGCAGGGCCCTCAGGAAAACCCCTGCTAGGGCAGTGTGGCAGGGAAATGTGCCGTCATAGCCTCCACACGGAGTCCTACTGGGACTCTGCTTAGTGGAGCTGTGAGAAGAGGCTGTCCTCCAGACCCAAGAATGGTAGATCCACTGATAGCTTATACCATGAGCCTGGAAAAGCCTCAGACACTCAACACCTGCCCATGAAAAAGCAGCTGGGAGGGAGGCTGTACCTTGCAAAGCCACAGGGGCAGGGCTGCCGAAGACCATGGGAACCCACCTCTTGCATCAGTGTGACCTGGATGTGAGACCTAGAGTCAAACAAGATCATTTTGGAGCTTTAAAATTTGACTGCCTCGCTGGATTTCAGACTTGCATGGGCCCTGTAACCCCTTTGTTCTGACCAATTTCTCCCATTTGGAATGGCTGTAATTACTCAATACCTGTACCGCCATTGTATCCAGGAAGTAACTAGCTTGCTTTTGATTTTACAGGTTCATAGGCAGAAGGGACTTGTCTCAGATGAGACTTTGGACTGTGGACTTTTGGGTTAATGCTGAAATGAGTTAAGACTTTGGGGGACTGTTGGGAAGGCATGATTGGTTTTGAAATGTGAGGACATGAGATTTGGAGGGGCCAGGGGTGGAATGATATGGTTTGACTGCGTCCCTACCCAAATCTCAACTTGAATTGTATCTTCCAGAATTCCCACATGCTGTGGGAGGGACCCAGGGGGAGTTAATTGAATCATGGGGGCTGGTCTTTCCCATGCTATTCTCATGATAGTGAATAAGTCTCATGAGATCTGATGGGTTTATCAGTGGTTTCTGTTTTGCATCTTTCTCATTTTCTCTTGCTGCCACCATGTAAGAAGTGCCCTTTGCCTTCCGCCTCTCCCCAGACATGTGGAACTGGGAGTCCAATTAAACCTCTTTTTCTTCCCAGTCTTGGGCATGCCTTTATCAGCAGCATGGAAACAGAGTAATATAGAGATCCAACCAGCTTTTGGCAAAGTTTGAGATGGTTTTCTAAAGGAAATAGCCTGGATTTGAATCCTGAAGGAGAGGAGCCATGTGACCAAAAAGAGGAGACCATTCAGACAGAGGAAACTGCTTAAAAAGGCCAGAGGGCCAGGAACAGAGTAGGTAGGTGGTAATGGAAGCAGTTCAGTGTTACTAACATGAAGGTGGGAGACAGGAGGCCAGTGTGGTGGTCAGGGGCAAGGTTGTGGTGGGAATTTCATACATTTCACAGCCTTTTCCATCAATTCTTGCCTATCTTATTTCTCTTTCATACAGTAACAGCCCAGCAGCTGATGGGAATGAGGTGGACAGTACATAGGTCCTCTCTCAAATCTTGCTGGACTTGAAATGCTCTTCTTTGGTAATCCTTCTCTAGCATGTTAGCAATACTTTATATTATTTGGTGAAGCTCTGCTAGTCTTTTAGACCCTCTTCCAAATTCATAAAAGGAATAACTTTATTTAATCAATTCAAATGAACCTTCTGGGCTTCTTTGAGACTGCAATTCTATGCTTTCAAAATGGCCCACAACTATTTTCAGTGTTCGGAAAATATTTAAATGAAGTTATTAATTAAGTCACACAATTTACATTTCAAATGTGTTGAACTCATGGCACACTTTTACTAACATCATAAATAGAATTTATTGGCTAATTTTCTCCTTAAGCACAACTTTTAAAATAACCTTCATTCTTGAGATATAGACTTTCCTTTTGCCAGATGATTTTCACTCAAGGATTAAACGAGAAAAACATGCAGAGGCATAAAACATAGATTGTTATTTCATTCCATTGGTTTGCTGTTTAAATAGAACCTTGAGTTAATTAAATTTTATAGAAAAAGGGGATTCTTGGGCCATAAAATTAAAAATAATCCTAATAACTATATGTGATCGAGAATCTGAAATAGTATCTATTTTCACAGGCCTCCTCCCCATGTTAACCCCAGTCCTTTTATTTGTAAGCTAATAAACCATGTTCCATCTGATAATACTGCTCTAATGAATCATTTTAAAAGCCTCAAGAGAATACAACTAACAATTCACATTTATAAAACACTTTATAGTTTGTGATACGCTTTCAAATACATTATCATCATGTTTGACACTCACTGAGCCCCAAAAAGTCACCAGCATAGGTGCCATTGTCACTATGTTTCGCAGATGAGCTAGCTGAGGCTGAGGTTAAGTGACTCACCTCTGATCAGTCAGCTAAAAGCAGCTGGGATGGACTTGACCCACACACCCACCAGCATCTTGTTCATCGATCCATCACTTTACCAAACCTTAGTTAGCCTTGCTAAATAGTGGAAGTCCAGCTCTACAACATTCTCTAACCAGAAATCTGGGTTGCTACAAGGTCTGCCAGGATGCACATCCATTTGAGGTCATTTGGAATGTCAGCTTGAGATGTCTACTCGCCAGAGAGTAAGGTCCTTCCATTACTAGTATTTCAAATGTCTCCTGGTAAAGAGAGATATAGCTGGAGATGGCAATTTTGCCCCTTTTTTAGCCCTCTGGGCATTTTCCAGGGGTAAGAAGAGTGATATTGTAAGGTGTACAGGACAGTGAAGGAAAAGTAGCTTTGATGTTTGGGGAGGTAGTTCCCCAGTATCTCCATCAGGCCTGTTCTCTCCCCAGTCATTCTTTGATATGAACAAGTGATGGTTTTTCAGTAATATTTAGTTCAAGATTAGTACGCTGCTCCTTCCAACTAGATCACTGCAACAAGATCCCTAGGCCCTTCCGAGAGAGAAATCCTAAAGGCACAATTGATGGAGAATGAGATGTTACGGCTGACCCCGAAAACACCTTCTCACAGACCCATTCCCTGTGTTTTGGCATCAGGAGTTCTGTGACCCTTCAGTGGGCAGACATGGGAGTTCCTACCACGCATCAGCTACCAAGAGCAAGGGCTAGAGACAGGTAAGCCACATTCCCGTTCCTATTGTCATAAGCTGGCTGTATTATGGAAAGACAGACCCAGAGACACAATCAATGGAGGAGAGAAGCACAGAGAGTTATGAAAGAAGAGGCCATCCCAGGGTCTTACATGTGCTCCTCCTCCTACCTAGAACACTCATGTCTTCTCCCACACATTCTTCAGGACGTGAATTAGAAGGCTTTCTGTTTTGTTTCCTATGAAGTGGCTTCCTAACTCAATTTGTACCCTATCCCATTGCCCATGATACTCCCAGATCAGTGGTTCTCAACCTTGGATGCACACTAAGATCACCTGGGGAAAAATTACTGATGCCTGGTTCCCACACCGAAAGATTCAGAATTGGTTTGAGGTAAAACCTAGTCACTGGAGCTTGGAAAGCTCTCCTGATGATTCTAACTTGCTGCCAAGGTTGAAGATTTTTGTCCTGGAGGTTTCCCAATACTGTATTTAGGAGTGGCAATATTCATTAGCCTGTGTATCAATCAATTTGAACAGACGTTGACTACAACCAATATATTTATACCAGGTTATACTGACTGAATAGCAACCTCACCTGTTTTTTATTACCAGTGGTGTACTTGGCACATCCTGTTCATGTATCTGAATTCCTACTATATCATGTTATACTGCATATACTACACTACGCTAGGCGAGGCTCTACTGTCATATCTTATCCCATGCAATGTTGCACTACGTTACACTGTGAGCTTCTTTAGGAAAGCCACTTTTCTGCATCTCTAGCATCTATTAGGATGCCTGGGACATGTTAAAGGTTTGAAAAGTATTGCTGGATGAAAAGAAGGGGTGCTATCTCCTCTCCAACACACACTCTTGTTTACACACATACACACACACACACGTACATATACTCTCACTATTTGACCTCATGGCAGGGCCCACCAATAGTCGTCCTGGGGACATTTGAATAGGTACCTACTAGAGCAGAGCAGGGCAGCAAGTCTGCCATTCATGCCAGCTGGATGAAGAGAATATGGAATGCATGAGTATGAGCAGAACAACCTCATTTAACAAAAACCTCAAGGCCTTACCTTTGTTGCCTCAAAAATCTCATCAAAGTCTGTGGGCAGGTTTCTGTTCTGTAACCACAAGGCACGACTGATGAGCATGAAATGAATGTGGAGATCATGACATGAAACAGTTAACCTGAGAGGGCTCTAATTCTTACCGGGGTGGCTGCAGCAAACCGTTCTTCAAAATCCTCAAACGAATAGCCATTCTGAAAGTGGAAGGGATGATGAATGAGGATGAAGTGAATGACACACAAATGACATGGATTTATGAGTTTAATGATGACAGTATCTATGATTCACACTTCCATGGTCTCAGCAGGCGGGGAGCTGTTTCCAATGTCTGTGAAAATCTTGGAATATGTTTCTAGCATAAGCAGATGATAAAACATGGGTCTGATTAGGAAACACAGCAATGGTAAATTTGTAAGTTTAAATTCCATCTTCCTGCAATTACAGACATTGCCCTGCAGTTATAGATATCAGCAGTGGCTATGGATAAGAGCATGCTGTTTACATTCGAGATTTTTCTTTTAAAAGAACACAATGTCACCTTGTGCTTTAGACAAACTTTACTCTTTGGAGCAGTCTGTGAACAGCTGGTTTTCATGTGTTTTTACACATGTTGTCTTCTCTGCATGAAATGCACTTCCTTTCGGCCGGGCACGGTGGCTCACACCTATAATCCCAGCACTTTGGGAGGCCAAGGCAGGTGGATCATGAGGGCAGGAGATTGAGACCAGCCTGGCCAACATAGTGAAACCCCATCTCTACTAAAACTACAAAAAATTAGCTGGGTGTGGTGGCGGGTGCCTGTAATCCCAGCTACTTGGGAAGATGAGGGCAGGAGATTGAGACCAGCCTGGCCAACATAGTGAAACCCCATCTCTACTAAAACTACAAAAAATTAGCTGGGTGTGGTGGCGGGTGCCTGTAATCCCAGCTACTTGGGAAGATGAGGCAGGAGAATCACTGGAATCCAGGAGGTGGAGACTACAGTAAGCCAAGATCGTGCCACTGCACTCCAGCCTGGGAGACAGAGCGGACTCCATCTCAAAAAAAAAAAAAAAAAAAAAGAAATGCTCTTCTCATCTCTGAAAGCTCAGTGCTCCCCAAATTCTCCAAACCCAGCTCAAAAGCCACCTCCTCTATGAAGAGTTTCTCTATCCTTTGAACTGAAATCCTCCTGAGTGTACTCAGTACATTATCTGTGCCTATCATACTGTAAGCTTCCTCAAGCAGCTGGTAGAGGGTCTCCCCCTGCAGCTGGTAGAGGGTCTGGCACATAGCAGTCCTCAAAAATACAGAAATGAATGCATGTTCTAGAAGTAGCTGGCAGTGAGCAACATTTAATTGCTTTGTTAACTTTATATTATATTGTTTATATTACACATTATAGGTATGTATAATATATCATATACATGTATATCTTAATGGCCATATTCTGGTCTATACGAATAAGTTAATTATTCTTTGGATGATTTCCAAAATAGTAAAACATTAATATAAATCTGCTAATATGGACATTAAAATGGAGTTATTACACACGAATAGTTTTGAGGAGAGCTTTTGGCAATGGAAGAGTGAGAAAACTATCACCCATAGCCTCGTAATACTGTGCTGTGTCAGAATTTGCTTTCACCCTGTCTATAGGACATGTGACTGTTGCTTCCTTCAGCCCCAGTTACAGTCTGCAGAGCAGAGCAGAGTGGAAGAATCAACGTGCCTGGGCCCACTAAGGCAGGGCCTTCAGGTCAACCACCAACCACCTGTTTCCACCAGCCCATGGTTCAACATGACTTAACTATGGCTACAATGAGAGGAAAAGCCACCACATCAAATAACCATAGACATTATTATTATTATTATTATTATTATTTGGCCACAGGTGGGGAGAGGTGGTGAGACAATATTAGTCTAAGTGATCCTGTAATCTATCGTGTGGCCTAAAAGGTTAAGGTTATGTCGCTACATCCTTTATAAATGCACACACTCCTAGCAATTTATGGCAGAGCCCCTACCAACTAGCTCTGGGTCATAACTTTTAATAAAAACATTTTTTAGTGTCCAAAATCTCATTACATCTGTCCAATATAAAAAAGCAAATGGCTTCAGAGCATGATGGATGAATTAAATAAATTTGAAAAACAGCCTGTGGTAGAGGCTCATAAAAACCCCCACCATGTCCCATATAATGAAAATGTGGGAGGATAACCAGTGTCAGCATGAGCATGTTGTCACCTTCCTGGGAAAGGAGAGGTAGCCTTTGGTGAGGTGTGGAGCTGAGGTGTGATGAGGCGATTTCTTTGAATTCAGTTGAAGCTTGGTCCGAGCAGATGAACAAATGCATTTTTTTGAATCACACAGATATGTACTGGGTCTTGGCCACGTCAGGCCGTGGATGCGCTGGCCATGTAACCCTTGACAAGTTGATTAGCCTCAGTTTTCTCATCTTTAAAGTGGAGTGGGTAATGACAACATCATGGCAAGTTTATTGAGCAGTTTAATTGAGATATGTGTGCAAAGTCTTGTTTGGTGTTTAGCACATAGTAGATGCCCAAGGACTAGTAGCTATTATTATCTTCTCCTATTATTGGCTCATTTCAGTAATGCACATGAACAATTTATTTATTTTTATTTTTATTATTTTTTTAGACAGGGTCTTACTCTGTCGCAGGCTGGAGTGCAGTGGTGCAATGTTGGCTCACTGCAACCTTTGCCTCCTAGGCTTAAGTGATTCTCCTGCCTTGGCCTCCCGAGTAGCTGGAATTATAGGTGCGGGTACCACCACACCTGGCTAATTTTTGCATTTTTAGTAGAGATGAGGTTTTGCCAATTTGGCCAGGCTGGTCTCGAACTCCTGACCTCAGCCTTCCTCAACCACCAAGCCTGGCCCCAAAGCACATATTGTTTAATGTTAGGAGACTGTTATTAGATAATATTTGGAAATAGAG
The DNA here is from genome assembly GCF_047675955.1 of Chlorocebus sabaeus. NCBI lineage: Eukaryota > Metazoa > Chordata > Mammalia > Primates > Cercopithecidae > Chlorocebus > Chlorocebus sabaeus. The sequence continues at coordinate 79,776,614 of NC_132923.1, read as the reverse complement.
GGAAAAGAAACGAAGAAAATCTTTCTGATGGCCTCTCTTTAGAAACCACCTCCAACCAAGAGCCCAGCACTTCCTAGACCTCCCGTCCTTACTCCTGAACCCTTCAATCCATTCTTGACTCCATCTTCTCTCTTTTGCCCTGCTCTTGGCTACAGTCTTGCCTGATCATCTTCATCCCATCCATATCTTTTTTTACCCTGTGGCTACCTTACTGTTCTAACTCTGGCTCAGTCATTTCTCAGAGCTGCTTTCTTACAGTTACCTGTTTGGGGTAACCTTTGGAGACACCTAGTGCACTTCCTCCAGCCAGTGGGGAGATCCTTCCAGCTAATAAATATACTTTTTCCCAGGTGATTCTTATGGACAGAAACTAATCTACTCCCTAGTCTCTCCAAATTGCTAAATCTTGTTTTACCCACAATTACCACTTGAGTTTTAATTCATGTATATTAAAGTCTTTTTTGTTTTGTTTCTTACAGATTTTTCTTTCATACTATCATAGCATGTACACAGTTTTGTATTCTTTTAAAAACTCAACATGACATCAAATTTACTTGCAACTTAAGCTTCCAGTGAGGAAATATAAAAGAAGGTATTTTCTCATGTTGTTTCAATATGGTTCGGGCTCGAATCTTCATTAAAACATTGAAATAAAGTTCCCACAGGGAGTTATCTTCCTATAATCTCTTTTTGAAACAGTGGGGACACTATGATTCCATTACTGAGTAAGGCAAGGAGGAAGACCAGATTCATGTTACTCTTACAGGAAAAATGACAGTGAATAAGGGACTTGGGATAAAAAAAATCTCACAAAGGAAGAAAATCTTTTTTATGGCTTCCAAATCAGAAACTTCTCACTCCTGGCTGCACAATGTAATCCTTTGGGGCAGCTGCTGATGCCAGAGCTACTGATACCAGAGCCACGTCATCAGAGATTTGGATTGTACTGGTTTAGGGTGGGGCCCTGGCATCAGCGGGTTTTAAAAGCTCCCCAGGTGATGCTACTGTGCAGCCAGATTTGCAAATCACTATGCTGGGGAATACACTCTCAGTAGGAATAATTAGCAGGTTCCTAGGAAAACTGAAGCTGCCTTGATTGATTATGCAATTGATTAATTAATTTCTTCAATGAACATTCACTGGGTGCTTTCCACATGCTATGTCCTGGCTGGGCACTGGCGATACCTGGATGAATAACACATGGTCCCTGTTTTCATAGGTCAGAGCAGAGCTATGCTGTATCATCTTTGTAGCTTGGGGTGGACAGTTGTGGGACAAGGACCACACAAGGCTTCTAGATCTAAACTCAGAGCTCAGACCAAGACTGAAAAAAAACAAAAATTCAATTTTCCATTTAGAAGGCTCAAGAGAAATGGATTAACTTAAATGATTTGTAACTGCACTAAGGTGGGTACTATTAAGGACAACTACTGATTCCAGGCATCCGAATGCATGTCACCTTTCCCTAATGAATGATTTAACAAGGAAGACACATGCTAATGAAGACTAATTCCTTCTGGGGTATCTAAGAGTTTATGCTCTTTATCACCTTTACCCAAGAGTAAACAGCCACTTTCCCATTTCCTGGCAGAGAGAGATGGGAAAGCTCTGTTTGGCAATTGAAGAACAAGGGCAAGTGGCTTGAGATGGGGAATAGAAACTCTAATGTTATTAAATGATCTCTACACCAGCGCTGTCCAGTAGAACTTTTTGGGATGATGGAAAGTTCTCTATCTGTGCTGTCCAATACAGCAGTCAGTAGATACATGCGCACTTCAAATATGGCTAGCATGCCTGATGAACTAAATTTTAAATTTTATTACATTTTAATTATTTTTTATTTAATAGCCTCATGTGGCTAGTGGCTATAGTATTGGACAGCATGACTCCAGATAAAATATATTAAAAAATAAACTTCCAGTTAACTGGGTGCTTCCCAAATACTGGACATAGTCCTTGCTTATATATTTTCGATTCTTTTAAAGAATATCCTATATTTGCATTGACTGGAAGATTTCTATGGGAGAATTGATTTCTTCGCTGTGTCTAGACAGTACCATGAAATCAAATTCAGTTTGCAAAAACAGCAGACTTCTTCTAGCTGTAAGAGGTTTTTTTCTTTCTTTCATTGCTGGCGCTAAGTGAAAGCCAGATATTTGTGAGGTTTTTCAGAAGAAAGTGAAGATTCATGTTTCACATGGAAATCCATGAAGTTTCATTAGAACAGAAACAAAATGGAATCCCATTTAATGCCTAAATGTGCCAGGCCTACTGAGATTTTGGGGATCGGTGGTCTTGCTGGACTCAATGCCTTGATCTAATAGAGAAATTGGTGCTGCTTTGAGGTTTTGTCTTTATAATGATTGAGAACTTGCCTCTAATTACTCCAATTTGGGCCTCACTTTAGCAGCTAATAGTTCTCCTTCTTCAGCTTCCAATTCAGGAGAGGATCCCAAAGGTTGTCCAGAAGGTTGGAGGATAAAGGGAAGTGCTTCAATCTTACAATAAAAGTTACATCTTCCCTTGAAGTGCTCACACGTGTAATATATCCTCAAATCCTTGAACAACAAAATATTTACATCCAGCTTCTTAAAAACTAAGCTGGTTCTTGAAATGTTCTTTCTTAATATGCAAGGGGAGGGTCAGCATGGGGAATGTTGGTGCAAGGATTTTGCTGGCACCTTATTGAGACATTGCAAGAAAGGCAGAACCCAGTGGACAAAGTTCAGGATGCTAAGCTGACCTGAATGGGCTAATGCAAATGACAGGGCGTAGCTGTGGCTAAAGCCTCTGCCTCTGGATTCCTGGCCTTCTCAACTTTCATCTAATGTCAAGAAAACTAATTTGCTTGCAAGTGAAAACACTGAGTACTTTTAAAGTGAGAAATGTGATGGTTTCGGGAGAGGCAAAGTGCGGGAATGAAAAGAGAGATGTGGGCAACAGTAGTTTTCAGTTCAAACTGCTGCTCCATCACTGGCATTTGCTTGAATAAAGTTTATCATTTAAGCCTCGGTTTCCCCCTCTGCAAAAAACGAGGATAATAATGCTTACAATGTGGGCTTGCAGAGAGGAAGCAGTGAGAAGACTCATGTATATGAAAATAGCACAGCAACTGGCAGAGTAAAATCTCAACAGGTGTCATTTCCCTTTTGAAAATTACAGAAAGGGAAGGAAGGGAGGGCAGGAGGAAGAATAGTCATGGAATTATTTGCTTGGTTGGTGAGCGTAGGCAGGTGCCAGGTCATGGCAAAAATTTGGGCGATATTGGTCTAGGGAAGGGATGAAGTCACCTGGAGAAGAGGCTGAAGATGCACTGCGGTCTTCACAGAGCAGATGCTCAGTCAAAGCAGCTCCTGCTTTTGGACCTTCCCCCAGTTTTTAAACCAGCACAGCTGGACTGTTCTAGGAGTCTGCCTCATCATTCCACCCACCCCACCCTTTCTCCTTCCCACTCTTCTTCCTATCCATCCCTTATACCTATTTTAGAACTCAGATAGTAACTCCATGTTTTGATGCTCAGATTTTGTAAAAGCCATTCAATATTTTCCTGAAAATATACATGAGGTTGGGGTTGGTGGCACGATCTGCAGGCAGAAGATGATTATGCAATAAGCTACTAATAGCTAAATTAAGTCTGACCTCAGTAACAGTGATAAAGGAAAGGAGGTATCAATTCTGATGCCTGACAAATGATAATGCTAGTGTTAAGGGGAGATGGTGGTAGTTCCAGAGATGACTGTCATAAGACTGTGATCATTGGTCATCCATTCACTTACTTCTATTTATTAAATATATATGATTTACTAAGCATCTGTAAACAAAGTCTTCTACCACATGAAGGAGATAGAAAACAAGAAATTATACAGTTGGTGTTATTAGTGAGAGAATTCACATAAAACCTTTAGTATTTAGGGGCCAGCTCAGAGTAATGACAAGATTCATGCTAGTGGTTACTAGTATTATCGTCCTTATTATTAAACACATCGCACCCAACCCCACGTCGTGGGAAGCTGGGGTCAGCATACATTTTGAGCTGGTGGCAGTAGCAGCAGTGGGAATTTGATGGTGGAAGCGCTGCTGCCATGGGATAGAGGGCAGTCATCATAAAGACAGAGATGATGACATAGCGTTCTCTGTGCTGTATCATCATCATGACAGCCAAGATGGGGCCAGGGATGGAAATTAGGAAGAAACACGGAAAACACCATCACAGCCACAGAGCTCTCTACAAACACTGGGAATGACTGTATAATTTACACACTTGTAGAAGCTTCCTGGTTCTAATCCATGACTTCATCTCAAAGATCTGACATTTGACAAGGAGGATTTTAGGATTCAATGCCCTCTTCCCTTGCCTTAGCTCTTTTGTGAGGGGAAGGATCAGGCTGCAAATGGCTTTGCTACTTTAATGGTTTTGATAGAACAAACAGGTATAAATATACACAGAAAACCAGAAACCAAAGGGGAAACATTTCTAAAAGCTTGCAATTATTTGTTTTTAATGGTCTCGTCTTATCTCCTTTTTTCTTTTAAAATCCTATTATTCTAGTTCCACATTAGCAAAAACTCAAGGATTTTTCAAAAACTCCTAACAAGATTTGGCACCGGTTCAGTACTTTGAAAAGGGAGTGAATTAGAATCACAGTAATGTGAAATTGGCTCCCATCAGCAGGATGACAGGATTCAACACACTTTTGGGGAGGAGGGCAGGGGAACTTCTCAGAGTCAGTCATATTTCTTTGCTGCTGTGCCTCTCTTGGAGGGGTTACCACTGCGGTCCAGATGGCATCCAAATGGTAACAAGAAATATTGGAGGGAGCTGAAATCAAGCAAGAGTAGTGGAGGCTCAGGCTGAATGCAGAGCAAATCAGAGGAAATCACAAATGGAGAGATGTCACAGCAAAGGAAAAAATAGCCAGGAGGGCTTTGCCTGCTGCTCTGACAGCCGTTCCATGCAAAATGTTTTTCCTTTTCTTCTCCAGAGGAATGCAGATTTTACATACTTAGGAATTCATTTCCTCATTCACTTCTTCATTCTTGGATTTGATTATCAAGGCATTAATTTAATTAAGGAATAAACATTTCCCGAATGCCCATTATGAACCAGGCACTATGCCTATCCTGTGAGCACTTAGATGCTGTCCATTCTCTGAGCTGTAACAGCAAAGTTAGCGAAACTGGAGAAAACTAATTCAATTCAGAGTGTGAGAAGTGCCACAACAAGGGTACCAGGCTGAGCATTTTTATAGAGCATGTACATGTTCACTGTGGCTGTGCTGTTCCCGGGACTGAAACCAACTCCATATGAATAGCCAAAGCAAGAATTCTGTTTTTATGTGAATGGAATTGGACTCAATTACTGTCCTTGAATTTTTCTTTGTTGTAACATTAGGGAAATATCCATATCATAAGACTGAGTTGAAGATTACCCAGGATAAGATACAAGGTAACAATTGAGTATGTGCCTGACAAATAGCAAGACTTCCATTAGTGTCTGATTATTTGGATCCTCTATTAAGTCAACAATTCAATAAAGTATCCTTTAGGAATATGATAATTTTCTAGCACCTACTTGATGGGATTTTGAGCTGTTTTAAAAATTTCAGAATTGCAGAATAAAATTAGAAGAGACTACAGAAATCTCTAACCCAACTCATCTCTGTATTTATTTCAAATCAAGAAACAGAGACCTTCAACTTTCTCAAAAACATGGTAATAATAGTGGCAGATTTGGGATGACACAGCAAGTTCCCAACTCCTGGTCTAGTTCCTTTTCACTCTACCACGGTTCCTCTCACAGTTGTATAGATTAAGAAGAGATCATCATAAGTCAGAGCAGAGAAACCTAGCTCACATTTTATAACAAGGAAACAGGCTCAAAGGAAACCTTGGCTTGTTCGTAGGGAAACCAGTGAGGGAAATGGCTACTTCCTAGAGCTCTGAGGATCGAATGAGGCAATATTCAAAACTAGATGACTTGGAAGGCAGCCTTAAGGTTTGAAGTCCAGAGGATATCTGGAAGAGCATTATCCTCAACTATTTCTGATTGATTGTAGAACTTGAAAATAGTTTGTGTGTGTCTTAGTATCACATGCCCTCTGAATACGTCTCTAGGTATATTCTTTACCTTCTCAGGCCTTGGCACAAGACCTCTGTCTGGTCACAATTTCCATCTTTATTCATCAAGAAAACTATAACATACCCCTAGAGGACATGTTAGCTCTAGTCAGCTCTTCAAAGCCTTCCTCCATGACCCTCAGGATGGATGGGATAACCACCCTTGGCATCACACGTGTCCAGTTACAATGACTATTACCTTCCCTCTTTTCTACTATAGCCTATGGCCTTGTAGAGACTCTAGTTCCTCATATGGGAAACTGTCTTATTCATCTTTGAATTTCTAGTACCTAGATGGCCTAGTGGTCAACACACAGAAGGAAATTATATTGAATTGATACATTTTAAAAAACAAAATGAATAAATGGATGAACTTGTTTATATAATACAATAGAAAACTGAACAGAAAGAAACTTGGTGATAGTATGACTTATTATATGGAGGGTATGGTATTCCATATAGTGTTTTCAAATGCTCGGCATGTACGTGCATGCCTGCACACATACACATGATCACACACACACATACACACACATGCAATCACAGAGATTTGGCATTTGTTATTAGGAACTCCAGAAAAAAGCTGTCCCATCTATCCTGCCACTTGGCCAAATGGGGCTTTACAATTAGGGTAAATTACTCCATTTCTAACTTCAAAGAGATACTAGGCAGAAGTTCCATAAAAAGTTATAAGAACACGGATATGATGCCCTCCTAGCCCTACTAATATCTGGATGGCATTTTCAACTGACCCTTCAAGCTCCTCCCCAGAGAGACCCATCAGTGGTTCTGGTGTGTCAGCAATCTGAGATAGTCTTTGCTACTGAAAGTCTCGCCAATATCTGATCAGCACCCTTTTGGACTTTAGCAATTGGTGGGTGACTATATCCCATAATTTTCAGCCTCTCAAACTTAACATGTCCAAAGAACTTTTGATGTCCCCAGACCTGTTCTTTCCTTGTCTTCCAGTTTCTGTAAAGGCCACCAACTCACACCCAGATGCTCAAGTCACAAGCATACAAGTTACTTTAGATTCCTCTCCCTCCCACACTTTGACATGTAAGCTTTCATGAAGAAATGCTGATTCTATCCCTGAACATGTCCCAAAGCTGTCTGCCTCTTTCCCTCTTCTCTGTGGCATTTTCTTTTGCCTAAGAGTGCTGCTTCCACTTTTGTCCACTGAAGTTCATCTCCCAAAGAGCGGTCAAAGTGGTCTTTAAAAAATATCAGATGAGGTCAGGCACGGTGGCTCACGTCTGTAATCCTAGCACATTGGGAGGCTGAGGCAGGTGGATCACCTGAGGTCGGGAGTTTGAGACCAGCCTGGCCAACATGGTGAAACCCCATCTCTATTAAAAATACAAAAATTAACTGGGTGTGGCAGTGCATGCCTGTAGTCCCAGCTTCTCAGGAGGCTGAGGCAGGAGAATTGCTTGAACCCAGGAGACAGAGGTTGCAGTGAGCCAAGATTGCGCCACTGCACTCCAGCCTGGGTGACAGAGCAAGACTCCTTCTCAAGAAAAAAAAAATCAGATGAGGTCTTTTATTGAACTTGGAATAAAATCCAACCTCCTCACCACTGCCTACAAAACCATCCAAACTTGGAGTGCCACCTGTCGTGAACTCACCTCCACCATTCCCCCCTTTCCTACCATGTTCTCCCTTCATGAGTCACTGGCTCATTCCTGCCTCAAGGCTTTTGCCCTTGCCTTTCTCTGTTCCTGGCACACTCTTCATCTGGTTGGTTCTTTCTCCTAATTCAGACTTGGGCCAGGTGTCACCTCAGGGAGACCTTCTCTGACTGTACCTAATGCAGGAGCAGCCCCAGCTCTTGTTCATTGCCTTGTTTGGTTTTGTTTCAAGCACTCCCTACTCTGTTTGTCTGTTTCCTTTTCTGTTGGCAGCCTTTCCCTGTGGAAAGTGACCTGGGTTGGGACTTGGTTTGACTTGTACCTGTGCCTAGCTCAGTGCTTGACACACAGTGGACACTAGACCTTATTTGAAAAATGGGTGAAGGAATGAATGCTTGAACAGAGCAATGCATAAGTGACCAGAGACTGGTTCTAGGAGGCACCTTACAGTATAGAAGAAACTATAAAATGATAACAAAAAAGACACTTCATGCATATACTACAGAGAAAAAGGAACTCTATGTTTGTCAGTTTGACATCTGTGCTCTGGCCTCAGGCTTCTTTTCCTACTTGTTCTGGTGCTGGACACCTTATCTCTGAGGGCCTTGTAGCTAGGGAACGAAGAAGGCATAGTTAAGGAGATCTTACCATAGATACCAAAAGCAGAAACTGTCTTTACCCACACGTTTGCTATATCTGTTCTATGAAAAATCTTTTTAATTAAAAGTAGCCCATATCTCCTTAGTCAGGTCACAGGTGGTTGGGATCATTATTTCTCGTTTTGACAAATCCACAAAGAAGACAAAAAAAGTACACTCTGGACTCAACAGGAAGGAATGGGTCACATGGTAATATTAAGACCTCCTCTCTTCTTGGCCAGGCAGAGGTCACTATGGACAACAGTAATTATAGCTAATGCTTAGATGGAACTTCCTCTGTATGAACCAGACACCATTCTATGTGCATTCATATATTAACTCATTTAATTATTGCAACAAATGTGAGGTGCTGTTACTTGCCTTGTTTCCAAGAGGAGGAAACCAAGGCACAGAAGGTTTAATTAACTTGCCCAGGGTCACACAGCTAGTAAATGACCGAACTAGAATTTTCACATAAAGTGGGTTAGCTTTGGAGTATGTGCCCATAACCATTATGTTATAGTGAGGAGAACAAAAGGTATAAGACGACCTATATTTTAAGACTAGGGTGGGTGGTTAGGGTTCTGGAAAGGGCAGCTATGGTGGGCAGTTTAGGAGCTTGCTCTGTTCCAGTCCAACCCAATCCTCTCTTGGCAGACCATGGCCAGATCATAGTATAAGGGCTACCCCTATAACAATGGCAGGAGGAAGGAGGCTACAACATCCTAGGCAACTGTGGAAACAGCAACACAGAAACTGTCAAAGAGACAAGGCTATAAGATTTTAAAATATAAGAAAGTGGGGTGGCGGCTAGGCGTGGTGGCTCATGCCTGTAATCCCAGCACTTTGGGAGGCCAAGGCAGGCGGATCACTTGAGGTCAGGAGTTTGAGACCAGCTTGGCCAACATGGAGAAATTCTGTCTCTACTAAAAACATGAAAATTAGCTGGGCATCGTGGCACATGTCTGTAATCCCAGCTACTTGGGAGACGGAGGAAGGAGAATCACTTGAACCTGGGAGGTGGAGGTTGCAGTGAGCCATGATTGCACCACTGCATTCCAGCCTGGGTGACAGAGCGAGACTCCATCTCAAAAAAATAAAAGAGAAAAAAAGAAAGAAAGTGGGGTGGGAAACCCTGAGTATTGGGCTGACAGCATGTAATGGTGAAAAAAAGGATAATTCTAGAGATAAGGACAGCAATACTGCTAACCTGCTGGAGAGAAACATAATGATATGCTGACGGAACTTCTATGATAGGCAGGAAGATGGGAGGTGGAGAAGAGAGACAGTGTTGTAAAAAGTAAGAGTGAATGTCACCTTAATAGAAGACATTTCTTTCAGCATAAGTAGAGAAGCAAGGGATTTATCCTTCACAATCAGACTCTATTTCCCTCTCCTTAGCATCTCAACCTCAATCTTCTTATCCATACAATGGAGAAAATAATAGTTGTCATCTTAATTAAACTAGATAAATTTAGTTGAGAATCTGAATCAGCTGGGGGAACTTCATAAATCTCCCTTTATATATAAATAGATGCAAGCCTTACAAAAGCAGATCTATCGAACTTGCATCTTTATATATAAATAGATGCAAGCCTTACAAAAGCAGATCTATCGAACTGTTTTTAAAAGTGTCACAAATGATTGTTAAGCAATGAAGTCTTTGGAATCCCTGAAGTTGATACTGCTTGCCAAGCACCAAGCACACTTGCTGGCCCCTAGTAAGTGCTCAGCAAATGTTAGTTTCTCGCCTCCTTTATAAGTCACTGCAAAAACAAGTTTTGTATCCTTTGGGTTGTGACTGTCACCAATATATATTTTCTTATTCCCCATGATCATTTATTTAGCTCTTGCTCCTTTTTTTTTACACTAGACTTTGTTCATTATTCTTCTGCATCCACTAATAATGGTAGTTAAGGAGAAAGAAAGAACCTCAACCTGATGATTTATCCAGAAAAGCTGAATTACTGTACCAAGAGAGAATGAGTGCCAGCATCAATGGGTATTTATGGGGAAACTGTATATTACAGCTCTGCTCGTTAGAGATGCTGTAGTTAAGGTTCCGTGAATGTTAATGATCTGTATTAGAGGAATAATGACAGACTCACAGCAGCAGCAGCAGTTAACAGATACCCCTGAATCACATTTTCTCACCATGTAACAGATCTCCAAGTAATCTTATTTATGTCTACCAAAGGAGCAAGCATGCATCAGGGAACCTGCATCTTAGAGGGAGTACTATTGTTGCTTCAGCACACGTAGCATTATGGACAAAGAGTTTCAGGGACAAGAAGGATAGAAGCTTCTTGTCTTCTGTTTGAAATCTCACATGTTCTGGTCTCAGAGGCAGTTTGGTCCAGCCAGAAGAGCAGTCACCAGCTTTGGGTAGGATGACCTTAAATTCTGGTTTGCCTAAGACAGCTGATATTTATGCCTATTGTTCTGACATAATTGTTAATAGCAAACCCTTTTTCACTTTCAAGAGTGCCCCAGTTTGGGTGATAAACTAGGTCACCTGGTTGTAGGGTCAGAGAGAGGTGGATTAGATTCTTAGTTATGCCTCTTCTAGCTGTTCTAACTTATTTAACTTCTCTGATCTTCAATATCCTTTATGGTAGAGAAGAGACCCAATCCCAACAATAGTTGGGGAGAATAACGAAATAGCATATTAAGTGCCTAACACAGTGCATTGCTTGGTGAGGTTTTCAATATTTGGTAGTTACAATTTCTTGTTATCCCCATCTGTTAAGGACTAGATGTTTGGGTCCCTCCCAAAATTCATAAGTTAAAGCCCTAACCCCCAATGTGATAGTATTTGGAGATGGGCCCTTGAGGAGGTAATTAGGGCTAGATTAGGTTAAAAGGGTGGTACCCTCATGATACAATTAGTGGCCTCATAAGAAGGCGAAGAGATCTCTCTTCTTCTCTCTGTTCCCACCCCCTCACTACCAGATCCACACTCTGAGGAAGGGCCACATGAGGACATAGTGAGAAGCTGTTGGTCTACAACCCCAGGAGAGAGCTCTCACCAGGAATGGAGTCAGCTAGCACCTTGATCTTGGACTTCACAGGCTCCATAACTCGAGAAAATAATTTTCTGTTGTTTTAACCACCTGGTCTGGGGTTTTTTGTTATGGCAGTCCAAGTGGATTAAGACATGGCCCCATCATCATGGTGCAGTCCCTGCAGGTTCAGCCCCATCCCAGGCTCTCAAGTTACACTTGATCTTGTTGAAAGTATTGCTTGAGCATGGAGAACGGCAAGCCCTCCAGCCCCATGCTCTATGTACCAGGCTTCCTTCCTCCAGTAGACTAAAACCATTTTCATTGCTGGGGCAGGTCTTGCCCATCCTTGTATCTCTGAAAGCACTTGGTATAGTCCTTTGTCTACATAATAGTTCATAATAATAACTCTGGCTGACATTTATTGATTGAGCACTTACTATATGCCAGGTGCTGTTATAAATATCTTATGTGCATTACTTTACTCAATCCTTAAAAGAACTGTATGAGGTAGTTACCACAGTCATTATCCTCATTTTGCAGATGAACACACTGAGGCACAAAGAAGTTTAAATAACCCACCCAAGGCCCCACTGCTGGTAAGTAAGGAATAAAACTTTCAAGCCCAAATAGTCAGGCTGCAAAGCTCATAATCTTAACTGTAATACCTGTTCCCTATCAATTAACCAGTCCCTACTCTATATCAAAGACTATAGTAATTACATCTCTTCTTATTTAATCCACATAATAACCCAGGGAAGTAGCTCTTTCCATCTTGTTAACTGGTCACTAAAAATCCAAAAGATAAAGCAACTTGCCTCGAATCATACAGCTGAGAAGTATAGGCTCCAACTAACTTCAAATTTCATGTTCTTTCTGTAGTTTTATAGCCTCCCAAAGAGTGGGTTCCTAATCTGTGTTCATGAATTATAGAAAAATGAAGTCTTAGATGGGAAATAACCTGAAAAGCGTCCTCATCTGGCCTCTTCATTTCTCCTACCCATGTAATAATGAGTGGATTCTTCTGGACAGTGGTTTTCACACTACCCTCTCTGGATCTCTTCCCTTCTAGAGCTTTCTATCTTTCAGAGTTAGTAGGTGGGTGGGCTTCAAGGTGAATAGGTTTTGAGGCTCCAAGTCAGCTTCAACTATATCTCCTCTTTCATCTGTTTATATAGCAGGATATCAGGCATGTTTCATTTGAATAATTTTGGGAAAAGTTCGAAGGCTACTCTTCCAGGAGACCAGTGGACTGCACTGTAGCAGAAAGATGGAGCGATCACTGTTATCCAGACATGCTTTCTTTAAAACACACAACTGAGCAAACAAGACAGCAGGCAACTGCATATGCGACCACTTATCCCTTTCGTGATTTGCATTTGCGGAAAACAACTTTCAGATTTAACAGCGAGTCGTTTACAACTCTGCTTGACTCCATTAATGACAGCTCAGTTTTTCAACGTTGGAAGAAAAAGAGCCAGATATCATTCAGAGTGATAATGTGACAACCCAAATGTGAGTCCTGGACTGAGAACAGAAAGGAAGATGAAAGGGAGTAATGCTGTCTTTGGCTAGAACCTGAAGACAGCAGGTGGAAAGGCTGATGTACAAACAGTCTTAGAAGTTAGACACGTAAAGCCCCACGCATGTAAATGACAGAGCCTACAGGGAGGAGACAGGGTGCTTGGTCCCTGTCTCCTGGTTACTTGACCTTGCAAAGCATGTCACCTCAGAGCTAGCTCCGGCTCTGTGTTTGTCTCACCCCAGTCATACACTCAAACTCATCTCGCTCTTTCACCTGCAATGCCTGCCCCTAGGCTGCACCCACAGCAGCCTTCACATGCCTCCCCTTAACATCTTTGCCCTCAGACCATTCTTGCCCTTCCTCTAGTTTGTGCTGTAACACAGGGGACTGATTGCCATAAACTGCATTGCCGGGCTCCTTTGCCAACACACTTCCACTTTGATTTGGTCAACAAGGAGGCAGTAGTTGGAATTTGGATAGTGGGTAGAAGGCAGAAGCAGTGAGTTCTCTCCCAGCTCTCTTCTGGCAGTATCTGTGGCAGTGGCTGAGTCTCCTGCATGGGTTTAGCTTCCACCAGGCAGCCCCCCTCTCTGTGCTCCGGGACCCCACTGGGCAACTCCCTCTCTGATCCCAGTGCCTATTGGCTCTGCTAATACTGTCTCCTCCGTCTTTCTATCCCTAAGGATAGTAGCCACTACTGATAATTACTAATTTGGGTTGCTCTGCTGTCCCTTGTTTGGTTTTTCCGCTCTTCTAACACCTTTGTAACTAGTTCCTCGTATTAGATCCTCTCTATTAGACTACCTCGCATGGGCTCTGTTTTTCTGACGCTATTAGACTACCTCGCATGGGCTCTGTTTTTCTGACTCTATTCAGAATGGATATACTTAGATAATTCCATTAGCTTCTTAATGGTCTCACCTGCCAAGCCACCTGCCACAGGCCACCAGAGGTACACTGAGAAATGCAACACTGATGTTGTCATTCTATCACCTGAAAGCATCCATGACTTCCTAACAGCTCCCAGCTTCTCAGCACCACATTTCAGACCCTGTGCTCACTGGGGGCTTCCCTCGGCATCCTCATCTCCTGCTCCCATGAAGGCATCCTGTGGTCCTGCCACCTCAGACTTAGTCATCAGCCACTGTGATACGACAGGCTTTTCTACATTTCCATGCTTTTAAACATTCAGTTTCTTCTTCCTGAATACTGTTCCATCCTTTCTCCAGAGACAAACTCCCAGCATCTTTTAAGATTCTATTCAAGCTGTATACCCTGGGCGAAGACCTCATTAAACTCCTTCAGGCAAAGTTTACTGCTCCCACACTATGCTCTCATAGCATCTTGTACACAGCCTCCCACACCCTTGATTACATGAATCACAATTATTTTTATAGGTCTATCTTCTTGAGACCATGACAACTCTTAAGCAGCCTATCTTTATATCCCTAGTGAAGAGAATGCTGTCTGGTAGGGCACAGGTTTTTAGTAAATATTTGCCCAATGGAGGAATAAATGAATAAATAGAAATTGTAAGGGAACTCAAATAAAATAAGGGTTTCTAGCAACTGGAGCTCTGGGGTTACAAAAGTAATGAAGGTCTGTCATTGTAGGTATGTGAGCTCAAGCCCAACAATCAGCAATGTTCATTCACACCTATCAAAAATATTCTTGAGGGATTCTTGCATTGGAGGAGAGGCAAAACCAAATAACCTCTTTTTAATGTTGCTATTAACTCCAAGACTCTAGAAATTCAGGATTTTATCTCAGGACAATGTTTGTTAAGTATGGCTAAAAGAAAGCTCATCTAAGAAACATCAAAAGGGGCAACCTTGTATTTCATTTGTGGGAATGTACGGATTCAAATTCCCTTCCCTCACTTCAGTACAACCTCCTCTTGTGTGACATCTATGTTAACTGCATTGCAATAATTATAATTTCTCTACAATGTGGTGCTTAATGAGGAAGTGAAACTGACAAACGTTCAGACAAGATTTAATCCAATTATCCAACATCTTGATCCAGATTTCAAACTAAAGGAAAAACCAACTGCGCAATTGTGAATGAAAATTTATTTGCCATAAAAGATGGGAGTTGTGGGTGGGGGGAGTAGGGAACAGTTGTCCAGAAAAATCTTGAAATTCTTCACATTAATGGACTGAAGCTTCTGACATGTGCATCAGGGAAAATGAGTTAAATCTAAGGCAAGGAAAGTCAACCAAATACTGATTGCTGGGGGACAGGGTGGTTGCAGGACGGGATGCAGGGAGGCAGAATGAGAATCTTTCTAAGCTTCAGAGGTGAGTGGCTTTCATTAGATTTGTTCTCTGGGGTTCCCAAACATCTCTTCAACATCCAGGATGAAGAAAGCAGTGTGCCAGACAGAGGGAGTTTTCAGGGATGACTTAGACATGGGCATGTCTGCTTGGAACTCAGTCTAAAGAAGGAGAGAGATGTGCACAGCTAGCTGGGGAGTGCTGGGCCTCATGAGGTGCTCATTATAAAAACTCTAGAAACAGTGAGTAATCACTCCATCACCCAGGCTGGCGTGCAGTGGCATGATCTCAGCTCACTGAAACCTCCACCTCCTGGGTTCAAGCGATTCTCCTGCCTCAGACTCCCAAGTAGCTGGGACTACAGAAGTGTGCCACCACACACGGCTAATTTTTGTATTTTTGTAGAGACAGGGTTTCACCATGTTGGCCAGGCTGCTCTTGAACTCCTGACCTCAGGTGATCCGCCCACCTTGGTCTCCCAAAGTGTTGGGATTATAGGCATGAGCCACCATGCCTGGCCTAAGAAAGTCTTTTGAAGGTCAAAAAAATTTCTGCTAGAATTGACTGACTGGTTATTACTGATAATTAGAAAGTCTTTTATGCCTCATACAACTATATAAAAGGCTTTGAAACTGGAAAATTACAAGGTGAAGGATAAAAGATCTTTTTCAGTCATAAGAATATTACATGGGGGAATGAAGAGAGGGGAAAAGAAAAGTGGTATTTCTCACGTGAAAATGACATACGTTGCACTAAGGTTAAGGTCTGTCATTGAAACAGTTGTCTGTGAAGGTTAAGTTCCACCAAGTTCAGTGTTATAGGGTGTGCTGGAGTCTGAAATAGGCACTTGAGTGGCCCTGGGAATGTAATGCTCTATTCGCAGTCCCACTGTGGGACCTGAATCATGTTCAATGGCTAACAGGGTGCTAAAAGCACTAAATAATGAATGCAGTAATGGGACGCTTAGCAGACACCTTCCTCTCCACTCAGGAATGTGATTTATTTATTTATTTATTTATTTTGAGACAGAGTCTTGCTCTGTCACCTAGGCTGGAGTGCAGTGGCGTGATCTCGGCTTACTGCAAACTCTGCCTCCTGGGTTCAAGCCATTCTCCTGCCTCAGCCTCCCAAATAGCTGGGACTACAGGCGCCTGCCACCATGCCCGGCTAATTTTTTGTATTTTTAGTGGAGACGGGGTTTCACCGTGTTAGCCACGATGGTCTCAATCTCCTGACCTCATGATCCGCCCATCTTGGCCTCCCAAAGTGCTGGGATTACAGGCATGAGCCACCGTGCCCAGCCAGGAATGTGCATTTTTAACAGTCACAAAAAAGTCGGGATATCTGCCTAAAGAACATGTCCAGCATTATCAGCCCGAAGAAACAAAGACTACGTGTATTTCCCAGCTCCTTGAGATGGAAATTGGCGGTAAATTAATCAGCTCTGAGCACTGCTGAGTAGAGGAAGTATGGACTCAGCAGCCTCAGTGATCGCCCAGAAGGTACTTCCATTTCTCCTTTGCTTGTTCAAATCTTGGTCATCCTTCAAGGCTTTGCCAATTTATTCCCTCCTTTCTGAAATCTCCATGTCTCTCCAGCCAGCTAGTGTTTCCTCTCAGCAAGCATTTATGCTGTTAGATTTCAGACACCCTGACATAAAAATGTACCTATGTGTTTACAGTCACAAGAGAAGTTAGCCCCTGTGCCAAGCTTCCAGCTGCCTTGACCAGAAAAGTAGATGAAATGTATATTTCTAGGAGTGGGTAGGATTAATCCTTATATTGGCTCAGAATTCCTAGGAAAGTGTGCAGGAGAGAAGCATAGCATGACCTTGAGAACAAATCTGCTAGAAAGACAGATATCACAGGTCCAAATTAAAATACACAACGAAAAGCATCCAAATCTGTTATTTGAGAAAGAAGTCCAAAAAAGGGATGATAACCACAGCTGAGCATCCTGGACCAACAGGTCAAGAAGGGTTAAAACTAGGGCAAGAATGAGTGAATAAGAAGGAGGAAAGTAAAGAGATGGAACCAGTTTTCCATCTATACGTGGGCCCTAGCTCAACTAAACAAAACTTTGTACTCATCAGTTGATTCACTGAGGTAAAGGAGATCAATAAGAAACAGAAAATTCTAACTTCTGCCCTAAGACTCTACTCTGGAATGCTCTGTAACTTTCAGTTTGCCATGTTACTAATTTATCTCTGTTGATGGAAGAGTGATGATGAGCTGCTGACTGAGGTTCTAAGACAGAGGTTGAGGGATCCTGTTGGCTTTAAGTCCTACAAAAATTTATTCAGGCATACTTTATTTCTTTGGGGAGGAGAAGGTCCACCATCAATATCTCAGAGAGATTGGAAATCTCAAGGGTTACCTTAGAGGCAGTCTAGATAGAAGTGAATCCTGTCCTCTAGGATCTTACAGAGAAGTACGGGAAAGAAACTGAATAATAGCCCACAGTGATTGAATTCTCATTGCACTGAGCTCATTCACATACTTTAGCTCATTTAGTCTTTACACATTTAGTCTTTACACAAAAACTCTAAGGTAGGCACTAACATTAATTCCATTTTACAGATGAGGACATAAAGACTTGGAGGGACTAACTTAAGTACTCAAATTCACAAAGCTAGAAAATGGTAAAGCTGGGAGTCAAATCCAAGTTGTTCTGATGCCAAAGCCCATATTTTGAACCATTAGAAAACACTGCTTCATGATAACCACAATAAAATGTGGTTAGAAGCCAGGTGGAGTGGCTCATGCCTATAATCCCAGTGCTTTGGGAGACCAAGGTGGGAGGATTGCTTCAGGCCAGGAATTCAAGACCAGAGTGGGCAACATAGCAAGTCCTCATCTTTTAAAAAAAAAAAAAAAAAAAACAACAAAAAAAAAACAATTTGCCGGACATGGTGGTGCATGCCTGTAGTCCTAGCTACTGGGTAAGCTGAGGCAGGAGGATCACTTGATCACAGGAGTTCAAGGATACAGTGAGCTATGACTGCAACATTGCACGTCAGCCTGGGTGACAGAGTAACAGCCTGTCTCAAAAAAAAAAAAAAAAAAAAAAAGAAAAGAAAAAGATAAAAAGAAAAGAAAATAAATTTCAAATTGGTGGTTAGAAGTTCAGCAGAAGTGGGCTGGGCATGGTGGCTCACGCCTGTAATCCCAGCAATTTTGGAGGCTGAGGCAGGTGAATCACCTGAGGTCAGGAGTCCGAGACCAGCCTGGCCAACATGATGAAACCCCACCTCCACTAAAAATACTAAAATTAGCCAGGCTTAGTGGTGCACACCTGCAATCCCAGTTACTTGGGAAGCTGAGGTGGGAAAATCGCTTGAATCTGGGAAGTGGAGGCTGCAGTGAATCAAGATCATGACACTGCACTCTAGTCTGGGCAACAGAGCGAGACTCTGTCTCAAAGGAAAAAAAAAAAAGTTCAGCAGAAATATATTCAAAAAAGCAATTTCCCTTGGGACTCAAGGAAAGCTGAAGACCGAAAATAACATTTTAACTGGATTTTCAATGTTGAACCAAGAAAAAGTTCAGCAAGAGTACTGGAGCAGAAGAAAAGGATGAACAGAGGCTCATGGTGAGAGAAAGGAGGGGCTCCTGGAGATCTGAGGTCACTAAGGCTGTTCTGAGTGAAAAGATTCAAGGGACGAGGGTCATGAAATTCGGAGGCCAGGTTACTAAATGGGCTGTCTGCTGGAATGACGCATCTCCCCAGATAACAGCCAAAAGTAGAGAAGGCAACAAAAAACAAAACAATGCAGTCAGAGAAGAAAGTGTATTTTATATTTCAACAGTTGATTATCATAATTCAGTAGTGATTTCATATACAGACTGTGAATAGTGCATAGGACTCCTCTTTTTGCCTGTCTCTCTTATATATTATATTGTCATATAAAATTTTAATTTTTACAAAGAAAGTCTGTAGCTAAATGTACTTTGAGAAGTGGACTATGTAACTGCCATCTCTAATTGCATATTATCTAAGACACGGCAAGGGATGTAACTGATATGCTCTTAAAATCCAAAAATTTTTGTGGTTTTTAGACAAGTATCTGGCAGATTCACTGGGCCCAAATCCTTTCTCCAGCCTTCTGTGACATGCAAATAGTTACAGGGGTTTTGGGGTAGAAGGACTGTACTGATTCTTTTTTTTTTTGAGATGGAATCTTGCTCTGTTGCCCAGGCTGGAGTGCAGTGGGCTATCTAGGTTCACTGCAAGCTCTGTCTCCCGGTTTCACACCATTCTTCTGCCTCAGCCTCCCGAGTAGCTGGGACTACAGGTGCCCACCACCACGCCCGGGTAATTTTTTTGTATTTTTTAGTAGAGATGGGATTTCACCATGTTAGCCAGGATGCTCTCGATCTCCTGACCTCGTGATCCGCCTGCCTTGGCCTCCCAAAGTGCTGGGATTATAGGTGTGAGCCACCGCGCCCGGCCTACTGATTCTTAATTCTATCAGATTGTGTCCCTAATAGTTTATAAGTTACAGGCCCCTCTTCAGAAAACTTAAAGAGTTTTAATGACTTTAAACACTTTCCATAGGGCCCTAGAAGGAAAAAAATCAAACCCTAGGTTGGATGTAAAAACAAAAATCAAAAATAACCCTGCCAAGGAAGCAAGATATTGTGGCTTTGCCTGATGCTAAGTTCCTGATGTAGGAGGGGAGTGAATGCAGGTACGTGAGTGTGTGGGTTTGTGTTCAGAAGGCAACCTGTCTGCTTGGTGATCCAAGCTATGAAAACAAAAAAAAAAAAACAACAACGCATATTTATGGAGGCTGCAGGTGGAACAGGGCAAGAATGGTTAAACGCAAAGTGGAAGAAGGGCCGGGCAAGAGGGCTTCTTTGAGAATCAACACTGTCTTAGTTTGACACAGTGTCTTTGGCCCCAGAAGGAAAAAGAACTTAATGGACAATAGATGAGCTTTGAGTCTATAGGCATTCACTTATTCATTCATTCCTTACACAGGGATTCATTTGTTCCTTTATTTTTATTCATTCACTTACCACTTGAGCAGCTGCTCTGTACTGATGCTCACTGTAATCAGGACATGAATGATATGATTCCTGTCCTCAATGGACTCGCAATGCAAGGAGGTATGGAATGAAAGTGACAACTCCTGGTGAGTAGTTCAGTGCAACAAAACGTTTAGTAAGTGTCTAGTAATTGCCAGTGCACACTGAGTAATCACTGTTATTAATCTAAACTCTCAGAACTCAGTGAATTTGGTTTTCACATCACCATTATATAGCTGAGAAGACCAAAGACTGAATAGAGCAAAGGACGCACTCAAGGTCACATAGCCAGTAATGAAGCCAGGATTCAAACCCCGTCATCTCTCATAGCTTAGGTTACTACCACAGTCCTCAATGGGAAGTATATTTCAGGCACCATGCTAGGTGCTGAGATTACAAAGCTGCATGAGATGTGATCTCTGCCAAGGTTTTCAAGGAACTCAAAGTCCAATGGTTCACATGAATATGTTAAGAGAAAATGACAATCCATTAGGATCATTGCAAAAAGAAGTATTAGAGGTAGCCCAGAGAGATTGAATACTCTATTTGGGGTAAGGAAGGCTTCCCAGAGAGGGTGTGTAATCCCCTAGAATAGCTGCCAATCCCTGGCTCAGTGAGAAGTGTTTGCTAGAGCACTACCTGAAATAGCAACATGTGGATATGTTCTCATGCTACGTAATTCACATCTTATGTTAAGGGTTTTGCATACATGTCTCCTTTAATCCTCCAAACAAAGCAAAGGTAGTGTTATTTTCTTTTTGTAGATAATAACATAGAGGATCAGAGACGCAAAAAGCAGCTCAGGGACTCTCAGGAAGTGGCTGTGGTAAGAACTACACCCAGATCTCACTCTGAAGACCAGGCTCTGTGCAGACCTAAACCTGAGAAAAATGAAACCAGGTGGAACCTAGAAAAAAATGAAACCAGGTGGAACAGGCCACTGGGCAGTTTCTCTTCTTATGGGAAACTTGTGGAAGTCTCATGACTTTCTGGAAGCTGCTTAACATACACTAATTGAGTTATCTCTTACATTTGTCTTTATGGCTAAGGGAAAGGTGGTGAAGGAGTAAACAGTGAGAGGCAAGGGTTTTCAGAGTACAGAGGTACTGTAGGGAGTGTGTATTCATCAGAGAGGCAGGTCTACTATGGGAAGCCTAGAAGGCAGGAAGATCCCAGAGCAGGGAGGGGTGTGTGGTATCTGGTATTACCTCTGGGAGGCTTAGGCAAGTGGGATCAACTTTCCAATACGTATACTACTCTGTCCTCTAATTATGTTTAATCATCTTTTTTGGTAAAAAAGAAAACTGAGTCTCTGAGGCAAGGAAATGTATCAAAAGTCTCACAGGTAGGAAGAGAAGGAGCGCAGATTCCAACTGCAGCCACCTGTCTCTATACAATAACCTGAGGTTTTTACTTCTTACCTCTCATAGGCTTTCGAAAATGTTGAAAATAGCTCATGGAAAAGTCATCATTACCATCAGTTGGTTCTAGGACTCTGAGAGAACGGCGGGTTGGGAGACACTGCATGCCGATCAGGCAGCCCAGATATTTTGCAAGGAAAATTTCTAGTGCATTTCCTTAATGATTATTTTGGAGTCAGAAATACAGGGTCTTTCTTAATTCTACCGGGGATTTTCATAAATTCCTTCTACAGATAGAGTCATTCATATATTTATTATTTTATTTTATTTGAGACGGAGTTTTACTCTGTCGCCCAGGTGCAGTGGCGTCATCTCGGCTCACTGCAACCTCCGCCTCCTGGGTTCAAGCAATTTTCCTGCCTCAGCCTCCCGAGTAGCTGGGATTACAGGCACACGTCACCATGCCCAGCTAATGTTTTGTATCTTTAGTAGAGACAGGGTTTCACCATGCTGGCCAGGCTGACCTCATGATCTGCCTGCCTCTGCCTCCCAAAGTGCTGGAATTACAGGCCTGAGCCACCACGCCCGGCCTTCATATATTTATTAAATGTTCCTAAAGCAGCTATGTTGCACCTGGCTTTCATATACCAGGCCATGGGCTTGCATCTGGTAATACAAGGACCCCAGGACATTCAAGGAAGTAACAGGGAAGAAATACTATTGACAGAGGAATGAAGGCACAAAGGCAGGAGTGATCTGCTGCTGTTGTTCAGAGGGAAAGTCCAGAAAGTCCCCCTGAGAACACAAAGTTTGAAGTAAAGTTGGAATGCTGGGGGAAGGCTGCAGAGAGAGTGGGGAGGGGTGAAACAAACAAACACAAAAAGACTTCAGTAGGGCTGGACCAGAAGGAAGTAGACTAGACACATAGGCTGGAGAGGGGATCTGCAGGCAGCCTGCCTGTGTATCTCAGGCAAAGGAGCTTCGATTTTTTTTTTTTTTTTTTCTGGAACTATTAAGCATGGAGATGGTGTGGCCATAATCATTAATAAATTCACAAAAACCAAGGCAGCAACTGGAGCATGTTTCCTTACATATCTAAACCTGTTAGGGGCAAGTGTGGCAATTCAGGCACAAATTGAATTGCAGAGAATGGTATCATGGGGAATGGACCAAATTGAAACACGAAGAGCAGGCCAATGTCTCAGTGACAAGGGGGTCTGATGAGGTGCAAAGGCCTTAGGGAGAAAAATTACTTTTTCCCTGAGCAGCACAACACAGAATAGGGTCCCTAGACTTGGGTTTTTGAAAATGAGTCCGCATCTGGATATGCTTTTTCATGAAAACTAACACGTATAGGTTTCAGAAGCCATATTTAGGTCGGGGATGGTGGTTTCAAGATCCTGGAAGAGTGGGTTAGAGAAATGGACATTGATCAGATAGAAGTTTCACTAAAGAAAAGGGAGAAGGGGGCAGGCAAGGATGAGAACAGATCAGAAAGACTCCCAACTTGGAGAATGCAGAATCTCAGGTTTGGAAAGACCTCCAGAGCTCTCCTGTCCATCTCCCTATGCAATGTGTGAATCGCCCTGGTAATCTTTCTGACAAGGGGTCTGCAAGGCTTGCTTGCATAGCTCCAGGAATGGTGAGCTCACTCTCTGAGGTGCCAGCTGGTCTGCACCTGAGGAGCTCTGACTATGGGAGGGTCAGTCTCACTTAGAGCTGGAATTGACTTTCTTATAGTGCCACTCACTAGTCTCAGTTCCAGGATTTGGCTGACACAGAACAAGGTAATCTCTTTTCCATACAGTGGCCTTTGGAGTCCCATTTCGTATCTATGGATTCTTTTATCCAGGCCAAACATTTCTGTGTCCTTCAGCTGCTCCTCATAGAATGCAGTTTCACATCCCCTTGTTAATCGTATTGTTAAACATGCAGGTGTGTCTTTATCTCTCTCTTAGTGTGGGGTCCAGAACAGACAACAGTGTTCCAGGTAGAACTATTTTAGCCTCACAACAGTTCTGTCAGGGACAGAACTCACATTGTTGAGGATCTACCTGACTTTAAAGCACCTTCTCTGTCCACTCATTGTTGAGATGAATGAGGTCAACAGTGACTGAACACGCTAGTTCCTTGGCTGTGGCAAAGTCACATATGCCCTCTCCTCAAGAGCCTTCATTGGCTCGCTAGAGCTGCCTGAATTATGTTTAGAAATTGCTTTCTGCCTGCCAGTTGGAGGTCCTAAATATGAGTTCTGGGCACTTAAGTGGTTTAGAGCAGTACCACACAGCTGGGAATTTACGGTTCTGTCCCAGATTCCCAGGAGTCCCACCAACATATGGGGTCCAGATCCACTGGACCTTGTTGTCCTTAATGTGGTATGCCTCTTGGGTTCTCCACAAGCCCACTGCACATGACCTTTTCCAAAATTTTCACCCACTGGCTGAATTTTTGTATACCCCAAAGGCCCTGGCCAGCTCTTCTCCTGGCCAGCCCTTCTCCTACTGTCCCTTTGAAACTTGTCAACCACTTTCAAATTAGATGGGCAGCTCTCTTTCAACAACAAAAACACTATCCTCCACTTGAGCAGATCACTGAGCTCCACTGAGCTTCACTACTATCAACTCTGCCTCTTAGGTTATTCTGAGGATCGAATGAGAAAATGGGTATTAGATACACAACACTATTAGATACCATAATACTGTAATGTGTTAGAAGAATTACTTCTTCTAAACCATGGCTGGAGACTTTTGGCCCAGAATACCTAGGACCTTGAGGCCCTTAAACAGAGCAGTTTGCATGATTCAACTCACGCCCACTCATGGGACCAGACCTTCATTCATATTGGCACCCTTTCCTCAGCGCTACCATTTCTGCCTCATGTCTCCTTCCTCCGGCCCACTGAAGATTCCCCAGCATGCAGTCCCCAGCAGAAACATGTGGGGCCATGACACTCATTCCAGAAGAAGGGTCTCCTTCCACAGGCTGTAGACATAGCCTCAGTGTGAATCCAGGTCGCAGAAACCTGGCAGTAGAGAGGAGATGTACTTACACTTACAGGTTGACTTTTTGGCACATCATAAACACCTTCCTTCTTTTGGCTGGTGGGAACCTATGGAAAAATTAAATTCAGTACAGTCAGAACACTTTAGTACTCCAATTTCAAAGAACAAAGCAACCAGACTTCAACTGCAAGCTGGTTAAGGATATCTGAGAATGGCCCCCAGGACAAGCCCACGGGAACCTGGTCTAACTGTGAAAGTATCAGGCCAGTCTCCCTCCCTTAGGAGCATCAGATGGGGAGAGGGAGTGGGCATCATTTAACAAAGGTTTATAGGTCGTCTCTGCTATCGGGCTCCTCACAGAATCAAAGACTAGAAACCTGTATAGACTTCAGAAGTCACGCGGTGAAAAAAAATCCTCATTTCCTTAGACAAAAATGAGGCCCAGGGAGGTGCCATACTGCTCCCGAAGTGATTAGAAACAGTTTGTAGCT
Organism: Chlorocebus sabaeus; assembly: GCF_047675955.1. Classification (NCBI taxonomy): domain Eukaryota; kingdom Metazoa; phylum Chordata; class Mammalia; order Primates; family Cercopithecidae; genus Chlorocebus; species Chlorocebus sabaeus. Next base: position 79,751,541 of record NC_132923.1, on the reverse strand, counting down.
GAGCTTAAACTGCTCAATGCTGAGTCTGAGATCCAGGCTATTTAAAATATAGCAAATACCAAGATCCTAGCACAAAGCTCATCTTCTATTGGGATCATACACAAGCCATCTGATAATTATGGAAGGTTTTCATGGAAGAAAAAGGCCCACAAGTGGTATGGAAAGCGTGGGCCTAGTATGGAGAAGATCTTGAGGACTTTTAACATTAATCTGCATCTTCCTCCCTTCCCTTACTCATCCATCTGGTCTCACTGTGTTATGAGCTAACTGTGACAGCCTGAGCAGGTCACTGAGCTCCTCCGAGCTTCACTACTATCAGCTCTGCCTCTTACTCAGGTTATTCTGAGGACTGAGTGAGAAAAGGGATATTAGATACACAACACTATTACATACCATAATACTGTAAATGTGTTAGAAGAATTACTTTAGTTACTGACACATCATAAAAATATATATGAACACATCTTATGATACTAACAATAGTGGATATGTTGACTACTTTTCAAATGAGTCAACCAAGGGTTTTTCACTGAAAGATTCCAGATTGGAAGCACTCATTAGTTGTTCCTTTCCCAGCAACTGTCACAGCTTAGCTCACACTCCCATTGCAGGACCCAGCCAGCAGTGGTTTTATAATGGTCTGACAACATGCCTTTCTTTCCATCATATTGGGAGCTCCTTAAGAGCAGGCATAGTGCCTAACACCCAGTAGGCTCTCAGTAAATGTCTGCTGAGACATATGGTAAACGTATGATAGAGGAATGTGGGGAATAGTGAAGGAAAAGTATCTTTTAGGCTTGAGCTAGCTACCTACACCATTGTTCTATAAGAAGTAAGAATTTGAGTTTATTCCATAGGTCCCTTTGACACTTTTCATCTCATTTAACTTAAAATCTTTGCAACAACTCTAAGAAATTAGTATTACCATCTTTACTTTAAATAGGAGAAAGTGAGGCTCAGAGATGTTAGGGACTTTGCCCAAATCTTCAAAGTTGGTAAGTGACCAGGTTCAAACCCAGCTCTTTCTGGTGGCCAAACAAGACAACTATTATTAATAATGTGAGCTAACATGGACTGGGTGCTTCCTATGTGCCAGGCGCTGTTGTAAACATTTGTGTCTTATATACATTCTCATGCAATCCTCAAGACAGGTCCGTCAGGTAAGAACTCAGTGGGTCCCATGTTGCAGAGGAGAAAAATATCTCTGGCAGTAGAGATATTTGCTCTAGAACACCTGTGACCCTGAGGCCCTTGGACAGAGTAGTTTGTGTGATTCAACTCACTCTGTGAGTGTAATTCGTGAATGGGGAGGCCAAAAGCTTGAGCCCAGGGAGTCTGCCATTTGACTGCTACATTATTCAGACAGCTGTTTCAAGTGGGCCTTTTCTTTGACATCACATCCTATGTTCCCAGAAGCTCATGTACACTCTTGCAGAAAACAGAACTGAGTGAGCATGGCTGTGTCGGTGGTACACTTCCAGAGCTGCTCTTGCAAGCTTCACTGTGCAAGTAGCCAGCGAAGAATGTCATTTCTTTGCTCCTGATAACTGAGCTCCATCTAAAAGAAATCCACTAAGAATGCCTACAGAGTCCTTGTTAATGAGGGCCAATAAATTACCAGCCCTCACTTTTGTTTTTACTAGCTCACCCTTTACTGAGCAAAATGAAGAACATTCTGTTGCCCGTAATTCACTGCTCACTACGGGCACTTTGCACAGTTGAACCGCAGCTGCCTCTCAATTATCCCTGCAAACGGAGAAGAAGCGGTGGAATGGATAAACCCAAACTGTGCATAATTGAAAACGTTTTTCTACTTGGCTCTCCCATGGGTGAGATATCAATCTGCCTGTTTGTCCTTTAAGATTTATCTCAGCTGGGATATCTTCTTGGCAGCCTTGCCTGATTCTCTAGGCCTTGTTTGGAGCCTTCCCCTGTACTCTTGTAACCTCTGATGCATTCTTTCATTAAAAAATAAAAGTTGCTAAGTATGTATTATGTGTCATGCATCATGCATTCCCTGGGACAATGATGGTGAACATGATGGATACGGCCCCTGATTTAACAAAGCTCCTTGTCTTATTGCGGGAGATGGAAAAGTAATCAGACTACTGAAATAGAGTGTAAAGTGTGCTTTATCTCATCATGAGGGTTATTGCAGCACATTGTAACTGTTCCAGGGTCTATAAGCTTGCTGAGGGCAGGTTGGGATATTTTATTATCCTTGTAACCACAGCTGTAAATATTGGTGAACAAAGAAATGCCTAATCGCCAAGGATTCAGTCCATGAGGGCTAAGGTGCATGGTCCTCGCGGTCATCTGTGCTTAGTTGTTCCATTCTGTTTACACAAAAGGCTTCAGTAACACAATATTTTAGAGAAATAAAAGTTTCAGACCAAAAGGAACCAGAAGACTGGTGGTTCCAAATCCTGGGTCTGCCACAGGCTGCGACTCAGAGAGTCCCTTTGCTCTCTGAACTTCAGTTGCCCCATCTGCCCCATGTGAGCATCTAAGGGGGCTGTCTATAAACTTCTGAGGGTGGGGGCCATGCCATGGTCACCATCCCATCCCCGTGCCGGATGCATGTGATTTTCCATGTGTCCAGTCATTTATTTGTTCTATAAATAATCTTTTTTTTTTTGTATGAACAAGCGAATAGATGTTAAATTACTCTAAAAACAGCACATTACATACTATACATACAGAAGACACTTTTACTTTTATTTTGGCAGCATGTTAATTAATAGTGTGGAGAGGCAGTTCCAGGCTTTGTTGGGTAACATTTCCTGGTGACTCATCATCATTTAAAAATAATGATACTTGACACGGATTGGATGGTTAACAGCGGTTTTTGAATGAATGAACTTGGAAAATGGCCATGTGGAAAGCTGATATCTTGCTTATATAGGAAGCCTGTTAAGGTATTGAAGAACACTAGATTTAGAATCGGAGGTTCTGACCTTGTATTCAGCACCTAAATTGAGGGAACTTGATTTTCTTATGTTCAAAATGATAGTCATTTTAGCTGTTTTTCCTATGTCATCCTTATTGGAAGGATCAAAATTAAGTGATGTGTAAAAATGTTTTGTATTGGGAGGCTGATAATTTTAATACAGCCGATAACTTTTTCTGAGGCAGGCAAAGCAAAAGGCAGTTATTATTATTACTATAATTGGGAAAACAAGACTACTCAAAAAATCTCCAAAAAAGAGGTTACATTTACTCAAAAGCCTCTGTGTCGCTTTTGTTGGAGTTACAAATAGGAAAGTGAAGCAAGCTTGAGGATTTCTGCTAGGCCCTCCGACAACATGTGGTGAGCAAGTTATATTCTCTTTCACTTAAAACATGATCATAAGACATCTTCAACAGCATCTGAAACTGAAAACATGCAAAGGAGGAGGAGAAACTCACGTTGACACAGAATCTACTATGAACCAACTGCTCTCCTCCTCGTTGTACGTTTTCACATCACTGCTAGGAGCAGAGAATATATTATCCCCATTTCATAGCCCAGAAAATTGAGATACAAAAATTATGTTCTCCACTCAAGTTCACAAAAGAGTTAAAGGTCTCCAGGACTGTCTGCCTCACTCCAGAAAACAAGGAGGTGAATAAAAGCTGAGACCACTGGCTGGGCCAAGCTGAAGTATTAATAAACACTGCAATTCAGGCGAAATAGCTATGGAACACTCACAAGCCCTTGGAAAAAAAAAAAAAAAAAAAAAAAAGAATGAGGCTCCTAATAGCGGCCCCTTAAAAGCCCAGCCTTATCTTCAGGCCCAAGAGCTTATCTCTTATTAAGTAAATTGAGCCCCAGCAGACTGGCAAAGGAGGAGAAGAGAATGACCAGAGGTTTTTCCAATAGAAGGAGATAAAATATTCATTCCCTTAAATGGTAGCTTCCTGTTAATGATGGACAGATGGGAAGATCTGGAGGTCAGAGCTGTTAAAACAAGTGTGATTTTTAGATAGTGACTTGAAAGGGACTTAGAATCTAATTGTGAAACTCAGAATCAGGGGATTCTGAGCTGAGAGCAGCCTCAGGATTTATTTCTTTACTTACAGAGGTCAGAGGGACCTGCAATGGGGGCTCTACCTCTTGCTAGCTCTGGGACCCTGGGCAAGATACCTTATCTCTGTGAGCCTCACTTTCCTTATCTGTAAGGTGGGAATAACGATTCAAGCCACATGGGGTTGTTGTGAGAAATAAGATATTGCACTTAAACCCCATTCACAGAGCTGGCCCACCGTCAGCGCATGTGCACATGTAAATGTTCCCACCTCCACCATTTCTGAGTCTTATTATCCTATAAAACAAGCCAACATGATTCTCTTTAAAAAAAAAATCAAAGTCCTATGGTAAAGCAGTAATTGCAAAAAACAGAAAAGGGTCTTGCCTGAGAGAGCCCTGTATTTTACTTGCTCATTTTACAGATGAGTAAACTGAAGCCCAGAGAAAAAAATAATACTTGACAATTTAATTAATGGCTGAGTGGTACTTGTACTAAAATACTGAATCCACACAGCCACACTCCACTTTCTGTGACCCATGATGACACCTCTTCTTTCCATTCTACACATGAGCTTGTGAGTTAGGGAAAAACTCTTCATCTGTTTTATAAAGGGAGAAATTAACTCGGAGAAGGTAAGTGCCTTGCCCACTACCACTCAGCCAAAGGTAGTTGGCAAGAGAGCCTGGACTACAACCCAGCTCTCCGCCAGCTAAAGCAGGTCTTTCCAATACACTAGGATGTCTCCCTCCCCACTGGGCCCTGACTGCAGTCCCACAGGGCTCAACGGGAGCCCTGCCAACTATAGTTAAGTCTGGATTCAGAAACCTCTAATACTGCAAAGCTTCCTTTTATTCAAAAGGGGCCTTCTCTTCCCAGGATGATTGGTTAATGGATTTTTCCTCCTCATATTCAGATACTGTAAGGTTGTATATACTTTAAAATCTGACACTCAGGACAAATGTAACTTTTCTTATTAAAGATACTTGGTAAGCCATGACTTTCAACAAAACCTCAAAGCACAACCTCACATTTGAATGGAATCCAGATAGATCCAGTGGAGAGAAATACTCAGATTATTACTCAACAAGGCTGACAACTTTAAACCAATTTTTTGGTAGAACTAACATTATATTTTAGTCATTCAGAATTCTATGCATTTGATAGAAATTGAAAATGTTTTACTTTTATTATATAAGTAATGAAAACCCAAGGCAGAATAGAGCACACAACTAATAAAATCAAAATCACTTATTAAATACATTAAAATTTTTTCTTCTCCTATAATGTTTCTATTTCAAATTGGGACTACAATACTAATGAGTGAAAAGTTGCAGGTCATCATATCTATTTGATGTGCTGCTATGCTGCAATTACACAGACACTTTGGTGGAAGACCATGGCAGAAGGAGCCAGAGCTTCGCCTTCACACCCACGCCTGGGTTTGAATCTTGGCTCTAAATAGTTGTACAACCCCGAGAAAGCTACTCGGCTTCTCTGAGTCTCACCCTATAAAAACAGAACTAAAATATCTAGTTTATAATATCTTCGTGAGAACTAAATGAGTTTAAGAAGTTTAGTTTTCTTTGCACAATTAAAAACAAGGGTAAAGCCTTTAGCTGTACTTTCATTCAGTTAATATTCTCAATGTTGTTTTCACATAGCATTTGAAATTAAATTTGTGCTTTATTTTCAGCAGTGGAGTTGGCTTCTTAAGAAATTTGTTGAGCAAAATTTTTTGAGAAATAAAGGATCCTAATTGTACAATGGACACCAGCTCTCCAATGTATTACCTTGGTAAAATGGAACATTTTATTTTTGCTTCTACTTAAAATAGTTAAGATCCATTCAAAAGTGAAACACTGTACCTAACTGGCTATTAAACAACAACAAGGCATGAAAACTACTGGGAAATTCCTGGGGAACTAGAAGCCAATTCTCTCAAAGACATTTTAACAAGCCTGGAATGACCAACAGAACCCTTGGTTCTTTAGACTATCAGTGTATTTATGCATTTACTAGTAGTGGTGCAATGGTAAGAGAGGCAAGCAATTTTATACCTGATAAATGTTTTCTTCCGTTTCGGGATCACGGATAGGCTCATGTCCAGCCTCAAACACAATGTACTATTACAGGAGCAGCCAGAAAGGAAAGGTCAGAGGTGAAAAAGAAGTAAGGAAAAACAAGCATTTGGAAATTAAGATACAAATCACAGTGAGCATTTAAGAAGCAGGCACAAGAGAAAACACCTTAAAGACACAATTGAATTATTGAAACAAAATGTACCTTGTACATTCCTGCCTTTCCTAAGGAAAACTGCACAGGTCTGCTGGTCAGTATTTCAGCAGTGATTGCATTGAGCCTCTGCAGATCTTTCTGGTAATATAACCTCTTCATTCAATGGCAATTTGTCTCAGTAATATCTGAATATGTTGGTAGTGATGAGTATGAATGCTGTCTCACTGGAATGCCTGGGATCCCACACTTTGTAAAGTATGGGTTACAGTTGAGGGGCATCCCTTTTCCCCTAAGGCTCAAAATCTTAAACAAACTCTGAAGAGCTCGGAAGCCCCAAACTCCTTTATCCCATAAATATCACCTTATTTTACATTCTCACTTTAAAATACGTTAAATCGATGTTTCCATGTGCATGTTTTAGACTCTACAGGACTGAGACATTTCAAAAAGGCTATTATTCTTTATTTTGTGCAAGCCAGTGAGCCAGAGGGTGAAGTTCATATTATATACAAATCCTCGGCCCTCAGTATTCTCAAGCAAGAGCATGTCATTACGTGCATCTGTGGCTTTTGTTTGCCATATACACTAGGTACTTTTTCCACTTCAAGTTATCTATATTATGTTACTTTCATTGTAGCAGTACCAGCTTTTTGTGTGAAAATATGCATTTATATAAAATACGTATGTGACACACACACACACACACACACACACACACACAAAGAACACCTATGCATCCCAGTTAGAACTGTAAGTTCAAGATTTTCCTTTGTGTTCAAAAGTCATTTTTTTTGGCTTCTCTTTCTCCTTGAGAATAAGCACAGGGGAGGGAGAGGCTTTTCCCTTTTTTTCTGCATCGCTTTTTGAACAAACCACATACTTGACCCCAAGAGAGATCATTTCTCTACCCACCACTGAGCTGCAGATCTTGAAGAGAGTCCAGAGAAAGCCAGGGGCAGAAGTGTCTTTAAGGTCACTCTTTCCTTCCTCCCAACAGCTCCTATGGCATGAGCCAGGTAATCGGAGGGTCAGCTTGCCCCATCGGGGGTCAGAGAGTCCTCCTCATAGCCTTTCTAAAGCTTAGAAACTATCCTTTGGGTCTGTGCTGAAATGTTACCAAAACGTCAGCCCCCACCTCTGGTTCTTAACTCAGAGAAGCCACCTCATTATTCATATTCTCTCTAATGAACTCAGAATATTCAAGAGACTCTTGAAAACATTCAGCTCTGGGATCAAACTTCTACAGACTGTGAAGGGGGCCGAGGCAGAGGCAAGAAGGGAGAAGCGGATCTCCAAATCCCAAGATACCGATGCCGGCCAAACTTCTGTTAGTTTTTATGGAAATTTGCTCCTGGAGGGGCTGGCAGCCCTTGCCCTCAGAAATAATCTTGGTCTCTCTCCAGGTTTTGCAGTCAGTGGATTCTTCAGGTTTCTGACAAAATGGCTCTGGCACAGGTCTAGTCACTCTTGAATCTAAAACCCCAACTAGTTTCAGAAATTACCTGGTACACAGGATCTTCAACATCCTCTTCCAATATTGTCTATTGCAGAATAAGGAGAGGGAGGGTGAAAAGCAGAGGACATAAAGAAAGAGATGTGAGACTGCATTCAGAAATTACAGGAGAGTAAAGAAACCAGCTCTGGGCAGAAAAGGCTGGTGGGTCATCAAGGCAGAAAAAACACAGAAAAGTCAAAACCCTTAGAGCCACCCCCACCTCCACCCCACTGTTAACGATAGCAAAAGCAATTGTGTTTCTTGGGTCCTCCACCCCTGAAATCTTTCTCTGGATTCGAGATTTTACTTCATCTAACATGTCTAGAGTTTAAGAGAATAAGGGATAATTTCTAATGGCTTGCTTTGGGTACTGTAATTTACACAGGAATCTTTCATCTTCGTTTATTTCTACTTGGCAGCAGGAAGAGAAGGCCTGACTGTCAGTTTTTACATGTGTTTATTTGAAGCCCGATCTGCAGCGCAAGGATAAATTCACAGGTATACCTGGTACACAGCTTGTTCACACTGCTTATCCTTTTGTGCCTTTTTTTCTAATTCTTCTCTTTGCTTCAATTCATAAATGAGTTGAAAGAGATCTCTCAAGTCCAGAATAACAGGTTCAGCCTGGAGTGAAAGGTGGTAAGGCACATCATAAGGGAATGGTACTGAGATGCAGCAACCAATTTTTGTTTTTGCGGCGACAACCCGCAGCCCTTCCTTTTTCTATTAATCTGAAAGCATTCCATTCTTAATTAATTCTACCTTGTTTATACTGGTTTAGCAAATTGCATCTAGGCTAAAGTTCATTTCTTCAACTAATTATATTTGCAAATTCATAATAATCATAAGCATAAAAGGCATTGCTTTTATTTATTAGTGATTTAGAACACAATAAAATTAGAGTAGGCCTTATGCAAAACAGCTATTTGTTTTCTCTTATTTTCTTTTTAAATGAGGCTATGAACACAAGGCAACTTATTTGTACACGGTGCCTCCATCCAGTTTAATCAGAAAGGAAAATAATTAGTCATTAGGAAATACCCATTAGTAAAAAAAAAAAAAAAAAAAGGAAAAAGAATAAACTGGATGGGTATGAGCATGTTTCCTTGCTTCAAGGCTGTTTATCTTTTCTAGACGGGAATGTGAGCATCAACTTCAGTGGAAATGCATTGCTTGGTCATATCTCAGAGTGCGCCCTCAAAGACCAACGGAGTCACAGGACTGTCCTCCCAGAGTTCCAAGGAAAGGCTCCCTTCTTGGATAGGGATACTCACCGCCTGGGCTGTTTTTATGGCCACAAATCTGTGATTCCCTTCTTTCCCACAAACATATCCAAAGGCCCGGTGATCTGTAATGTCCTTTGCAATGTAGGATATTTCATGAACAGCATGATGATGCTGAAGGGCCTATCAGAGAAAAAAATGAAGAACATATTTCAGGGGACTTTCCCTTCGAGCTGTTGATCAATAAGAAATGTGTTTCAGCTATGTGTGAACAGGCCCGAAGGGCTTTGGAAAAGCTGTTTAGTCCAGATGGAAAGAAAAAGAGCTACGCCTGCCCTTGAGAAATGGAGGCTTCTCTCTACGGTCTTAATCCTGTGACCAGAGAGAAACACAGGATTGTTCATATGCTGAATAAGCATCTGCAATGGTGGCTTTATTCAGCTTGCTAGAGCCAGCATTTAGTTCAATGGGTAGGCTTCTATTTGATCTTGTTTTCATGACACATCCCAGTTCAACTTTTGGATTGATATTTAATTTACTTAAATTCTCAGAGACTCTGTGTGCTGTGGTGGACGATGTACACTGTACAAGTCCAGGGAGTATTGTTAACACTCACAGAACTATAGATGTACATGGTGACAACACTTTTCCAGCAGATGGTGATAGAGTGTGTTGAGGAATAAATGCCTTTCTCTGTTTTGTCCAAAGTCACCACTGGGGGTAGAGGTGGGGCTATGCATCTCTCTCAGGCTTTCCATTGCTAGGTCTCTCTGTCTGCAACATCAACTCTTTTTATTCACTTGTCCAAATCCTACTTCTCTTTCAATGGCCATATGAAATAGTACCACCTGTGTGAAACTTCCTCTGAACAAGGCTTGCCTTCTCTCTCCCTGGGGAAATAATTCCACCCTCATTTGTGTTTCTGTAGAACTTTACTTTCTAATGACACTGAACTGATGAATTCCTCCAATGTTGGTCCCTGGACTTCCTTACTCTCACAGGTCTTCCTTCTCTGATACATTTGCATGATTCCTTGTCTGTCTTTCCCACCTGGTTCTGTCTTCCTTATCCCTGTCATCCTAGCACCTTGCACTATGGCTGGATTATAGTTGTTGAACTAAAGTAAACTGAGATTGATAATTAGTCATTTGAAAATCTTTTATAGTTGACCTTTGTGCCTTCATTATCTGAGCTTCAACAGATAATGTTCACCATCCTATAGGGTAATGGTGATCTTTATGGTTATTTTCCCATACTAAACCTACTTAAAACAATCCTCATTCAACAGTACTCTGTAAAGGCTTGTATATTCATCTGGGTGCTTATGCTATGTTTAAAGTCCTTATAAAGAGCCTTTTCATTATACTAGGTATTAGGAGGCTTGAATTCTCGCTACTGTGTAAACACAAGGTACCCAGTGTATCCCTGTGTACCTCAAGTTTAGCCCTCTAGTAAATGGGAGGTATGTACCAGATCAATGGCTCATAACCCAAAGCCCTAGATCCTTAGGGATCATTCAATGTAATAAAAAGAGGCCCCATGCAGTTTTCAAAATCTCAAAAGCTAAACAGAAATCTATAATTACTCCTAATAAGTCTATACTTTTCTATGTGCATGCAAATGAAAACGCCAAGTTTATTTGGAATTTCTTTCTTTTGAGACAGGGTCTCACTCTGTCACCCAATCTGGAGTGCAATGGTGCAATCTTGGCTCATTGCAACCTTCACCTCCTGAGTTCAAGTGATCCTCTCGCCTCAGTCTCCTGGGTGTCTGGGACTACAGGTATATGCCACCACAGTCAGCTCATTTTTTTGTAGAGATGGGGTTTCGCCATGTTGCCCAGGCTAGTCTCAGACTCCTGGGCTCAAGCAATCCACCTGTCTTGGCCTCCCAAAGTGCTAAAATTACAGGTGCAAGCCACTGCACCCGGCCATTTATTTGGAATTATATCAGCTAAGTGTTGCTAATATTCCTTAACTCATATTTGAGTATATTCTCTTACTGGCAATTAGTTATGGTTTAAATAGTCCAAATAGGAAAATGGATGATTACAAATGCAATTTTTTTGGTAGACAGAATCTTCCCCATTACTGAGTCCATGGAGAGAGAGAGAAATGTTAACACAGGAGAAGTTAGTTACAAAAACATTGGGAACCACTGGAGTACATACTCTCTAAGCTCTTATTCTATCTTCCCAAATCCTTTTAAGCCATTAGGACCCCCCACTACAAAACCAGCCTTCTGGTACAGTGGGCCTCTGGCTTTCACGATGGTCATCGCCTAGATGACCACTGATCTAAAATGTTCACCTCTTGGCCAGTTGCAATCTTTCCAGGCATTTGACCTCATAAATCATTTGTTGCAGTAGAATTTTCTGCCTTTCCTTAAATTTCCAGGGTCTGACTATTCACTAACCTTTCTGACTACTCTTAGAACTCTCTCTTTGGCTTCATGCTTGCCCACGCTGCCCACTGCCCACTGGACATCATGCTTTAATGGTGGTATGACTGCCCAGTTACCCTAGTCCCTCCAGTGGCAATAAAACGAATGTGTGAGTCTAATGGTTTCTGACACGAATAAGTTGGCAGAGAAGGACATATTTGCTAGCAAAATAATAAGGATTCATTAATTTTTGTTTTATTAAGAGGACATATTTAGCTAGCAGAGGAAAATTGCTCAAAGAGTGGTAGCTTTTTCATGGTGTTAATGACGTAAAATTGATGAGATTTACATTTGCGCAACATGGGGGCATTGATTTACAGGCTTTTGTGCACTAGAATGGTAGGCAGCAGGGAAAAGTGGGAGACAAAGACGTTCTTCTCTTCCTTTCCTGAAAGTATCTCTCTCTCTGCACAATGTGGAGAATGTTATCCACATTTCCTATTAAATCAAAGTTTGACGACAGTGCCTTATTGATTGCCAAGTAGAATATTGCTCTAAAATTAAGCTGCGATTAGAAGTCTTCCTGGTGGAATTAGATTTGGAGATGATTGTGCAATGGTAAAATATCACCTACCAGGCAAGACAGCAGATGGAGATGTTTTAATTTATCTGGGAATCCTCATTAAGTGTTTTAAAATCAAAACATTTTTAATGCCTGATGATACCTAATACTGCCTTGCAGAGTGTAGCTGTGTGTGCGAGCGTGAAGTGCTTAAAGATATTTGTAACGTTATTCTCTCTCATAGTTAATTTTATGACATGTTAAAAAGGATTGCTCTGAACGTGTCTCATTCATTCGGAAATGAGTCAGTGAGGGGATATGTCTTCCTTCTCTCCAACCTTAACCATGCAGAGGTAACATAGATACTTAGAAACACAAATACATTAGAATTCTGCTAATCCCACAATTGCATTATCACATTCGCTTTAGAAACTTAAGAGTGTATAATGAAAATTCTTGTTCACTGAGCCTCAAAATTGCCCCACGTCTTCAAGTGGACTTTATCAGCACAATCAAAGACAGTTGGAACCTTAAACATCAATCCTGAGTTTATTCATGAAGGGACTGAAGGTCAGAGATTGAAATGCCAGGACCAATACTAAACCCAGGTGTTTTTCCTACTCAGGATAACAAAGCATTGAAAAAAGGAAACCCGATTACATAGAATCAAAGTCTCCTTTCCTTAGACTTTTGGCTCTCTCAACCAACAAAAAGATGATCCCTTGATAAGTTGGGATGAGGAAGGCAAGGGAAGAAGAGAACTGGGTAAGCGGAGAGAACTGAGAATGTTCTAGATTCAGGCAGGTATCCGAAGTCAGGGAGGGTCATAAATCAGAAGGCTTGGGGTAAAGGCCGGCCACCTGGCTCTCAAAGAAAAAGATCAAGACAGCACGGCCCTGAAGTTTACTCTCAGGAATTGGCTGTCTCTGGCACCTGTTGAGCATCCGTAGGCAGCAAGGTGAGGTGCAGCCTTTGGTCCTAGTGTGTCCAGAATTGGTGGGTTCTTGTCTCACTGACTTCAAGAATGAAGCTGCGGACCCTCGCAGTGAGTGTTACAGTTCTTAAAGATGGTGTGTCCTGAGTTTGTTTCTTCTGATGTTCGGACGTGTTCAGAGTTTCTTCCTTCTGGTGGGTTCGTGGGCTCGCTGGCCTCAGGAGTGAAGCTGCAGATCTTTGCAGTGGGCGTTACAGCTCTTAAGGTGTGGTGTCTGGAGTTGTTCGTTCCTCCGGTACAGAGTTGTTCATTTCTCCCGGTGGATTCGTAGTCTCACCTTCCTCAGGAGAGAAGCTGCAGACCTTCACGGTGAGTGTTACAGCTCATAAAGGCAGTGCAGACCCAAAAAGTGAGCAGCAGCAAGATTTATTGCAAAGAGCGAAAGAACAAAGCTTCCACAGCATGGAAGGGGACCCGAGCTGGTTGCCACTGCTGGCTGAAGCAGCCAGCTTTCATTCCCTTGTCTGACCCCACCCATATTCTGCTGATTGGTCCATTTTACAGAGAGCTGATTGGTCCGTTTTGACAGGGTGCTGATTGGTGCATTTACAAACCTTGAGCTAGACACAGAGCACTGATTGGTGCATCTACAATCTTTTAGCAAGACATAAAAGTTCTCCAAGTCCCCATCCTACTCAGGAGCCCAGCTGGCTTTGCCTAGTGAATCCTGTGCAGGGGCCATGGGTGGAGCTGCCTGGCAGTCCCGTGCAGCAGGCCCCTACTCCTCAACCCTTGGGTGGTCCATGGGACCGGGCATCGTGGAGCAGGGGACGGCGCCCATTGGGGAGGCTCCAGCCTCGTGGAAGCCCACTGGGGCGGGGGCGCTGGGGCATGGTGGGCTGCAGATCCCTAACCCTGCCCCATGGGGAGGCGGCTGAGGCCCAGCGGGAATGCAAGTGCAGCACGGTCGGGCAGGCAGTGCTGGGGGACCCAGCGCACCCTTCACAGCTGCTGGCCTAGGTGTTAAGCCCCTTACTGCCCCAGTTCCGGCCAGCGCCTCTCCCTCTGCACCTCTCCACAAGCAGAGGCAGCCAACTCCGGCCTCGGACAGCCCAGAGAGGGGCTCCCACAGTGCAGGGGTGGGCTGAAGGGCTTCTCAAGCGTGGCTTGAGTGGACTCTGAGGCCAAGGAGGCACCGACAGCGAGGGCTGCTAGTTGTTATACCCACTAGGGTATAACAACTGCTCCATCCCAGGAGTGCTTCTGTGGTCAGTTCCTGGGGCCTTGCAGGTAGTTCCAGAGGTGGCTGTGAGAACAACCAGAGAATACTGGCCAGAGTGGAGGCAGAGGGTGAAAAAAAAGGCAGATGTTGGTTGCCCTTCTTCCACATTTCCTTTTGAAAACAGTTATTATCTTGGGAAAACTTAGTCTAGATATTAAACTACTGCCAAAAGCAAAGCAGTTATTTGTCTTAAAAGTAGAGCCTTCAGTAACACCCTAGCTCTCTGCCACAGCTTCATGTATCCCTCCCGTCCTGAACTCTTTTTCGCATCATGATCTAAAAGTCATCACTAAAGAATTCCAAGGACAATCCAGGTATCAATGTCCTCAATCCATTCTGACCTTCCTATGCATGAGCTTCAGGTAACCTGTGCTGCAAATAATCGGAGGAGCTCTTTACTGTCTTTTTGAATTTTGTACTTTCCCACCTCTGTGCTATTACTCACATGGTTTTCTCTGCAGATGCCCTGGCCTGCGCTTCATCAGCTCACAGAACTATAGTGTACCTATGACTGAAGGCAGAGCTCTGACATATTGCCCATCCAAGGAACCTACCCTGATGCCCCATTTCCCTGAGTAATAATTCCCATCCCTAGATCTCACTGCATTATATTTGTCCTACGCAGGATGCTTTGTACTTCTTTCGCATTTATCCATTCATCCAGTTACTCATAGCATGTGTATTTATTGAGTGCCTATTATGTTGCTGGTTTCCTGCTATGTGCTATGGCTGCACAGATGAGTAAAACACAGTCCCTTCTTCAAGGAGTTCACAATCTCATAAAACAGGTAGGCAAAGAAACTAGCAATCACAATATAATACAACAAGCTTTATATTAAAAGTGTACCCAGTGTGTCACATAGGCTTTGGGCAAGAATGAGGGAAGGGCATCAGAGAAGGCTCGACAAAGGGGGTGACCTTGAATTGAGGCTCCAAGGATAGACGGGAAATCTCCAGAAAATAAGGAAGAATGGGCATTTTAGACAGAACTGAATGTGTGAAGGCAGCTAGGCTCTGAGAACAGGACCTTGTTGGGAACATCTATGCACATGTTTTCTCTCTCTCCAGGAATGTTAGGCACTTCAGAGAAAGATCCACCTCTGGTTCTTCTTAATCTTACCCCCTCTCCTAATACTGCACCTTCTGAACAGTAAGTGCTACAGAAGGCAGGCAGGGAGGAAGAAAGAAAGGAAGTACAGGATGAAAGGAATGAATGGGGAGGAAGAAGAGAAAGAAAGAAAGACCAAGTCACCTTAAGATAGGCCCTACATATGCTGGATGTTCAATACATGTTCAATGAATAAATGACTCAGGTTAATTCGTAACATTTCACATAGGATTCATTCTGTGAACAGAGAATTTCTTATCTGATCATCATTAAATCTTTTTTTCTTTGTATTTCCATGAGCCATTTACCAATGTTTAAATGAAGTATCAAATTGTTTGGAGGGTTACTGTCTGACAGAATAAATTACAGAGAAGACTTAATTTGTAGTATGGTTCAATACAGCCAATTAAATACAGTATGGATTAGAAAGTCATCTGCTGAAGATTTTACCATTAGTTTTTTTTTTTTAAGAATAAATTCTACCCTATTTTTGCCTTCATATTATGTGTGTGTGTGTGTGTGTGTGTGTGTGTGTGTGTAAGAGTGTATGCTTTCCCAAGGCAATACTATTCACAGGAAAAATACCCAACAGGAATCAAGTGAGTTAACAACAAAACAAAAAAACAGAAAAGCAGAGAGACACAGAATAAAAATAGATACATGAAAAAACAGTACTTCATACTACAAGCAATTACAGTAGTTAAAACCTCACAAGACAAAGGGAGGCCCAGGCTCATTACAAAGGCCTTTCTCTTTTCTAACATATTTTTGGATGTGCTTGCTGCATCGTGGTGCCAATGAGGCAACCTCTGCACCAGCCCCCAGGCACCCCATCATCAAACGCTCAATAGAGCGGGTCAGAGTGAAGTGCTCCCTGGGTTGGCATCCTGAAATCTAGAAGTTTTTACTCAAGGACAAGACCAGATTTCCAAATAACATAGTCTCTTGCTGAAGAGGCGGTGTAATAATGGAGGAAAGATATGGACTCTGGAGCCAGAAGAAATGCAATTCAAATACAAGCTCTACCATTTACTAGATGTGTAGCTTTGCACACATGACTTTAACTTTCTGAGACTTCTTTTCTCTTTTTGTATAATACAAAGAATGACATGGGAACCCAAAATGCTGTTGGAAATCTTAAATTGATTCATACAAAATAGATAGAAATGAGATACCAGTTTTCCCAACAGAATGAAAAATACAGAAAAGATAATACCCAGTATTGACCAAAGTGTGAGGAAACATGTAACGTAAGGATGATAATAGTATCTCTCTCATGGTGCTGTTATGAGGATGAGTAAATTAATATATGTAAAGTGACCAGAATAGTGCAAGGCACATTTGTAAAGGTTGGTACCTGCCAGCCATTATAGGTGTTTTGTTATTGGTGGAAGTGTGATTTGCTGCAACTTTTCTGCAGGGCTGCTTGGCAGTATGTTTCAGAGCTTTAAAGATGTGCATACACTGGGTCTATGATTCTTCTTTATTTATCCAGAAAGAACATGATATCTGGGCAAAAACTGGAGTACAAAATATTCCCTGCAGTGCTGTTAGTATGGTGAAAAGTTAGAAATGTCCAAAATGTTGAGCATTAGCTGACTGGCTGAAGAAAATGCATTTGCCTATAAGATGAAATAGTACATAGTACTGAAAAAATTATCTTGTGGAACTATGTATTTTTTGCTGTGACAATACAATTACAACATTCTGTTGAGTGAAAAAAGCATATTACAAAATAGTATGTTCAATATGATCCTGTTTTTGAAAAAAATGTACACACATCCATATACGTGTACATAACAAGAGCTCTCTCTTGCGTGGTGGAATTACTAGTAATTTTCTTCTTATTTATGCTAATTTTTTGCTACAATCAAGATGCTATTTAATAAAGAAAAACATAAGATGGTTTTTTCTTTCGTATTCAAATTTAATGCATGCACCATCACCTAACCCTCCTTGAGCCCATTCAGTCTCCCTCATTCTTATCCCCCATAACCAAGTCCATCTTGTCAATATCACATTCCAAATAACTTTCACTTTGTCTACTCCTCTCCATCTCTACCAGCAGATGCCAGGTCATGCAGCTATCATTTCCTGTCTGGAGTACTCCAGTATCCTCAGTCCTTCCTCATCCACTTATGCTGGCCTCGCCTCTGACAGTCATACCACAGGATGAAGAGATTAAGAAAACCTGGCAAATCTGATACATCTTTCTAGTACTTAAAACACAGCAAAAGCTACCCATCACTCTTAGAGTAAAGAGCAAAATACTTGCCAGGGCCTGCAAAGCCCCTTGTATGACCTGGCTGCTTCCCCATGCTGACTCACTACATGCCCCTTTGTTCCCCACCACCTTGGTGTTTTACAGTCTCTCAAATGCACCACGCTCAGGTTTTTGCATATGCTGTTCCAGTTACCTAGAAAGCTCAACTCCTTTCCCCCATTCAGATCTCAGCAGAGATGTCTCTTCTCTTTGCAAGTTTCCCTGACCTTCCAGCAGAGACCAGGTTCCCGTGACACGAGTCCTCTCTACTTCCTCGACTTTTCCACTGGGAGTGGGAGAGACCCCTCAGGTTGCCATTATGTACGGGGATGAATTGATCAGTGTCTGTCTCCACTACTAGAGGCCGCTCCAGGCAGGCAGCAGCAACATTTTATTTTCTTATCATCTTAGCCTAAGGATCAAGTACAGTGCCTGACATACGATAAGGGTTTTGTACATCTATGCTTTTACTGTTGTAGTAAAATATACATAACATACAATTTACCATTACCATTTGAACCATTTTTAAGTATACAGTAATGTGGCATTAAACACATCTACATTGTTCTGCAGCTATCACTGCCATTCATCTCCAGAAAATTTTTGTCTTCCCAAACCCATGCTACCATTAAACAACTCCCCATTCCCTACTCCTCCCAGTCCCTGGCAACTGCCATTCTCCTTTGTCTCTGTCAATTTGTCAGTAAACATTATTAGGAATGAGTCTGTCAGCAGGATTCTGTGTCCAGGTCTCTCTCTAAACTCCACTGACTCCCTATCCGTTTTCCTCTCTAAGCCTTTGTTTTGTCAACAATTAAAATGAGGAGGTGGAATTCAGTAAATACTCATGTCCTCTTTTGTTCTCAACATTTCTTTAATTTCTTTAAAGTTTTTATAACTAGACAACAGCTATAAAAAATCAGCTTCTTCTTAGCAGCTCTCTAAACATACGTTATACACACACCAGTCTAGAAAGATGTGCATGAATTCCTTGCATAAAATTAAGGAGATGCACTAGTTAACCAGCTGAGGGTATTTCAGACCTGTGAGTTGGGCTTAAATTTGTCTAACAGGCAAAGTGGAGCCAGGTGTGCTTTATCAATTAGCAATCACCAAAGTGACAACGAAGCATAGTTTGCTAAAGAGAAGTTAAACACACACACACACACCTTAAATAAGGAAACTGGCTTCAGTGTTAGTTTCCTAACACTGGGGTTCAACTGAAATCTATGTCCCATGATCAAGAATGTGGCTACGTATAATCACAGTTAGTAGTGGGATAGAATAACTGTTCTGTCTCATTCAACTCACATTCATTCCCCAAAAGCCCTTAGGTGCTAAGGTACACTAGGTACTGTAGACAGTAAGATGAGTAGGATGCAATCTTGGCTCTCTAAAGCTGGCACTACCTGTGCATATATGGAAGTGGAGAGCTCCTTATTTTACTAAATATAGAGTTTGTATATTGTGCTGTCCTTTCCCCATTTCCAGAAGGCATGTAGTATATATAGAAGGATTTGAATTCCTCCATTGTTTTGTGGCCATGAACAAGTCACCTTATTTCACTGAGGCTCAGTTTCTTCATCTGTAAAATGGGAATGATTCCTTTCTCATAGAGATGTAAGGAAGATCACTTAACATGTCTAGCAGAGCATCTGGTAGATGGTAGGTTCTTCGCACTTTGGGTCTTTCTCCCAGGCAACTGAGTTTAAGGTTCTCAATCTAATAACTACATAATTTAATGTTCAAGCACCAAGAGTAGTTTCCTCAGATGAGGACTTCCTTGGAGCTCACAGGATAATGGTCTTGCACTGGCTAAAGGGTGATGAGAAAAAGAAACACTTGGAAATCAAGTCATCAGAAAAAGAAAAGAGCTAAAAGTTAGTTTCAAGCTTTATGATGTCATCTGAGAACCTGGATTCTCTCAGGTTAGATTTTCATTTAACCCTGTAATTTCTTTCTAGTTATGTAAATAAATTCCTTTTGTTGCTCACTTAAGACTTTTTGAGGTGAGTTTTCCATTGCTTGCAACTGAGAGATTTCTGAACAATATAGTAATCATCATTATTGCTACCTTAGACAGGAGGAAACAGGCTCAGAGAGAAGTGACCTGCCCAGGGAGTAGGAGGCTGATCTGGGCTTTGAGCAAGTTTCACTGACATGCAAGTGTATGCCTGGTTTATTGTTAGTAGTAATTAATATTGGAATTATAATCATGAAATGTCTTTCGTTATACATTGAGATAAAGCACAAACATAAATACATTGCTATTTAAAAAACAAGATTTTCAGTGAAAGAAAAATGAGACAGAAATACTTTAAAAACTTAAGAAATAACTCTGTAATGTTAAATTTGAATTGGAAATATCAATACAAACTTGATTGAAAATACATATTCCTAGCACTGTTTGCCGAAAGGACCTAGAAGCAATGAAACCCCAGTAGCTATGAGCACACCTAATGTAACTATTTATCCAGCTATCTATCTATCTATTGATCTTTTAACCTATCTAGTGAGAGAATCAGAGAAGGCAAATACGGCAAAAGGTTAAGTTTTAGAATTATCCTTTTACATTTTTTGTTTGAGCATTTTCATGATGAGTTGGAAAAAAATTTAAATCTTAGCATGTTCCTTTCTCTCCCTCCACTCCCTCTCCCTTTCTCTGAGAACAGGAGAAACCAAGCTACTGAACACTTCAATGACTTAACTGAAAGTCAGTTGCAGACAAAAGACCTTTATCACTTCCACTTCAGTCAACCATTGGTCCAAAACATAAGGGAGTCTTTAAGAAGACACATGTGCTTAGAAGTGCTTCATGTTAGAGTTGCCAGTTTCCTTTGTTCCTTCTTGTATTCCCATGGCCTGCATCAATACACGTCAGCCAGTATCTTTCTTTTTTTGTTTTATGTTATTCGTATTTTTAAAACTTAATTTAATTATAAGTTCCCGGATACATGTGCAGGACATGCAGGTTTGTTACATAGGTAAAAGTGTACCATGGTGGTTTGCTTGCTTATCAACCTATCACCTAGGTATTAAGCCCCCACGCATAGCTATATTTATCCTGATACTCTCCCTCCCTCTGATCCCCCAACAGGCTCCAGTGTGTGTTGTTCCCCTCCCTGTGTCCATGTGTTCTAATTGTTCAGCTCCCACTTACAAGTGAAAACATGCGGTGTTTGGTTTTCTGTTCCTGTGTTACTTTGCTGAGGATAATGGCTTCCAGTTCCATCCATGTCCCTGCAAAAGACATCATCTTGTTCCTTTTTATCAGCCAGTACCTTTCTATTTTCACCAACAACATTTTTTAAAGTTCAGGCTGAGTAAGTATGGAAACAATTTGTACTCCTGACTTTCCGGGCCAGGGGTTGGGTGGGTCGGGGCACAGATTCCCAAACTTGGAAGATTCTCCAAACATGCATAAGAATTCAGACTTTATTTTCAGTACCTTAAAAAAGGGGCGGTATTGCTACGCAGAGAGTTCCTGCTATATGCTAGGCATTGTGCTAGGTACTCTACATATATAATCCTCATTTCCACTCACCCAACAACCTTGCCT
Source organism: Chlorocebus sabaeus (assembly GCF_047675955.1). NCBI lineage: Eukaryota > Metazoa > Chordata > Mammalia > Primates > Cercopithecidae > Chlorocebus > Chlorocebus sabaeus. The sequence continues at coordinate 79,730,488 of NC_132923.1, read as the reverse complement.
ATTATTTTCCCTACTTTACTATGGAGGTACCTGAGACACAGAAGGGTTAAGTAACTTGCTGCAGGTCGCATAGCCCATAAGGCAGACCCTGGACTGCTGCCAGGTATGGCTGGCTCCAGACTCCAGGCAGCCTCTGTGCACTTGAATACAGTTTCAAATGTACTTTAATGGCCTATAGTTTCATTCTTCTAAAATTCTTATTTTTATTTCTGTTTCTTTCTGCATGAAGAATCCTAATAACCATTGTGGGTGTTTAGTAATGTAACCAATGATTTTAACATTTTAGCTCACGGTGTAAAATTATTATAGAAAGTAGGTAAATGAGTGCGCTTGAATGGAAATGAAACAGCATGTTTTGCCACAAGTCACCACAGAAACGAGGTCATTAGATTTAATAGAAAATGACTTTTTGTATTGCACCCAGTCTGAAATTAACCTCTGCCTTGGTCACAATGACGTCTTGCATGCTAGACAGAAACTTACAAAAAAGTGAATTGACTAAAACGCAGCCAGTGGAAAGGATGCTGCATTAGGAGTGAGAAGACTGGGATTCCAAGTTCTGGTGTCTTCATTTATAAAATGAGTGGATAGCAGGTGGTGGTCGTGACAAACAATGACTTCTGAGGGTGCTGAGGTAAGACATGATTTGGAGTAGACACAGGTCAGCATCTGAAACCCACATGTGATGTGTGCTACTTTTGTTAACTTGGACAAACCACCTAGCTTCTCTGAACCTTAGTATCCTCATCTGTAAGTTCATTCAATGGGAGTACAAATTAAATATGATTATGCTGGTAAAGTTCCTAGTGTTCTGCCTGGCACAGAGGTTGTTTAGTAAATGGTAGTTGCTCTCCAGCTCAAATATTCTGCTATCCAAATTGTTTGTCATTGTTAAGTGTTGAATTATGCCCCCAACCCCCATTCATATATTGAAGTCCTAAAATCCAGTACTTCAGAAAGTGACCTTATTTAAAAACAGAATCATTATAGAAGTATTTATTTAAGATGAGATCATACAGGGCGGCCCACTGATCCAATATGAATGGTGTCCTTATAAAAGAAGGAAATCTGGGCACAGATATGTGTATGGAGAGAAGGCCATATACAGATGATGGCAGAGATCATGGTGATATGTCCAGAAGAAATACCAAAGGCTGCCAGCAAACCACCAGAAACTAGGGGACAGGCATGGACCAGTCTTCTGCACAGCCCTCAGAAAGAACAATCCCTGCAGACAACTTGATCTGGGATGTCCAAGCTCTAAAACTGTACAACGAAATATTTCTGTTGTTTCAGTTGCCCAGTTTGTGGTACTTTGGAGAAACAGCCCTTGGAAACTAAATACAGCCATCTTCTTGTTTCTATCTTCAGTTCCCTTTGTTTAAGGAGTTTGCAAAGATAAACTGTTTATTTGATGAGACAAGGGTTAAAGGAAACCAACATGAAATTAAATTCTACGTATTTTGTCTCATTTCTGCTCCCTCAGTGAGCCTTAATTTTCCAATCTGTAAAATGAAGGGGCAGGAATGATCCCTTCCAGCTCTGCTCTGCTTTTCAATGCAGAGTAACAAACCTTTTTCCTTTTTTATTACTGACAGAACTTGCTACTTAAATCAGAAGCACAGAGTGTAGTGCAGCGCCATGCAATTTATAGCTGCATCCATCCAATTATTTCCCATTTAGTGCTGTGCAGCAGTCCCCAAATACACCACCAAGCCACTGAGGTGGTGGGCTGAGCTCTCTGAGTATAAGGATCAATTGTTTCTCTTACACTAATTGGCCCCATGATTTGTTAGGCTGTTGCCTTGGAAAATGAACTGTCAGTAAAAGAAATTAGCACCAGATCGCCCCCTTTTGTGAAAATGCACCAAACACCATTCTGTAGCCATCTCCTTCAACTTACCTTAGGGTCTTAGCAGGCAAAATTGCTACAGATTAATATATTCTTACCCTCAGTTCTACCATTTTCCTGTTAGAGCTGAGGAAACTGAGGTTCAGGGGGATTAAGCAACTTGTCTAATGTTTAATCAATGGTGAAATTCAGCACTGAGGCTGATGGCCAGTCTGATGCCAAACTTCATGCCCGTTTTATTACATCAGGTCACCTCCTTAGCGCTGTGATCATCAACCTCTGCCCAGCTGTCTGCCTTCTTGTTCCTCCTTCCTGGCATAGATTTTCATCTCTGTGCCAGACTTAGAGACAGCTGTGTTCAAGTGAGGGCAGATGTGAAGAAGTTAGGCTGCCTGCATCACATACCTAGGCATTCTGCATCGAACACCGCCCGCTACTGGCCCAGCTCTGATTTGCCCCTAGGACTCAATTCTACTAACAGGGGATCTGCCTTGGTCCAGAAACACTGTGCTAGGTGCTGGGGATGCAAAGCACTGGCCAGGCTCTTGCCTTTGAGGAGCTCACACTCTACAGCAGAGAAGGGAGGTCAGGTGTCTTCGTTACTGTTTTCAAAGAAACCATTCCTTTTCTTCCTAACACAAACCACAGTCTGTAATGATCCCTTCATGTGTATAATTACCTGGCTAATATCTGCCACCTCTATGAGACTGCAGAGACCAGGAAAGTGCTCCTGTGTTCGTTTTTGGCTCACCATCACATCCCCAGCTCCTAGCACAGTGTATGACACTTGGTGGGGGTGGCAGAGTGCAGTAATGATTCATGGAGTGAATAAGTGAATATTGTGCCTATGCAATAGTAAAGGTATAGCCAGGGTAAGCATGGAGGCCTAAAGTGACTAGATTAGTAGGAACTGACTAGATAAAAATTAGTGAGTGTGGGAGCGGTGGGGATCAAGATGTTCCACCCAGAAGGATAGCAAAGACTTGCAGAGCCATAAAACAGCATGTTATATAGGCAACTGCAATCAGTATGGAATTATTAGACCATAAAATGCTGGGCAGTGAGTCACAGTCTTTGAAGGTGACAAGACAGGCAGGGGCCAGGGGATGCAGAATTTTGAAGACCAGTTTAAAAAACTGGAGTGGTTGAAACTGTCAGTTCCTTTTGAATTGACCCTGCTGTTAATCTTTGCTGCAGTGAAGCCTTACCACATGCTGCAAATAGAGTCCTTCTTCAGGTTCGAGGACAGTGGGTTGAGCTGTCCTTCCCAGCTGGGTGCCCGTCGATGGAAGCCATATCCTAGGGCTCTCTCTAACACAGTGTGCCAAGGGATGCTCATCAGGGAGGTTGAAGCATCAGGGAGGTTGGTTCATAGGCGAACAGATGGTTACAAATGAACCTGGCTTCCCCTGCTGAGGAGAGGGTCTGAGGGCCCTGGCCAGGCTGCAGCTGGACTTGAGCAACTGTTCTTTTGCTCTGGGTTATAATAGAAGCAGACTCTCTGGTCTGGGGACAGTTTGGCAAAGTGTTTGTGAGCTGAAGATAAATCCTGCCTTCCCTCGCTGCCTAATCCCTGCTTCCTGGTCTACAGTCCGTGACCCACAGAAATTCATTCAAAGTTCTTTAGTAACAGGTGACAGGGGTTCTGTCTTATCAAAAAACAAAACAAAACAAAACACACAAAAAAACCTGAATGGCGGGGGGGGCGGGGGTGGTGACAGTGGTGATGGCAATGTGCCTCTTTGTTTAATTAGCTGCACTGGCAGTTTTTGGAGACAACTGGATGTGTTTTCCTAACTAATAGCATAAGGCTTTATAACACCCTATAGTGAAATTGATGAGTGAGCATGTGTGTCAGTGTTGGATGGGTCTGGGTCATTCCTTGGCTCTGCCACTTTCTTCTCCACTGTATGACCTTGGGGTAGTCAAAGATCTGTGCTGTCTGTTGATGTCCCCATTTGCGGGATACTATTTCAGAGCACCACCTTGAAGGCTGCATGGTAAGCTTGGGTGTTTGACAGAGGTAAGTGACTGAGAGGGATCTGAGAGGGCCAGCAAGAACCCTGGGCACAGAGTGACGTAACCTGGATCTTTCATTCATTGTCCTTTCAGTAAACAACCCCTGAAAGCTTGCTGTGGGTTGCATGCCACAAAGGCACAGGGCATAGAAAACACATGTGACCAGTAGCAGTCCCTATCCTCCAAGGACACATGATCTGCAGGAGACAGCCAGGTGCATGGGCAACTGCAATAGGGTATGGCAAGTTCTCAGAGAGATGGAGATGCAGAGCCTGGGCTGGGGGAGCACATAATCAGGGCAGTTAGCCTCACTGGGGCAGGCTGCCGGGAAGAGAAAACATTCGGGCTGATTCACAAGAAATAAGGAGTCACCAAGGGAGAAGGGGAGAAAAGTACACTGTAAGGTACAGACAGCGGTGGGTGCAAATGCCAGGGCAGAAGGAGGCAGCTCCAGAAAATTCTGAAGGGTTCTAGACTAGGGTGTTGAGAGGATGTTTGTCTGAGGTCACCTGTAGGGTCCTTCCGTATGACTTTCCAGAGCAACCTCTCACTGCAATCAGAAGGAGTGTTGGGCCCAAGCCCAAATGTGGAAGCCTGTGCATGTCATTTTGAAAACTCTGTTGAGGTTTCAGGGTTGAGCCACTGAAGGACTGGCACTGGCACTCCTGAAAGGGTTTCCATCTCCAGTTGGATTAGCTGCCTCTGTTCTGTGCTCCCTGAGCCTCTTTTTCTCTGCTTTCCCTTTGCTCAGAAGACTTGCTATTCTGATTTGCAATGACCTATGATCTATCCACCCATCTTTAACCTGTCTAGGCTTCCACCGACGAATCTATATAAGAATGTCAGTGGTTAGCCTACTTGGCAGAGCTGGTGTAGGGATCATAATAGACCAGTGATGGAAAGTAGGATGCACTGTTGACAAAGATTCTCTCGTTGACCAAGCTCTACTTGGCTCCTCTGAGCCCTCTTCTTGACTAGGCCTCAATCTTGGCCTAGAAAGATGTGAATAAACACTAACCGAGTTTCTGTTTTTGTTGTTTTGATTTTTGAGACAGAATTTTTCTCTTATTGCCCAGGCTGGAGTGTAATGGCCCAATCTCGGCTCACTACAACCTTCGCCTCCCGGGTTCAAGTGATTCTCATGTCTCAGCCTCCAGAGTAGCTGGGATTACACGCATGCACCACCACACCTGGCTAATTTTTATATCTTTAGTAGAGACAGGGTTTCATCATGTTGGTCAGGCTGGTCTCGAACTCCTGACCTCAGGTGATCCAACTGCCTCAGCTTCCCAAAGTGCTGGGATTACAGGCGTCAGCCAGTGAGCCTGGACCCACTAACATTGAGTTTCTAACAGATCAAAGCCACGTCCCTAGGATGGCCCTAGTCTCCCTTAAAGTGCCTGTCTAAGAAAACTCAAGGCTGCTAGAGGAATTTACTGCTTATTTCAGCCAATATCTGAAGATTGGGCCCATCTCCCAGGCTCTTTGGAGGGTAGGAGCCTAAGTTTGATAAACGTCAGTTACCCAGGTTTCACATGGACCAGCCTGCTACCACCTCCCCTTCTCCCAGTGCCCACCTCCAGCTTTCTGGGAATTTTTACTTCCCTGACTCCACTCAAGCTCTCGCTATTTCCCTTCCCACTCTCTCATTCTCCCTTGAAACCACCCAGTCACCTCTGCACAAATCAGAATGTAGTTCAGCTCTTCTCTCTACTGTCAGTTGTTACTGAATAAAATCTTTTTCACTGCTTTAACTAATGTCCAGCTGTGTTTATCTTTGACACCACACAGGCTATAACCATCTCCACCTATAGCTTGAGATGCAGGCCCTGACTTAAGTGCCTTACACATTCTTTTACTAATTGTCACCCTGGCATTTGAGGCAGTCTGGCTGGAGGACCGGAACGGTGAAGCACAATGGTTAAGCGCACAGCCCCTGGAGCCAAAGGTCAAAGGCTGGCCTTTCACTCACAAGCAATGTACACCTAGGCTAAACACCTACCCTTTTTGTGACTTTCCTTTCTCACCTGTATAATGGGAATAACTGTTCCACCTTATAGAACTGTTATGAGAATTATATGAAATTACAGGTGACTTGCTTAGCATGGTACCCAGAATACAGAAAGTGCTTAATAAATGTTATATTGTTATTTCAAACTATTCCAAGTGTATCCCATGAGGGAATAACTTCTCTGTTTATGTACAATACATCCCCTTACCTAGAAGATATCCTGGTACACAGCTAATGCTTCATAAGTGTTTGTAGAATGTATTAGGCCATTCTTGCATTGCTATAAAGAAATACCTGAGACTGCGTAATTTATAACAAAAAGATACGTAATTGGCTCACTGTTCTTCAGGCTGTCCAAGCAGGGTGCCAGCATCTGCTCAGCAAATTTCCAGAGCAACCCCTTATTGCAATCAAAAAGGGAGATGGGCCAGGGAGCTTTCACTCATGGCGGAAGGTGAAGCAGGAACAGGCACATCACATGGCCAGAGCAGGGGCACGAGAGAGTGAGGTGAGGGTGGAGGATGGGGAAGCTGCCACATACTTAAACAACCAGAAATTGCAAGAAATTACTTACTATCACAAGGACAGCACTAAGCTATGAGGGATCTGCCACCGTGACCCAACCACCTCCCACCAGGCCCCACCTCCAACACCGGGGATTATGTCTTAATATGAGATTTGATGGGGACATATATTCAAGACATATCATTAAGTAAATGATTCGATGTAAGAAATATTGATCTCTGCTCTATTTCTACAGGCTTTACAGTCTTGTCCCAGAACTGTACTGTGACTCTTGGTTTGTGCACACACAGGAGCATTTGTGAGCCCCTTGACTATACCTACACACAATATATAATTGCATATTTTATAATACAAGGCAGATAAGAACATGACTGAGTGAGTCCTTGTGACACAGCAGACACCCAGCATGCGGCAACAAGGGGATATGGCCAGAAGAAACCCTCACAGCTCTGGGCTCAAGTGAGCAGAGGCAAAACTTGGCTTGAAACTGCTACAATGCATACTTCCTTTGTGTATCAGAATGCAATGAGGGACAAAGTGATAGGAGTTGTCAAGTTTTGAAATGAATAACAAGAAGTCTTCAGAGTGAAGCTTATAAAAGAGATGTGCTAAAAATACAGCTGGCTCCAAGAGCATCTGGGAAGCAGAAGGATTAGTGAGGCGCCCTTAATTGCGGCAGAACAAAGACCTCTGCTGAAGGGAATGTTTCTTTCACCAGTTGCACCTGCAAGCAGGTAAGCACAAGGATGAAAATGCAGGGTGTCTAGTCTCAATGTCTTCTCCCCACTCCAGGAAATTAATCCCCAAAAGTAGGCATCTAGCAATTTCCTATCATTTGAATACAATGGGGAATATGAAGGGTGTCAGCCAGTTGGGGGACAGGGAGCCAGCGTTTCTAAAGCGCCCCCTACCTGCCTGATGCTTTTCTTATAGGTTCAAATTTAATTCTCATTATAAGCCAGTGAGAAAGGTTTATTATCACTTATTTGCCAGAGAAAGACACTGAGGCTCAAACAAGTGACATTGCAGGCCCAAGTTCAAACCTCTGGAATATGGAACTCCCAGGGCTAGATCTGAATTCCTGTCTCCTAGCTATTCCCAAATCCAAGAGATGACAATATATTGCTTCTTACACATTTCCTTTAAGTGTCCTCTAATTGAAGTATGTCTTCTAAAACAGAGGTCCCCAACCCCCAGACCATAGCCAGGTACCAGTCTGTGGCCTGTTAGAGACCAGGTTGCACAGCAGGAGGTGAGTGAGCAGTACCGTCTGAGCTCTACCTCCTATCAGATCAGTAGCAGCATGAGAGTCTCATAGGAGCGCAGATCCTGTTGTGAACTGCGTGCCAGAGATCTAGGTTGCGCACTCCTTATGAGAATCTAATGCTTGATGATCTGAGGTGGAATGGTTTAATCCTGAAACCATCCCTCACCCCGCCCCACCCCAGTCTGTGGAAAAATTGTTTTCCACAAAACTGGTCCCTGGTGTCAAAAAGATTAGGGACTGCTGTTCTAAAATATTGATAAATTGTTTCTACATCCATCCATCCAGGCTTTCCTGTTTTGATAAACACAAAACAAAACAAAACAAAACAAAAAACTTCCCATTGCTTCTGTAGACCCACAGAATATAAGACAAGTATCTCACTGTATCATTCAAGGTTCTTTGGAATCTAACAGTTAACAACCACATCGTAGTTTTATGTGCAAAGTGCTTTATAGATTTTAAAGCTCTATGTAATTTATTTATCTCATTCATTATCTCATTTTGTTATCCTTATAATAAAATGAGGAAGTTATTGAGCTCAGAAGGGCTAAGTAATCAGCCCAAAGTCACATCTAGGAAGCAGCACATTAGATATCAGTACCCTTAAATGCCTTCTGATTCAGAAGTCCATGCTTTTTCTATATCATCTTGATAGAAGTAGCAAGTGCAGAGGTTAAGAACATGGACACTGGAACCAGACTGCCTGGGGGCCCTGCCACTTACCACCTATGTGACCTTTGGTAAAGATTTATCCTTTTTTTAATTTATTATACTTTATGTTCTAGAGTACATGTGCACAACATGCAGGTTTGTTACATATGTATACATAAGATTTATCCTTTCTGTGCCTCTGTTTGCTCATCTGTAAAAGGTAGATAATCATAGTACCAACATTATGGCGTTGTGATGCTTCCATAGCTTATGGTATTCAATACAGTTGAAACAGTTCCTGGCACCTAATAAATGTTACCTAAGCGTGAGGTTTTGTTTGTTTTGGTTTTTGCTTCTTTTTGAATATGTATCTTCTCCTACAGTTGAGAGCACTCCATAACTGGCCCAACTCCATCCAGTTAAGAAGTGGGAGAGTGAGGATTTGAATCCAGGCCTGTCTGACTCTTTCAGATGTGTCATTGACTCTCTCTTGCATTTCATCTCTCTTTGGCACATGGGATTAGATGCAGAAAAGAACCTGAATGAAGTCTCTCTGTCCTGGCCTAGAAAGAAAGTGCAGCTCCTGGGGAAACCATGCCATTAGAAAGACATCCTACCTACTCCTTAGGGGGACATTGGTTCTCACCATTGTATATATGTATTTGCTCATTCAACAAAATCATTTATTGACTACTTCCTGCGTTTCAAGCACCCTGGACCCTAGAGGTGCAGTGTGAAATAGACATGGCCCCTGCTCCTTCTAAGATTATGGTTGACATCATTTGGCTGTGTCCCTACCCAAATCTCATCTCAAATTATAATCCCCATAAATCCCCATGTGTTGAGGGAGGGACCTGGTAGGAAGTGACTAGATCATGGGGGCAGTTTCCCCCATGCTGTTCTCATGATCGTGAGTGAGTTCTCACGAGATCTCATGGTTTTATAAATGGCAGTTTACCCCAGGCTTTTCTCTCTTCCCTGCCACCTCAGGAAGACAGTACTTGCTCACTTTCAACTTCTTGATGACTTTCTGTGAAAAGCCATTTTTTGGCTACTGCTTTTCAAGACTGACCTACAACTTTCCCATCTACTACAATCAGACTCTCCTTCAGGCTGGGTTGACTCACTTGCCTTTAAGAAAACTTTTGCAACTCTGTATTGAGTTTACCGTAGCACAGCAAGGCCACAGGACAGGATTCCATCTGATGCAGATATCATTCAGAAATTCAGTGCTATCCTTTCACAGTGAAGGGGGCCCACTGAGTAAGGCAAGTGCCCTTTGTGTCTTTACAGCTCCTTGTTGGTTTGTCCCTTTGCCCTTGTTCACCTGAAGGCTCTCTCTTCCTACTTTGGTAACATGGACAGAGGCCCAGTGAGACAGTGACCTTTTACCCTGGATTAGAGAACTGGAGAAGGAAGTTCTGAGTCCTATCATGCAGGACTGGGAAACTTTGCATAGATATCACCAATCATCCACTGCTACTTCCTACCTGTCTTGGTTTGACAGATATCCTTAAACTTCCCATTTCAAGCAAAGAAATGTCAACTTTCCAAGTCTCAGTTACTTTGGGGTGAGGATTAACGGCATCATATATGTATATAAAGTGTCCACCCTGATGGCTGGCACAGCGTAAGCACTCAACATATTTTATTACAGTCAAGACAGAGGACATTCTGTGGTGAGTGGGAACCAGCTTGAATAAAAGTATGGGGGCTAGGTGTGAGGAGGGAACTTTGGAGTGTGAAGTAGGTGAGTAGGGTTAAATCACAGTGGGAAGTGAGGTGGGACCACTCTGGTTAAAGATAAATAAAAGAAGACCTCAAATGCCAGGATGAGAATTTGGGACTTGATGTATTAGGGACAGTGGCCTACATGTAATTTGTTAAATAAGTGACATAAAAGTGCTCAGAAGAGTTACTGCAAATACGAGAAGAAATAATGCTTCCCATCAAAATAAGTAGGGCAATGGTCACAACAATAAGGATAAAGATGAGAATAATAGTAATCATAGCAATAATAGCTGATAATGTTGACTAAATGTTTTCTTCTTGCCAATCACCATGCTAAGAACTTTGATGCATCTCTTTTGAGCCTCATCATAAGCCTTTTGGATCGTTGCTATTATTATCTATAGTTAACTGATAGGGAAATCGAAGCTGAGAGGGGTTGTCCTTTGTTTAAGATCAGCCAGCTGGAAAAGTAGTGGAGTTGGGATTTACACCCAAGCCTTTCTCACTCCAGAGCCGGTGGTTTTTTTTCAAAATCCACAAAGCATACCAATTTCCTATTTTCAACCCCTTTGCTTAAAAGCTTACTGCTCATTCTTCCCTGGCTCCTCTCAGAGTACTGCTTTCTGAAATGCCTAAAATAAAAACTCACAAGTCCAATAATAGATACCTCCACCGCAAAAGATATATTTAAACTCCCCATTTCAAGCAAAGGAACTTGAAGAAAAATTAAATTCAGCAAAAGAAATATTGAGTATCCCACCAGCCACATCTGACATACAAACGAAGCCTGTCTGTTTCGGCTCCGCATCCCCATCTTCTTGGGAGCTTCGTTTTCTACTGTGGCTCCTCAGGGTCTTGAACTCACTGGGCCCTGGCAAACTCAGCTCATAGGCCAGCTCCTCCCAGGTGCCTTTCCCGACCACCCAAGCTACAGTCACTCCCCACAGTCAATTCCTATCATGTCACCCTCTCTCACGGGCTCCACTGTATTTATTACTTTCTGAAATTAACTTGTTCACTTATTTGTGTCCTTATTTACTGCCTTGCCTGCATAGTTCACTACTATATCCACAGTGCCTGGAGTACTTACTTGGCATATAGTAGCTAATCAATAAATATTTATTGAATAAATAATACAATTCCTATTCATCCACCAAGGCTCAGCTTAAAAGCCTCTCAAGCTGAGATAACTTTTTCTGGGCTCCTATAACACACTCGTTACTGATCATAGCCCTTACTGGGATTGTAATTACGGATTTTTCTTTTCTGTTTCTCCAGCTAGGTTCTGGCCTCAAGAAGACAGGGGTAATAGGGACTTTTTGTTATTATATCCTCAGTACCCAGATTAGTATCTAGCAATGAGTAGTTGCTAAACAAATATTTGTTGATTGTATAGGCAGATAAATGCATGGATAGATGAATTAATAAAAGGAGTAAAGAATGAATGAACAATACTTTTTCAGTTGCAGAAATTAAAATTTATAAACACCACCCGATGTATATTACCCTGAAAGACCTGTGGTTTAACATATTAAGATAGGCTAAGATAACCATAATATATCAATGACAAATATTCATCTTTCATTCAAGCTACAGGTAAAGTCTGGGCTGGCAGGGCCACTCATGCACAGAGTCATACTGAGTCCGAGCTGATGGATGCTTCCACATTACCATCCAAAGCCTTATAGTTATCCAGACAGGAGAAGAAGGAGCTGGAGAGTTGCATCCAATGCTTATGCGCTTAGGCCTGGAAGTGATGTATGTCACTTAAGTTATAATCAGATACAGTCGCACGGCTGCTAATTGCAGGAGCTGGAAATGCGGAGGGCCATGGCTGTCATACAGGCAGCAAATGTCTCTTCCATACTTGGAGATCACAGAACTCCTAAAGGCCAAGACAGCACTAATGCTTCTGTGTGCTCCAGGTTTCGAGTACTGTCACCTAAACGACTTTAAGTATTAATTCATCATTACATAATTTTCATTTATCGATAAAGGGCATGGTTAACTACCAGTTGGAACTTTATTTCTTTTTTAATAAGCTGTTGAGTGTGACTTCACAGAGTTGATATACCTCCAACCTAAGGTGGGAAAAAAATTCTCATTTTGATTATTCTTTACAACTTTATTGAAAGTAAATACAGCTTCTCTCAGGCTTTTCAAAATAATATCTTACATTTATGTACTGTCTACTTGGTGCCAGTGTAGTTGGCCTTTTATTTAGATAGTACAACAACCCTGTAAGACAATATTATAGTTCTAATTTCACAAATAAGGAAACTTAGACTCAGAGGGGTTACTATTCTCGTCCAAGGTCACACAACTCATAAGGGTTCAGGTAGAATTTGAACTCAAGACTAAATGAAAACAGCTCACGGACACCCATTACTATCTAATTGGAGTCTTGTGTGTCTGGAGGGCAGAGGGAGTGAATTACTGAACTAATTTTTTCTATTGTCCCTTTGACCTCTAACACTCTATGAAAGCATTTTACAAGCCACAGTGGAAAACAGAAATCAAACTGCATCATATAAAAGTCTCTGATTTATCATGCATACATTATGGCTTGTTCCTTGTTTAAAGATGAGAGAAGAAAAATGAAAGATTACAACTTAGGGATTAATTCTACCAGACTATGAAGCAATGATGGAGCCCATTTTGATAACCAAAATAATAATGTAAATAATTATTTAAAAATTGGGGCAATTCTTCAACTTATACACCAAATATACCTAATCTTGATTTCCCTGGGGATGACATTTTTGAGAAAGAATAAAAAGGACACATTCTAACTCTACCTTATAGATAGTTTACATAGTAAGATTGCCTTAGGCTAAACATTCTTTTTACCAGAATAGTCAGATAGATCTGGGTATTTTCTGACCTCTGCTATTGCTTAGCTGCATGGACTAGGACAATTCATTTGTCAGAATCTCAGTATCTTCATCTGTAAAACTGGGTTGGGAGAGCCAAGGTAGCATAATGGGTAGCATTGGAGGCTCTGGGTGTAGACAAATGAACTCACTGGTCCCACCATTTACTCAATCAATACATATTTACTGAGGACCTCATAAAAGCTAGAAACTGTTGAGTCCTGAGGGTACACAGATGAGGAAAATCAAACACAATCCTTGTGCTTATGGTATTTATAAGACAAAATACTTGATCTCTCCAAGCCTCAGTTTCGTAATCAGTAAACTGAGGAAAATAGGGTTGATTGTAGGAATTTAAAGAAAGGCTGCATATGCATTGTGTTTAGCGTGATGTCTGAGCAACACTAAATGCTTGATAAATGTCAGCTGCTATTATCAGTAGTAACAGTAGCTGTAGGAGTAGCAGTAAGTAGCGCAGTTCCTAGAACATCACGGGTACTCAATAAATGTTTGTTGAAGATCACGGGTACTCAACACATGTTTGTTGAAGAGTAAATGAATGAAATGTTAATAGTGTCAGCTAGGTAATATAGTTGTAGTTTCTCAGAAGAAATAAACTGATGAAGACATTATTTATTTCATCCTTAGTACTTCTAGGGTTCTAGAATACAAAGGGTTTTGAGGAAATTCAAAGTAGTTGGCAATCTAAAGTGGAAACAGGGTTAGAAAAAGCCAATGCAATATAAACTCTGATGCAAGAGCATTATCTATACATAAACTAGCACATATGCAATTTTCAATGGTTATTATAGATAGTGGGTTAGAAGCAAAGGCACTTCCCTTTGGGGTGGAGTGGGTTCCAAAGGTGCCATGGAAGGTTGGATTAAAGTGGGCTTTAAAGTCAGCTCTGTATTTGAATTGATGGTAAAGTAAAGGCAGACAAAGTTCCAGGCAGAGGAATGAAGTGAGCCAGATGTGCAGACCTGTACCTGCCTTAACTGGGGGTCTAAGAACTGAGAGTGTTGGCTAGTATATACAGGTTGTCCAGGCAAATGGTGCTGATAGAGTAGGAAAGCCTTTGGATGCCTGATTAAAGAGCATTAAATAAATCTATTCACAAACAAAAGGTCAGTGATCAAGGGGTACATTTGCCAGCTCTGGAGCCAGATGACCCGGGTTCAAATCTTAGCTCCATCAACCACTAGCGATAGGATCTTGGGCATGTTGCTTAACCTCTCTGAATCTCAGTTTCCTCATCTGTAAAATGAAGATAAAAACAGAATCTACTTCATTAGGTTATTATGAAGACAAAGTGAGCAAATGAATTAATACATATAAGTGCTTTGAATGGTATGTAGCACATGGTAAAGGCTATACTGTTGTTGTTATTGTTATTTTTCAGATATTAGTATATATCCAAAGAGATTAGACTGTACTACCTAACAAAATCAGACACCTAGCTGTATTGTTTGTTCACTTATTCTAGTATTTGTTTAGCAGCACTGACTGACTGCTGTGTCTAGGCACTGGTCAATACCCAGTCTCCATCCTCAGGTTGCAAAGACACATGAGTAATGATAATTGATGAGGAATGAGCTATAATGGACATGCTGTATTATACTGAATCAAATTTATATATATAAACTATAAGGCAAATGCTGACTGCAGAGATATTATAATGTGAGAAAGATACGTTAAAGTCATGGAAACACAATATATTCAAGGGGCAAAATGGCAGGGGGGAGAAGTTCCTAATTCTGCCTGGTGGCAGAGGCAGGGGAGGCTTTAAAGAAGATGATTTAGTTAGGCTCAGATTTGAAGGATGACTGGGAGCTTGCCAAGCTGGGGTAGGGGTGGAGGTGGGGGTGGGAGAAGGGAAATGATGCACACATGAGTAGGCACAGGGTCATCGGGGGTGGGTGTACTTGGGAAATAAGATCCATGGTGGACATGAGGCAGGAGAGAAAAGCAGAAGGTAAATCATGAATAATAATAATATTAAATATTTTTTAGCCTTTATCATATGCCAGACACGGTTTAAGCACGTTAATCCTCCCATCATCACCATGAGACAGATACTGTGAGTGGTGCCATTTCCAGAGATGGGCACTGTGAAGACTACCGGTCAGCAGCAAAGTCAGGATTTGAACCCAGATGATCTGACCCCACAGCCCATCCACATCTGCTCACCACAGGAGGCACTCTATCCTTCTTACCCCTGGCATGGTACTGGGTCTGACTTCTACTCA
Organism: Chlorocebus sabaeus; assembly: GCF_047675955.1. NCBI lineage: Eukaryota > Metazoa > Chordata > Mammalia > Primates > Cercopithecidae > Chlorocebus > Chlorocebus sabaeus. The sequence goes on along the minus strand of NC_132923.1, from coordinate 79,715,310 downwards.
GGGCCTTGTGAATGGCTGCCAAATCAGACCCAAACACAAGAGGACTTTAGAACCAACAGAGGCAACCCTTTTGAATCTCTTCTATAGACTGACTTTCTAACAACTGTCCTCTTTTAGTGATGTAATTACTTTGGTATTTGAAAACCAGTAACAAATTAAGGGAGCTACATAATCAACTGTTACATTAATTAGTCACCCTTTGTTGAAAGGCAAACATCCTGTTAAATGTGTGAGTTAATAATGACTTCTGCCTCAATTCTCAGTTTTGCACATTTGCAAAGGCTCAACTTCAGTCCCTGATATGCAAACCTCTTTGTCTCTCCTGATAGCTATCTGAACCAAATCCAATCATCTCCAGGCAGCCTCAAGTTCCAACAAAGGAGAGGCCAGGATTCTGGCAGAGCCACTGAAATAAAAAGAAGGCTATAGATTCAGATAAGCAATGTACGCTGTGGATTACAGGCATGCTGTTTATTTATCCATCCATCCACTCATCTTTCCACCCCTCACACATTGATTGGTCTTCCACTCTACACCAGGCACACTGCTAGGCACTGGGGGTACAGGAGTGAGAATAAATAGCTGACATTCAATAAGCATTTTCTATGTGCCAGGCATCTTTCTAGAGCTCTACTTACTTGATCTCAACAGCTCTAACATTATGAGACAGGCAGTATGACTCTCTGAGATAGGCATTATTACTAGCAATTTACTTAGTTAACAGATGGGGACACTGAGGCATAGAGAAGTTACTTACCTACCTAAAGCCATTGAGCTAGTATGTTGGTGGAGCTGAGATTTGAATCCAGGCTGTCTGGCTCCAGAGCCTGTGCTTTAAATCCCTATGCCACATCACCTACTATTTCAGAGCTAAATAAGCAAGGGCCCTTGTTCTCAATGAGCTTGCCATCTAGTGAGGCAACAGACATGTTAACAATCAAATGTCAATGCAGTGTGATCTTTGGAGTAATAGAGTCAAGTATATAAGAAAAGGTCAAGTCAAAGCTGGGGGGCGGAGCAAGATGGCCGAATAGGAACAGCTCCAGTCTCCAACTCCCAGCACGAGCCACACAGAAGACCAGTGATTTCTGCATTTTCAACTGAGGTACTGGGTTCATCTTACCAGGGAGTGCCGGACAATTGGTGCTGGTCAGCTGCTGCAGCCCGACCAGCAAGAGCTGAAGCAGGGCGAGGCATCGCCTCACCTGGGAAGCGCAAGGGGGAAGGGAATCCCTTTTCCTAGCCAGGGGAACTGAGACACACAACACCTGGAAAATCGGGTAACTCCCACCCCAATACTGCGCTTTAAGCAAACGGGCACACCAGGAGATTATATCCCACACCTGGCCGGGAGGGTCCCACGCCCACGGAGCCTCCCTCATTGCTAGCACAGCAGTCTGTGATCTAACCGCAAGGCAGCAGCGAGGCTGGGGGAGGGGTGCCCGCCATTGCTGAGGCTTAAGTAGGTAAACAAAGCCACTGGGAAGCTCCAACTGGGTGGAGCTCACAGCAGCTCAAGGAAACCTGCCTGTCTCTGTAGATGCCACCTCTGGGAACAGGGCACAGCTAAACAACAAAAGGCAGCAGAAACCTCTGCAGACGCAAACGACTCTGTCTGACAGCTTTGAAGAGAGCAGTGGCTCTCCCAACACGGAGGTTGAGATCTGAGAAGGGACAGACTGCCTGCTCAAGTGAGTCCCTGACCCCTGAGTAGCCTAACTGGGAGACATCCCCCACTAGGGGCAGTCTGACACCCCACACCTCACAAGGTGGAGTACACCCCTGAGAGGAAGCTTCCAAAGTAAGAATCAGACAGGTACACTCGCTGTTCAGCAATATACTATCTTCTGCAGCCTCTGCTGCTGATACCCAGGCAAACAGGGTCTGGAGTGGACCTCAAGCAATCTCCAACAGACCTACAGCTGAGGGTCCTGACTGGTAGAAGGAAAACTATCAAACAGGAAGGACACCTACACCGAAACCCCATCAGTATGTCACCATCACCAAGACCAGAGGCAGATAAAACCACAAAGATGGGGAAAAAGCAGGGCAGAAAAGCTGGAAATTCAAAAAAAAAGAGCACATCTACCCCTGCAAAGGAGCACAGCTCATCGCCAGCAACGGATCAAAGCTGGACAGAGAATGACTTTGATGAGATGAGAGAAGAAGGCTTCAGTCCATCAAACTTCTCAGAGCTAAAGGAGGAATTACGTACCCAGCGCGAAGAAACTAAAAATCTTGGAAAAGGAGTGGAAGAATTGATAGCTAGAGTAATTAATGCAGAGAAGGTCATAACGAATGGACAGAGATGAAAACCATGACACGAGAAATATGTGACAAATGCACAAACTTCAGTAACCGACTCGATCAACTGGAAGAAAGAGTATCAGTGATTGAGGATCAAATGAATGAAATGAAGCGAGAAGAGAGACCAAAAGAAAAAAGAAGAAAAAGAAATGAACAAAGCCTGCAAGAAGTATGGGATTATGTAAAAAGATCAAATCTACGTCTGATTGGGGTGCCTGAAAGTGAGGGGGAAAACGGAACCAAGTTGGAAAACACTCTTCAGGATATCATCCAGGAGAACTTCCCCAACCTAGTAGGGCAGGCCAACATTCAAATCCAGGAAATACAGAGAATGCCACAAAGATACTCCTCAAGAAGAGCAACTCCAAGACACATAATTGCCAGATTCACCAAAGTTGAAATGAAGGAAAAAATCTTAAGGGCAGCCAGAGAGAAAGGTCGGGTTACCCACAAAGGGAAGCCCATCAGACTAACAGCAGATCTCTTGGCAGAAACTCTCCAAGCCAGAAGAGAGTGGGGGCCAATATTCAACATTCTTAAAGAAAAGAATTTTAAACCCAGAATTTCATATCCAGCCAAACTAAGTTTCATAAGTGAAGGAGAAATAAAATCCCTTACAGATAAGCAAATGCTTAGAGATTTTGTCACCACCAGGCCTGCCTTACAAGAGACCCTGAAGGAAGCACTAAACATGGAAAGGAACAACCGGTACCAGCCATTGCAAAAACATGCCAAAATGTAACGACCATCGAGGCTAGGAAGAAACTGCATCAACTAACGAGCAAAATAACCAGTTACTATCATAATGGCAGGATCAAGTTCACACATAACAATATTAACCTTAAATGTAAATGGACTAAATGCTCCAATTAAAAGACACAGACTGGCAAACTGGATAAAGAGTCAAGACCCATCAGTCTGCTGTATTCAGGAGACCCATCTCACATGCAGAGACATACATAGGCTCAAAATAAAGGGATGGAGGAAGATCTACCAAGCAAATGGAGAACAAAAAAAAGCAGGGGTTGCAATACTAGTCTCTGATAAAACAGACTTTAAACCATCAAAGATCAAAAGAGACAAAGAAGGCCATTACATAATGGTAAAGGGATCAATTCAACAGGAAGAGCTAACTATCCTAAATATATATGCACCCAATACAGGAGCACCCAGATTCATAAAGCAAGTCCTTAGAGACTTACAAAGAGACTTAGACTCCCATACAATAATAGTGGGAGACTTCAACACTCCACTGTCAACATTAGACAGATCAACAAGACAGAAAGTTAACAAGGATATCCAGGAATTGAACTCATCTCTGCAGCAAGCAGACCTAATAGACATCTATAGAACTCTCCACCCCAAATCAACAGAATATACATTCTTCTCAGCACCACATCACACTTATTCCAAAATTGACCACATAATTGGAAGTAAAGCACTCCTCAGCAAATGTAAAAGAACAGAAATTATAACAAACTGTCTCTCAGACCACAGTGCAATCAAACTAGAACTCAGGACTAAGAAACTCAATCAAAACCGCTCAACTACATGGAAACTGAACAACCTGCTCCTGAATGACTACTGGGTACATAACGAAATGAAGGCAGAAATAAAGATGTTCTTTGAAACCAATGAGAACAAAGATACAACATACCAGAATCTCTGGGACACATTTAAAGCAGTGTGTAGAGGGAAATTTATAGCACTAAATGCCCACAAGAGAAAGCTGGAAAGATCTAAAACTGACACTCTAACATCACAATTAAAAGAACGAGAGAAGCAAGAGCAAACACATTCAAAAGCTAGCAGAAGGCAAGAAATAACTAAGATCAGAGCAGAACTGAAGGAGATAGAGACACAAAAAACCCTCCAAAAAATCAATGAATCCAGGAGTTGGTTTTTTGAAAAGATCAACAAAATTGACAGACCGCTAGCAAGACGAATAAAGAAGAAAAGAAGAAAAGAAAGAAGAATCAAATAGACGCAATAAAAAAATGATAAAGGGGATATCACCACCGACCCCACAGAAATACAAACTACCATCAGAGAATACTATAAACACCTCTACGCAAATAAACTAGAAAATCTAGAAGAAATGGATAATTTCCTGGACACTTACACTCTTCCAAGACTAAACCAGGAAGAAGTTGAATCCCTGAATAGACCAATAGCAGGCTCTGAAATTGAGGCAATAATTAATAGCCTACCAATGAAAAAAAGTCCAGGACCAGATGGATTTACAGCTGAATTCTACCAGAGGTACAAGGAGGAGCTGGTACCATTCCTTCTGAAACTATTCCAATCAATAGAAAAAGAGGAAATCCTCCCTAACTCATTTTACGAGGCCAACATCATCCTGATACCAAAGCCTGGCAGAGACACAACAAAAAAAGAGAATTTTAGACCAATATCCCTGATGAACATCGATGCAAAAATCCTCAATAAAATACTGGCAAACCGGATTCAGCAGCACATCAAAAAGCTTATCCACCATGATCAAGTGGGCTTCATCCGTGGGATGCAAGGCTGGTTCAACATTCACAAATCAATAAATGTAATCCAGCATATAAACAGAACCAAAGACAAGAACCACATGATTATCTCAACAGATGCAGAAAAGGCTTTTGACAAAATTCAACAGCCCTTCATGCTAAAAACGCTCAATAAATTCGGTATTGATGGAACATACTTCAAAATAATAAGAGCTATTTATGACAAACCCACAGCCAATATCATACTGAATGGGCAAAAACTGGAAAAATTCCCTTTGAAAACTGGCACAAGACAGGGATGCCCTCTCTCACCACTCCTATTCAACACAGTGTTGGAAGTTCTGGCTAGGGCAATCAGGCAAGAGAAAGAAATCAAGGGGATTCAGTTAGGAAAAGAAGAAGTCAAATTGTCCCTCTTTGCAGATGACATGATTGTATATTTAGAAAACCCCATTGTCTCAGCCCAAAATCTCCTTAAGCTGATAAGCAATTTCAGCAAAGTCTCAGGATACAAAATTAATGTGCAAAAATCACAAGCATTCTTATACACCAGTAACAGACAAACAGAGAGCCAAATCATGAATGAACTTCCATTCACAATTGCTTCAAAGAGAATAAAATACCTAGGAATTCAACTTACAAGGGATGTAACGGACCTCTTCAAGGAGAACTACAAACCACTACTGAGTGAAATCAAAGAGGACACAAACAAATGGAAGAACATACCATGCTCATGGATAGGAAGAATCAATATCGTGAAAATGGCCATACTGCCCAAGGTTATTTATAGATTCAATGCCATCCCCATCAAGCTACTAATGAGTTTCTTCACAGAATTGGAAAAAACTGCTTTAAAGTTCATATGGAACCAAAAAAGAGCCCGCATCTCCAAGACAATCCTAAGTCAAAAGAACAAAGCTGGAGGCATCACGCTACCTGACTTCAAACTATACTACAAGGCTACAGTAACCAAAACAGCATGTTACTGGTACCAAAACAGAGATATAGACCAATGGAACAGAACAGAGTCCTCAGAAATAATACCACACATCTACAGCCATCTGATCTTTGACAAACCTGAAAGAAACAAGAAACGGGGAAAGGATTCCCTATTTAATAAATGGTGCTGGGAAAATTGGCTAACCATAAGTAGAAAGCTGAAACTGGATCCTTTCCTTACTCCTTATACAAAAATTAATTCAAGATGAATTAGAGACTTAAATGTTAGACCTAATACCATAAAAACCCTAGAAGAAAACCTAGGTAATACCATTCAGGACATAGGCATGGGCAAAGACTTCATGTCTAAAACACCAAAAGCAACAGCAGCAAAAGCCAAAATTGACAAATGGGATCTCATTAAACTAAAGAGCTTCTGCACAGCAAAAGAAACTACCATCAGAGTGAACAGGCAACCTACAGAATGGGAGAAAATTTTTGCAATCTACTCATCTGACAAAGGGCTAATATCCAGAACCTACAAAGAACTCAAACAAATTTACAAGAAAAACACAAACAATCCCATCAAAAAGTGGGCAAAGGATATGAACAGACATTTCTCAAAAGAAGACATTCATACAGCCAACAGACACATGAAAAAATGCTCATCATCATTGGCCATCAGAGAAATGCAAATCAAAACCACAATGAGATACCATCTCACACCAGTTAGAATGGCAATCATTAAAAAGTCAGGAAACAACAGGTGCTGGAGAGGATGTGGAGAAACAGGAACACTTTTTCACTGTTGGTGGGATTGTAAACTAGTTCAACCATTATGGAAAACACTATGGCGATTCCTCAAGGATCTAGAACTAGATGTACCATATGACCCAGCCATCCCATTACTGGGTATATACCCAAAGGATTATAAATCATGCTGCTATAAAGACACATGCACACGTATGTTTATTGTGGCACTATTCACAATAGCAAAGACTTGGAATCAACCCAAATGTCCATCAGTGACAGACTGGATTAAGAAAATGTGGCACATATACACCATGGAATACTATGCAGCCATAAAAAAGGATGAGTTTGTGTCCTTTGTAGGGACATGGATGCAGCTGGAAACCATCATTCTTAGCAAACTATCACAAGAACAGAAAACCAAACACCGCATGTACTCACTCATAGGTGGGAACTGAACAATGAGATCACTTGGACTCACGAAGGGGAACATCACACACCGGGGCCTATCATGGGGAGGGGGGAGGTGGGAGGGATTGCATTGGGAGTTATACCTGATGTAAATGACGAGTTCATGGGTACTGACGAGTTGATGGGGCAGCACAGCAACATGGCACAAGTATACATATGTAACAAACCTGCACGTTATGTACATGTACCCTAGAACTTAAAGTATAATAATAATAATAATAAATAAAAAAAAAAAAGAAAAGGTCCCCAGAGGATCTTCCCTTCAGAGATGCACATTCTTCTCTCTTTCTCTGTCTCAGTCTCTCTCTCTTTCTCTGAGCCATCACAAACAATTGCCACACACATTGCTAATGGGAGAACCCATCTACATTCTTTCACAAAGAAAGCTTGCATGATATTAAGGTGGCTTGAGATAAGCTTAAACTCTTCTGAAGGGTTCCAGCAACCATCCTGTGGTCATGTTTTAAGGATATTATACTGAAAGAGGCTACATTACTGTCTACATTATATTAATGCACTATTATGATTCCATTTTGTAAATAGTGTTTGGAATTGACTGACATGATACCAAATTTGTACTTGCCTGCATAATTCTAGTATTTTATTATTAAACTGAGCTCACAGATTAAGCGCCTGGATTTAAAACAAACAAAAAATCTATAATTACAGCGTATGAATTTTTTTCATTGTCAGTGCCTGTTTCAACTATTTTCATCGAGAAGTCTTTTATCTTTCTCTCTTTGCACTGCTTTTCTTGCTTCCAGTGGAGGCCAATGACACAAAGTATAGGATATCATGAAGTTGCAAAGTTCAGGAGATCTTCTTTCTCCTATTTTAAACGGAAAAAGAAAAGTTTTTCATCTCTTGAATAGTTCATTTATTCATGTAAATGGATTTCCAAATGTATATTCACATGTTTAAAGAGGCCAGAATATACTTAGGACCTCCTGAAAACTGTCAGCTCAGTAGATTTCTGCCTCATGCCAGGCCCAAGAAAGCTCCTATGCAAGAAGCTGAAAGTGACCAAGACAAGGAGTAAAGTAGCTTTCTCCCCAAAATGGCAGGGCCCAAACAGAGGAGCTGAAGTTCACTGCAATTATGACTGGGTCTCAGAAACCCACACGCTCAGGCCTTTCTAGAGAAAATGGACAAAATGGGGCTATTTTTAGTTGTTCTTCAGGCTCTGGCTAACACTGAGTCCCTGGGTGCTAACAGCTGGAAGCACATTATCTAGTAAATGAGATGCAATGCTAAAAGGAAAGAAAGGTCAGCTGGAGGGGGGCTGGTGGAGAAAAACCCAACACAGAGAAGTGTAGGAAGGGACGATGTCACTCTGGTGAGGGGGCAGACAGGAAGATCCTCCAACTCCCTATACATCACTGCAGATGTGTCCGCCTCAGGTGCAATACTGGACAAGGCAGTGCAGCAGCAGCAGACTCAGACCCAGGATCTCTCAGGCTGGACTGGATCTCACTGACTGGCTGTTCCTTCAACACTAGGCAAGACACTTAACCTCTCTGAGCTCTGGTTTTCTTGTTTTAAAAATAGGACTAATCATCTACTGTGGATGTGAAGTTTAAATGAGATCACCCTTTGCAAAGTACCTGGAGCAGATCCCGGGAGCACAGTAGTTACGTGTACTAGGAGTGTGGGGAAAGGAGGAGGCAGAGGACTTCTGAGAAGCCTAGGCAAGCAGACAGGTGCTTGGCCCCCCAGCATCCTGTAGGCCACATCAAGTACTTTGATCTTAGCCTCAGAGCAAATGAAGCCAGCAAAAAGCTTTAAGTGGAAGAGAAACATGAACAGGCTCCATGTATATTTTAAAGAGATTGCTTGTGGCTTGGTTCTGCAGAATGGGTTGAAATGGGGACAGAAGGACTAAGTGGGGAGCCCAGGTAGGGTTTGGGTGACAATGATGACATAGGAGGTTGGGTGACAATGATGGCAGCTGAGACAAGGAAAGGTAGGTAGATCTGAGAGAGAGGTATGGCAGATTTATCACGGGTAGGTGAGGAGATCAAGTATCTGCCTGTGCAAACTAGGACAGTACTGCCAGAGACATGAGGCCCTGGAGGGTCCTGGGCCTCTTCCTCTACATGACAGTGGAAGGTTATGGGGGTGAGAAGGCAAGAACATCCTGAATACACATTCTGTGGTCTGCAGACTGGTACTGGTCTACAAACTGTTTCTGATCTGTAACAAGAGACATATGAAAACTACAGTTTAGAAACTTCTATGGTGGTTATGCTACAAGGTGCAAGTGTGTGCTCAATTAATCCTGCCTCGCTAAACAGGACAGAGATGAGCTTGGCCACTCACAGGGTAAGTCACAAGTGGCCCAAAGCAGGCATTGTAGGACCACGTCCTGGTTGATGATGAATTGGAAAAGAGAATAACTTGTCCGTCACCACAGAGCGTTTAAAAAGGAATACTGCTATAATCTGTACCAGACAATGTTAAAATTTCAATTAACTTTTGCTGATTTTTAATAGTAAAGTGGGTTGACATTTAGAGAAGGTGTGCTGGGAATTAGGACAGGGAGGGCTTAAATCGGTTTAAGTCATGACCTGTTATTTTAAGCTATGCCCTATGGTTGGGAAAGCTATATATTTGAGGGGGACTGTGTATTTCAGGCTGGAACTTTATGGGGAAAGATGATGTGGGGAGAACTGAGTGAATGTGTTGCCCACCTAGTGTACTCATAAGACAGGGCTGATGATAGCTGCCCCAAAACAACCTGGACTTCATGGCATTCGGTTGACGGACAGGTTAGGAAATGAGAGGAGGAGAGGCTTGAGATGATGAGACCATGAATATATGAACTGTAGAAGAAGTTGGGTGGGGGCTGCGGAGTGGGCAATCTGGGACGTCACAAGTAGAGTCTGAATTCTGCCAAGATTTGGGGGCTGGGACTTTGGGATGCCAGGTCAGAGAGAAGGTGGGGCCCCTCTTCCAGTCTTAGGCCGCTTCACTACCTGCCTGAATAATATCTGTCCTTGAATTCTAAGACATTTTCCCGGGGCCATCTCTAGGTCAAGTACCCTTGCAGTAAATGCCAACACTTGTACACACATGAAAATAATCACAGCCATGCACAGATGAAGGAAAAACAGGGGTGAGGGTAGGGGAGGCCAGCAGGTAAGATCTTCACCTGACTCATCAGTTTGGTTCTTGGCCATCAACAGATTTGGGGTCTTTGTAGGCAAATCTGAACATTTTACAAATTCTTTTCCTTTCATCTAGTAAACAGCAAACACCCTAATTGATGCAAAATACCTCTGTGGCAAGAACATACTGGGATTGGGGGTGGGGTGGTGTGGATTAATTGGACCCTGGAGCAAATGAAACAAAAAATGTATTTTTCAAAAAAGCAAACCTCAAAGAGCCCAGAAGAGAACAAAGCCCTTTCAAGTGCTTCTCAGTAGTGTGGGGTGTGTGTGTGTGTGTGTGTTTTCCATCCCCCTGTTGTTTCCTGCTCCAAGGAAAGGTGGGAGCAGCCGCAGTCCCCCTCAGTAGGTGCCTGTCACATTGTGTTATTACAATTCTGTATTTCAATTAAAGCAATGTAGCCAATTTAAAAGTTCTACTGTGAGCCATTCACGATGCAGAGATCTAAGGATTCAACTCACACATTTTAATACCCCACTTTTTTCCCTTCTTCTCATTTTCATGTAAATCAGGTTGAACACTGTCTTTTTCTTCTTCCTCTAATCTAACCCTCAAAATATAATGCCAATTAAACAGTCTGCAAAGACAGCCTCCAGAACCCAGCATGATTTTGCTATGCCACTTCGATTTTCCTTAACATTTTCTTTTTTTATTTCCTTTTCCTTTTTTATTTTCATGTTCTAATTTTATGAGTGATGTGGTTTCCTTCCAGGGCATACATGGGCTTTGGAGGAAAGTGGACCTGGATCCTATCACTGATGGTCCTTTTTGACTGGCTGTGGGAAACAGCATGAACCTGGAGCTGGGGGCCCTGAGTCTGAATCCAGGCTTGGATGCTTCCTGTCTCAGGTGACGCCAAGCAGATCTCTTAACCTCTGTAAGCCTTGGGATCCCGATCTGTCAAATGCAAAGACCAAAACCTACTTTGCTGGATTGTCATGTCTTGTGAGGCCCCTAGCAGGTCCTCAGTTCCTAGTAGTTTCTCTCCCTTTCGATAATCACATTGGGCTAACCTTTTCTAAAACAGAAACGAGATCTTAAATGGCACATAGCTCTTGCTATTTTATTTGATGTTTCAAAATCTTTCTTCCTGTTCATTTATCCCCCTCACACCTCCCCTCCCCCATCAGTTTTATCTCTGCATTGAATGTTTGGGGGGAATTTTTAGTTCCTTTAATCTCAACAAGACACAGGCTCATTAAGTCCCCCTCTACATAGCGGGTGGGAGGAGCGGGTGTTCTGTTTGCCCAATTTAAATGCTTCGTCACAGATTTTAGGTCACTTCCCATTTGGTGGGGTGCACAGCTCTTTTATAAACAACAAGCATAACCCATCTTTGATGTATGTGGGTCTGGATCAGCCCCAGAGGCATCCAGTTGATGGGGTGGAGCTTGCTTCCTTTCTGTTTTTTTTGTCTAGGGAGGCCCAAGAAGGACTGGAAATCATACAAACTTGAATTTTCACTCATATATTACAAGGCTTTCAAAGATTATAAAAATGCTTGAGACATATAAAGTGGTTTCCCTTTGATTCAACTGTAGGAAAAGGTACGGATATTTAAAGGCACAACATTGATGAAGTTATAAAGGAATAGTATTCACTCATTCTTCATGTCCCAGGCCCTTTCTGTATCTTAAACTTGATGGAAAGTAAGATAAATAATATCCTGTGCTTGCCCTCAAGACTCACAGATTGATAGAGGGAGAGATCCAGCTAAATAAGTGCATTATAAAAACAGATACAAAGTAGGAGATAGCACAGAGGAAGCAATAGCTACATCTATCAGGGTCTCCGGGAAAGTTCAATCTACAGATAGGTGGTCAGGTTATCATGAGGCTGGAAACAACTTCAGGCATCATTGTGTCGATATCTCTAATTTATAGAAAAGGTGATGAAGGCCTAGTACGTAAAATGATTTCCCCAAGTATTAAAAAGAATCAACCCAGACCAGGCGTGGTGGCTTACGCCTGTAATCCCAGCATTTTGAGAGGCTGAGGCAGGTGGATCACCTGAGGTCAGGAGTTAGAGACCAGCCTGATCAACATGGTGAAACCCCATCTCTACTAAAAATACAAAAATTAACTGGGCATGGTGGTGGATGCCTGTAATCCCAGCTACTTGGGAGGCTGAGGCAGGAGAATTGCTTGAACTGGGGAGGCGGAGGTTGCGGTGAGCCAAGATCACACCATTGCACTCCAGCCTGGGTGACACAGTGAGACTCTGTCTCATAAAAAAAAAGAAAGAAAGAAAGAAAAGAAAAAAAAAACCCATCAAGCATCTCAAAGTAATATAGAGTGCTGTCTAGTATATTCTGGACCTTGCGATAGGTTTTAGGGAAACAGAGAGAACCAGCACTAAAGGAACTCCAGAATTAAAGAGGAGGAGTCACAAGGATACCCCCACTCAGAACACAGTGTGGCAGGTGCTGTCCTGCAGGAACAACTGTGGAAAAGCTTGGATCAGCTCAGACCAGAACTGAGGACCAATAGCCCATGGAATATAAATTTTAAAGCCTGAAGGACCTTAGAAATGAGTAAATGTAGGTCCAGAAAGCTGAAGGATTCTTTCTGTGCTGGCTCACAATTTGAACTTACAAAATTCCTTTGTAAGAACACTACAGCATATAGTCCTACTGCTTGAATGAAATCAGAAAGAAGCAGGAGCAGCCCAGGTTTGGGTCTAGACAGTCTTGGTTTGGAAGACAACCTCTACTTCTTCCCAAGATTTGTGACCCTGGACAAGGCAACTGAGCCTTGTGCGCTTCTGTTTCATATCTAAGTAGGGATAATGATGCCTAACTCATGGAGTGTGTGGGAGGACTAAATGAAATAACGGATGCATCATTCCTGGCACTTGGTAGATGGTCTTGCACCCCATCTCGTTTCTTCCCTGAGGCCCTGCTATTCAGTGTTAGCTTTGGTTATGTCTTTTTTCCTATATCTTTTTGAATTCATATGTGTGGTCCTTTTAAAGAATCACTTTCTGACAGCCTCTCAAATCAAGGCTGTAGGGTAAAAACGCAAAATATCCCAGTACAATATATTATCCCCAAATGAGCCTATTAGCAGCCTCAGAGCAAATTGCTCCAAGGACTCACGGAGAGAGAGCTATTTGTTAAATTCGGTAAGGAGAAATGACTGATCCAAATGAATTCTTATAAGCCAATCTCGCATCCCAGAAATGTTTCATTACTAGTTTTTATTACCAAATTACTGGCCTTATCTACCTGCACTCAGCTGTTTGGATCACGTTTTCTCTGCTCCATGCAGCACTTCCTTCTCACCCTGGGATGTTACCCTGCACATCACTATCCTGAACCTCTAACCAGGCTGGCTTCATCCTACTTATTCCCACAGTACTGTTCTCCACATTTCCCACCATTCATTACTCTTTTAGCTATTTATTAGTGTCCTATCTCCTTCATTAAAATGTAAGCACCTTGAGGGCAGGGCATCATCTTGCTTAAGACAGTATTCTCAATGTTTAGCCCAGTGCTTAGCCCAGAATATGAATATGATCTCCCTAAGTCCAGTATGAGGGTCAAGAGAGTGGACTGTGGAGTGAGATTGCTTGGTCCTGACTCTTGGCTTCACCAACTGCTAGCTGGGTGAAGTAGGGTAAGCTGTTGAACCTCCTACAGTGAGTATCTCCAACTGTAAAGGACAGATGATAATAGTACCTTCTGCAATGTGTTTCTGGGAAGACTAAATACAATGAGTCATGTCTAGCTTCAGTACACTGGCTGCCACATCCGCACTCCTGCCCCTTGACTGGTCACTGGCATGCCAGGTTGCACCAAGGCTGGTACTGACAACCACATGAGATTTGTCTCAGTTCATCTTTGATGTACTGTCACTTTGAACATCGTCTCTAGCTAACTCTGAGTTTTTGGCTTAGTAACTGGGGCTTCTATCCTGCTATGGCCATTTGGATTTGGTGTTTATATTTGGCATATGAATTTGGCTCTTCCTGATGGATTGAAATTTGTCTTCTGCTCTGGCTTTCTCCCACTGCTTCTAGGGGGCCTCTTTAGAGAAGCAGGTACCCAGCAAGCCCCAGATCTCTCATCTTGAGGACTAGCAGCCAGGGGCAACTCACCTCTGAACCCTGATCCTGACTTTGTCCTCTTCTCCTCTAGTTCATGTTGGGGTTCTAGCATGCTTATGTCTGGCACTCAATTTATGACATGAGTTTCTAAGAAACTCCCTTAGTTTATTCATGCTTGTTAAGGAAAGTGCTTTGTTTTGAACACCCAGCAGACTCCTTTAGTGACCTCTTGGTTCCACTCTCTGGAAAACAAACATGGCTCTCTTCCAGCAAAGTTGGGCTTTTCCCAATAGGCTGGTATGGATGGAACTTGGCGTATGAGTTTTAAAAAATAAGAGAAGCAGCATGGCCATGTGGGAATTCAAAGTATGGGGCAGTAGCTTTGTTTTTTCCTCAACACTGTAATTATTCCCACAATTTTATGAACATAGTTTGTAAATACTAGCTAATATTTTGAGCAATGATCATGCGCCAGCTCTTATGCTCAGTGATCCAGAGGCATTGCTCACCCAACCCTCCTCACAGCAGCCCTATGAGGGAGGCACTATTATTTTTCTCTTATTCCTGATGAGAATAGGGAAAAGTACCCGGCACATAGTAGGAGTTCCTAAATATTTGTCGAATGATTGCATGAATCTTAGGCCATTGAATGATTTCTAAACTCAATCTGCTCTGCTTCTGAAATCAATAGCCCCGAGGTGTCATTTGAATGCTCATAAGCCTTTAAATCATGGCTGGATCAATGCATGTTACCTCCCAGGGAGGCAGAACTTTACCACTTTCCTCCCTAGACAGGCCATGGGGATAGGACAAGGACTGAGATTACAAAAGGGGCTCTGTGACACAGGACACTTAACGAGATCAACCTTGAGATTAGTTTGCACATGAACACTTTATGTTAATGAGTTATAAGTAAAGTGGCCACATGTGTCTGTTCATTTATCACATGCTTATAGAGCATCTGTTCTGTCCAAGGGTCTGCTCTCTGCTAAGAATAAAAACATGAGCGAGACCAGTCTCTGCCACCATTTACAAACAAAAACTAGGCCACACGTTCAAGAGAAGTGAGTATTCTAATGGGACGAAATATTCTCAATTCAGGCTCATCTTGGAGAATTGGAGCCCTGCTACCTTCAGAGCTGGCTGTAACCTACTTCCACGTGCAATGCTGTTCTGAGAGCAACCAGACACTATTTTCAGCTCTGCCATGAATGAGGTTTGTTACTTTTGGCTTAACTCTTTAACATCTGTTGGCCTCGGTTTCCTTTGGTTTACATTAAGAAGGTAAATTCATTCAGTGACAACAAGGTTCCTTTCAGTTCTGAAATTCTATAATGTTGCAGTGGTTACATCTATCAAAAACAATTCATTGATTCACTCAACATATTTAGTGAACACTACTTACATTCCAGGAACTGGGCTAGATAATCCAGATATAAACATTGATGAAACACAGTTCCTGTTCTCAAACCCTCAGCCTAATGAAGAAGAGTAAACAATCTTTCATGAGGCATACAGTAATAATTATTACAGCAATCATTTACATCTATTGACTCCTTACTCTAAACTAAGTACTTCATGGGCATTATTTCATTTTCACCTTATAATAACCCTATGCTACAGACACTAGAGCTGTGCCCACTCATGGATGACAAAACTGAGATCTAAAGAGATGGAGCAACTTGCCTGAAATCACACATCAGAAAGTTAAGACTCAAACCCAGACCCTGCCTAACTGCTTATATAAACAGAATATATACATAATATCATAAAACACACATAATATATAATTATATATATTATAACATAACCTATATTATTGAATAAACAGAAATACATATAGTACAGAGACGAATATGCTTAGAATAACAAAAGAAGAGTGCAGATAAAGGGAGTGAGGGAAAGAAGATGAATTCTTTGGGCTGTAACCAGGGTAGGTCTCCAGGAGAGGAGCCATTTGAGCCAGACCTGAAGGATGGGTGGGCCTTGGATGGGGGATAGGAGAAGAAATGGAATTGTCAAGTAGAGGAAGGAAAGGTTGACACACCCATACCCTGAGCCCCTCTCCAGCCCTCATAGGCCACATGTTCAAGAGAAGTGAGTGTTCTAATGGGACAAAATATTCTAAATTCAGGTTCATCTTGGAAATTCAGAGCCTATTACTCTCAGAGCTGGCTGTAACCTACTTCTATGTACTACAGTTCAGACACTGTTTTCAGATCTGCCATGACACAGTCCAGACAACACAGTCCCTGTTACAACATCAGGGCTGGGACACACCCTCCAGTCAGGAAAGGAACTCTTGTTTGACCTACACCCATTTCTGCTGTGTACACAAGCATGTGGTAGCACTTGTCCACCCACAACACCCTTCCCTCTAATCTTTTCATTCATGCCTTCTTCTAGAATTCAAGTCTCAGCTTAAGTGTCCCCTCATCAGACACCATCCTGTCCCATCTCATCTAATTTTGTTCTCCCTCCCAGTCACTCCCGATCACATTACCCGGAGTTTTAAAAAACTACACAGTACTTATCACTATCTGAAATTATTTTATTTACATGGTTATTGCCTGACTCTTCTAATAAAAGAGAAAGTAATAAGGGTCATGACTTTGCCTGTCTTACTCACTCAGTATTGAATCCTTAGTGCTTATTATATGTGATCAATACATAGTTGCTGTATAGATAAATGACTAAATAATATCTGCCCCAAATCTAGGATGCATTTGTAGTGAGGTCAGGTTAGGTGTTCAGGAGTCAAAAACTTAAATTTTGCTCTAGGCTCTAAATACCCTACATGTATAACTTCTACCTTTGAAACCTCAGTTTCAATGTCTGCCAAATAAGAATAATGATATTCCCATTAAACACTATGGATTATTAAAAGTATCTAACATATAAAAGTCTGTGATGTCCTTATGACATTCTTGCTGTCATGCTTTTACTGTAGGGTTTAGAGAAAAAGAAACAAACGTGGAAAGAAAATGACCTGTTTTATTTCAGCATTCCTTTACGTCTGTCTAGAAGTTTGCTTCCAGTCTAGGAGACTAAGAGTATAGAATAGTTGCAAAGGCCTGTGTTCAGACTGAGAGTCAAAGACATACTTCAGAGTAAGTGCTGCAGTTACCCCCACTGTGAATCTCCAGGCCAGACCTTCCTGAGTCAGTGCATGCAGGGAAGCTTATTGTGGTCTCTGTCAATTTCCACAGTGGTCTTCTGTTCCAGCCCAGCAGGTGAATCATCACCAAGATGGGGCAGTCCAATTCCTGACCTAGCAGGCCCTTATGCTGTCTTCTACATGAGAAATCCATCTGGATTTTCAAAGAGTAACTATGAATGAAGCTGCCGAGCACAGGTAGAGAGCAAGCTGAAAATGTCCCTTTCAACTAGGAGGCTAATGTGTTTTTCTCCAGTTTCCTGTAAACTCAAGGGGCCAGTCATAATGTAGGCTACCCATGAGTACCAATTCCTTTGCACATGTGCTTTCAGGTCAGCTATACACCAAATGTTTTAAAATAAATATCACCCAAAGAAGCCCAATTGGATGAATGTAAGAAGATGTACAAACAAATCAATTTTTTGTTCATTCACCCATTTGTTCATTCAGATAATTGGCAAATGCTAATTCAACCCTAATAATGGGCCAGGTGGCATGCTAGACAGTAGGGAGTATAAAGATGAAAAGAAACAGTTTTCAAGCTCAAGAAAACCACATTTTAGAAATGATGACAAATCCACATTCAATCAATTACAATTCTAAATGAATGCTGGAGGCAGAAACATGAAGGACTAACAAAATTAAATAGAATGGCAACAGTGGCAAACACAGGCATGAGGAACACACCACTGTGGGGGTAAGGGGATGAAAAGGGGGGTGAACAGACTCACTCCCTGAAGGGCACTGAGGTTAGATGACAGTTTTTAGAGCTAAGTTGCAGGCTCTGAGAATGGCCTGTTTCATAACTCAGCTCTGTCACTTACCACCTGGGTGGGTTCAGCAAATCACTTAAACATTCCATGTCTTGTTTTTCACATTTGTCAGTTAAGCGCTAAAGAAAACTTGGCCATTATTGTTACTGATAGGCTACCCCACTAATCCTTTTAGAAATCCTGTAAAATAGGTATTATTACCTCCATTTTATAGATGAGGAATTTGAGGCTACTATTTAAGGATTTGGCTACTATTATTAACTCTATTTCTCAGATGGGGTAATTGAGGTACAAAGACCTTAAGTAATTTTAACTTCTAAAATTCTAGATTAGGGGTTGGCAGAATTTTTCTGTCAAGGACCAGACGATAAATATCTTCTGCTTTGTGGATCATACTGCTTCTGTGGCAACAACTCAATGTTGCCTTTATAGTGCAAAAGCAGCCATAGGTAATATGGAAACAGATGAGTGTGATTGTATTACCATGAAATTTTATTTATGGACATTGAAATTTGAACTTCATATAATTTTTGCATAATGTGAAATGTTATTTTCATTTTGATTTTTTCAACTATTAAAAAATGTAAACGCTATTCTTAGCTTGCAATCATACAAAAACCGGTGGTATGCTAGATTTGGCCTATAGGCCATTGTAGTTTTGTCAACTCTGGCTCTAGATCTAGATTACAGCTTGATTTTAAAGTCTACTCTTTTAACTACTAGGTATATATAGCACAGACTGAAATCCAGACCTTTCTCATCCCAAAGCATGTGATCTTTCTTGTAAATACTCATAAATACCACTACTCCCGAGGAGTATTTGAGAAGGATGACCAAATAATTCAAAATGCACATACTCTTAGAGTACAGTTCAACTCTAGGATGGAACTCTTCCCTGCTGTTTTTGGTGATGCCTCAAAGTCACTGTATGAATTAGTTTCTATGGAAACTGACCTTGTCTCCCTGCCTTGGTGATCCTTGTTTAAATTCCCTTCCCTGGTCAAAACATGAATGTAGAACTAGGGATCACTCACTATGTTCTCATCTACTCCCCCAGCCATTTTGTATTTAGGATTTCAGATGCACCAACGTTATAGGTAGAATTTGTGAATAGACCACTACAGATATATGAGAAAATGGAACAAACGCGGTTTATGAATGTTTATCCTTTTTATTAGGCTCAGAATTTTTAAGGAAAGAAAATGGAATGAAGATGATGCTATTTTCTTCTTTGCTGTATCTTCAAGTTCAGTTACTGTAATTTAATAGATTCACTTAAAACGGGGTTGGCAAAGAAACCTCCTTGGAAATGTATCAGAATCAACCGGAAAAGCTTCTGCTCTTTCTTAAAGAGAATTCCATTTATGTTAAGAAGAAAAAAAAGCAAACCAGGATAGTTAGCTCTGTAATCAGTTTTCAAATTACAGAAGATGTTGTCCATTGTTGCAAAATGGGGCTCTGACAAGAAGTCAATCAGGTATATTTGCTGCATCGATTAGCACTTCAGTATGAAGGAAAGGGTGAGGCTTGACCAAGGCCAGCTCTCCAGGGACTACATAAGCTCCTGCACTCAGAAGCATCCGCTTCACTCGGATATTTTGCTCTGTTTGCTTTCCCAAAGCAAGCAGAGGATTCTCTGAGGTCCTCCATATTGAGAAGAAGCTGAGAACGCTTCTGTTTGGAGTGAGATTAAAATCAGAGTAAGATGAGTTGAAGCAGCAAGACCTGGTGGTCATGACAAGGACTTCTGAATTCAGACCATCTGGGTTCTATTTCAGGCTCTGCCACTTAACCATTACCATGTTGCTTAACTTTGTAAGCTGTCCTTTTTTTTTTTTTCTTTATCTATCTGTAGAGATAATAATAGTATCCACATAATGGGGTTATTGGGAGAATTAAACAGGATAAATGCATGTAAAGTGTGCAGTGCATGGCCAACACCATCCTGAACACACCCTAGTACAAGCACCCGCCCAGTCTCATGCTGCAGCTCCACCTCCACCTTACCGGCTCACAGAAGAGGTTAAACAGAAACAAACACAGGAGGCACCTGCATTTACTGCAGGATTCAGGTATCTCCAGTGAGTGTAGCATTGTGGCTAAGAGGGCAGACAGACCCAGGGCCTAATCCCAGCTTCAGGGCAGGCAGATCCAGGGCCTAATCCCAGCTCTGCTACTTACCAGCTATGTGTCCTGGACAAGTTACCTATCACCACCAAGCCTCAGGGTTTCTTATATATTAAATCACACTTAATTTTAGAAATGTTTTGGGGATTACAAAGCACTTAGCATGGGGGTTGTCACAGAGATGGTCCTCAGTAAGAAGTGGGCATTTTCATCACAGGACAGAGTGAGACATATTCTAGAACAGCCCAGTCTGAAAGCTTTGTGTGATCATGGAAATGTTCTATATTTGTACTGTCCAATAAAGAAGTCACCGGCTACATGTGACACTTGAAATGAGCCCAGTGTGACTGAGAAAATGAGTTCTTAAATTTTATTTTATTGTGATTGATTTAAATTTAAATCTAAATAGTCACCTGTGGCTAACGGCTACTGTATTGCATATCACAGTTCTAGAAGCACGGCCAGAGGCTTCCTGGGTATTCAGAAAGGAAAAGGAGGGCTTTCAGTTGGGGGAAGGCTCAGGAGGAAGGCAACATGGGCTGAGGTCTTCTCTGAGCAGGCTTCTTAAAGGTGAATACACTCCAACTTGTGGAAGCCCTGGCTGTGCTTTGGGTAATGAGGGAATGGGGCATTTTTCAAAAGAATAGAGTTCTTGTAAGGAAGAGATCGAAGTTAGACTGCGTTGAAACCTCTCTTCAAAGTGCCTGATTATCAAACAAATGATGTAACCACATCAGGCTATGGGGAAAGTTGTTCAGCAAGAAGGTGACATAAAAGCAGTCATTCCTGTCTCCATAGTTCACCTGTGATGTGGGGCTGCCAGTCCATCTGTCCCTACCATCTATGGTCTCACGTATCATGAACATGGCAGAGACCTCTGTGGCTGGGCTTTCCAAAGCCCTACAGACTGTGTCCAAAAACTGTTGGGGACACGCTTCTCATCTTGGCATGCTGAGCAGTTTAGTGTGGATTTGCTTAGAAAGCAGGTTGGGAGGCCTGGCATAGTGGCTCATGCCTGTAATCCCAGCACTTTGGGAGGCCGAGGCAGGTGGATCACGAGGTCAGGAGTTCGAGACCAGCCTGACCAACATGGTGAAACCCTACCTCTACCAGAAATACAAAAATTAGCCGGGCCTAGTGGTGTGTGCCTGTAATCCCAACTACTCAGCAGGCTGAGGCAGGAGAATCACTTGAACCCAGGAGGTGGAGATTGCAGTGAGCTGAGATCACGCCATTGCACTCCAGCCTGGGTGAGAGTGAGAGAGAGAGAGCAAGCAAGCAAGCAAGCAGGTTGGGAGAAGCTATCCTAGTGTTTTCTGGTGTTTTCCAAACTGTATCTATATCCAGCCATAAGATACACTGTCCTCATTTTATTATACAAGTGGCCAAGCAGAGACCAGCAGAAGCAACGTGGACAGTTCAGCGTCTCCCCCACTCACACAATGATAAAGGAAGCCCAAGGACAAAATGTTCTTAGGGTCAATATTGTCTCTTGCAGACAAGATGGTGGAAAAAAAGATTATAGCCCAATGGCTTTAATACCAGATTTACCTTGAATCTACTAGGATACCTGCCATCCTTGAAATATACAGCAGAAGAAAGAAGTAATTAGGTGGCTTTTTACAGCTCTCTATAACTGCTATGAATTAATAGGAGCACCATGGAGAGAATTCTTTTTATATCCTGGCATATATCTTTCAGTACAAAGCAGAACCAGCATTTATCCTGAATAGAGATCTTAGTTACTTCATCCCGGCACTGTGCAAACATTGTCCAGCAGACAGCAAAATGAGAGTCGAAGACAGTCACAGATCTTCTAATTTGTACCTACATGGAAAAAGCTGGATGATTCCTGGCTTTGACTTCTGTTTCCTCCCTATTCTCTCTCCAATTCTGTCTCCAATTAAGATACAGAATTGGTGAGAAGAGTCATTTGGCTGAAAAAGCTGGAGCTCTTGCAGTGAAAAGTAGGGTTTTTTTTTTTTTTACATGGGAAAATGTACTGCATATAAAAAAGCACTTTTCAATTGGCAAGGACAAAGGAGACACTCTACTGGCTGGCCATCCCTGTAATAAACATAGTGACTAATATTTGCAGATGGCTATAGAGTTCAACTTTTAAACACACACTTTCACTTATATCATATTGGAGCCACACAGCTGCTCTGTGAAGCAGGTGTGGAGAATTAAGACAAAGCTACCCATTTTATAGATGAAGATGGTGAGGCTCAGGCTGATTAAGTCCCCAAGATCACAGAGCTGGTGAGCTATGGAGCCCTCCTATGAACTTCTATTTTTATTATCAAATAATGCCATCTCTTCATTTTCGAGGTAACTAGCAGTAACAGAGCATTGTGCCGTTTTCCAGGCATTTGTGACATGCATAGTACAATTCAAGTCCTTGGTGCAGTGCGGTATATGTTATTATTTACAAAAGAAGAAACTGAGTTCCAGGGCATTAGTAAAACCTGCCAAGACAACGTAGCTCACAGGTGGAGCCAGTATTGAACTTGTTACCTTCTCCACTCATCTTTTATTGGGTCTAGGTGTTGTTATGGTTTCTAAGCTCAGTTTTACAGGTGCTCTCACACTGAAAATATTTCCAAAATGTTGAAGTCCACTTCCCTTCTGGTCCTAGTTATAAAAGGCTCATGAAAGTGGTGGGATTTTTGAGGGGGTGTGGGGAGGGGAGATGGTAGTCTGGTTCTGACATTGCCTCAGCACAACACTCTGACCTGGTGTTCAGTTGGCCTGCTGCATCAGGAGCCAAAGGCTGAGAATACAGCCAGGCTTAAGTGAGGACACAGCCCTGTGACTTACTTTCAAAGATACTCAGGTAGTCAGAGAAAGAGTTGGTGTATATCTTTCAGTACAAGGCATATAGGTATAAGCATATAGAGGTGGCCTATCTCTTGGATCTGATTCCTTCTCTGATATTTTATCCACTTCACAAGATTAGTCTAATTGCAAAACAGCTGGAGGAGAAAAATATACAACCATGGAAGGTGTCAACAATGATTAGTCATCATTCGAACAGACTCTCTAATGACAGTGTAGAGCTGCTATAACAACATCAACAAAATTTCATGAAAGGAAAAGGAAGTATAGGCCATACTGCAAAACTGATTGGAAGTCTGAAGGGGTCATATAATTCATGTTTGGACAAGACAAATATGTATTAAGACACAACATATATTAGCAGATCCCAGTTAAGGTGAAATATTCCACCAAGAATTATTATTCCATCTTCACCTCCCTCAGCTTAAAACAGACTGGGAGAATAACAGGGATGTATATGTAGCTCCTGCCTTCTATGCTAAAAAAGTAAGAATAAGGACCAATGTATGAAGTTAACATGGAGAGAATGTAGCAGGCAGGCAGAAATTGTAGAATGAATTTACAGTTTGGAATCTAGAAGACCCGGGTTCAAATCCTTCATCAGCTACCTTGTGTACATTTCTTAACTTCTCTATGACTGGTTTTCTTATTTCTAAGATGGAAATAATGATCAATGTTAGTTGATTCTTTCTGATCACTTACTGCGTGCCAGACACTGTTCTAGGCACTTTACATATGTCACCTTGTTTAATCTTCTCAATACATCTATGATTTTACACTATAACTGTTTCCATTGTCTGATGAATAATCTGGGGTACAGAGAAGTTAAGTAACATGCTTGAGATAACGTGGCTTGAAATACCTCGCATTTATGATGATAAAACAGCAGTATAGACAGGTAGCTGACATAGAGTAGAAGCCCATAAGTGACAGTGTCAGTTACTGTTATGAATATTCTTATAATGGTCAGGTATAATTCACCTACAAAGATAAGTGCTAAGCTATCGCTGCTTTGAATGTTTAAACTGAGGCTGAAAGACTGCTGGTGGACCACTTGTCTCAACTGGATCTACGTCTTTTCCAGTGATTTGATTCTTAAACTATTTACACACAGGGCCGTTCCCTCCCTGACTTCTTCCAGCACCAACATTTGCTTAATCCAAACAATGCAAGATTTATGGCATTCCTTTATTTGAGTTGATTCCAATGTGTCAGCAGATATGAATTGCAACATAAAATAATTATACTTGAAAGTGAAATGTAGGCCTAAGGATTCCGGTTGGCTACTTTTTTTTTAATGCCAGGGATTTCTGAAAGACTGGATTTATTTAGTGTCTTTCCCCCCTCCTCTTGAGCACTTAAGAGACCTCAGCTTCTAGGAATGCCATTCTAGTTACCTTTATTACAGACCACTTTATCAATTACCCTGACAGTTATTCATACTATACATGAATGTACTTTATAGTTGTCACATGTGCTCTGTAGACAAGGTAATAAAACGTATAATGCATCTTTCTTATCAGTAAATCCTAATGGGTGGTACAAGCCAAAGACTCTTGAATGGGAACCTCTCAGAAGTGTGACAGAACTGAAGTAGCTTGAATTTATATGTAAACAAATTAATGGAGTCTTTAATGCAGCATGAGAAGGGGGTTTCCACAAGGAAGATTAGCAATTAGGGCAGGAAGAGGCCTATTAAATCATCTTGTCCATCCCCAACCATGTGGGTGGTTCCCTACAGCAAAACCCCCTTCCAGGTTAAATTACCTAAGAGATTGGGATTCTGTTACAGCCCTTGGGAAACAGTTGACTGCCCAATCAATCTCACCATTGTCAGTTCTTTTGGCTACATGGCAAGAGATTGGAAAAAACAAAAAGCAAATGAAAAGTGACTATATCCCAGGGAAAGTTCTTTATCAGCCTCTTTTACTTTCTTCCTTTCCCAACCTCTTTTTAGTCTTCTAAATTCATTTTTAATGTCAGATATGGCATTTCAGGTGAATTTCTCTGCCTCTACTTTCTCTAAGTTCAGCTATGTGTAGAAAGTGACAACAAATAAAGGCTAGCCCAATGGAAGAAATATTTTTTTGGACTGGAGTTGACAACACCTGGGTTTCAATACTGACTTCAACATCTACTACTTCTGTGATGTCAGTAAGGTCACTACTTATCTCTGAATTTGAATGTCCTTATCTGTAAAATAAGAAATACGTTAGTCTGATATAATGAAATGATATCATTTTTATATTCATTCATTTATTCAACATAATTGTTTTAAGTGAGCACCTTCTATCTACAAGGTATGGGTTTAGTACTATGAACACACTGGTGAAAACCAGTGCTCCTGATTTCAAGGAATCTTAAATCATAGGAAGGTATGCTGCCACTAAACACCCAATTAGAACACATTTCTTACTGCAGTAAAATACACCTAAGATTGACCATTTTTACCATTTTAAGTGTACAGTTCAGTGGCATTAAGTACATCCACATTATTGTGCAACCATCACCACCATCCATCCATTAAACTTTTCCATCTTCCCAAACTGAAACTCTGCACCTGTTAAACACTAACTCCCATTCCCTCCTCCCTGCAGTCCCTGGTAACCATCATTCTACTTTCTGTCTCTATGAGTTTGACTACCATAGGAACCTCATGTAAGAAGAATCATATAATATTTGTCCCTTTTGTGACTGGTTCACTTAGCAGAGTCTTCAGGCTTCATCCATAATAAGGTATGTGTCAGAATTTCTTTCCCTCTTACGGGTGAATAGGATTCCATTGTATATGTATAGCACATTTTGTTTACTCATCTATCCATGGGCATTTGGGTTGCTTCCACCTTGTACAGCACATTTAATAAGTACTATAATAGAAGTGGCTGGTGTGTGGAAGGGCAAAAGAGAGACATCTAACCTAGGTTTGTCAATCAGGGAAGAATTCCTGAGGAAATAGTGCCTGAGCTGAGAGGTCTGTAGGATAAACTGGAGTCAGCCAGATAAAGGAAGGGGCAAAGAGAAAGTGGGTAGGGGGAGATAGGAGAAGAATGTCCTAAGCAGAAAAATTTAAAAAGAAGAAGAAGGAAGAGGAGGAGGAGAAGGAGGAAGCATACTTGTGCAAAGAACATATTTGCTATCCAATATCTCTCACACAAGACCAGGACCCCTCACTCCCTCACTCTCCTACCAGGTAGACAGTTGGAAATATGTAAAAGTATCCTTCTGCTTGTCACTACGTAAGATGTCTTTAGGTATCTGCACAGGGCACCAGGGAAGCGGGGGAAGGGATTCCAAATGTCCTACAGTGCATGGGGCAGCCTTGCAAAAAAAAGAATTGTCCCAACTGGAAATGCTAATTTATGCTTCACTTGAGAAACACTGCTTAATAAATGTTCACTGAATAAAAAAAAAAGAAAAAAGAAAAAAGAAAACACGGCACATTTTAGAACTGAATGTGGTTTTCGTCACGAAGTCTTTGCCCATGCCTATGTTCTGAATGGTATTGCCTAGGTTTTCTTCTAGGGTTTTTATGGTTTTGGGTTTTACATTTAAATCTTTAATCCATCTTGAGTTAATTTTTGTATAAGGTGTAAGGAAGGGGCCCAGTTTCAGTTTTCTGCATTTGGCTAGGAAGGTGGTGGGCAAGGGGAGAGAACTTAGAGGACGGGTCAGTCGGTGGAGCAAACCCCTACAGCACACGTATACCTATGTAACAAATCTACATGTTCTGCACATGTATCCCAAAACTTAAGGTAAAAAAAAAAAAAAAAGGTTTTCTCTGGTTGTGGGGGTCAGGCAGACATGAGGTTGAGATCATTTTCACAGCCCCTCTGATATTTTCAGTTCTGTGAGTTTCTTCTCTACATAGTATCTGTGTATTAGATCTCTATTTTGCAAACATCGCCTGTATGATCAATTAAAATAACATCTGCTCATTTAACGAGAATGATTCCCCATGCTTTGCTTGTTAGGTCATTAGGAGAGAGACACACGTGTGAATTTGAAGAGAAGCAGCCACACCAAGATGTTGCTTATCACACTGTTGTGTAATTGGTTGTTTACTCGGCTGCTAGATTATGAGGCCTGTGGAGCAAGAGGTTTCTCTTATTCATCTTCATATCCCAGTGCCTGGTATACAGTGGATGCTTGGTAAATGTTTGATAGAAGAACGTTATTTTTAGAGATGAGAGTATCAGCAACAGAAAAACAAATGACTTCTCCAAGGTGCTGATGGGAGCTCTGGTTTTTAAGGATGGGATTTTACACCCTGTGGAATATTTAGCCTTAGCTCTCCCAAACATGTTCATATACTTTCATAAGAAGAAATAAAGGCAAAGGCAGATTAGTTCAGAAAATTCTCTGAGGTTAGAGAAATAACCTCAAGAGGTTTAAGGTGCATTCAGTTCTCTAGAAGACCTCATCCAGACTGCAGGAACAGAGATACTGTAGGTGGAAAACCAAATAGATAAGTGCCATGAGAATACTAGAGCTATCCTGAAAGAGGCTACAGAAAAATCTCATTATTTCAGATCCCACTAATTCTAAATTTGGACAGAATCTGGGCCACATTCCCCTTCTTCAATAAACCTGTTCTTCATAAATTATACAAAATTACTAGGATGAAGAACAAGAAACGGGGAGCTTATTCATTAATAAATATTTGTGGAAAGCTAAGTTTATTCTTTTCTTATGAAAAAAATAATATACATCATCAAGGAGAATTCTATAAAGTGCCAAGAACTTTAATGTGCATTCTCTCTCCCTGAATTTTTGCAAAATACTTCCAAAGAGTGCCTGGGTCATGCCCCTCTCCATCCCATAATGGAGAAAACTTAGGCTCAGAGAGGTGAAATTACTTGCCCAAGATACTACAGCTTTATGCAAAGAAAAGAATATATAAATATATTTTATTTTGATTGAAAGTCAATGATCAGAAATCTTAAATTATAGTAATAAAGATTGTCAAGTTTTCTCCTCTTGGGGACATTTATGCATATATGGAGAATCAACAATATGACCCTGAACATAGGCCAGTGAAAATGTATGACTATGGGAATATTGGCAGTCCAGACAGTTAACACCTTGGGAATGATAGGCCAAGTCCTAAGAGAAATCCAACTTCAGTCAATTCTCAATATCCTTTAGCGTCATTCAGATTTGTAGGTAAAGCCAAAGGGCCATTAGTTTCATCAGTATAAAAGCCCTACTTTACAATTATATTGCTGCCCTATAGTGACCATCATGAGCAGATTCTGAAATTAGGACAGAGGCATTAAAACTAAAGTTTAATATCAATAAGTTATTTTTTTTAAATGACACTACTCTATGCTGGCAAATATGTGGTAAAACAGACTGTATCATACATCTGGCAGTACAACTTTTTAGATATAATTTGATCAAAAAAAGACCAAGAGCCTTAAAAATATCCACACATGTTGACCTAGTAATCCTGGAATTTCAATGAAGGAAATAATGACAGTAGTGTACAAAGCTGTGCTCAAAGATACAGATAGAACCTGCATGGCTAACAATATGGTGTTTACTAAATTATGGTATACTCCTATGCTAGAATGCTTTATGTTGATTGAAAACATTGTTGTAGAAGAATATTTAATTATTGGAAAAATGTGGATAAGTAAAAAAATAGGTTACAAAGCAGTGGTGAGATTTCACATATTTTGCACTTTTTTCTTTATGGCTTTTCTGTATTTTATAAATTTTCTACAATAAGTATATGATACTTTTATAAATAGAAAAAAGCATAAGGAACAGGCTCCATCAACTATCACTGTGTAACTCTGGGCCAGCAGTTAAGCGCTCTGAGCTTAATTGGGCACAGCACTGCTATGACGATTCTTGGTGCACCTCTCAAGTGCTTTGCAGAGATGGTCTACCACCAGTAAAACTGCATGTGTAATATGCATCTTGTAAGATTAATATGAGGATCAGTTGTAAGAAAGAAGTGAAAGTACTTTGAAAACTACAAAAAAAAAAAAAAAAAAAAGATTCCCAAACATAAGAGATTCCTTTTATTATTGGATCAGATGAAGAGGTTTTTGTTAAGTGCGTGGGTGATTGTACCATAGGACACAGATAAAGGAGTGAAAATATAGACACAGGCCTTGACAGCATGGAAATAAACATGAAAGAGTATGCGTGTCTATTCACATGAGTAAATATGTCATACAGCACAGTCAGAGTCATGAGATGATGCATCTCAGTATCTCAGAGTCTCAGACACTCTCATTGGAGCCATTTATATGGAAGATGAACTATCTTCTCCTCAAAAGTGAGGTTATAACTGTCTTGAGTTTAGGCAATTGCCAGTAAAATCTTTATTTTCAAAATTGTAAATATATAACTTTAAAATGTCTGCACATCCCTTAGACATCAATAAAGATTCAGATCTCGGTCTTTAGAGGTGCTGGCATTTTTAATTTAAATATTGAGGCCACACTTCTCTGGTAATTTCTTGCAGATTTGCAATCTCCTAATTTTCTAGTTTTTAGAAGTTAAATCTAATTTGGCAGGTAAATCCCTGAGCTATATGAATGAGGCTCCTGGAGATGGGACTGAGAAACAGGGTGATCACCATAGAAATGTTTGGCGGAAGCCATAATACAGAAGCTGCCTAGGGCTGAAATGGCTGAATACTGCATCTAACTTTGTGCTCATCAGACAGACTGTGAGGCTTGAGGCTTGAGTCAGAACCAAAAAGTCACTGGCTTTTGCCCTCAGTGCTCAGAATGCCTGTCCCTCCCACCCCACAACCCTGGCCTCATGCCTCATGTTCATCGCTTTCTGTGGAAGAATGGCATTAGTAATATCTATAGTTCATAGTGTGATTGTGAGGACAGAATGAGTCAGTGTTCGTAATTTACTCAGCACAGTCACCATAGCACGGAAGATTCGACATGCCCAAGTTCATCTCTCACCATCTCAGCAGCTCTGCTAGGCTAATTTTTTCCCTCTCAGCCCTCAGATCATCCTTACACATGTTCTGTATACATGGTCCAGGACCTAGGGTACACAGGCATCAAACTTTGGAGGTGCAGACCCCATAGGTCCCTGAAGGGACTCCCACCTTTGGGGAGGCCTCATTCCTCTGGCAGGGCATAGGATGAAGAAAAGAGGCGAGACTCACACGCTGCAGAGGTAATCAGGCAGAGTTTCTATCTGTCAGGAACTTACACTGTAATATTAGTGTAGTGCTCCACACACAGTACCTACTTTCCTTTCCTGTCAATCTGCATAAGATATTATATTTCTTCTATAGCAGGTTATACTGTATATCTTATATGTAGTAGGTATTATACAATCTCTTTGAAAAAATGCATATGGCAATAAAAAAGGCGAGTATATACTACAGGTACATGAAAGTAGGAGAAAAGGATGAGGGAAAGGAAGAAATCAAGTTAGATGGATGGGTAAACAGAAAGAAAAATGAGGCAAAAATGTGTTACCTATGCATTAAGGTCATTAATAAGACCAAAGGTTGAGATTTAACACATTATATGCAAGCTTTAATACATTTTATGCAACCTTCTACTCATCTACAAATTGAAGGAACCCTGAGAAGGACAGACATGGCTGGAACAAAGTGGGTTGCACCACTGCAGCCCACTCGAAGAGGTGGTGGAGATGCCATTTTCTGTCTCAGGGAGATGGTAGTTTACAGAGTTCAGATGCCACCCACAGCAATCAAAGGTTTATAGGCATAGCTAGACAAAGAGGTGAACCAAACGCTTCTTGACTTTTACAATGAAAAATTCAGTGCAATTCCACAAATATCAACTGGGAGCTGATCATGTGCCAGGAGGTAGGAGATACAAGGATGACTAAATCATGGACCCTGCCCTCAAGTCACATATAGTCTAGCATTTTTGTTTCTCTTTGTTAAAATTCTCTCCATCTTTCATATCGCAAATAGAAGAGAATGCAGAGACTTTACCAGCTTGGCATGATTATTCTTATTTTAAAGAAAAACAGTGAAAATTCCAAGAAAAAAAGTAGTGACTGAGTACAGGATCTAAAAATGTGAAGGTGTTAAATTCACCTCACTATTAATTCCAGAATCGAAAATTAAGTATGTATAGTTAGTAACTTCAGTACAGAACGGAAGCCAGTAAATCACTGAAGCATTTTGTTGTAGGTAACATCTGGAACAGAATGGATACACTCATACCCATTTCTTTGTTTTGGCAGGCACACAGGGGTGATATGAAACAATGTAGCAGACAGGGCACCCCTCACTAGCTGAGACATCTTGGTAAGCCCCTGCACCTCTCTGAACGTTGTCATCATATTCTATAAAAAAAGATAATACCGGTATTTTCCAAAATTGTTATGGCTAATTAATGCTCTCATAGTCCAAAGGAGAACACTGAGCTACTAAGAGGTTCAGTGATTCATCAAGTATGAAATGACACGTATGTCAAGCTTTTACAGCAAGATCTGGCAAAATAGTAAGCGTAATCATTATCATTACTATTGTTTTCATTGTCGTTTTCCTCATTGCAGTTCAATATGCATACTTCTAACTAAGTAACTCTTCAAATTCAAGCCTGCTAATGGCAAATCTAGCCCTTTGTCCACAACACCGGTCACCCAGCCCCCAGGCTCCATCCTGGTCACCCAGCCCCTGCGCTCCTGTCCATCACCCTGTCCCCAGGTTCAAGCCTGCATTTCCTCAGATACAACTCTCCCCACGAAAAGATGAATTTCACTAGTCTCTTCTCACTTTGACCCAGTCCCTTGCTTTCTATGACACCACGTTTCTTTACTGTAACCAGAACTATGATTGCTTCTCCACCTCTGGCCATCTCTGCAAAGCACTTGAGAGGTGCACAAAGAATCGTCATATCAGTGCTGTGCCTAATTACAGTATCATCATTTTGATACAAACAGCTCCCTGAAGGAGTGTCTTCATAAAAATAGAAGCACCTATTAAATAACCTCAGCACAGTCATGGAAAATGAGTTTTAAATTAAAATTTAAAACAAATGAGGGAGATAGAAAAACAATAAGCAGTAGACCCCATATAAAGCAATCAGCCATCTAAATAAAAGCAGAGACACCCAAGTGGACAGCTCTGATTTATCAAGTGTAACAGCCTCTGGAATTTGGATGAGAATTTTCAGAAGCGTCTTTCTCCATTACTCAGTTGACCCTCAAAGGTACAGGACGCTCCCAGAGCACGTTAATATTTGTGATTTACAAAGCGCACATGTCACAGGCCCTTTCATGAGGACAAAGAAAGTACAGTGGAAAAATGCCCTGACCTTGCCTCGCTTTTTTCCTTTTCTGTAACACTGATTATTTTCTAACACATTATATTATTTATGTATGTCTATTTTTTCTCTCTGTCTCTCCACCTTAGAATGTAAACTCCACCAAGTGGGGACCTTCATTTTGTTCACCAATGTATCCAAATCCTGGAGAACACTTCCTGGCACACAGTAGGTACTCAATAAGTAGCTTTTGAGTAAATAGATAAAAATGTAAGAGTAGTTTTGTTCCAGTGACCTAATCTTCCTGAGTCGTAGTCACCTCATCTGTAAAATGGGGATAACATGTAATTAATAGTTGTATTGTAATAATTCAATGACAAAAATTTATGTGAAGTACTTAGCACCATGCCTGGCAATCAGTACTCAACAAACGGTAGCAATAAATAATACTCTCTGGGCGTGGTAGTTCACGCCTGTAATCCCAGCACTTTGGGAGGCCAAGGCGGGTGGATCACCTGAGGTCAGGAGTTCGAGACCAGACTGGCCAACATGGCAAAACCCTGTCTCTGGTAAAAATACAAAAATTAGCCAGCGTGGTGGGACGCACCTGTAATCCCAGCTACACAGGAGGCTGAGGCATGAGAATCGCTTGAACCCGGGAGGTGGAGGTTGCAGCGAGCAGAGATCATGCCATGGCACTCCAGCCTGGGAGACAAGAGTGAGAGTCTCAAAAAAAAAGTAAAAAATCAAAAATCAAAATAAATAAATAATACAATTCTTTAGAGATGAATATTTATCTTGAAAGTTCACACAAAACACTCTACACTCATGACTCATCCCAAAATCAGTCACAAAAGAGCAGTGAACAAAGGATCCAGAAATAAAAAACCACAGCTTTTCACCTAGTCTTCATCCCCTAATGCCAAAGGGCTCTCATGGGCCCATCATGGGATCAGAACGAGAAAATTAGAAGAATCCTTAATAATCAACCAGAACAGAGTCAGCAGATGACTTTATTTTTACAAATAAAGTTTTATTAGAATGTAGCCACAGTCATTTGCTTACATATCGTGTGCAGTGACTTTGATGCCACAGTGACAAAATTAAATAGTTGCACTAATTAAACTCTGTATAACCCTTGGAGCCTAAAGTATTTACCATCTGGCCCTTTAAGAAAAAGTATGTCATATGACCCTTGGTTTTCAGATGGGGAAACAGGGGCCCGCAAGCAGATGAGCCATCCCCAAGGTCACCCAGCAACTTTAGGCTCTGAATCTTTGAAACTAGTGCCTCCCACATCTCTTCAGAGGCCCAAATAGTCACTGTAAATCTTCAGTCACAGGGCCTGTCTGCATGCTGACAACTCTAAGTGCAGTCTGACTTCTCCCTTGGTGAGCAGATGAATGATCATTTGCTTGCAAGAGGCCCTAACTATGCCCATGAAGAGGTGAGAGGCGACGCCTGGAGCTGGAAAGAACATGGGCCTTAGCACCATATAATATTGGGATCAGTTTCCAGCTCCACAGTGTGCTGGATATTTGTTTTTGTGTAAGTTGCTTAACCCCTCGGGTCTCAGTTTCTCATCTGTCTAATGGGATAGTGGCTTCTTAGCTGAGCACTTAGAGGATTCAGTGAAATGAGGCCAAGCATGTAAAAGCAACTAGCTTAGAAAATAGTACCACCATAGCTTTTTAAAGACCAAGACTGATAAAAGGAATCATTAAGAACATTTCTGAGTTGACCAAATCTTCTTGAAAACATTCGTGGTCTCACTTCCCAGGGTATTGCGAACATCCCTTTTCTCTATCATGAATTACAGACTTGGTCCTATAAATTATCTCATGAAGGCAGCTTCCTGACAGTGCCAATTTCTAAAAATATGTTGATTTTGAGCTACGAATTGATTTTTTTTGTTGTGATAAATTAAAATCCAATATCATCCAACAAGACACTAACCACACAGAGACCCAATTTTTCCCCTTCGAGGTTCTATCTATTTGACATTAAAATAGATCTAGGGCAGCCATGGGCCAGTGGAAGTCCTGAACATTGAATATAATATGCAAAGAGTATAGGGTGGTCTAGAGAGGAGAGATTGTAGAGAAAAGAAGGGCAAAATTTAAAAAATAGGAAAAAGAAGAGGACACTCCCTGCTTCCTGTTTTGTGAGCATCAGAAAATGACTCAAATCTGTCCAGAGCAATGTTCAAGTATAGGCTTTTACAAATAATTTATAGGGAGATCTCATGGCTCACTTCTCTTTGGGTTTCAGATCTCTTCATTCGCAAATGTGTGGGTTAGTTCATGCCTAAGGGAGCTTCCATCCCTGGCATCCTATGACTGGATAATTCTGAATCATGGATATTTTGCTGTCTACGTGGCAAAAGTAGCATCTTTGGTATATAGCATCTTGGGCTCCAATATCAGGGCCAGATGATTAGCATTTCATTGTAAGCTGACATAGTCATTGCTTCCTTGTTCCTCCCTTCTCTCTCTTTCATTCTATCCATCCCTGAATGTCTTCCCTTTTACCTTCAATGATCAGTTAGCATCTCTGTCACATGCCAGGGTCTCCTATGCCAGGCCTTGCCGATACAACAATAAATGAGCCAGGGTACCTTGTGTGAAGCTTGTAGTCTGATGGGAGTGTGAGTCAACTCATTATGACACAGATGATCATGTGCTAGGATACAGTAAGCAG
Organism: Chlorocebus sabaeus; assembly: GCF_047675955.1. Classification (NCBI taxonomy): domain Eukaryota; kingdom Metazoa; phylum Chordata; class Mammalia; order Primates; family Cercopithecidae; genus Chlorocebus; species Chlorocebus sabaeus. The sequence continues at coordinate 79,680,308 of NC_132923.1, read as the reverse complement.
AAGATGAAGTAGGGACATCATAAAAGGCTTTCTTATTTCTGCTTAGAGAACATAGACTGTACAGGAGATAGGACAATATAGCCAATGATGTAATATTATTTAACACCTTGGGCTTTTTACTTTACTCTGCACTATTCTAAGTCTTAGAAGACTAAATTAATCTTTCACCAACCCTAAGACATAGGTCCATTTATTATCTCCATCTTATGGATGAGTAAACAGAGACACACACACATTAAGAAAAATTACTTTAAACTACCGTATGACCCAGAAATCCTACTACTGCATACATATCCAAAGAAATGAAATCAGTGTATTGAAGAGATACCTGCACTCCCATGTTCACTGTAGCATGATTCATAATAGACAAGAAATGGAATCAACTTAAGTGTGGTATCAGCGAACAAATACATAAAGAAAATGTGGTATATATAGGCAATGAAATACTATCAAGCCACAAAAAACAAAATCCTGTCATTTGGAGAACATGGATGAGCCTGGGGGACATTATATTAAGTGAAATAAGCCAGGAACAGAAAGACAAATATTACGTGATCTCATTTATACACTGAATTCATAAAAGCAGAGAGTTGAATGGTGGTTATCAGAGGGAGGGTTGGGTGGGGAGATTGGAGAGATATTAGTAAAAAGATACAAAATTTTGGTTAACTAGAAATAATTTCATCTTTCCCTTAGTCTAGTTGCATTTCTGGAAAATTCAGTATTATGTATATGGGTAAAAATACTTTGTTTATGTGCTAAATAGAGTTAGCTTTTTAAATTCACATAATTACCAACAGGTTTTTCATCTACATGAATGTCTAGAAAGACATTAGAAAGTCATATAGCATAGGAAAATATCTTTTGCTGTATGCATCTGCCCTGAATATTGCAGATTATTTAGCAGCCTTGGCTTTTAACAATTAAATTTCTGCATTACCAACCCCTCTGCAAAAAGTTGTGACTACCAAACTGCCTACAGACATTTCCTAACCACTCCTTAGAGACACAGAACCGTCAAGTTGAGAATCTCTGAAACAAAAGAAAGAAAATAAGCTTGGGTATTATAGAGTTCTAATTTGAATTCAATTTCTTTCGGGTGACCAGAGTGGAGCCTGGGGGTCAAATGACCAGGGTGGAACTTCATGAAGTCATTTAACCTACCTGTACCTTAGTTGATCCTTCTATAAAAGGGGGATAATAAAAAATTCCAAGAACTGTTGGATGTCAAATGAGACAGATCCATGAAAGCCTGCTCTAAACCACACTGTCATGTTTACAGGCTAACCCTTATCCCCAGTCTTGTGAGAGTCCTGTGCACTGTCTCACTGTCCAGGATGACAGCAACATCCCAGATACTTCTAGGTCCTAGAGACTACCAGGTCCCAGTGTGATGCTCTACAGCCTCCTCAGCTTTTTCCTATCTTCTTCCCTGGGACATTTCCCTTTCTCAACCTCATTTGCTCTCTCCAAACCTTGCTCAAAGCATCCAGTTTGAACTGAAAGGAGAACAGACTTGTTTTTGATGAGGCACAAATAAGGTGACATCTGATTTTCACTGAGGAATAAATTATTAAATCAGCCCTGAAATTTAAGTGCAGTTACTGTATTTAAAACACAATTACCTATCTATTTTGAGGGACAATATTGAATCCTGGGCCACTCTCACCTCCTACCTGTTACATTTTAGTCATTTTGTGTACATTTGCTGATTCTTAATCATGAAGTCATTTTAGATTTTGTGTAGTAAGTATTACCGGGCACCAGCTATGTGTGAGTCATTGTGCTAGCTAGCTAGACAATAGTGATGAACACAAAGATGAGGCCTTATTTATCTCTGTATTTATACAGGTACCCAATAATTATTTCCTGAGTGAATGCACATCTATATCTTTCTCTTCCATATATCTGTGCCTTTAGAAATACTGTTTTCTCTTCCCTTACTTAATTATTCTGGTCCTCTCCAACTCATTTTTCCACTGCCAAGTCAGTGAAATTTTTCAGGAACATTCTTGGCAAAGTTAAACCCCAGTCTATGAACACGGACAACTCTGTTCACACTTGTATCTGTATCACACAATGACTCACACATAGCTGGTGCCCGGTAATACTTACTACATAAAAAATGAAATAACTTCGTGATTAAGAATCAGCAAATGTGCACAAAATAACTAAGGCATAGCAGGTAGGAGGTGGGAGTAGCCCAGGATCTTGGCAGCTGTTAGTTCTCTTTGTGAGTCTGGGTTCACTAATGAACTATGCGCATCTCAGGGGCAAGGATAGTGACCAATTCATCTTCAAATCCTCAGGAAACGGCTGCACATGGCATAGAGTAGGCATCTAATATGTTACAAGTTGAGTATCCCATATCCAAAAATTTGAAACCTAAAATTCTCCCAAGTCCAAAACTTTTTGAGCCCTGACATGATACTCAAAAGGAAATGCTCACTGGAGCATTTCAGATTTTGGATTTTTGGATTTAGGATGCTCAACTGTTAAGTATATATAATATAAATATTCCAACATCTGAAAAGCTCTAAAATTTGAAACACTTCTGGTCCCAAGCATTTCAGATAAGGGATACTCAACCAGTACTGCCTAATCATATATGGGTTATACTGTCAACATTCTATCTATCCAAGAGAAACTATGGATGAAGCAGTCCCAGTTGTAACTCCACCCCTTTTGTCTTCACTCAGGAAAGCTCAGGAAAGAATGAAAGTGAGTAACAGTGACAATAAGACAGAGATAATAGGGAATCTGCTCTAATATAGATCAAAGCATAAAATGATTTTATAAAATCATTTATAAAATTTGGTATGCTATTATTAGTAACACCTCACTAGTATCAGAGATTCTGGACCAAGCTACCAAGTTCTGCCATTTGTTAGCTGTGTGACTTAAATTATATGGACCCTGGCTTTCCCATCTGCAAAATGGTGATAATAATAGCATCTACTTCATAGAATTGCCGTAGCATACTTAGATTGCTGCGTCTAATAGCTCTAAGTAAGTGTTAGCTCATTCAAATGAATAAGCAAAATTCACATGTGTCTGTGGCAACAAGGATGTTGCAACATCTTGAAAAGTTGATGCAGGCCACTGCCCTTCATCCTAAGAAACAGACTTACTTGTAGGGTCCTACAGTGTGTATCATTTTTTATGATATAAAGTCATAATAATTATATGGATTGAAATGGTAACTGGAGAGAGAAGAGAGTCAGTGAGATTCACTAGAAAGTCTTGGAGTTGAAAAGTCTCCAGGTCAGTGACACTCACAGAATCTCACTGTCCTTATCTGCAAAATGAAGATGACATAACTCCTTCCTTGTCATCCATCCGTCTGGTCTACAGACCTAGTAACATCATGATATATTAGCAATATCTAGGTATCTAAATGTATGAACAGCTTTCACTATTGATTTATTCCCTGCAACAAGCTAATAATAAAACAAAATTTACTCACATAAGGATTAGGATCAGGAGTTCTTTAAAATTCAAGACAGGGTGTAAATTGCTGCAAAGGGTCTCTTTAATTGGGATCAAAACATTTTTGACAGCTTTTGGATTTTAGCTATTGTCACGTTTTGCAAATGTTTCTTTTCTTGGTTTTAAAAAAAAGTGCAGTCAAGCTCCAGCAAAAAAACTGCAGATGAGATAAACAACTAAGACTGTCATTCCAAATGATAAAGACCCAGTTTTCCATTTCTTTGATATGGAAAAAAAAAACCTTCATTTACAACCCATGCTGCACATTGAGTCAGCCCCCTGCTGGGCAATGACTAAGGTTTAGTAAACTGTTATGCTCATAATCTCCAATGGAGGTTTTTCAAATAAAAAGCATCAATAGATATGACTGTGAGAGAAAACATAATCTTAAAATTAGTCTCTGGACTCAACTTAGATGTGACTTTGTTCAGCACTTTATTTTCTACTTGACTTTCTTCAACAATATTTCATCAGATGGTTGGTGCTTGAATACCCCCAGCTTCGGTGAACTCTCTCACACAAAAGGCAGTCCATTTAACTGCTGACTGATAGAAAAGCCTTCTTACTGATAAACAGAAACCACCTCCTAAAACTTCTATCAGTTAGTCCTGGTTCCATTCCTTGAGGTCACACAGAGCAAGTCAGCTCCTCTTCCTACTTGACAATTCATGTAAAGACCGTTAATGCTAGGCACGGTGGCTCACACCTGTAATCCGAACACTTTTGGGAGGCCAAAGGTGGGGTGGATCACCTGAGGTCAGGAGTTCGAGACTAGCCTAGCCAACATGATGAAACCCTGTCTTTACTAAAATACAAGATAAATTAGCAGGGTGTGCTAGCGCACACCTGTAGTCCCAGCTACTTGGGAGGCTGAGGTAGGAGAATTACTTGAACCTGAGAGGCGGAGGTGGCAGTGAAGCAAGATTGCACCACTGTACTTCAGCCTGGGTGACAAAGTGAGACTCCATCTCAAAAACAAACAAAAACAAAATAAAACAAAACAAAAACAAACAAACCAACAACAAAAAATAAAACAAAAAAAGAAAAACTATTAATATGGGGTACCCTGACCCTTATCATCTTTACTTCAGATTGAAACACATTCAGTCCTTTTAACCAGTTTTTAGGACCTTTGTTAAGGCATATTAACAAGCTAAGATTGCCAGATGCTACAGAAGTCTAATGTTAATCTAACAAAACTGGGGTAGACTAAGTGAGACAGAAAACATTCAACTCTACTTCCTTCCTAATTCTCCACTAGGGATCTAACATGTCCTCTACAAAGCTAAATGGCTTTGGGCGGAGATGATTTTACTGTTGCTCTCTTTGTGTCCGGCTAAAGAATCAAAAATAGTGCTACAAGGTTTGGTGGTATCTTTCTTTGGGGACAGTTTAGCCACATTTGAGTAAGGATGCAGATAAAAGTAAAGAACATAAACTACCCTAATTAGTTAAAATCAAGGTAATTAGGACTTCAATGATCTGGGGACAGCCTATTTGATGGTGGGGTCTGTGATAAAACAGCAAAGCCCAAAACATGACCCTCGGACAAGATAAAACACCAGATACCCTTTACCTCTGTCCTTGTCCCTTTGATTACCCATACCAAGTGTCATGGTAATGGAAGAGACTAGAGATGATATCATATATTGGGGCATATAAATCATTGTGAAAGTATCTCTCAGTTGGGCTTGATCCACATTACTAAGCTCCCATAAAGAATGCTGGAGGAATATAAGCCCAGAGTTCGCCATATTTGTGTTCCCAAAGATCATATGAGCCACACCTGTGTCAAGAAGTCTTGGTTCGGCGTAGTTTCCAGGTCCCCAGTTGCCTGAATCCTCCTCATAAGAATATGTTTCCATTTGTCTATATCCAATTTAAAATGTGGAGTTCAGAACTGAGCACAGGTCTCCAAACTATGGTCTTTATAGAACAGAGAACCCACCTCCCCAGGGTTTTGAAGCTATATTTTTATGAAGACAGATAAAGCTTACATTAGGCTTGTAATCATGTCGAATTCAAGCCCTTTTACTACCAATGCTTGTGCCTTCATCCTAAACTCCCTTCTACCAAGGCGTCCCCAGATAGGCCCACCTTCTATAATATAGAGGCAAATTGCATTGATTTTTTATTCAGGTTGACTTGAGGTGAAATCCTAGTTCTGCTTCCTACATGCTGGGTTGTATTGTAAATATTTTTATATTTTCTGTATATGATGTTTTGACATCTTAAGAAATCTTTCTGACTGGGGAGAGACTGTTTCTCAATTCTTAGACATAAGAAAGGACCCAGCCAGGAGCATGTCTTTGATATGCAAACTAACCAATCCAGAGTCATCCCTCCTCTGCCTGGTTCATACAGCCCAGAAAGCAATATTCCTCTGCCTCCACTATCTTGGGGCAGAGGGGGATCACCCCTACTGCTTAGAGCCAGACAAAACGATTCGAACTAGCCAATCACTTGCTGTGACCTGCCTTGCCTTGGATTGCCAATCCCAATAAAGAAGTGGCCTTAGGTCTCCCCCTTCTGCTCCTTGTCTTTTGCCTCCTGACCACCCTGGTGTCTTTCCCATGTGGCTCTGTGTGGTGTGCTGTGCTCCAGTCTCTAGGACCTGTGAGTATAACAAACTGTTTGTTTGTTTTTGTTTCCAGAGGCTCTCCAATGTCTCCTCTTATGGCTGTACCTGACTGACCAAAGAAAATGTTGTACATATACACCATGGAGTACTATGCAGTCATAAAAAGGAATGAGACCACATCTTTTGTGGGAATGTAGATGGAGTTGGAGGCCATTATCCCTAACAAACTAATACAGGAACAGAAAGCCAAATACCACATGTTCTCACTTATAAACAGGAGCAAAATGATGAGAACTCATGGACACATAGGCGGGAACAATAGACATTGGAGCCTACTTGAGAGTGGAGGGTTGAAGGAGAGAGAGGAAGAGAAAAAATAACTATTGGGTACTAGGCTTAGTACCTAGCTGACAGAATAATCTGTACAACAAACCCTGTGACATGAGTTTACCTATAGAACAAACCTGCACATGTGCCCCTGAACCTAATTAAAAAAGAAAAAGAATACAAAACGTGGGTGAACTTAGAAAAGATTTATCTTGAGAGATAATAGGCATTGTTGTTAAACAAAAGGACTCAGGAGCCAGACTGCCTACGTTCTAATCCTGCCTCTGTCACCCCTTACAGCCAGCAAGTTATGTAAACTTTTCCGTCCTTGCTATCTTCAACTATAAAATGAGAATAATAGTACCATCTACCTCCTAGGGTTGTTGTGAGGATTAAATGACCTGGTACTTATAAAGGGCTTACCACAATGCCTGGCACATAATATATACTTGATAAAGTAGCTATTAGTATCACCTCATAGGAATGTTGCGAGAATGAAACTGAATAATGTATGTAAACTGACTAACACGCGTCTAGTCTATAGGAGGTACTCCATAATGAGAGTTACACCTAGCTATTTTTTATTGTGGTAAAATACGTAATATACAATGTACCATTTTAACTATTTTTCAGCGTGCAGTTCAGTGGCATTAAATACATTCACATTTCTGTGCAACCATCACCACATTCATCTCCAAAAGATTCCATCTTCCCAAATTGAAACCTCATGCCTGCTAAATAATAACACTTCATTTTTTTCTTTTCCCTGGTCTCTGGCAATCACCATTCTACTTTCTGTCTTTATGACTGTGACTATGTTAAGTAATCCATATAAATGATATCATACAATATTTGTCTTTTGTGTCTGGCTTAATTCACTCAGCATAATGTCTTCAAGGCCCATACACATTGTAGCACATGTGAGAATTTTCTTTCATTTGAGAGCTCCATAGAATTTCATTGTCTGTATATACAACATTTTGTATTCATCCATCTACAGGCATGGGTCGCTTCTACCTTTTGGCTACTGAAAGTAATGCTGTTATGATCAGGGGTGTACAGATATCCATTCTATTACTAGTTATTCAGGAGTAATTTTTCTATAGCTTTTTTTCCTGAAGAAAATCCATTTTTACATTTAAACTATCATCTTACTACCCTTATGTTATCTTCACACTAGTCAGAACAAGGAAGAGAAAATAATAATGCAAAATGACCAAGGTCATGTAACTCAGATGGTTAAGTATTATTTATGAAGTGCTTGATAAATTACCTTTGTGAAGTTCATGGTAGGTGATATACATGGAGGTGTTTTATAAGCTGTAAAACACTGAATAAATATAAGGAAAAAGGCATCTATTTGACTCTTGTTCTCTTGGAAATCGGATCATAGAAGGTTTTTCTATTTTCCTCTTACCACCAATGAACAGGACTGACGGTGTCAGGAGAGCTCTGGGGATCAATCTGGGAGTTAATTGCAGCTGTAAGGTTGATGAAAACACAAACCACTTCTTTGGTTGGTTCAACAAATATATCAGCCCTTAAATTTCCTGGTCGTGCAGTGATAGATTTCTTTTTTTAAGATTGAGAACTCCATTTATTCTTTTTGATTACAGCAATTGCAAGGTGCTCCAGGTTAAACTCAAGAGAGTCTGGATGCTTTGACCGAGTCAAAAGATGTACATGTATCTCCCTCTAGGACGCATGTCATTAAAGTTGCCAACACACAAAGAAATTTAACTTAAACTGTCACATTACACATTGATCTTCAAAGCTGATCAATCTCCCATCAGATTACCAGGATAGTGGGACACTTTTATCACCATTACACTGTAAGAAACACAGTGCAGTCACACTGTGGCCAAGTCAGCATAGAGACCTGCTTTGATGGATGATCAGAGTTGATCAAGTTTGTCAGTTGCTTTATGTGTTTGTATGCTTGTTTTAGATTCCTTCCCAGAGAGTAGAGGCTTTTAAGGGCACATGTGTCAATGGATTCAATTTCACAAAGCCATGTGATTGCTTTACTTACCCCTGTCTTCTCATCAAAGATTTTGATTCCTCCAAAGGAGATGGTTAAAAAGATTTTCTGTTTGTGTTCTCCTTTGGAACGAGCGCCAGCAACAACGCCCTGTTGACAGGAAGAACATGGTTTTTACTTTAGTGTTTTCATTTGAAAATTCTCTCTGGTCCCAAAGGCATGTCAGATACCATCAACCAATGCCACCAATCATGCACACTGCTTTCCTTTCGCACTTCCACATTTCTCTACTCAATGCGCTCACATCTTCTTGGTGTTTTAGGGTCATGCTCGTCCTAGTGCTTCTAACATATTATATAGAGAAATGTTTGAATGTTCACTCACTTAACTAATCGAACTTTATAGAATGGTGTCTAGATGCTCAGCTCAGAATTGGGGGTCCTAAGACAGACACAATATGGTTTTCATATTAATGTCTTTTGTGGGTTTTATATTAGATACGGTTTTAACCTTTTAAATAAAGGTGAGCCACTAAGTATATTCCTACATATAATTTTATTTTTTATAATTCTGGAAAAAGTTTTCATATGAATCAATTTTAGATAATAGAAAGAAAATAAAAACAAATGCTAGACTGTCCATTTTGCTGGAAAAAAATGTGATCACCATAGTTAAATGCCTATTGATTGCAATTTTTATCCAAAGACATGTTGTGTTTACCACTACCCTTGTTCCTCTCATTCTCACATTCCACTCATCAAAAAAAACCTGTTTCCTTACTGTCTCAAATGTTTTATAAGCCAAAGATATGTCTATGAATCAGTGAGAAGGTAAGCTTCACAAAATGTTGGGGTGTTACTTTGTTCACCGCTTTATCTCTAGTGCTTAGGACAGTCCCTGAAGGGCAGGAGGTGCTTAGCAAATAATTGCTAAGTGAATATGTGCTATCCAGAGTCGCCCAAAGTTGATATGATTCAAGTTAAAAATAAAGACACTTGCTTTTCAAATTAGATTCTGTGTTGGCCAGTTGCAGGAAAGCATGGGCTTCATACTAGGGTACAACTCAGGGGATAAAGACCTTTCAAGGGATCTACACTCTCAGGGGCTGTTGCTGACCATGCATTAGGGGCCTTGAGGCTTCCAGCTTACTGCCAGCCTCTAAAGATGGCAAGATTAAGCCCAACTCTCAGCAGTTATGGTTCTGGGTTTTTAGAAGAAGAAAGGTCTAAAATAATATTGATTTCATATTTCCAGGAGATAAAACTACTATGTGCTATTCTCAGCATCAGTTTTGGGGAATGGTTGGTGTTAGAGAGCAGTAGATATGACCAGAGGTATGAGGAAGGCACATTCTTTTGAGGATGTTTGATTATCTTCACCTTGGGTATTGGAAATATTCTGTGGAATAAGAATATCTAAGTCATACTCCTGGTTCTGTATAATCTTGGACAAATTACTTAACCTCTTAGCTTTACTTTCTTAAGTGTAAATACATCATTTTTTTGCATGGTTGAGAGAATTAAATAAACATTTACGTAAAGTACCTAGCACAATGCCTGGTATACTGAAGAAATGTAATAAAAATGAATTTCTTCTAGAAAATACATGAATGTCCATTACAGTTTGTGTTCCAGTTCCTGTTTATAGACACCTACTAGGAGGAAATTCCCTCTTTCATACATCACCCATTCATTCTCAAGCACGTCTTGCAGACTCACAGACATGCAGAATGTATAGCACCACAGAAAACCTTAAAACTAATAGATCCAAGTTTCTCAAAAGACAAATGAGAAAAATGATGAATTGAAAGGTAGTAGACCATCCTGAGACGGCACAGGGAATTGGTCAAAGAGCTGAGACTACAACTCAGCTCTCCTAACACTTGGTGCTGGGACCAGTGATTATCCTTTACATGTGTCTTATTTCTAGGGAGTTTAAGTCTCTCTCCCTACAACCCCCTTCCAATCTTCCTCTTTCAGCTCTTCAGAGCTGCTCCATATTGACATAAGACCGCTCCTCCAGCAACTGCTCTCTAAAAGGTTAGAGTAACTCTGAACTCACATACAAAGCAGAGTTCTCTGTCTCTTCAATCCCTCCCTACATCAGTGGTTTCTAGATTGCTCAATGTGCTCCTTGATTTCCCATGAATTTACTGTGGGATGCTTTTAAGGAACATGCAGAAATGGCCAAAGTACATCTTTGGAATCCCAGGGGTAACTCCTAATTTCTGTTTAATGCCACCTTCTCTGACCCTCTTAGCCAACAGAGCATACCCTTTATGCCAGATTGCATCTCCTTTGTTTTCCCTGCTTCACTTTCCTCCTGGAAGTTACCACCATCTGACATTTCACAAATTCATTCGTTGATTGTCTGCCTTTGCCTAATAGAACAAAAGCTCAATTGTGCATGGAACTTTTTTTATTTGGTTTGTGCCTAGGGCTGAGAATGCAGCCTAGTGTAAAGCAGGAACTCAAAGGGAAGGAAAGTGACTTTCCCTCACTTGCCTTTTAAATCTGTGTTCTCGGATGGATTTGGACTAAAATAATACATGTTACTATCCCTTCACACCCCAACCTTCAATCTCAGATATCCAGGATACATACAAATCAGAAAAACAATTAGCCCCTTGCTGGGGGCTGAATGTGTTCCCTCAAATGCATGTGTTGAATCTTAATTGCCAGTGTGATAGTACTGGGAGGTGATTAAGTGATAAGGGTAGAACACTCATAGAGGGGATTAGGGTTCTTATAAAAAGGCTTCAGAGAATGGGTTCATTCCCCTTTCTGCCCTTCTGTTTTGAGGATACAGCATGCATCCCCTTTGGAGGATGCAGTAACAGGCACCATCTTGGGAACAGAGAGATCAGGGTCCTCACTGGACACCCAACCTGCTGGCTCCTTTATCATGGACTTTCCAGCATCAGAACTGTGAGAAAATAAATTTGTTTTTTATAAATTACCCAGTCTCAGGCATTTTGTTACAGCAGCACAAATAGACTAAGATGTACCCTCCTAAAGGAAAGTACTGGAAGGACTGTCAAAGGGGAGGAGACTGTCTCCTTCTGGCTTTATTCCTTCTTCCTTTAGGTGAGAAGAGCACAGGACAGGTTGGGGAAAGGGCTACACCTTTGGTCAGGAAGAGAAGTTTCAATGTCTCTATCTCCAAAACAGTCCTAACAGCTCCTAACTCACAGATTTCCTGGAATATCAAAAAGCAATAATTCCTGGCACATAGTAGTACTGATTAGATACTAAGGCCCCCTTTGCTTGTTGGTATCAAGTAGCTACCAAAGAATTCCCTGGTAGAACACGGCTGTAGGTAAAGAAGGATGGAAAAAGCCAACATACATGTTCCAGGAGCATTTCCACTTGGGGCTGCTGATGGTGACTTTACATGACAAATGAAAAAGAGAAGAACAATCCATAAGGTGCTATCTTTGGGGAAAGAAAAGTCCCATCTTAGCAAGCATGTTTTTCTTGTGAGACAGGACTCTGGGTCAAGCTCTGAAAAACTGCACTCAGTCTAGAGTGGGCCTGTCGCAAGACAGTACCTTCAGGACACTGACGGGCTCATCTCCCCACAAGACTATTCATGGCCACTGCGCAGAACTAACAGAGGCTCAGAAGACAGCTCTGGTTAGGGAGTCAAAAGATGTGGCTATAGGTCCTGTTATGGACTCTGTGCCTGATATTAGCCACTTGACCTAGTAAGTCACCACTGGAAATCTGGAAACCAGAGAGTCAAACATTTTCTTGGATGCCTATGCTAGAGGTTCTCTTACCTATCATATAATTTAGTCAATATCACAATCCTGGGAACTAAGAATTACCTCCCTCATTTTACAGATGAGGAAACATAAGGCCAGGGGATCAAATGACCTCCTAGAACCTAAAGAGACTAATAAGTCATAGAACTGAAAGTCAAACAGCGATCTTTCTGATTCTCAAGGTAGGAATCCTTCTACTACAACCCTCTCTTCTCTAAGAGCCCCTTTTTGAGAAACAGGTTTTTAAAAAATGACCATGCAATGATGCATGCTACAGATATGTCCAAAAGTTTATGAAAATAGCTAGGTAGAACCAACAGCTTCCAAACTTAATGGTGAAGAGGAACCCAAAAATGAGAATAATATTCACATTTCTCACCTCATAAGAGTGTGGGTACACTTAAGCAAACTATGCATCTACTGCACTTGGCACAGTGTGCAGGGAGGGCTCAGTAAATAACAGTTATTCTTTTGAGAGCTAATATGATATGATTAAGCAATACCACGTGCTAGGCACTGTGTGAAATGATTGACACAGGCATCCTCAAGGGAGTCATAAGTAGGCAGCATCTCAATGGAGGAAGTTACATATAGAGAAAAGGTCAGGCATGACAAGCAAGAGTCACAGGCTGCCCTGTCCAGCCCAGGCGTTGCTGTGAGAATCAGATGTATGATGTACATGACAGGGCTCTGAGAACATTTGCACAGCACGGTACATGCACCCAGCGTTATGACTGTGCTCTCCAGGGAACATGTAAAGCATATGTGTAAATGCAGCAGGCTTCAGGCATGAATTCTGAAAACCTTAGAATGCTATTCCAGAAAGCCCCATGTAATAAGCCTAGTCTCCATTCTCCATTCTCAGTTCTAGGTAGTTACCAGGTATATGAACCAAAGGGAAAAAATTCATTCTAAGTTTCATTTTTTTCCCAGTTAAAAAGGGGAGTACAAGTATCTTTCTCTGTCCCGTTTTTGCCCAGAGACTGATTCCTACAGACTAGAACTGCATCCTCTGATCTCCTGAGCTTCCTTCTCCATGGCTCCAGTTGTGTTCCACCAATGCAAGGCACAGGCAGGAGATCAGCGGGTGGAAGGAGAGAGAGGTCAGGGCATTGCTCCCCATTCCCTTATCATCCTTCATTTGCATCTCTGGTAGTAGCTATATTTTGTGTGGTGAGAAAGGCAGACTTTCTTCTCAATTCTGCTGTTCCTGTGCTCCAGTAAATATATATCTTCCTAGCAGTGGCAATAGCTTCCCACTGTTGCTAGATTCTGAGTACCTCACCACCCCTCATTTGCTACCTTAAATCTACCCACCCATTGGAAGTTGCTCCTTCATTAAAGTACCGTCATCTGATCTTTCCGGGGTAGATTTTGGTTCTTTCAGGACTCTGACTGACATACCTAATGTTCTGCATCTAGCTCTCTAGGCATTGTCTTTGGAGACCTCATCCTTTTCCTTAACTTTAATCGCCACCATTTTGTCTCTGAAAGCTGACTAGTTTAGAAGTCAATGATATGTGATGTGACTACTGGGTAATAGCTTACTGGTAGGAGCTTAAGACCTAGTTTGGGAACTACAATAAACTAAATGCAAATACAAAACAGAATACAATTAAGGGCAAAACTGTCTTGTCAAACACAGGCTGTCTTGGTATCTGGGTTAGAATTCATTTTATCATAGATTAAATGAAGGCTGTGAGGCAAATACTTTAACTTCTCTGACCCTCAGATTTCTTCTTCACAAAACAGGGAAGCTAATACGTATCTCATATGATCAAAAGATATAATATATGTGAAAACACTTTGTGGATTGTAAATTAAAATATTATGACGTCAACAAATGATAATGATGATGATGATCATGATGATCTGTTGGTAGACAGGCAATGGGTCACTCATGTTCATTATATAAATCCCCTCTCAATCCCCTACAATCCAAGAGAAAACTCTCTAATGCAAGAACATGCACCAGCTTCAGAGAGTCTAGCAAAGGCAACAGAATTTTTATTTCTCACACAGCCTAACGTGAGTAAGTGGGCCTTTTTGCAAGGGTAAGAGGCATTTTGTACATCTCTCTGACTTTCCCGGGCAGATGGCCAAATAGAGAATTGATCATTTATGTTTCTGTGTTTCCTAAAGAAAAACCACTGGGAGCTGAAATGTCAACATTCTTCTCAGCAACCTGCAAATAATGAAACACAATTGTCTGGAAATCAAGGACCCCTCAAAAAGTTCAGCACAGCTGACAGGAGTATGTCATAGTAGGACAAACTCTCAGGGCTTTGGGGACCTCATGGTTATGAGAGGTGACAGATGGAGCACTTCACTGCAGGACACACACACACACACACACACGGTTGGCAGCCATTGCTAGGCCTAGTCCAGCTAGCTTAGGCCAATGTTAATCCTGAGTGAGAATGTTCAGGGAGCAGAGACCAACTCCTGACTCACACCCACATAGGCCTCAGGTTTCCAAGAAGGCGGCTGGCCAGTGAAGTGCTCTGTGACTGAACCTGGTGAATGGTCATCTCCCAGATGCTGGGAGCATGAGCTCCTTTCTCCTCCTCAGCAGACTTGTGGCTCTGGATGAGAACCAGATCTCTGCATTTTCTTCATGCCTTTTAATTAAGATTTGTTAGAGCAAAACTCCATGTGCCAGACTTCATATTCACTGAGGAGGGACTTCAGCAATAACCAAGATCTTGGCCCTTATCCTCATCTTTGACTAGGGTCCCCTTGGGATGGAAGGTGTGGCTCTATCTGATTGGAGAGTTGGAAGCAGCGGCTGAACATACAAAAATCAATCTCTTCTGGGGCTCTCTTTGTAATTTGCCTGCGGATAGACAGATTGCATTCTCATCTGATCTTACGCACGAGTCACGGGTCCTACTCTGGGCAAGGGCAGGGGGTGGGAGAACAGGGGGATCTGCAGTTGTCCAACACCCCTGCAAACCAAGTGGAATAGCTCATCTCATTCAAGGATGCTCACTGTGACTGTGTATCTAAGTCACATCCTCCAGGCCAGGATTTATCAGGCAGAAAGATGGAGTTTGGAATTCTTCCTGTCCAACTCTTGTCTATTCATCACTCAGCTCTGAACTTGGGAGAAGAAAACTCATCATTGGACTACCATAAAATTGTATAACATTGCTTAATTATTGAAAAAAAAAAGATGCATTAACTTATTCCAAGGCGATTGCAAAATCATGGTTTTGATGTCTTTTATGCCTTTTTCTAGTATACTTTATAGTAAATACATAACTATTAAAATAAAGTTTGTTTATATAACAGCTTAACAAATAAAAAAAAGATATATAAATGAATATCCAGTGTAGAAAATTAAGAGTTTTAAAACTCATGATTCTTAGAGCCATACTATAGGGAAACTTAGCATCTGATATGTATGCTAACCTACTAAAATATTTGTATAGCATAAACAAAAATAATAACTGTGATTTACTCAGCATCTATAGAAGTAAAGGTGATACAGATTTTATCACATTTTACATTTATGCATTTTACAGGTTTTAATACTTTTACACACCTAACAAGCTTTTTTTTCTTTTCTTCCTTTTACATTTGAAAATATTTCATTGACAAAGTTATATCTTCATGGGCTATTTGAAGATATATATATATATATATATGCTCACATATATTATTAGATGAAGGAGAAAAAGTCTTAGGACAGGAAACTGTATAAATTATAATTCCAATTTTATTACATATATGTGTATAATTCATATATTATATATGTAAAACCACAAAAAGAACTTGCAAATTATACACAAAAATGTTGACACTGATTGGCTTTGTGGGATTGCGGATTATTTCAGTTTTCTTCCTTATATTTTTCTGTATTTTCAAAATATTTTATAATGCACATAAGTGAACTCTGTAATCAGAAAAATAAATTATATATGTTTGAAATACATATGATATTTGTAGATTTCTTGCTAAATCATTTATTTTTTCAATGTTTTATAACTTTTTTAAAAGAAACAATATATGGACATCAGAATCTGAGAAAAGTGTTATTTTTGTATACTCTTAAGGCTGTTTAATAAAATTTAATAATTTATTTTGTATATTTAAAAAATTTCTAATTTCTGGCTGGGCGCAGTGGCTCACGTCTGTAATCCCAGCACTTTGGGAGGCTGAGGTGGATGGATCACGAGGTCAGGAGTTTGAGACCAGCCTGACCAACATAGTGAAATCCCATCTCTACTAAAAACACAAAAATTAGCCAGGCCTAGTAGTGTACGCCTGTAATCCCAGCTACTCAGGAGGGTGAGGCAGGAGAATCGCTTGAACCCGGGGGGCGGAGGTTGCAGTGAGCTGAGATTGTACCACTGCACTCCAGCCTAGGTGACAGAGCGAGACTCCTTCTCAAAAAAAAAAAGAAAAAAAAAATTCTAATTTCTTTCTTAGATTCCTCAGAGAAAAGGCTTCTTTATAACATTTAAAATCAGAAATCTCTTCATGATATCTCCAAATCCCAAAATATAATTACATTTTACTTTAAGGATATTATTTTAAAGTGTTTGGGGTACATTAGTAGAGATGATAAGAACGAATAAAATCAACTTTTATCTTAACATCTCTTACCATATGGCAAAAATACATATTATTTATTCAAAAATAAAAAGGTGGCAAAATTCATAAAATGTGGGGGATAAAAAATGTGATAATTTTGTAATTTTATTTTTTCAGGAGTTGCAAAATGAAAATAAAATGGAATACAATGTGATACACTCAAAAATTGTAAAACTGGGCCTACCAAAATATTTCCACATAGTAGGTGCTCAATAAACATTTGCTGAATGATTGAAATCTCTTTCCAGTGAAAAAATATGGTGATTCAACAGTGAGCCAAGTAATTTACCAATAAATGAATAAAGTTATTTACGATTATGATGGTAATCATTTCTTTTCCTCATTCACATTAAACACAAAGTATTTAAAAGAAAACATTTGCATAGCACCTTCAGTTTCATCATGGAATCCTGACATAACTTGTCTCCCCGAGCTGCGGAAACTTCATCAATCCCGATCAATTTGGCTTTGTACCGGACCCCTTCACCTTTAAACCTCTTTATCAAAGTGGCTTCACTGCGATCCTGACCTAAAAAGAGAAAAAGCAGATTCAAATATGTAGTTGTGCAGACCCCAGTGGCTTTGAGTATCCACAATTCCAAGATCCGCTGTTTGGTTTCATCTACATTCCCGGAAAGTCAAATCACTGGACCCAGGAGAAAAGAATAGTAGTATCCCTAGATGCACATTCTGACTCCATCCATTTAAGTCCTGAGACAAATTACCTCTCCTTTCTGAGACTCAGTTTTCTCAGGTAGGGAAAAATAAGTTAAAAATAACCACCCCAACAGGGTATTATGATAAATAAATCAGATAACACGTGTGAAGCATGTAATTCAGGGTTTGATAAACAAGAGATATTTAACAAATGATAATATTCACCCACTAAGAGTTCATGTCTGAAATTGTTGTTAGAATAATATTAGCACCGAGTCTCTGGCATTGCCAGCATTCAATAATAGCTTGGCCAGGGTCCAAGACCCTCTTCCCACCCAATTCCACAAGCTGTTTTACAGTGAAACTCCAGAGTAATGACCTGAGGACAATTATCAAAAAGTGGTTTTATGCCATCTCTTCTGGTAAGTCATGTGTGCAGGGAAATAGGCTTCCATGCTACGTGCTATTGTGTGTCTGCCCCTTCCAACAGGCTCTCTCAATAATTATTAAGATAATATTTTGCTAAGACACATCAACCAGGAGCTCAAGCATATCTACATGAAGTAAGGACAATAAAGTTAACTCTGAACTGAGGAAGCGCTCCATGCCAGATGTTCTATAAACTTTATCCCCACTCTTCACAAGCAAACCAGTTCCATTTTCCAGATGATGAAGTTGAAGATCACAGAGTTTAAGTAGTTTGCCCAAGTAAACATAGTCCCAAATAAGATGAATACATAGGAACTCAAACCCATCACTAACCTCATCATACTTTGACTAGTCAGAGGTCTGGACACTGTACAGTTGGTTCTTAAAACCCGGAGTGTCCTATCTGTCTGCTATTCATCTCCTATAACATCATTAACTTCAATTCTTGATTTCTCCTTCATCATGCTTACCTCATTCTGTCAGAAACACAGAGCTGAGGACATTAGAGATAATTCAGCCTTTTTCCCTCTATCTATAGATGTGCAAACTAAGGCCTTTCTATCTTGTGGGGTTGAGAATTATCAGGAGATATGCTTAAAATGGAAAAGCACAACATCAATCACTAACCATCATATAGTACATTTCTAATGACAAAATACAACTTTCATTTCATTCATTTATACATTCATCCCTTACCGAGCATCTCCTCTGTATCAGTGCTACTATTCACTGGCAACAGATGAATGAGACAACGTCTGTGCCCTTAGAAGCTTAAGTTTTTGGTGGCTGCAAATACAAATGTATTTGCATTATGCTAGGTGTGTAAGAATGTTCAAGCTTTAGAATCAGACATCCTCATTTCCAATCATGGGTCCCTCTCATAAGTCAACTAAACTGTCTGAGCCTCCCTTTTTAAAAGTGTTGGACGGGCCGGGCTCGGTGGCTCACGCCTGTAATCCCAGCACTTTGGGAGGCCGAGGCGGGCGGATCATGAGGTCAGGAGATAAAGACCATCCTGGCTAACATGGTGAAACCCCGTCTCTACTAAAAATACAAAACTTAGCCGGGCATGGTGGTGGGCGCCTGTAGTCCCAGCTACTCTGGAGGCTGAGGCAGGAGAATGGTGTGAACCCGGGAGGCAGAGCTTGCAGTGAGCCAAGATTGCTGGCTCCAGCCTGGGCAACCACTGCACTCCAGCCTGGGCAAGAGAGCCAGACTCCATTTCAAAAAACAAACAAAAAAAAGTGTTGGATGACAATAAAGTATCTACCTTACAGCATTAACATGAACAGTAACTTCAATGAGATAGTATGTGTGAAGTATGTATTTACATGGTAAGTTTTCTACAAATGGTAGCTGTCACCACTATTTTTTTTTTTTGGAAACAGCGTCTCACTTCATCACCCAGGCTGGAGTACAATGGTGCGATCACAGCTCACAGCAGCCACCACCTCCCAGGCTCAGGCAACTCTCCTACTTCAGCCTCCCAAGTAGCCGGGACAACAGGCACGTGCTGTCATACTTGGCTATTTTTTTGTAGAGACGGGGTTTTGCCATGTTGCCCAGTCTCGGACTTCTAGACTCAAGCAATCCACCATCTTGGCCTCCCAAAGTGCTAGGATTATAAGCGTGAGTATCACCACTATTATAAACCCAGTAAAAGAAGCAAGAAGAAGACACAATCCTGGGAGGGTGGGAGGCAGAGAGAAGGAATGTCCGTCCAGTCAGGCCTGGACCTATGGTCCTGACTCCCAGATTTTTTTCTTTTTTTCCCACGACACCCCTGCTGACTCCTTGTATATTAAAGCCTTCGAGTAATATTCCATAAAGCAAATATAACACATGGATGATTAGTCAGCAACTATAATCAGTATAATAACTAAGCCTCAGCATTCTGTAGAGACTAGAGCTAAGAACAATGGGACATTTGCCATAATACACCTTATATCATAGCTAAGCATCTCTCTTCTTCAACATATGATACTATTTCAGTGCATAATAACATCTCTTTCACCACTGAGACTTCCCCAAACTTTAACTGTAATAACAATGCCGGCCGGGCGCGGTGGCTCAAGCCTGTAATCCCAGCACTTTGGGAGGCCGAGACGGGCGGATCATGAGGTCAGGAGATCGAGACCATCCTGGCTAACCCGGTGAAACCACGTCTCTACTAAAAAATACAAAAAAACTAGCCGGGCGAGGTGGCGGGCGCCTGTAGTCCCAGCTACTCGGGAGGCTGAGGCAGGAGAATGGCGTAAACCCGGGAGGCGGAGCTTGCAGTGAGCTGAGATCCGGCCACTGCACTCCAGCCTGGGCGACAGAGGGAGACTCTGTCTCAAAAAAAAAAAAAAAAAACAAAAAACCAATGCCAAGTAGCATTCATCACAAAGCATATTATATGCATCAACTTGTTAAGTCCAGAAAGTAATTGTAGAGGTAGGTACAATCATTCAGGTTTCATAGATGAGGCTCTACATTGAAAGTGTTAGAGGCCATGTAACTTGTCCAAACTTACTGAGTAGAACCGGAACCTAGATTTGTCTCGTGTGAAAGCCCATGTCCGTGGTTTGCTTGTGTTCTGTGTTTTCAAGTCTGTTTGCCTAACCACTGTGATCAATTGCTTCTTTTCTACTCAACTTTCTTGTAAAGCCCCATCTTTATCTTGTACCCAAACTCACCTGGCCCAAATCTGATGGTAGTCAATACATTGGCAGCATTAAAACTCCACGGAAGGATGGAGAGACAGCTTGAAAATGGAACAGATTCCAGTCATCAGTCATCTCTAAGAAAATGTCTATGAGTCAGACACAAAGACAGCCTTAAGAAACATTTGTCAGGGCACAGAACCCTGCCGAGAAAGAAGATTCATAAGAGACGGCAGAACCATAGCAGGTGAACAAGGGCAGAGATCAATAAGAACATATTAGGCCATTTAGAGGAAAGTACGGAGCCCAATTTAGATTAGGACCTAGGGCCAAGCTAATTTGTATGAAGCGCACTTAGGCAGTAGATAATCCAGTTTCTCATTAAATGCTTCACCATTAAAAGGGTAATTTTTCATGAGCACATCTTGAGCAAGGTCTCAGTTATATTAGTTAAGAAATAAATAACAGATATCAGAGCCATAAGGCTTTAATTCTATCTGAGGCACATACAATATGAAGGTGTTAGGAATAGGATCAATCTTCATGCATTTTAGGTCACCATGAATCCCAGCCTATGTTGCTGAAAACACCACTGACTCTCTGTTTCAAGCTGGACAAGAGAAAGACCACACGTTAAGGAAAATCACCCATATGGTCACTATTATTGAGTTTTTAGTACAGTTACTGTGCCAAGGGTTTCATGTGCAATTTCTTATTTAATCTTCTCATTTGCTCTTGAGTTAGGCTCCATAATGCGTCCTCTTTTACAGAAGACAACACAAACACCCAAAGTCCACAGCATAACTTGAATGTTTAAATAACAGTTATATTGAGATATAACTTACATACCGTACAATTCACCATTTCAAAGTATACAATCCAGTGGTTTTAGTTTAGTCACAGAATTGTATAACCATCACCACTATCTAATTTTAGAACATTTTTGTCATCCCAAAAAGAAGCCCCATACCTATTAGCTGTCACTCCCTATCTTCCCATTCCCTCTGGTGCTAAGCAACCACTAGTCTCTTCCTGTCTTTATATATTTGCCTATTCTAGACATTTTATATAGTTGTTATCTTATAATGTACAATTTTTTGGGTTTGACTTCTTTTACTTAGCAGCATGTTCTCAAGATTCATCCATGTTATAGCATGTATCAGTAATGCTTTTTTTGCTGAATATTATTCAATTGTGTGGTTATACCACATTAGCTCACAGACCTCTTGGTTGTTTCCATTCTTTAGCTATTATGAATAAGGCTTCTATGAACATTTGTGTACAAGTTTTTGTGTGGCTGTCTGTATTCAATTCTCTTAAAATTATTCCTAAGAAAGGAATTGTTGCATCATATGGTAACTCTATGTTTAACTTTTTGGAGAACTGTCAAATTGTTTTTCCAAAGTGTCTGCATCATTTTACAACCCTCCTAGCAAAATATAAAGTTCCAGTTTCTTTACCAGATGTTCTTCTCAACATCTGTTATTGTCTGTTTCTTTTACTTTAACCACCCTAGTAGGTGTTAAGTGATATTTCACTGCAACTTTGATTTGCATTTCCCTGAGGAGTAATGATGTTGAGCATCTTTTCATGTGTATATTGTTCATTTGCATATCTTCTTTGGAGAAATATCTATTCAAATCCCAGAGCCTCTGTTTGAACCTAGGTCTTATGTAAAATTTCATGGTCTTAACCATTAGACTATGGGGCTTCCTGTGACCTACCTCTGTGTTCTGTTACAGAATTTAGCCTCTTTTATTTGTGTCACAGCTACTTGAGTTGATGTCTTATGGATAAACTGGCAGATGTCTTACTCTTAAAGACAAGTAGTTCACAAGTACACATGCCCTTCTCATGCCTTGTATCATTTAATCTTCCAAGGTTACTGAAAACCACCATCGTTATTATTTTATGGATGAAGAAACTGGAGCCCAAGAGGTAACTAAAGTTACTTCAAGTTGAGCTTGGAACAGAATCTCATCCTGTCCTACTCCAAGGCTTGAGTTCTCCCACTGAGAGGCAATAGGCCTTAATGGTCTAGAACATGAGCTCTGGATTCAGAGGACCTGAGTTCAAGTCCCAGCTCTCCCATCTACCTCCTTAGTTGTATAATCGTTGGTAAGTTCCTTTACATGTCTGCCACAGTGTCCTTATCAGTTCAGTATAGATACTAACGGGTTCTCCCAGTATTAAAGAAATGACAAATAACGCACAAGACAGTGAGTGACTGGCAAACAGTAAGAGCTTAATCAACGTTGGTCATTGTTATTTGGGTGATCATACTTTCAGTTTGTCTGCCACAGTCCCAGAAACTTTTGTACTGACACTGTTGTTACCAGCATCCCTCATTACTCTCAAAAGTATTCCAGTTTGGTTAACAGACTGTGTGGTTACCCTAATTATATGATCGTCATTTGTATACTGTCCTGCCTTAGTGTTCTTCATGCTAGGCACTTTGCTAGCTTCCAGTGGTACATGGGTGAGCAAAAAGTGTCCTCTCTCCTGCCCAGAGGAAGCCACATTTCAAAAGGCATCATATATAATTTCTCCACCCCTTAGCACTATATGACACTCACAGCTCTGGTCATATTCTGTGAAGCAATGCGTTTTCCTAAGGGGTGGAGAAACTATATTTGGTAGGGAGATGATTAAGAAGAGCTACAGAGGAGAGATGGCATTTGAGTAAGTCCTTGTGAAAAAGCAGGGGTTCAAGAGGTAGGGAAGAAGGTGAGAAGATTTCCAGATAAACAAAAAGTACAAGGATATTTGGAGAACAGTTAGTAGTTTGCTTAGACTGTTTAGCGATCCTAATTACCTTCTGGAATCACCTTGGGATTTTTTTTAAAATACCACCCCAGAGCCCAGAGTGGTGGAGTGCACCTGCAATCCCAGTACTTTGAGAGGCCAAGGAGGGAGGATTGTTTAAGCCCAGTAGTTTGAAACCAGCCTGGGCAACATAAGAAAACTGTGTCTCAAAAGAAAAAAAAAACCCCGCCACCTCGCAGATTTTGATTAGATGGGTCTGGGGTGAGCTGGGGCCAATGAATTGTGCTTGCAGAGCACAGGACTAGAGGGCATGGCTAGAGTGATGCACTCAAAGGGCAGCCAAATCATGAAGCATCTTAGAAGCCAAGTTAAAAAGCCTTTGAACATTGTTCTTTAGACTACAGGAGCTATTAATGATCCACGCTTGTTGTGATGATTAGATTAAAAAGAACATTATAGCAACATGTAGGGAAGTATAAGGCTGCAATTAACTGATTCATTCATTCCTTTATTTGATATTTATTGAGTGGTTACTGTATACGTGTTCTAAGGTCCTCCAGATACTGCAGGGAACAAAACATATAAATATCCCTGTACTCAGGGAACTTACATC
Organism: Chlorocebus sabaeus; assembly: GCF_047675955.1. NCBI lineage: Eukaryota > Metazoa > Chordata > Mammalia > Primates > Cercopithecidae > Chlorocebus > Chlorocebus sabaeus. The sequence goes on along the minus strand of NC_132923.1, from coordinate 79,656,455 downwards.
CTAGTGGGAAGTCAATGGAGTTTTGCTGTAATTTTCTAAGTTAAGTGTAATGAAGAATCCCCTGTAAAAACCACAACAGCAACAAGAGATTCCTAAATCCCTTCCAGTGAGATTCTGCCCCAGTGGGAGGGACCAAGCAGATGGAGTTGATTCAGATATAAGTAATCCTCAAAGATCACTAGAGAACAGCAATTTGCTTATGTAGAGAATCCCTTGTAAGATGATATTTCTTAGACTGGGGTCCTCAGAATAAAACTTTCCAAAGTTTCAATTTGGGGTTTTCAAATAGATAATAATCTTTTAAATATTTTACCAGTTGTGAAGAAAAAAAAGGTATTAGTAATAATATATTTCAAAGATACTTTCATAGACTTCAACTCTGGTTTCTTAAAAACCTGAAAATTTCTTTTCTAATGTTTATTATTTATTTATTTATTTATTTATTTATTTATTTATTTATTTATTTTTGAGTCTCGCTCTGTCACCCAGGCTGGAGTGCAGTAGCGTGATCTCTGCTCACTGCAACCTCCACCTCCTAGGTTCAAGCGATTCTCCTGCCTCAGCCTCCCAAGTAGCTGGGGTTATAGGTGCTCGCCACCATGCCTGGCTAATTTTTGGATTTTTGGTAGAGATGAGGTTTCACCATGTTGGCCAGGCTGGTCTCGAACTCCTGACCTCAAGTGATCCGCCTACCTCGGCCTCCCAAAGCGCTGGCATTACAGGCGTAAGCCACCGCGCCGGGCATCTTTTTCAATGTTTAGAAGGGATCTCCTTAAGTGTGAGAAATACTACTCGGTATCCTTTGTGGCTGTCTGGGTGAGTGTGCCTCTGGCAGGTCAGGAGTGCCAGTGCAGTAGGAGAGGGTGCACCACCTCCTTAACACTTTCCTACTTGGCTCAGAGGAAAGCAATCCTGCACTGAACGTTTGAAGATTTCTGCTCTGATACACCTGCTTCACTTGGTTTCATAAACAAACTAATTGCCAACAACTAAGAGGGAATGCTTTATCTGGGATCTCAATCCAAGGCTCTTCAAGTAATTGAATTTTCAATATAGCACTGATTCGAATTCCAAAGGAGGGAGATATGGGGGTTACACAGCATCATAGAGTTGCCTGGAAACCAAGCCCCTTGAAAGAAAAGCAGTAACTGGCCGGAAAGAAGGAAGGAAAGAGGCCTGGATTCAGATGTAGTCTCTGTTACTGTACCTTCATCTATGTGATGTCACTTGCCCTTGAGGTTCAATCTCCCCAGGCGCTCAATGAATGTTCATAGGGAAAAGATCGTTTTGAAAGTCTCTGAGTGATAATTGTATACAATGATATTTATGACTAGTTAATATATTTATAACTAATGTATTTATAACTAATATTTATAACTGTATGATGTACATTGGATATATCAGTTTATTGTTATAGCAATATTATGTGGTGATTGTCTACATATGTTAAATCTAGGAACAGAACTGAGTTGGTAAGTGCTAAAGCTAGGATTTGAACCCAAGTCTTCATAAATCCACAGAATGTAGGTCTCCAGTTTTATAATCACATACCACTATGAGTAAAACATTTTTGAGCCCACAACTCTAAGATAGATATATTTCTGTAAAAATTACATACATGCACTACTGATAATCTATATATTATTCTTATTTTGAGACAGAGTCTCGCTCTGTCACCCAGACTGACATGTAGTGGTGTGATCTTAGCTCACTGCAATCTCTGCTTCCCGGGTTCGAGCGATTCTCATGCCTCAGTCTCCCGAATCACTGGGATTACAGGTGTGCGCCACCACACCTGGCTAATTTTTGTATTTTTAGTGGACACGGTGTTTCACCATGTTGGCCAGCTGGTCTTGAACTCTTGGCTTCAAGTGATCAGCCTGCCTCGGCCTCCCTGACTGCTGGGATGACAGGCATGAGCCACCACACCCAGGCCCGTATATTATTATTAAAGCTTACTTTTTCTTAGAACTTTTTGGATTAAAATCAAACATAAACAGACATCTTATATTTTTCTAATGTGCCAGCAGATTATCTTGCATAACCTGAGGAGGACCTGCATCTCACAAAGATTTTTTGCACATCTCTCTGAATGAGAAATAACAACTTGAAAAATCCTCAGGGAGTCACAGCAAACTACCAATCATAATCAGACATTTGGGTTTCTAAGAATCATCCATTTTGTTCTTTTTCTTTAAATTTTTGTGGGTACATAGTAGGTGTATGTATGTATGGGTACACGACATGTTTTGATACAAGCATGCAATGCATACTAATCACATCATGGAGAATGGTGTATCTATCCTTTCCAGCATTTATCCTTTGTGTTACAAACAATCCAATTATGCTCTTTCAGTTATTTTAAAATGTATGATTACATTATTATTGACTATAGTCACTTTGTTGTGCTATCAAATAGTAGATCTTATTCTATTTTTTGTAGTATTAACCATCCCCACTGCAGCCCCTCATTACCCTTCCCAGCCTCTAGTAACCATCCTTCTACTCTCCAGCTCTATGAATTCAATTGTTGTTTTGATTTTTAGATCCCACAAATAAGTGAGAACATGCAATGTTTGTCTTTCTGTGCCTGGTTTATTTCACTTAACCTAATGATCTCCAGTTCCATTCATGTTGTTGCAAATGACAAGAGTCTTATCCTTTTTTATGACGGAATAGTACTCCATTATGTAAATGTAACATTTTCTTTATCCATTCATGTGTTGATGGACAACAAATAAGGTTGCTTACAAATATTAGTTATTGTGAACAGTGCTGCAACAAATATGAGAGTGCAGATATCTCTTTGATATACTGATTTCCTTTCTTTTGGGTATATACCCAGCAGCGGGATTGCTGGATCATATGGTAGCTCTATTTTTAGCTTTTTGAGGAACCTCCAAACTGTCCTCCACAGTGGTTGGACTAATTTACATTCTTTTTTTTTTTTTTTTTTTTTTTTTTTTTTTGAGGCGGAGTCTCGCTCTGCCGCCCAGGCTGGAGTGCAGTGGCCGGATCTCAGCTCACTGCAAGCTCCGCCTCCCGGGTTCACGCCATTCTCCTGCCTCGAGACTCCCGAGTAGCTGGGACTACAGGCGCCCGCCACCTCGCCCGGCTAGATTTTTGTATTTTTTAGTAGAGACGGGGTTTCACCGGGTTAGCCAGGATGGTCTTGATCTCCTGACCTCGTGATCCGCCCGTCTCGGCCTCCCAAAGTGCTGGGATTACAGGCTTGAGCCACCGCGCCCGGCCCCTAATTTACATTCTTACCAACAGTGTACAAGGGCTTCCTTTTGTCCACATCTTTGTCAGCATTTCTTATTGCCTGTCTTTTGGATATAAGCTATTTTAACTGGGGTGAGTTGATAGTTCATTGTAGTTTTGATTTTCATTTCTCTGATGATCAATGACATTGAGCACCTTTTCATATGCCCGTTTGCCATTTTAATGTCTTTTTTTGAGAAATGTCTACTCAAATCTTTGTCCAATTTTTGATCAGCTTATTAGATTTTTTCCTACAGAGCTGTTTGAGCTCTTCATACTTGTATTTAATCTCTTGTCAGGTGAGTAGTTTGCAAATATCTTCTCTCATTCTGTGGTTTGTGTCTTCACTTTGTTGATTGTTTCCTTTGCTGTGCAGAAGCTTTTTAGCTTGATGTGATCCCATTTGTCCATTTTTGCTTTCATTGCCTGTGCTTGTGCTGTATTGCCCAAGAAATCTTTGCCCAGACCCATTTCCTGGAGATTTTTCCCAATGTTTTTCTTGTAGAAGTTTCATCAATTGAGGTCTTATATTTAAGTCTTTACCCATTTTGATTTGATCTGTATATATGGCAAGAAAAGGGGTCTAGTTTCATTCCTCTGCATATGGATATCCAGTTTTCCCAGCACCATTTATTAGAGAGACTGTCTTTTCCCAAGTGTATATTCTTGGCACCTTTGTTGAAAATGAGTTCACTGTAGGTCTGCTGATTTGTTTCCGGGTTCTCTATTCTGTTCCATTGGTCTATGTGTCTATTTTTATGCCAGTGCTATGCTGTTTTGGTTACTATAGCTCTGTAGTATGATTTGAAGTTAGGTAATGTGATTCTTCCAGGCCTTTTTTTTTTTCTGCTTAGGATAGCTTTAGATATTCTGGATTTTTTGTGGTTCCATATACATTTTAGGATTTTATTTTTTTATATTTCTGTGAGGAATGTTATTGGTATTTTGATAGGGATTGTATTGAATCTGGAGGCTGTTTTGGATAGCATGGACATTTTAACAATATTGATTCTTTCAATCCATGAACATGGAATATTTTTCCATTTTTAGTGTCCTCTTAAATTTCTTTCATCAGTGTTTTATAGTTTTCATTATAGAGAGCTTTCATTTTTTTGGGTTAATTCCTAGGTATTTCATTTTATTAGATTACCTTATTTCTTTTTCAGATTGTTCACTAGTGGCATATATAAATGCTACTGATTTTTGCATGTTGATTTTGTATTCTGCAACTTTACTGAACTTGTTTATCAGTTCTAATAGTTTTTTTGTGGAGTTGTTAGGTTTTTCCACACATAAGATCATATCATCTGCAAACAATGATAATTTGACTTCCATTCCAATTTGGATGCCCTAAGAATCACCCACTTTGAATTTCATAATGGATCATGGGGAACTCTGTAGGCTGCTGTCTTTAATTTGTAGCAGGGCTGGGGTGCAATATGTCACTTAAAAGTGTCTGGAGGCTTCCAGGAGTCGCAGTAGATGTGCCTCCACTTTCACCCTCTAATCCGTGCCTCACACTGCTTCCAACAGGATCCACCCCAAGTGTCATCTCATCATGCACTATCTGACCAAAAATGAAAAATGTCATCTCCTTCCACCCAGCTGCCACAGGCTGTCCTCCCTCTTATTCTCTTACCTCATTTGTGCCCTCTTGCCCCCAGCACCCTTAACTCCAGCCTTATGGGCTAGGTACCTCCATGCCTTTTGCCCTTGCTAGTTCCTCTTCTCCAACTGTCTTCTCTACACTTTAGCTCTATAAGGGTGGGAACTGAAAATGATTTAATTAATTTATTTATGCTAAAGTGGGTAGTGGACTCCAGGAGTCAGGACCACTTGGGGGAGGCATCTAAGGGGTTATTAAAAACCCCTCCCATACAGATCTTGTTTTATACAGTCCATGAGTGTGATTCATTTAGTCCTCAAGGAATAAAATTCCTAATGGGATAAAGTAAATGTCACACCATAGTCATTTTAATATTGGCTTTGCTTTATACCATTAGAGAAGAGCATTTCTCAACCTCATCACAACCTGATCATCTCCTAACCAGGGGAATGGCTCTCCTCTGAATTTAAATCCAGCCAGTTCTTCTGGGCACAGAGTAAATTCCCCATTTTCCACAGACCTCAAAGATTCTGTCAGGAAGTACTCGAAGCAGAAGAAGCAGAAGGCACTGCCAATGTTGAGGTCCCAGAATGGGAGTCACCTTGCAGAAGCTTCAGCAAAATCAAATGCCTCTGTCAGGAGTCAGGATCCGAAGGAGGAAGGCAATTAGCATTTTTTATGACACTGAAGCAGAGCCCACAGAGTCCACTGGAGTCATAAATGGCCTCCCACTCCAGGCTGCACTCTAAAGACCGTTAATGGCCAAATAAAAGTTATTTCACACCCAAGATTGTTCTCTATCTGTCCCACTCATCATAGATTATAATAAGCACAGCCAAGATAAGTATTTTTTTCCCCTAATGTGGTCATTTTGGCTGTGAATTCTTTTAACTTTTGACAGTTACAATATTTCCCTATCTAGGAGGGGTGAGCGCCAACATATTTCTTATACCAAGCTGAGTATTAACTTCTGTGCATTAGACACTTAAACATCTAAGGAGATATCTTATCAGCGCAGACCACTATAATAAAATACCATAGACTGCATGGCTTAAACAACAGACATTTATTTCTCATAGTTCTGGAGGCTGAGCAGTCCAAGATCAAGTGCTGGAAGATTTGGCTCTTGGTGAGGGCCCCCTTCCTGGCTTGCAGATGGCCACTGTCTCACTGTGTTCTCACAAGATCTCTTTGTGCATGCACTGCGAGAGAGAGAGAGAGAGAGAGAGAGAGAGAGAGAGAGAGAGAGAGAGAAAGCCCTGGCCTCCTTTCCTCTTCTTACAAAGCCACTAATCCCATCATGAGTACTCAACTTTCATGACATCATCTAAAGCTAATTATCTCCCAAAGACCACGCCTGCAAATATTATTACATTGGGAGTTAGAGCTTCAACATGTTAATACTGGGGAAACAAAAACATAGGATCCATAATGGGGGGCCAGAATTAGGAAGGAGATGTGAAAAGCTGAATGAATGCTACCTGAAAAATGAGCATGCCTGTCCCATTCTCATAAATTGTTTGTTTAAACTTCACAACAACCTTGGAGGAAAGAACTGCAACACATTCAGAGAAGGAGGAAACGGAGGCACAGGGAAATGAAGTCATTGGTGTGAGGCCACACTGCTAAGAGGGGCATGGCTGCCTAACCCTTTGAGGTCAGAAGGCATCACATTTAAATCACGGTCTGCTACTTCCTGTGTACAAGGAAGTTAAAGTTTCTGAGTGTTAGGCTCTTCATATGCAAAACAGTGTGGTTATCTAGAATAGTTACTAGAACCATAGGAATAATATATGTTATGCTCTTAGCACACTGCCTGGCACATGGCAGTCATTCAGTAAATATTTACTGCCTTCTTTTTCCCCAAATAATATATTTTACATTAAGCATCGGTGGCCCAAAGCTAACGATAGCAAAGTTGTACTACGTTAGAAGGAATGGTCCCAGCTGTTTGGGAATTGTTTTGTTGTTGTTGCTTGGGAATAAGGGTGCAATTAAGAACAGGATGTTCCTTCCCGAAGGCAATAGGGAGATCACCTTATAAATTATTAAAAGAGAGATTCTCCCTCCTTCTGCATATCTATCGGAATCAGAGGCTATCCATCTTGATGATAAGAAAATTTCAAAAGGTTGTTTTATTTTCCCCCTTGGCTGTCAAACATCATTCTGTCCATTGCGGAAAGAGCCCTATTGTCTGTTAGGCTGTCCAATTTAAGAACAGATTGTGGGGGAATTTCAGGGCCCAGCAGACAGATAACTTATTTTACTTTGAATTCTATCTTGCAATTATCCAGGTGTTGATTTGCAATGGACAAATAATTATGTATGCTGGCTGTGTAGGAGAGAATGCTGATTTTATGTAATTAACGAGCTGGGTAGTGAGCAGAACAAGAGGAAAAACACACTTAGGGGGCTGTTAAAATGTGTTTTTATGAACATGGTTGCTGTCATTATTGCTAAAAGGTAAACTAATTAAAGAGCTAAAATAATATTCAACCTATGACTCATGCACACATTTTCTTTAAAAATGTTCTCTGGTACTTCTGAAAAGTGCTTTGCATAAAATGCATCTGGAATCCATTTTCACGTTTCTGTAGAAAGTGAAGTGCTACGGTACCAGGCAGAGATTCTCATCTGAGAGCCTAGGAATCTGAACTTTAAAGTTTGGCCAATGATTTTGAGGCAGAACCAGATCAGGAACCACTGAATTATAAGACAGGATGCTTGTAGGGCCTCATATGCGTAACCCAATTCTTCTGCTCCGATAGTTGGCCCTTTTTGCATTTCTCTGACAAAGGTCTACTGGTATTTATTTCAGGTTTTTTTTTTTCTTCCTCCTGGGTCTTTTATTGTATTTGGAAAATATATTTTAAAACTGTAGGACATTATTAATAAATTCTGAATAACAGAATATGATCATCAGCCACATCCTGTCTCTCCAAAAACCCGTAGACTATCTCCTAACAGTGTGTGTTGAAGCACCATTCTCTAGTTTCTCTGAGGAAAAGACTAAAGAGATGATCATGCCAAATCAGTTAAGGGCATGCTTATATCCCTGGTAGTGGTTCCCACATGCAATGGAAAATTAAAGCAAGAACAAGCCAGGCCCTACAATCTCCCCTTGGCAGACTGTAAGTTCTTGAGGGCTAACATTTTCTTAAATCTGTGTTCTGTGTATCCCATACAACAAGAACAGTCACTGGTATACAATGGGTACTTAATATTTGCTGAATACATAAATATATATCAGAAGGGAAAATGCTGTTTCTGTACCCAGAGTTTCCAACCCCCCGCCCGCCAGCCCCAACACACATATGCATAGTGTCTTAGAATGTTGGAAAACCAAGTTTAAATTTCAGTCACAGGGCCCAAAAGTCTCAGGTACTATTCATCAGGTTTAGCAGTTCTATGACTCCCAGCATTTTTTCCAGACAAATGAAAGCCAGGAATCATAGAAAAATGGCCAATCATATCTTCACATACAAGGTAGAAGCAGCAAGACCAAAAAAAAAAAAAAAAGGAAAAATATCTTCGTTTTAAGACAGTAAAGACAGCTATAATCATCTGCTGCTGAGTCTTTCTGATGTCCTCCCACGAAGGCTTGAGGAGCGTAGCCTGTCCTGCTCATCTGGGCAAATCAAGGAATGACTAGTCTGACTTCAAATCTGCAGCTTTATTTTTACACACTTGCTGCTTACTGATAGCCTAAGGATGGCGTGACAACTTTTGGTTCTTAGGTTTTCTTATCAGTGGGCTTGTGTCTTTTTCCTGGTGGCCAAGAAGCAAAGCAGGAGAAAAACTAGTATGTGTTGCCATTAAGAGTAAAGTATTACACTCGGTATGTAATAGTTTATTTTATGTTGATGCCACTCTGCAAGGCACGAAATAGGCTTTAAAGAATATGTCAGTTCTTTTTCATTGTCCTTTTGTTCCTCACAGCCACCTGGCATGACATGCATTATTAATCCCTTCTTATAGTTGGTGAAATTGAGACTCCAGGAGTTAAAGACTGGCCCAAGTTGACAGAGATAGCAAAGGCAGGGGCAGGTGTGCTAAAAAAGAAATGCATGCAAAGAAAAGAAGGCTGAAAGGAAGAGAATCTGAAGCTTGAGACTGAGTAAGAAATAGGACTGCATGAGACAGGGAAAGGCTGGATCTGAATCCACAGTCATGACATTTATTTGTGTTTCTGTCATTTGTAACCAAAGGGTCCTATTTTGGTTGTGGTGCTGCATGGATGAAGGCAAGGCTGAATGATGCACATGAAATACAGCAGGAAAGCTGGATCTACAGTCAAAGGTGAAGAGGACCAGGGTAATGAATGAGAAAGGACAGATACCAGGAGAAACCTCAGTTTTCATCTGGTGTTGCCATTCAGGAGCTTGCTGGTCAAGAACAACTCATTCATCTCACTGCAATTGAGGAAATAATGCTTACCTTGCAGGATGATCGTCGGAACTGCCTGCAATCATATCCCTCCTCCTAGTAGCTGCATCCAATCAATAACTGGTAGATTAGATGGGGCTGGGTATAAACACCTAGGCCCCATGTCTCACTTTGAGACAATCCTGAAGGACAACTCCCATGGGATAGTGGGAGCAGCTGAGGCCTTTGCTGCAACTGTATCACAGTTCAACTCTTCCCTCTGCCAGATCCTACCATCTTCACTCCTCCAGCGGTGCTGATTCAGAGGACATTCCCCTATTGGGAATTTGCTGTAGCCTCCTACAGCATATCTTTGTCTCAGTCACTAGTTTCCTAGGAACTCCATCGAAGACAGTACAAAATCAATGCATTTGAGGGAGAGTCTGAAAGAGTCTTGATATGGAGAGACAAGCCAGAAAGTTCGTGCAATAATCCAAAAATGATGGCAGTGGTGCTCAGAGGTAGACCGAGTGCTCAGATAATGTAAACTAATATTGATCAGATTCCAGGAGGCTAAGCCTAATCAAAAGAGAACATCCAGAGCTACAACTTTCCTGCCCAAGGCAACTCAAAGTCCCCCAGCAAAACTGTCGCGTTTGCCAGCCATCCTGGGCAGCTGGGCTGTAAGACAAAGCAGGGTGATCACCCATCCAAAGGCAGCCTCGCTACCACCGGAACAAAGAAGTGCAGTGAAATTTGCCTTTCTAAAGTTCACAACTTGCTTCCCTTTGGCTAACGCACATAATAACAGACACCAGGCACCGACAAAGTCCTAGAAGCTGATGAGGAGTGAATATGACCTTTTTTTCCAAATAAAAAATAACAAACGTATTTTTAAACTTTTTGTATTTCACTTCTTTTAAACAAGTGCTTTTTATTTTTTTAACTTTCTAATTACAAAGGCAAACATGCTCAAGACTTAACATTTGGAAAGTGCAGAAGAGAAGAAGGAGGGGAAAGCCATTCATAACACCACCCAGGTACATTTATGGTTGCATTTGAGTGTATGCTCTTCCAAGCTTTTCCCTAAGAGCATACACATGCAAACACCCATTCTTCAAAAAAAAAATGTTCATACTGTAAATCTGTGTCTTGCTTTTTTCATCTGGCAGTGTAAATTATATATGTTTTCCCATATTGATATTTTTGTGAAATGATTCCTATTGGCTGTGCAATAGCCTATCCTATCATGTATCACTATTTAAGCAGTTCCCTATAATTGGACAGTTAAGATGTTTCCAATGAAAACAGAATAAAGAAAACAATATTGAGGATTCTTCCTAAAGGCAATGAAAAGATGCATTTTCCCTGTGAGAATGCCTCCTGGGAGCCTTTCACGCTTATCAGAGTTGTTGCTTCATCATCTTCCCCTCCCTTCTTCTGCTCCAGAAAAGTGTGGGCTCAAAATAGACAAATGTGTGAAAACAAATGCAAAATTTACCTCTCTGGTTGTCTTGCTTTGGGAGAAGCACAGAAGGGCAAAGGAAGAGTGTTTGTATAATTTGGATTACAAAAGAATCCCCGTAAGCTATGGACACATTGCCCATGGAAGCCTGAGGGACCAATTGCAAAGAAGGAAGAAGCAGGAGAATTGGATGTACTCAGTGAGTCTGAGGTCATAGGCAGTGCAGAACCCCTAACTTAGAGTTCTCACCCAATGCGCGTTCACACTAGGCATTTGAAGGCTTGCTCCTGGACCTAGACAGAGGTTAATTAAACCGCAAATGAACAAGAGTTTCTATTTGCACATGCAACCTGCAATTGGCCACAAACTTTCTTCTGTAGCAGCTACAACTTCCACGGGGTCACCTCCATTAGAAAAAAACTAAGGGATTTAATTGGGTATCTCTGCCAGCAACTTGTTTGCAGAGTATTTCTTGTAAGGGAGATTATTTTGGTCTTGGTATATTCTGGTGTGAACAAGACTTATGTTTTATCTTCCATCTGCCTTCTAAACAAGAGTGCTGTGTTATACTATTGACTGATTAAATTATTTCTTTAGAGTACAAAGAGGTATTTGTGATGAAGACAACAGAGAGGGCAAATCAATTATTTACTGAGAAGGCTGCAATATAAATTACATTTGATTCAACTCAGAGATAAATCTCCGTGATAGAGGGTTTAAGGAGAATGTGCTGGAAGAGACAGTGACTAAGTGCCCCCAACCGACAGTGGTTCCTAATGAATGCAAGGGCACAGGCCTGAGCCCTGACTCCCTGGATTTCTAACATGGTCAGCCTAATATTCATTCATTCCACCAACATGTGCTGGATGCCCACTACGTGCCAAGTACTGGCCCAGGTCCCAGGGCACAGTCATGAACCAGAGGGAGGAAGCTCCTGCTCTTCTAGAGCTGCCGATCTGAAAGGGGAAGGAAGATAATGAGGAAATAAATAAATAATGAACAAGATCATTCCAGATAGGGATACGTGTTATGAAGGGGATAAAACAGTTTGATGAAACAAGGAGTGACTGGGAAAGGGTGGGGAACAATTAATTTAGACAGGCTGGTCCATGAAGGCATTTCTGTAGAAATGACATTTGAAAGGAGACATGAACAAGAAAAGGGCAGTCATGCCAGGAGGGAATGTGTTTGGCCTGTTTATAAGACAGAAAGGAGCTAGTATGATTGCAGCAGAGCAAGCAAGGGAAAGAGGGTGAGAGGTGGAAGTCAGGAGGGAAGCAGGGCTCCTTCATGTGCTGCTTTGTAAGGCAAGGTAAGGAGGGCAGGTTTGGTCCTGAGTGCAATGGAAAGCCACTGTGGTGTTGGGGGTGGGGGTACCTCATGCAGGTGCATCACTCACATTTTGTAAAGATTTTTCTGAATGCTCTGTGGAAAGGGGAGAAGTAGAAGCAGGGGCTAATAATCCAGATGAGAGATGAGATAAGGATGATGGCACTAGATGAGAAATGGGCTGAATCAAAAAATATCCTGGAGGAAGAGCAGAAAGGGATTATGTTTAGATTGTGGAAGAGACAGGAAAAGGGAAGAACAAGTGTGACTCTGGGTTTTGGCTTGAGCACCTTAGTGGAAGGCAGGGTCACTTACTAATACAAAGGCATCCCAGTCAGTGATGGAGGCAAAGCCAAGAGAACTCGGTGCCTTAATGTTCCATTGAAGGCCTGTCAAATTCTGGTTGTGGGGAGAGTATGCAGGATTCAGGAGCAGAGGGAACGATTTCCAAATGTCTGCTCTGCCAGTTTGGGTCCTGTCTTGATTAAGTTTCAGTGCCTGGAACTGCAACTGTGGCAGTCATATTCTCTGGGACCTTCATTTCCTCATGTATCAAATGGAATAGACAAGCTCTACCTTGATGTTTGAGAATGAAATGAGGAGATGGGGAAGTGCCTGGCCTGTTTGGTGGATAGACACTCTATAAATATGAGTTCCTTTCCTTCCAGTTTAAATTTAGTGCCAAATTTCAGATCGAACTATTTCAATGCTGAAAAACTATGGCTGCTTCTTAGCACAGATATGACCATATAAAAGCACCACAGAATTTTGGGGATTTGTTTATTTCTCAACTGATTTATTATTTTTAAAATTGCTTCTATCTTATTGACTTCATGAGAGCTGGGACTTGTCCCATTCATCAAGGGTAGACACCTTTTGAGATACCCTCCAGATCTCAGTGATTGAACCACCAGCTGACCCTCCCATCCAGCAATAGAACCACAGTGACCATGTTTATACAGCATGACCTTACCCGGAGATGGTGACACTAATCCAAGCTATGTTGATTAGGGACAGCCCTTTCCTGGGGAATTGGGTATTCAAGCAGAGAGAGGAGTCAATCTCACTTAGTGACCAGCATCATAACATGTAAATGAGGAATTCTGAGTGGTCATCTTTTCCTGCCATTGGCCTGGCTAAGAGGAAGCCAATCTTATGAAAAGGCAAAGAAAAAGGATGTTCTGAAAGAAGAAGTGACCACAGAGAGAAAGCACTGTTGGGGTTCTTGCTGATTCCAAATTCCTGGGTCATCTTTGCAGAGGCTCTGCTCACTCATTCCCTTCCTTGGGTTCTAGGAGACACCTCTGCTTCCTTATGATATGCCCCCCTATTAGAGTCAGGTCTACTCAGGTTGATTTGTTACTTGCAACTAGAAAACTTTCACTAATAATAGACATGAGTTTCTGTATATCTGGTGGGAGGGAGACAGTCACTGTGTGCTTGCTGAAGGGAAGGGATGGAGACAGTTACACCACAGTTGGCTGCCCCAGGGACTCTTGGTTTACCCCTGATTCTCTCTCCTTAGCTTTCCACCTGCAATACAGCCACAAAAAGAGAAAGTTTTAGTTGGATGATCTTTCCCCTTCTTTCATCCCCAGATCACAAATTGCCTCATTCTGGAGTTCATCCCCCCACATAGCTTAGCATTTAATTAATATGTAAGAGCCAATTATCTCCTAAACAACTTCTTTTTGTCCCCTTTCCACAAACAAAAGAAAAAATAGGGTGTTTTTTTGATCAGATAACAAAAGCATGAATACCTACACAGCCTTGCTAATTTCAAAAAAGTACTTCCCTTCCAAAGAGCTCGATATGGTCTATAAACATAATCTTAATACTTCTTAAACCATGGTAGAAAATTGCCTGGAAGAAAAATGTGACAAATTTTTATAATGAGCAGTAATAGGATAAAGCAATCAATAGAAAACAGAAATAAGTATTAAATCCCATTTAGTTTAATTCAGTCAACATTTTGTGAGCAGCTTTTATGTGACTGCTATTGTGCAAGGAGCTACGGCTACCATTCATTAAACACCTACTGTGTTCCAGATACAGTGATAGACATGTTCACATACATTAGTCTTCATTTAGCCCGCAGACAAATTTCAACAGTCCTAAGAGGTAGTATGATCTCAATTTATGCAGAGGAGGAAACAGGCTTTTGGAGATCAAGAAATTTGCCCAGAGTTCACATAGCCAATGAGATGTGATTCATCCAGGATTCACCCCAGCTATGTGTGTTTCCACATCTGTTTGCTTTCCACTCTACCTCTCTTGTCTCCCTGTGGAGATAAGTAAGATAAAATTTCCTCCTTTAAAAAGTCCCCAGTCTACTGGAAGAAACACAGGTTAAGATGAAATGTAAATGGAGGTGCCACCAATTTGCAAAGGAAGCACTGAGGAAGAGTTAGACATTCTGATGGATGGGTCAGGGCTGGCTGCATGAATCAGGCAGAATTTCTGTGGAGGACTAAGGGATGCTAAGGACTCCAGAACACATCTTTTAAAGGAATCCTAACAAATGGAAATAATCACTACTGCACATTTACTCAGTAAGGCCCAAGTAGGTGGAATAAACATCATAATTGAGAACCAATTATGCTATGTTCATGCCATCAATAGCCCTATGAGGTAGGTATTGTTATTTTTTAAATTTTATATACAAGGAATTTAAAAAGCTTACAGCAAACAGGTAACTTATTCCATATAACACAACCTTCATTTGGCTGCCAATTAATTCAAATCCAGCTCTCTTTGACTCCAAATAATGTATTTTCCCTACTAGACCATGTCTTGCAAATAATTGAAAAACACAAAAGAAGAAGAAAAGAGAGATATAAATTATAGGTGCAGTAAATTATAAGGCCTTTGTATAACCTCAAGGAATTTAAAATCAAGTCAGGGTAGTAATACATAAACTTTTGAAAACTGAAACAAGAAATCAAGATAGAAAAACAAGTTCAGAACAACAGAAGTCATGGCCCAGGTCAGCCCAGGAATAACCAGCATATATATTATACTGAGCAGTATCATAGGGGTTTGGAGAAAGAAAAGATGACTTTGAACCAGGGTCGTCTGAGAAAGTTTTGAGGGAGAGATGGTATTGAAGCCAGGTCTCAAATAATATGCACAATTTACCTGAGCGAGGGGAGATGAGAGGACCATTCCCAACCAGGATTAAAGGAAAATTCAAGGCCAGAAAAGCTGTTGCAAAAGAGCTTACATCTAACTCTGCACAGTAGTGACTATTCCACATTATTGGGCACCCATCATGAGTCAGGAATGGTGCCCATGGGCAGAAAAGAAACTCAAAGAGAGGCAAGAGTTGTCCAAGTCAGACAGCCAGGAAGAAGGGGAGCTGCATTCAGATGTGCCTGTCTGACTCCAAGGTTCATACTCTCTCCACCATGCTCCACCACCTGTGCATTTCAGGCTCAGATTTTGGAGAAATTTGAGTGCCAGCTCAGATTTCTCCGTTCATATTAAGGATGTCTTCGTTCAGGAACATTACGTTATGACATAGTCATAACTGCATTACAGATAAATTCATTTTGGTGAATGAATTTGAAGTGAGGGAAACCGAGGTTGGGAATACAAGTCTCTCACCCACTCTTTTAGGAAAAGTTAGCAATAAGAAGTGAAAAATATCAAAGTACCTTGATAGTCCACAAATTAAATAATCTGGTTCCATAATCGTTAAAACTGAGACAGCCACAGCAAGACCACTATGGAGGGTTGATGACATGGGATATGCTCTCAGGAAGGTAAAGTCATCAAGGAATTATGTACTCCAATTGTTCTTTCTTCCGTCTCACTCTCTTTAGTCTCTGCATGCAACTGGACACTTGACTGCTCCCTCCATCTTAGAAGAGTCACCCCTTGTATGCTTCTGTGACTATCCTGGTTCTCTCTCTTTCCTGACTCATCCTTTGCACACTGTTTCTTCCAGATCCTTAATGGAGCATTCTCTTGTGGTACGTCCAGGGTCTTTCTTCACTTGACAATCTCACACTTTCTCAGATGATGTCCAAGTCCACCTATTCACCTCCAGCTCCTTTCCTGAGCTCTACACCCACCTTTTAATCTGCCTTCTAAATGCTCACATCTGAATGTTTTACAACAGCCAGATTTCATCTGTCCAGAACTGAGATTACCAATTTCACCTTTACCCAAACCAGTTTTTCCCACTCAAGGCTCACTTCCACTGCCACCTCCCCTGTGTAGCCTTACCCTGTCAAGTTAAAGTGTAGTCACAGTAATCTAATAACTCATTTGTGGCAACATCAGCCACAGCACTCAGCATATTGTGCAGTGGCTTGCAGGTTTGGCATACCTGTTGTAATTTCTAGCTTTGTTAAATCTTCAGTGTCCAGCAAAGTACCCAGCATAATGTGGGTAACATCTGTCCAACGAATGAAGGTCACAGGCAGTCTACCCTTTGTCCAGGGTAGAAACATTGGAGAGACTTTTGATTTCTTCTTTTCCTTAAAATCCCTCTAGCAGAGATTCTAAAAGTTGCAGATAATATTTCTAAAATGTTCTAACAGTCACCAGACTCATATCTCCCCTAGATAACCATATGGTCTACTGGTCTACCTGTTTACAATTCCATCTTCCTCCAATCCATCTGATTGAAAACTACAAGATTACTCTTCAGAGAATGTATTCTTATGTCATTCCATTATTCAAAATGGAATGTCAGTGGTTTCTCACTTCCCTTCAAACCCAATAAAATGAAAACTTCTGACCAATTTTTAAAAACATTTCACCACATAGTTATTGTACGTCTACTAGCAAGCATCAGAGAGATAGAGGTGAACCCAATAGATCAATTCCCTGCTCTTGTGGAGATCACAGTCTTTCCCATTGGAATGACACCTCATTTCTGTATCCTCACTTCCATTTTCCCCAGCATATGCTTTTTGCTTCAGCCAAATGAAGCCCAAGTCCCAGAGTACATCCCACATGTCTTCACATCTGTGAATTTTTCTGTACTATTTCCTCTGTCAAGAACAAGAGCTCCCCTTATCCTGTCTGCCAGGTCACCTCTGTACCTGTCACCTTCCCAGTCCCTAGTCTTGATTTTTTGGTTGTCTTGCCTCCCAGTTCTCCCTTAAGTAATAAATGTAGTTCCTCCCCAAATACTAATTTTCCCTTGATCTCTCTCTCTCTCACAATCTATCAATTCTCAGGCTTTAACGAATGCCCTGTCTCTTTAGTTCATATTGAACAATTTCTTAAGAAATAAAGACAAATCAGCCAGGTGCAGTGACTCACACCTGTAATCTCAGCACTTTGGGAGGCCAAGGCAAGAGGATCACTTGAGGACAGGAGTCTGAGACCAGCCTGGGCAATACAGCGAGACTCTATCTCTACAAAAAATTTTAAAAATTAGCAAGTCATGGTGGCATGTGCCATAGTCTCAGCTACTTTGGAGGCTGAGGCAGGAGGATCACTTAGGTACAGAAGTTTGAGGCTGCAGTGAGCTCTAATCATGCCACTGCACTCCAGCCTGGGCAACAGAGTGGGACTCTGCCTCTAATGAACAAATAAATTAAAAAAAAACAAACATTTAAAAATAATAGAATAAAGACAAATAATTAAACTGAAATAGAAAAACAAACGTTACACCATAGAAATTGACTAATTTACAAAACAACTTTTTCTAAACACAACTAAAATCTAGTCCCAGACTGAGTTGTCTGACAACCATAACAGGTAGATGTATCCCTTAAGAAGTTACACAAAGACCCAATCTCTTATTATTATCTTTACTCATATTTACAGAACACTTACTAGGTGCCAGGATTTGCGCTAAATATTTTGCAATCATCATCTCATTTACTTCTTTCAGTGATTCCATAATGTAGTCACTGTTGTTATCTCTATTTTACAGATGAGGAAAGCCAGGCTTGAAGAGGTAAAGAGACTTGACCAAGGTTACATAGCCAACTGGAATTTATCTGACCCCAAGAAATGTCATTTTTAACCATTAACAAGATACTGTTGACATTCTTTGCTTGGCCACACTTTCATCAAGCTTCTGAAACTTCTCTTAGACCCTTCTGTGCACTTCCTCATGACATCCAATAGTAGCAAAAGAACCCCACAAAAGTCGGTTTAGCCAGAACACCCATCCTCAATATCTGACCATCCTCAATAACTGATCAGGCTCCTTATCCTCCATCATCCCCAGATGGTATCTGACTTCCCTGGCCTGTCTTCAGCAAGAATCCTGTTAGGCGGTTAAGTCAGAGTCCCCTTTTCCCTTGATGTTTCCTCTTAGTAATTTTCTATTAACTGACCCCTACCCTGCTCCTTAGCAATAAATTGCCTCTTGCCCATGCTGTATTTAAAGGCGAGCCCAAGCTCTCTCCCCAACTGCAAGACGTCACTGCAGTTGTCCTTATATCGATATCTGTGATAATGATTCTGAATAAAGTCTGCCTTACTATGCCTCTTTTTTTTTTTTTTTTTTTTTTTTTTTGAGACAGAGTCTTACTCTGTTGCAGTGGTGTGAACTCGGCTCACTGCAACCTCCGCCTCCCAGGTTCAAGCGACTCTCCTGCCTCAGCCTCCTGAGTAGCTGAGATTACAGGTGCAGGACACCACAGTGGCCTAATTTTTTAATATTTTTGGTAGAGACGAGGTTTCACCATGTTGGTCAGGCTGGTCTCAAACTCCTGACCTCAAGTGATCCAACTGCCTCGGCCTTCCAAAGTGCTGGGATTACAGGTGTGAGGTACCATGTGTAGCCCTTACCATGCTTCACAGGTATCACTGAATAATTTTTTTCCTTTAAAACTGCCTGGTTGTAATATCTGATTAGTGAACATTATATACTTTGCAAAGTCCTTGGCACATAATAATTGTTTAATAAATGTGATACATAAGAGATGGCGGGAGAGAAAACAGGGTGACAGGTAGGCATATTCACATACACGATTGCAAATAATCCTGGCAGCAGACCTGTCAGGTACTTACTATTAACCTGCTTTACAAATAAAGAAACTGAGATTCAGGGAGGTGCAGGGGCTTGGAGAAGGTTCCCAGCTAGAAGCTTGGCAGGTGCAGGATTGGAATGCAGGTCTCTGAGTCCAGCGTCCATGCTCTCTGATATGGCTCCATTGTCCCTTTTCTCTCTCAAATCTATGCACATCCTATGTTCTTTTTATTCCTGAAACATCTAGGAAAACAAAAGGGATCATTCTCTTCTCTGAAAGGCTGATACAGATGTGAGTTTTGGTGGGGTCAGGGGTTAGCTACTCTTGCTCTCGGTCTCTGCATGGAGATCACCTACAGGTGTGAGGCTTTTGATACTTCAAAAATCCAGTCTCTGCTGGAATTTTGCAGCCTGCAGGTGGCTTGCTCTGCAGGGTCCTGGCTCCCTCACTGCTGCCTAGAACACTTGAAGGAGCGGAGATCCTAGGTCCTCAGATCAAGGCAAAGAGTTCAATACAGCTTGGTAGAAAAGAGAAAGCTGTATTTTGTGCTGCGGCTGGAAGAATCTCCCCAGAGTCCGTGGATGCAGTGCTGCCAGTTCCCAGAGTTGGAATTTCTTTACAATAAAGCTGCTGACCGTAGCAATACTAGTGCTATTGTCCAGCCAGGTGGAGGTTTTCC
Source organism: Chlorocebus sabaeus (assembly GCF_047675955.1). NCBI lineage: Eukaryota > Metazoa > Chordata > Mammalia > Primates > Cercopithecidae > Chlorocebus > Chlorocebus sabaeus. The sequence continues at coordinate 79,636,803 of NC_132923.1, read as the reverse complement.
ATGTAACATCAACAGAAAGCAAAGCTGTATCAAATAGGGCCAAATTCAAGAAGATGCCAGTGAAGCGCTGGGACGCAGCCTTGATCACAAACCCCAAAGGAATACTTCTTTAAATTTTAAAACTGCTCAGTTAATATGAATGACTAAGTGAGGTGGTTTGTGTTCGCTTCATACAATGCAAATCACTCAGGATGTTTGCAGGAAACCTGTTCTCCTTGATAACTCCTGCTGTCTCCACAACACCTGCAAAGATCTTTCCCTGCTAGAGGAGAAACAGGAGGCCTAGAAGAAAAGAGCTCCTCTTTTCCCAACTATCTGGAACGCTTTAAATAATGTTGTTTCAAAATGACAAGAATGGCGACATGTTTATATCTGCTGTTCCTTTTCAGGGTGGCCTCATGAGGCAGTTCTTATTGTCAAATCTTCCACAGCAGGATGTGTGCACAGAAGATTACTGCAGGCACTACCCAGAGGATTAAAAAATACATATTACATATCATAGGAAAACAGGACAGCTCTTCTATGTTCTCCCTAGAGGGTCAGAAATAGGATGTGTTGCACACCTAGGTTTCTGTCGCGAAGTTTATGTCCTGCAGTATGCTGATTTGAATATATTTAAAGGAAACAAGAAGGAGTTATGTGGTGGAAGAAAGGTAAAGAAATAAAATTAAGTGACAGGTGTGTATTACTTTGCTAGGGCTGCTGTAATAAGGAACCATGAATTGAGTGGCTTAAAACATCAGAAATGTATTGTCTCATGGTTCTGGAGGCTAGAAGTTCAAGATCAAGGTGCTGGCAGGTTTGGTTCCTTCTAAAGACTGGGAGAGACACTGTTTCATGCTTCTGCCCTAGCTTCTGATGGGGAGCTGGCAACCTTGGCATCTTTGGGCTTGTAGACATATTATCCTGATCTCTGCTGTTATCTTCACATGATGTTCTCATGATCTTCTCACTTTGTGTCTGTCTGTGTGTCCAGATTTCACCTATTTATGAGGACACCAGTCATAGTGAAGTCATAGTGAATTAGGGTCCACCCTACTGACCTCGTCTTAACAGATTACATTTGCAATGTTCTATTTCCAAATAAGGTCACTTTCTGAGGTACAGGGAGTTAGGACTTCAACATATGAATGAGGGGTGGGGGGCAGCACAATGCAACCCATGCCACAGGTGCTTTATCCATGTTAGCTCATTTAATCTACAAAACAATTCCAGAAGAAAGACCATGTTTCTCTTCTCAGTGATGAAGAAGTGGAAGCTCAGTAAGGTGAAATGATTTGGCCAAATGGCATTGTCTTAAGTCTATTTGCATTGCTATGAAGAAATGTCTGAGGCTGGGTCATTTATAAGGGAAAGAGGTTTATTTGGCTCATGGTTCTGCAGCCTGTACAAGAAGCATAGACAGCATCTGTTTCTGGTGAGAGCCTCGAGCTGCTTCTACACATGGTGGAAGGTGAGGGAGGGCCAGTGTGTTCTGAGATCACATGATGAGAGAGAAAGGAAGGGATCAGGGGAGGGAGGTGCCAGGCTGTTTTTAACAACCAGCTCTCTTGGGAACTAATAGAATGAGAACTTGTTATCACAAGGATGGTATGAAGCTATTCTCAAGGAATCTGCCCCATGACCCAAATATCTCCCATTAGGCCCCACCTCCAACACTGGGGATCAACTTTCAACAGGAGATTTGGAGGGGTCAAACATCCAAGTTGTAGCATGCATAGACAGCAAGGATGGAGCTAACATTTCAGCCTGTATTTAATCACCCAGTCCATGCCCTTTCCACTACATACTGCTAACCTGAGCTATCAAGGCCATAGTAAAATGCTTGGGTGCCTAGTCTACCTGTTGCCACTGACAACTGGTCCCAAGTATTAGTTCTTCATAATATAAAGGTTCTTCTGAAGCTCCACGCATCACAAAAGCAGGACTGTATGTCACAGGTATAGTGATCAGAGGTGCCACACCCTGGATACCAGCTACTTACCCCCAAAGCAGAGTGACTACCAAGGAAGGAGGGTATTAAAGCCAGAAACTGCTTCCAGGTCAAGAGAGTCTAAATGTCAGAGGAAGAAACAGATGAGGGAGAAAAATGGAGGTTGAGTATCCCTAATCCTAAATGCTCCAAAATCCGAAACTCTTCGAGCACCAACATGGCATCACAAGTGGAAAATTCCACATCTGAACTGTGTAATTTTGACTATGATGGGTCATAGTCAGAATATAGTCAAAACTTGGTTTCATGCATAAAATTATTAAAAATATTGTATAATATTATCCTCAGACTATGTGTGTAAGTTATATATGAAACATAAATAAATTTCATGTTTAGACTTGGGTGCCAATCACAAAATATCTCCTAGGTATATGCAAATATTCCAAAATCCAAAAACATCTGAAACCTGAAACACTACTAGTCCCAAGTATTTTAGATAAAGGATACTCAACCTGTACATTCTACAGCTAGCACTAGAGAGCTTTGTCAAATTAAGGCAAGCTTAATTAAGAAACAAAAATGGTCTTTCTCTCAAACATTTCATATAAGACATTTTCTTTTGTTCCTTGGCATAGGACCCAAATAACATTTCACCTTTTAGATATGGTTTAGATAAAGAGGATTTGATTCTTATTAACAGAGTTCCCAGCAATTACAGAGTACATTTTTTTCACCAAGAAGGAAGAATTACAATAATTTCATTCCATGCAGGGGGCTATGAAGTTCTTAATTGTTTGATTTGAAAGTCTGGGATTTCATGGGATTTCCAAATTAAATCTCTAATTTATCTTTTATATTAAAAATGAACAAGGTATGGTCACTGCCCTTATGAAGTCCCTGGATTGGAATTAAGCTTGGTTACTTCTGCAAGCATCCTCTTGCCTGGCAGGAAACAGTTACATGAAATTTGATAAATTGATCTTAGCTGGAAGCAGGGTAGAAGGAAATAAAAGGAAGGAAATTCCTAGAGGGGGGCTGGGGAAAACTGGTCTGATTTAGAACTTCTTGCCTCACAATTCCTGTCAGTATTCCATCACTGGCCTTTCAGACTTGGTATCTGTATTGGTATTTCATGACTTACCCCACCCTCTCTACAACCATCCCATAATATCTGCTCTGGGCATTCCAATACCAGATACAGACCTCTTGCCAGGATTGTCCTGCTGTCCCCTAGAAGTTATGTCAACCCTTTACTGCAATAAATTTAAATGCATTTTCAGAAGGACTCCTAGGTGCTAAGCAATATAAAAAAGGGAACAAGATGATTATAATATGCCCTTTATTCCCAGCAGGCTCATATTCCAGTAGAAAAACTAGAGATTTAAACCAATCATAACAATCCAACAATAATGTATTGATTGGATTGACAGGGTGTAACAAGAAGAAAAAATCAAGTTAAAATTTTCTGAGATCCTGCTTTGTACTCATCACTTTTCAAAATACCAGTCACTTTATTTATATGCTTTACTTTACTACCTTGAATCTTCTGAACAGCTCTGTAGGTGAAGTACAAGAGAAGGTCTGTTAGGCTCATCAGTGCTTTGGATTGACCCCTGCTCTTCTTTCTCACTATCTGATGTTGGCTCTACTCCGAACAGGGATGCCAGGAAGGCTACTTGATTTCTGTTTCAATCAAAAACCTATGTTAGACGTTTACCTAGAATCTCATACACTTCTGTTGCCAAATTTGTTTATGATAATTGTACTAGTTAGGATAGTGTATAATTAGTTACATATGTTGTAAGTCAGTGAAACATGAGTACAAAAATAAAGTTAATTCTATGAAAATGAAGTTCCATATTTAAAAATAATAAAAAAAGGCCAACTTGTTAAAAGAAAGTGCTACTCTCTACGACTCCCCCAACAAAGCACATGGACTCAGAAGGACTATATTTTGGTTACTTTCCAAGTGTTTTAAAACCCTTATTCCACTTTAAAGAAATCAAAACTGGAAATAAAAGAAGATATGTTTTGTGGGTATACACTTCATTAGCAAGAGGCAGCATTCCAACTAGCAAACTGTATTCCAATGTCAAGAAAAGTCTTTATGCTAACTTGTGATAAAAAGATCTATAACTTGATGTACATTTATATTTCCAGTTGAAATAAAATTTAAAGAAAGGCAGGATTTTTTTTTTATTATTTCAGACTTTAAATTATTATTTTTTTTTGAAGTACCTGACAAACTACAGGTTCCAATCTTCTCTGATAAGTGCTATTAGCAGGAAGATTTCTCTGTTGGGTTAACATACTATCAGCTAAGGAACTCTGGGGGAGCCTTCCTGCAAAGTAGGTCAATTCCTTGCCATATAATTCTGATTATGTCAAAGAATTTATTCATGAGTTTTCTAATTCAACCCACTTCAAATAGAGCCGTATTTATATAACCATAAAAAATTACATCCAAATTACAACTATAGGATGTAGCTCCTTGGTGAACACTAGGAAAATATTAACCATTTATATGGCATATCTGCTGTGAAATAATAGGGCTGTAAAATAGGATAACAACGGTCAAACTTGGAGACTTTCTCAGAAAGATAACAGTCCTCTGGTACAAATTCCAGATGATTCAGGTGCTTGCTATCTGCTAATAGAATTCTTATGCTACTGGACAATGTAGAGAGTAACAGGTACTGGGTGCTTTGTTAAAAACCCATCGAAATGGCAGCCCCAGTAAAGCCACATTCTCAGGAAAGGCAGTACCTCCAGGCTGATATTCTGAGTAGACTGGATTTTCCTGCTTGAATTTTTCTCTCTGGTTAAAAGCATTATAGCACAGCAGTTTATAACCACAGACAGACCTGGATTCAAATGCAGACTTTGTTATATTATAGCTGTGTAATTTTAAGTTATTGACCCTTTCTAAAGCAAAGTTATACCATCCATAGTGTGGCATAATAGGAGGTACTTCATGGCACTGCTGTAAGGGTCAAAACAAGAGGCTGTATATTAGAGTGGGGTATTCTCAGCTTCCCTCAGTGGTCTTTTATGACATTTTAGTTTCAGGATCAACCAATGTTACAGAATATCCTTCTATAGGGTATTAGTCTGTTTTCATGCTACTGATAAAGACATACCCAAGACTGGGCAATTTACAAACGAAAAAGGTGTATTGTACTTACAGTTCCCCATGACTGGGGAGGCCTCACAATCATGATGAAAGGTGAAAGGCACATCTCACATGGCAGCTGACAAGATAAGACAGCTTGTGCAGGGAAACCCCCTTTTTTAAAACCATCAGATCTCACGAGATTCATTCACTATCAAGAGAACAGCTCATGAAAGACCCGTCCCCCATAAGTGAATCACCCCCCACAAGGTTCCTCCCATGACACATGAGAATTGAGGGAGTTACAATTCAAGATGAGATGTGGGTGGTGACACAGCCAAACCATATCATATATTAAACAAAAAAACCCTCCACCATAATCTGAATCTTGTTTTAGACTATTATACTCTTTTCTTGGTATATGATATGTAAAATCTTTATTACTAGGACAATTTGGCTGATTTGCTTCACTAACATCGGGAGGCATTGAATGCTAAAGGTCTAGTAAAATCTGGATCCTTCTGGTTATGGGCAAAGATTTGCAAGCGAACTCACCTGGAGATGACAAGAGACCTTCTGGGGGCAAACACCTCCAAGTAATAAGGTCATGGGGGCAGGATGAGGAAGGGGTTTATCTTTCTAATAGGAACTTTGTCCATGGAGAATAGCAGAAAATGCCACCCAAGAAAGGACACTTTGGCATAAGGATTATTTTGAGCTAAAGGAAGAAGCAGATAAAAAAGAAGCAGCAGCAGATACAAAAAAAAAGAAGAAAGCTCTCAGACCACCCACATTTGCCTAAAAGCGGGACATAAATTTGTAAATGTCTCCTCCCCTCCACCCACCAGCAGGGACAGAAGTCCATCACCAAGATAACTTATCAGCCTTAAGATGGCTTCAAAGGAATCTGCATAGCTGACTTTATTAACCAGCTCTTACCTTCTATTAGTTCCCCTATATATTTAACTCTCTGTGATTTGTAATCAGTCCTTTTCCCTTATCTTGTCACTATTCTAAAATTTTATTGTCCTTTTTAAGATGTTACATACACCCAAGTTCTAAACACCCTTTTGAGTTAGTCATCTCTGAGTACTCCCATGTTTGTGTAGGATGAACAGTTTAATAAACTTATATTTGTTTTTCTCTTGTTAATCTGTCTTTTGTCAGGCTAATTTTCCAGGCCCAGCCTGAGAAACTAGGTGGGTAGAGGGGAAAAAAAGATGATTTTCCTCCCCTATATTTACAACGTCCACATAGAATTAGGCAGTAGACATCCAGGCATGGAAGCCATAATAAAAGCTCCCATGACTCTGCAAAACAAAGCAGTCTTTGCCTTTTCTCCCATTTCACTCAAGAACTCTAAATCACAAAGCCGTGGAAAAGCACACTAGTAATAAGTTACGGAAACTACTCAGTCCAATATCTGGGCAGAATCACTATTCCATAAAAGGTAAGTGGAGGATTATCATCATTCTTATTTTTATCTTGTTTTGGTTTTGTTTTTCACCTTATTTTCCTATTCTGATCAAAGTACAAGCCATTCCTAAAATTTTTTTTCCAAAAGTTCTTCACCTCCAAAGCAATAAAATACAAGATATATCAGATCTTTGGAAGACGCAGAGTCTATACTCTTCTAAAATCACAATATAGGCATAAAGTAAACTTTTGATATTTGATGTCTCTTGACTATTCAGTTGCTGGCTTTGTCCCTTTGTCCTTCCTTCAGGTTTTATATGTTTTATGGCATGTTTATAAAAACCTGAGAATATGGTTTTCTCATCTGTAAAATGGGGCTATGACTATTTGCCTTACAACAGTATTACAGGGGCAGATACAGTCAGGGATGAAAAAAATATAAAAGTACCAGGTATGGATAAGGGTAGGAACCAACATTAACTCACTGTTTGTAAGATTAGAAATGGAAACAATCACTTTGGGAAAATTGGTAATATATAGTAAAACTGAAAATATAGATACCCTACTTAAAGCTAAATATACACACTTCCTCTGACCCAGCAATTCCATCCTCCATAATTGCAAGCTTATGTACACCAAGATATATGTTAAAAAATATGGTCATAGCATAGAGCTTCAAACCCAGATGTTATGGAATGGAGTTTCAAAATTGTAGCATATTTATATAATGGTTACTAAATTACAATAAATATAAGTGAACTATGAACATATGGAACAGTGTGGATAATTCATAGATATGTAAGTTGTATAAAAGGAAATTAGGATAATAGAACATACATTGTGCTAGCATTTACATGAAATTTGAAATCTGGTTAGTGAAACTATTTATGAATTTATTTATGGATAAAACTACAGAGAAAAGCAAGGAAGTATTATAAAAGACAGGAGAGTTTCTTTTAGAGGGGAAGAAGTAATTATGATTGGGAAGAGACATGGGGAAAATCTAGGCTGCTGGTTATGTTATAATGTCCTGATGTGGGTAGGTGTCTTATGTGTGTTCATTTTATAATTATTCCTGAGGTTAACCATTTATGTTTTATGTTTTATTCAATTTCCTATTCTTCTATGTGTATTATAAAATAAATGAAAAAATATGCAATCACATGTATAATGTACCTAAGATAGTGTGTGGTACCTATTAGGTGCTTTAAAAAAAGGGATAGCAATTCCCACCCCCATTGCCACCTCCTGAAGATTAAAAGATAGGTGAAAATGAGATGCAAAATGCCATATTTTAAAGGTTTTAACTAAAAGCAATGGACTCACTTAGGTTGCTTTTCATAAAGGAGAAGTAAAATTTATTTATTTGGGAAGGAGACTCTCAGGGAACCCACTACTTGAGGAAATTCAACATGAGAGTCATCAGCAGATGTCAAACAGACCTTCAACCTCATTTAGAAATCTTGAAATTCAATATTCAGACTCATGCAGCAAATGGGCACAAGGGGTTTGGGGCGGATTAGGAAAGAGGTCTACACACCCTATTTAATGATGTGGGGCTGCTCTTCCAGGCTGTGGTACTCAAAGAGGCCCCCACTGCTTGTATTGAAACGAGATTCTGGTGCTGCAGCGAAGTGAATGGTGGATCAACGCCTAAAGCAGCGATCTGCTAAACATCTCCGTGACTGGGGAAACCCCAAAGGGCTACATCGCATCCTTTGTACCTGCAGCCATTAATGACTTCTAGAGGAGCAGAGCTCAGGGAGGGACAACAATAGGTGAGAAGTCAATTTAATTTTCATTCCCTGCCAGACCGTATTCTTAACACAACCCGATGAGAATTTATGTCAGATGCAAATTGTATATCTGTCCCTGATTTAAATGGCAGATCTCGTCTCCATTTCAGATTCATTCTTGGGCCTTTAGCTGCATTTAATGAAAAGTGGCTGTATTCACGATGAGCCAATTTTCCCCTTGGGTTTTATTACTGAAATAATCAAAATAAATCACCTAGAATCCTCAATCCTACCTAGTTTCAGCAGGGAAACGGTGAAATCCTTTTTTAAAAAAATACACACTAGAAACATGTTTGTGCACCTGAGAAACATGTTTGTGCACCTGAGACAATGATTAGCTATCGAACTGAAATTTTTGTACATGTCATAAGGAAAAGCACTATTTAAACGAGAGTAGCATTGGAACAGATGGTGGACACCAATCTGTAGGATATTAACCTGTGAACCAGAGGATAACAATAGCACGCCAATTTTCACAAACTAGTTCTGGTGTTTGGCATTAGTCTTCATTTTCTATGTTCTTCTTGTCCTAGTTTTTTCCAGGAGGAAAAAAAGGAAAGAAAAATAAAGACTACTCCACAAGAGGCCCCTTTGTTAACACACACTGTTTGCACCCCAGCTCAAGTGTGAATCCTCCTACCAAGCTGTAAATCTTCACTCCTGTTTCTCTGCAGAATCTAAGAACAACTTCGTTTGCAAACTTGCTTTGGAAATGGTAAGGCCAGCCTTAGATGAGAGGACACAGAAAAGGGGAAGGGGGGATCCTCAGTGTGTCTGCCCTGTGACCCCTAAACTGCACCTTCCCCTTTCCCCCAGCCAAAGACCTTCTAACTTGGTTTTCTCCAATAGTTTTAATGCAGACTGTTTTGACTAGTAACAATTTTCACATCACACCACCTCTCAATTCTGCTATGTCCCTAGGAGTGTATGCTCTAAAAGTTAAAACAGCTGCACTCATCACATTGTTAATGTTTAATGTTTTCATGTGTCAGCAACCCAGGACTTTCTGTTTTTCTGCTGAAAGCAAAGACTTCAAACTAAAAAAGTAGAGCTCTGATGGAGAGGTTTCAAGACTTGTGGATAGGTGGGTAAAGATTTTCTGAGGTAATTTTAAGGGGTCTCTGAAATCATCTGGCCTAAGATAGTCTTCTACTAGCTTTGGTCCTAGATAACAATGACAAAGTATGTTACTTAGCTTCCTAGATACACGTTCACTGAAATGCAAATAAAAGGACCCCCCCGGCCACCACAACAAACACACACACACACACACACACACACACACTTCTCCTGAGTACCCACAACCTTCCGTACATGATCCAAATTTACTTCCATGGAAAAACAAAAGCTGGCCCTATTCTCTGCATGGCTCGCTAAGGGTCATATTTTAATACTCAGTACAAATGCCAATTCCTCTTAATGCCTCCTCTGTCCTCTACCCCATTCTCCTGCAGAAAACATAATCTTTCTTTCACTCTTCCATTGGCACTGTCACAGCATTTGGTGCCTTTATTTCTCACGGTAGTGATGCCCAAACCTGGCTGCCCACAGAAATCATTTGGAGACTTTTAAAGAAATCATACCATTTTCTGGGCCCTCTCTTAAGAATTCAGACTCAGCAAGCCTAGGGTAACTTACTGTAGTGATATTTGTTAAAAAGTTTCTTGCATTCTTGCATTCTTGCATAATTTGATGTCGACTAGTTTGGGAACCACCTATACTACTTATCCCATCTGATCCCACACTGTAATAATCTGTACCATAACTGAGTGGTACAATATAACTGTGGTTGTCAGCAGACTCTGAAGCCAGAATGCCTGGATTCCAGTCCTAGCTATAATACTTACAAGCTGTGTGATCTTGGGCAAAGTTACATAATCTCTCTGTGTTTATTTTCCCAACTATAAAATGTGGATATTAGTGCCTAATGCAACGGGTTGTGGTGAGAGTGAAATATATCCTCAGTTCAGATGTCAACTCCTTTTTTTTTTTTTTTTTTTGAGAGTTCAGATGTCAACTCCTTTTTTTTTTTTTGAGATGGAATCTCCCCCAGGCTGGAGTACAGTGATCTCAGCTCACTGTAAGCTCCGCCTCCCAGGTTCATGCCATTCTCCTGCCTCAGCCTCCCGAGTAGCTGGAACTACAGGCGCCCGTTGCCACGGCTGGCTAATTTTTTGTATTTTTAGTAGACATGGGGTTTCACCATGTTAGCCAGGATGGTCTCGATCTCCTGACCTCGTGATGCGCCCGTCTCGGCCTCCCAAAGTGCAGGGATTACAGGCGTGAGCCACTGCGCCCAGCTGCCAACTCCTCTTAACACCTCCTCTCTCCTCTACCCCAGTCTCCTGTAGAAGAAGTAACCTTTCTTTCGCTCTGTCACTGGCATGGTCACAACACTTGGTGCCTTCTTTTCTCATAGTGGTGATGCCCAAACCTAGTTACCCACATAAATCTATATGTAAGGGTCCCGATGTGTGGCAAATGCTACTCACCACAGCTAATAGCTACCATCATGTGTGCGGGCATCTTTATCTCTGTCCGCTACTCAAATGCCAAATGTCTGGCCCTATCTCGGCGACCACTGTCTTGCCAGAGCACGTAACCCAGTGCTATGCATGTAGTAGACATTCGATAAAAGAAGAAGGGAAAAGAAGTGATGTTCAGAAAACAAATAGCAGCTGTAGGGAAAGGAATCCAGTGGTGTAAATAAAAATGTCCCAGAATCCAGGTTCCAGTAGAGTCTCTACAGAAGCAAGGCCTGCTGTAAAAATGAGGACAGTGAGGCCTCTGACTTGATGGCCCTAGGAGCTGCCTTCAAAACTGAAATTTAAGTCCTCCAGAGGTAAGATTCTAGCAGCCTGTCTGCTTTACCCAGACCTGATAATCAATGAGACTTCTGAGAAGCAACTGATCAATGCACTTCACAACACTATCATTGAACACTTATCTTGAAAATGCCCATGACAATCTATTACACAACCTAATTGAAGGAATGGATTAAATGTTTCCTTATTTCTTTACCTAAAAACTGCAAACAGGGAATGGAAATACTGTACAAGGAATGCAATATGCAGTCTCCCAAATCAACTAGCTCAAGGAAATTCTGCTGGCTGTGTTAAAATTATTTCCCCTTATGATTTGCTTTATTAATTGAATATGTGCATTGCTACCTAAAATTAAGTGCAAATGTATATGCAAACAGGAATAAGGAAGTCTGGCATGGGCTTTGAAGTCAGGCAAATGTGGATTTGAATCCCAGCTAAGCCCCTTCCTAGCTAAAGGAATATAACTTTAAATATCAAATGGAGATAGTCACAACTGCCTTATTAGGATTGTCATAAAAAGTAAATGTTGCATTGCAAGTCAAGTTTTTTGTTTTGTTTGTTTTGTTTCGAGATGGAGTCTTGCTCTGTCCCCCCGGCTGCAGTGCAGTGGCGCCATCTCGGCTCACTGCAACCTCTGCCTCCTGGGTTCAAGCGATTCTCCTGCCTCAGACTCCTGAGTAACTGGGACTACAGGTGCATGCCACCACACCTGGCTAATTTTTTGTATTTTTAGTAGAGATGGGGTTTCACCGTGTTAGCCAGGATGGTCTCGATCTCCTGACCTTGTGATCCACCCACCTCAGTCTCCCAAAGTGTTGGGATTACAGGCGTGAGCCACCACGTCCAGCCACAAGTCAAGTATTCAACACACTAACAGGCACTGAAGTACTTGAGGAATTGTAGAACACCCAACAATAGCGGCTATCAATTACTAGTGTCTCGGGTACTTGTATATTATCAGTAATGCTCATGATAAATCTCTTGAACATTGAAGGAATTATAATGCTCCATGTGCAGGTAACAATATTGAGGCCCAGTCAGGTGGATTTGGCTATAGCTGCAGAACTGGAACTAGCAGATAGGGGGCTAGAGCCCAGAACTGCCTCTGCACTCTACATTGTAATACAAGGCCCCTTACTGTTTACACACCAGGCAGGAACTGTGCTGTATTCTTGGGATACCAGGAGGAAAGACTTATCTTCTATCCTAAAGAACCTCAATTTCTAATGGGGACACTAGCAGTGAAAAGACAGTGGAAAGAGATAGCATAATGTAACTATAAAATATATATTAGTTTCACAGTAGAGGTGAGCACAGGCCAGTCTCAGGATAAGGAAAGGTGTTCTGGAGGCAGGGGGACAGTTGAGCTGATTCTTATAGGACCAGCTGAAATTATCTTGGGAAAGAATGCAGAAATGAGCATTTCAGAGGGAGAACCTTGAGCCCAGGTACAGAGGTATATGACAGAATAGTATATCCAGAGTCTAGAACTGTGCTGTCTAATATGTGAGACACTAGTACATATGGCTATTTAATTTTAAATTAACTAAAATTAAATAAAAATTTAAAATTGATTGTTCAGTGACACCAGCCTCATTTTAACTGCTCAATAGGCATGCACGGCTGGTGGCTGCCACACTGGACAGCACCGATACATAGATGTTCTATCGTAGATGATAGAACATTCCCATTATCACAGAAAGTCCTTTTGGACAGCACTGGGGGTATTTCACTTGCGAAGATAAAATGCAAAATTTTAGAGAAGAGAATGAAGAGGGAGTGAGGGGCCTGATCATGGAGAGCCTGAAACTGACGGGGAACTGCCAAGCATTCTAAACACAAGGGTGACGTGAATGGGTCTGGATTTTAGAAAAGTCTTTCAGACCTCACAGTGGAGACCACATCACAAGGCAGAGAAAGGCTTAGATACTACTGGAGGTAAAGACAATTAATCTGATACGGAATCCTGTAGGGATGGAGAGGGAACAGTGGAGAAATACACAGACAATGAAAGCAGAGGAGTAATACTGTGTGTAATGAATGAGGAAAGAATCAACAGTTCCTAGGATTACGGGTTGAGAAAATGCATGTGGTACCATGTCCTGGGCTATGAAACAGAGAAGGAAGGAGGTGATTTGAAAGAGGGTAGCAGGGTTGATGAGTCCACTCCTGGGCATGTTGATCTTTGTCCCATGTCACATTCTGATGGAGATGTCCATGAGGAAACTGGATGCAGGAATCCCAAGACGATATTTTCAAACTATGGTTGTCCCTAATAACTTGCCAGTTACACATTAGCTCACCTGAAACAATAAACCTTCTATGCACCAAGCACTCCACTATATGGGAAAGTAATTTTTAAAATGAGGACAAAACTTCCTCTCCTCAGAGGACTCAATTTCCAGGAGAGATAGGCAGTAATCTATATCATATTACAGCTACACCACAATTAAGAATATAAGAAAAGATCAACCAAGGGCTGGGTGAATGAAGACAAGGATGGGAAAGGAAGAATCATGGAAGTTTTCTGGAGGAGACACCATTAGCTCAAGCCAGAAAAGGACACAGAGGATATCAGTAGACAAGATTGTTGGTGGGGAGGGGATTTAGCTAATAACAGATCAATTTTTCTAACTGGTGAGCTATAAAGCCACTGCTCTCTGCTTTTCTTACCATTATTAAAGAAATCAACAACATGACTTTTCCAAAAAGAAGTAAGAGCCCTTTATGAATAGAGGTAAAGGGAGTCACAGAAATCCTGCTGCCTCACATCCAGGCACCCTGTTAACAGGAGGGTCCTAGTACTAAAGAAGCTAGTACCCTCCAATCCAAGCCACAAGAATGTGTGTGAAAGTCCTTTGTGTACCAAAGGTGTTTCAGGCCAGAGCAAATTACAATAATCTGATTCAGGTCAAAGTGTATAATACATTTAGGACAAAAAGGAGTCTTCTAATTAGATGGAAGAGAAAACAGATTAGCGGTTATGCTGCATCCATTCTTGCCCTTCCCAGATTCATTCTGCCCTCTGCAGATGGCACGTCATCTTGAAGTGCATACCTGATTATGCCACTCCCATGCCTTCCCTGCCCCCTGTTTAAAATCTATCTATCTGTGGCTTCCCATAGGATAAAGCCACAAATCCTTAACCTGGCAAACCCTCATAATCACAGGTTTCACAGTGAAGAATGCAAGGTTACCAAAAATAAGCAGTGCTGGGCCAGCTGATTTTACACGGTGACAACATCTCCATTTCTCCCCACCTATTCTGAAGCCTTCTTCTCTCATGTACGGTTTATGCTCCAGTCCTGCCAAATCACACCTGGATCATGTACTCCATGAACCTGTGCTCCTGGGTGTGCTTTCAGTGCCTGGCATCACACAGTAACATACACACACACATACACACTCACTCCTGTGCCCATAAAAGTCCCATACACACTTCTTCATGATCCATTTCAAACACTGCCTAGTCAAGTATGGCTTCTCCCCAACTCAACCAGTTATGCTGTCACCCACTGAACTCCAGGAGTGCAGCGATCCAACAAATACAACCGAGCACATGGACCCCACTGGCATCCGTGGCACAGAGATGGATAAAAAGGGATCACAACATTCACAAACTCACTGACTCTCATCCTGAGATTGTGCTGGCATTGCATCCCACCCCAGGATCCTGCCATCCTGATCTTCTTGAGACCACTAACCTCGTGCTCACCCCTGGGTCTTTGATCATACTGCTCCCTTGCTCCAAGCATGCTTCCCCCTCTCTGTGCCAGGCCAGCTCCCTGAGACGGCATTTCTTCAGGGAAGTCTTCTGCAATTCTGCATCACCACTCCTATCCCTACTATGTTAGGAACTTCCTTTGTTATTCCATAGTACCCTGGGCATTCTCTCTCCTGGAACTTATCATACCACCAGGTAACAGAAAGTCTGGAGGCCTAAAGACCGGTTACAACAAGTTGGGAACGGTGGCAAAGAATAGAGGAGGAAAGAATTTGCAGATTGTTAAGTGTACATGCTTCTGGCTTGAATACCTGGGCAAAGAGAAGGGAGCATTAGGGGACAGAGTCTCAGAGGCAATGCAAGATGTTCAAGAGTTAGAAGGAGGGAGAAAAAGAGAGAGGCAGGAATCCTAGGGAACCAAGACATAAGAATGGGGACAAACCTCACAGGTCACCTCACGCATAGAGGGCCCTTTAGGAAATAATCCTTGTTAAATCTTCAAACTGCCTTGAGAAGTAAAAAGCGACATCCTCTTGGTAGCACCTCACACTCAGCAATATTAACACAGGTGGAAGGTGGTACTCAGACACTGAACTAACAATGCTGTCTCCCAAGCAAGAAATTCCAAATTCAGGCCCGGCGCGGTGGCTCACGCCTGTAATCCCAGCACTTTGGGAGGCCGAGACGGGCGGATCACGAGGTCAGGAGATCGAGACCATCCTGGCTAACACGGTGAAACCCCGTCTCTACTAAAAAATACAAAAAAAACTAGCTGGGTGAGGTGGCGGGCGCCTGTAGTCCCAGCTACTCGGGAGGCTGAGGCAGGAGAATGGTGTAAACCCGGGAGACGGAGCTTCTAGTGAGCTGAGATCTGGCCACTGCACTCCAGCCTGGGCAACAGAGCGAGAGTCTGTCTCAAAAACAAAAACAAAAACAAAAAAAAACACAAAGAAATTCCAAATTCATAATAATGTTTCTGGTTTTTTGTTTTTGGTCTTTTTTTCCAGAGAGTGAGGTAAATTTTCCAGAGTCTTACAGCTTGGAAGTACCAGGAATGCTGTATCTCAAAGACTCCAAGTTGAGATCTTTCCTGTGTGCCACAATGCCGGAACAGACTCCCTCCCCGAGTACGAGATTCCAGAAGCAGAACCACGAAATATTTTTATCCTCAGAAAGCCTCCTGTGGAGTTGAGACTCACAGCTCACAGTCACGAAATCACTGCCCATTAACTGTTTGGTCTCCTGAGAGCAGAGATGAGTGATCCTCAGTCTTGCCTGCATGTCAATACCACCTGGGGCCACTCACCAGGTGAATCAATGTCCCTGCAGGTTGGGCCCAGGTAATGGTTTATTAAGTGTTCTATGTAAGTTTAGGGTACAACCAAGTGGTTACAATTACTAACTAAATCAAACCTCTTTACTGATGGATTACATTAGAATATAAATTCTCTCCAACATATATCCATGTTTCTCCAAAAACAGCCCCAGCTCTCAAGTCCAGGATTAATACGGGAAAAACCAACTCATGAAAACCCACGTCGTGTCCAGCTCTCCACCACTTTGACAGAAGCACCATCCCCAATTGATCAGCGTGACGTGTGCTTATTTATTCTCACTTCTCTGGCAGATAAGGATTATAGGGATATAAAAGCAGAGTGTGCTGTAAAACATTATTTATTAGTGGGCCAATGGATCTTCATGTGAATCAGGTTTTACACGTTCCATTTTCCACTGAAACAATGGAATGTTACATGGCTAATAATAAGGCACAGGCCTTGATTAAATACCCAATCCATAATTCAATAAAGAGGTTGTGCTGACATAATCAGCAAAGAGGGACTCTTATGAATATCCAAATACGCCAAAACCTGAAATGCACGCGTCAGCATTCACCCCACAGAGGCATATTATTTGTAAAGTGTGCAAAACATTTTTCTTCCAGTACCCACTTCAAGAATTTTATAATTAGCAAAGTTTCATTAGCAGAATAAGACACTTTGTATTCCAAGTGATGGCTTGCCTGGAGTGTTAGGATGCTTTGCTGGGAAATTAACTATTCTGTGTCAATTTCTGAAGGAATAATTATGCTCTGTAATTGAATAACAGACTGGCAATTGGGGAGGTCTTGAAAATTCCTAGAAGCTCAGCTCAAGGCTAAATCCTTTCTATTTTGTATAGGACTGTCAATTTTTGATGGCTATTGTCACCCCCAAAAAGATGGGATCTAAAAGATACCAGGAGGTAAAGTTTCTGCTTTTTAAAGTAGTATTAAAACCTCATATTGCACGTAAAATTATAAAACACACACATACTTCAAATGAAGTACATACCTTCTGTGATTTCCTAGGCCAATTTGTTTTTTATAGACACTTTGAATCTTAAAAATGTGTTGTTGTCTTTTTTTCTTTCGACCACTAGGAAGCTCAGATCCAAATCTATAACTCACACCAAACAACCAATAGGATCTTATTGCATGATTTTGTCTATTACCTATTTCCTTGCTTCCATCTGAGTTATCTAACATTTCTCATAATGTAGACATCTTTATAAATCTCCTCACATCATCTATGTAACAAGGTACAGTATTAAAAAGCACAGTATCTTACTATAAAGTACCACAGTCTACACAGCAATTTGCATATGATTCTGGAAAGTGTAGATACCAAAGATGTAAATGTGCTGTGGGCTCCTGGAATAGATAACTGAATACAGAATTGCCTGAAAATCTGGGGCAGGTGGCTACTGCTCTGACACTGCACCTCCCTCGCGGCTGACAAAGTCGTTGGGCATTTGCTATCTTGTTCTTCAACATTTCTAAGGTGAGAATTTGAAAATACAAGACACTTTTATATAAATGTTCTTATCTACACTTTAATACTAGGGCTAAAAAGAAGTTAAGAAACTTGCCAACAATGACTTGTCTCACAAATCGTAAAGCTGGGATTCTACTTAAAGTATTTTGTATGCAGGTAAGATCTCAATCACTCAGCTAATCCCAGTCTGTCTCAGCACTGATTGAATCACTGAGAGACAGACTCCCACAAAAAGAGAGATACCCCCCAACAAAGACCCACAAGGAGAGAGAGACCCTGCAAGGAGGGAGGAGGGGAGAGAGACAGACACCCCACAAGGAGAGAGAGGTCCTCTTTTGATGCAGCAATCCCCTCCCCACTGCTCATGCAGGCAGGCACTAGTAAAGTGCCTTGAACATAGGAAAGATGCAACAAATGTTAGCTCTAACTATTGAAGTAGTGTAGTGAGTTAATGTGGCAGGCAAAGCAAAGAATAAAGTCTAGGACAAGGGCCCAGGTTTCTTTCTCGAGTCACTAATTAATGAAACAGTTTCTACCAAGGCCTTTCTGAAGGATGCCCCTGCACTGTGCCTGATCAGAGTGCTGAGGCTTCTCCAGGCAAGTTGTCCCATTGATAATTCACCTCACAATTAATTTAGATCACCTATCCACTTAAACGAATTGACAATTTCTACTTGGAATTGGAAATTTTCATCTTGAGTCATCATGACATATGATAGTGGTTCAATGTGTGTGCTCGACAGAAAAAGGCAGGAAAAAAAATTAAATGGTGCAATGGGGGGAATAAAGTATTCTGAGAAAATAAAGTGAGACCTAATGAAAATAAGCAAAATAAGCAAGACCAGAATTTAGCTCTCAGCTAACTGCAGAGTGTTTCATCAAGACCCAGAGAAAACAAAAGCTGTCACTAGGATATTCTCACATCTCATTTATCTGTTATTGTCATCAAAGATGATGCGGTGTATGTATCTGTGATCTTCAGAAAAACAGTCGAGTACCAACGCTTTCCCAGCAAATCTACACTGCTCCTCTTTGCCACTTTCTGTTCTTGAGGTTTTCTTCCATTTTGTTCTTTTCATTACCAAAAACTGTTCCATTAGTCAGTGACTCAAGAAAGAAACCTGGGTCTTGGTCCTGATTTGATTCTTTGCTATGCTTTCCACATTAACTCACTACACTACTTCAGTAGTTAGAGCTAACATTTATTGCATCTTTACTGTGTACCAGGCACTTTACTAAAATAGATCATCTTAAAAATTCTTCTCACTTAATCTTTATAATGATGCTATAGGCAGAGTTATTTTTCCTCAGTTGAGAAATCAGCAACAGAATCTCAAAAATGTTCAGTCACTTGCCTAAGGTCTCAGAGCTTGGAGGAGAGGTGAGGGGAAGGAGTAGAAATTCCAATTCAGGCCTGTTGGACTCCACTTGACATTGCCTTAGCCAACACCCTTGCTACCTCTTGTCTCCATGATCAAAATAACCTCCTTCTCTTTTCTCTTCTTTCCTCTTTTCCTACCCCTTGCAATCTGATTTTCCACCATAAGAACTTAATGGCTGATGTTACAGGAGCCCCATCCAAGTGGTTTTACTGCAAGATAAAATAGCTGACATTTGGAAAATTATATCAGTGTAGTCTTTTATCAACATTTATCAGAGAAACCAAAGCACATGGTTTCCTTTCAATCAAAGTTGCGGAAACCTTGGTATTAGAGATCCTTCTTCCCCCCAGGGAAGGTAGCAACCTAGTTATCTACTTAAATTATTCTGACCTTCCAAAGCCAAGTCCTGTTAGCCCTCCCTAATCCAAAAATAATTAGTGGATAACAGACCCTGGCTTGTTGAGACAGAGAGTTATTTGTAGGAAATTTCTTGTCTGGAGCAAATGGTTTTGCAGGAATCACTAACCTTAATAGATTATCCCAAGCCCTTGCCACCTGCTTTCCTGAGCCCCCTGTCATCTCTGACAGTAAAAGGGCAGGCAGGTCACAATGTCAAGCCTAGAGATACAGAGTTGCCAGCACATTGTTACCGGTGATGGTTAGGCCTATGGACCAACCATCTGGAGAGAGGACAGGATGGATGGTCACAGGCTTTCCAAGGAGGTAAATAGGTGCATCCATTAAAAAGACAGGCAGGCTTGCCCCAAACTCGGGTACATGGCCAGCTCTGAGAAGCCAACATTTGTTGGCAGACAATTGCAAAAGGAAGGAATAAAAACACACAACAGAAAACAACCATAATGGTCTGTCATGGCCCAAGAACTCCTGCAGAATACCTGGGAGTGTACAGCAGCTGATGCCAGGGCTGAACAGAGTTTGGTATAATGGGGCAGTGCTGGGCTCCTGATGTACAGTGTTCAAATCAATGTTTGCCCCAGCTCAATATCTGGGAACAAGAGTAGGGTCCAAAGGGAGGTTACTTTAGAGCAGTGGTTCTCAAACTTGAGTATGCATTAGAATCACGTGGAGGGCTTGTTAAGGAAGAGATTGCTGAACCCCATCCCCAGAGTTCTTGATTCAGTAGGTGTGGGGTGAGGACTTCAGAATTTGAGTTTCTAATCAGTTTCCAGGTAAGGCTGTTCTGCTGGTCCGAGGACCATACTTTGAGAATGCTGCCTTAGAAAAGAGGGTTTACAGGAAAGGCAAGTAGGGAAGAAGCCAGCATCAGCTGTAACCAATGTATGCCAAGTGTTGCCACCTTATAAGGGTGGTCTCATTCAATCCTCCTAATAAAAGTGAAAGCAGGCTTTATAAACCCCATGCTGTGTATGAGGAAACTAAGATCCAGAAAGGTGAAGTGACCTGGTCAAGATGAACATAGCCAGGGAGGGATAGAGCCAAGATCAGAATCCAGGTTTTCAAGACTTTAAGATCATCCTTCTTCTTCTCAAGAAAAACCTCCAGCCTGTTCAGGTGAATCTCAGGAAGACCCGCCGGCTCCAGAGTCTACTCTGTCTTCAGGAAAATGGCTATTCACATCCTTTCCCCAGTATGCACAAGTCAA
This sequence comes from Chlorocebus sabaeus, assembly GCF_047675955.1. Taxonomy (NCBI): domain Eukaryota; kingdom Metazoa; phylum Chordata; class Mammalia; order Primates; family Cercopithecidae; genus Chlorocebus; species Chlorocebus sabaeus. The sequence goes on along the minus strand of NC_132923.1, from coordinate 79,616,178 downwards.
CCACTTCCACACGTCTTTAATGCCCACATCAAATACATCTAAGATGAAATGCACAGAGGAATGCAGCATGCCCCGCCCCGCCACCACCACTCAGAGACCATCCCAAAGGCAGTATTGAGAGGCAACTCCATGCACTCAGAGCTGGATTCTGCTGGGGTTCTCAACGGGTGATGTGCTGCATTGCTGACCGAGGGGCTCCAATGACTTAATCATCTAAAGTGCAGATTTAGGAATACTTCAGACTTACAAGTGGTTTTGGTACAAAGGACTTCTGATCTAAAGATGAGATTTCAAGTCCATAGATAAGTACTTACTCGCCAGAGGTAAAGTCCCATAACTTACCTGAAGTTTAGTCTCTTTACCTAAAACACCCAGCTATTAATGTCAGCTATACTGCCTCACAGGATTCATGACAGCATAAAGTGAAATGGTGCACATGTATATATTTGGTGAGTTGTCTGCTGCCGTAACAATAAAAAGTAGTGTGAATCATGAGTGATGGTAAATACAGGCTAATGAGAAAGGAACTTGGAAATAGGTGTTCTTCATTAGGGACTTCATCCTGGCTTCTCTACTTTGTAATCTGTATTTTGTCAAGTTATTATCCTCCTGGCCAAGGGTTCTTCCTCTAAGATACGGAGATGCCCACACCTGAGAGATCTCACAGTAGGGTGCATGTAACACATTTTCAGATGGTAGAATTTGTGGGGGATATTTCAATGGACTTAAACACTCAAAACAAATCAGCAATAATTACACCAAACACAGTCTATCTTAGGTCTTGCTGATCACCAGCCTTCCCTTTACCACTGTCTCATTTCTTGAGGACCACTGTGACTATGGCCTCTTAGATTCTGTCGAGGCAAAGCTCCAAGACCATGTCCTCCTCCTCTGTTGATGGCTCAACTATATCCCCCCTCCCCTTTCCCTCCTTGCAAACAGAAAGTTTAACAGTGTTCTACAACTCATCCTTCAATGGGCTATACTCAAAGTTCTGTGCCACAGACACCTCCATAACAGTGGTGCCTCAGGGTAGAAAATTAATTTTCCATCTTGATCAAAACGTGGGAGCACACCTGGAAAAGCTTATCATATACCATGGTGCCTGGACCACTGACTGGTATGGAGTAGGGAGACAGACTTTTGATCTTCATGGGGTAGTGACTCACTCTTCTTGGGTCACTGAATCCCGAAATCCTAATCACAGTATGTAGATGATAATACCTACCCCTACTCATCTCCCAGGGTTGAGGAAGATAAGAATAGGATGGATGTGAAATTGAACGGAGGGCCATACTGTAATAACAACAGCATGGCCTGAGCTAATACCACAAATAGGATCGCTGATCTTAGGGTCACACAAGCAGCATAGTGGTTAAGAGCCTTGTGGCTAAGGCTGGGCATGGTGGCTCATGACTTAATACCAGCACTTTGTGAGGCCAAGGCTGGCAGATCACTTGAGGTCAGGAGTTCAAGACCAGCCTGGGCAACATGGTAAAACCCTGTCTCTACTAAAAATACAAAAAATAGCCAGGCATGGTGGTGGACACTTGTAATCCTGGCTACTTGGGAGGCTGAGGCAGGAGAATCACTTGAACCCACAAAGCAGAGGCTGCAGTGAGGTGAGATGGCAGCACTACACTCTGGCCTGGGTGACAGAGTGAGTGAGACTCCATATCAAAAGAAAAAAAAAAAAGAGTGTTGGGGCTAATATATGAACACTGCATTTATATATGAGGTTTCAGATCCCAGCCCTTCCACTTACTAGATGTATGCCTTTGGGTAAATGACTCACCCTTCCTGGGCCTCAGGTTACTCATCCATGAAAGTGGATTAATTGAGTTAACACAAGGAAAGCATTAAGAACAGTGAAAGGAGCACTGTAAGGGTTCAATCAAGGGTGAACTGCTGTTACCATAACCATCACCATCACCATCACCATCAGCAACATCCTTACTCTGATTTGACCATGTTTCTTTCATACTATAGTACTGCAATCTCCCTTCTGTATTCTCTACCTGCACCATGGCAGCCTCTCACTGGGTACCTTCCTATCCTCCTCCAGCAAGAGGCACAGCAACACCGATGACATGCAGGTAGGCAGGTCAGACCTCCCTTAATAAAAATCACAGAATTTCATTATCATGTGTATTTTTTTTAAATTGAGGTTTTAAATCACATATCATGAAATTTACCATTTTAAAGTGTACAATTCAGTGTTTCTTAGTATACTCATAAGGTTGTACAACCGTCATTGCAATCTAATTCTAGAATGTTTCTTTTTTAATTTTTTAAAATTCATTTTAATTGACAGATCAAAGTTATATATATATTTACAATGTATAACATGATGTTTTGAAATATGCATACATTGTGGAATGGCTAAATCAAGCTAAGCAACATAACCATTACCTCACGTATTTATCTTTTTGTGTATGTGGCGAGAACACTGAAACTCTACTCTTAGCAATTTCCAAGAGCATAGTGTTATTAACCGTAGTCACCATGTTATAAAAGATATGTCCTGAACCGCTTCCTCCTGCCTAACTGGAATTCTGTGCCCTCTGACCAACATCTCCCCAACTCTCTCCACACCACCCCCAGTCCCTGGTAACCACCACTCAGCTCTCTGCCTCTGTGAGTTTGACTTCTTTAGATCCTGCACATCAGTGGAATCATACAGCACTGGTCTTTTTCTGCCTGGCTTATTTCACTTACATAATGTCTTCTATCCATAGCATATGTATTTTTTAAAGCACCAATCAACTTTTTCTATTGGTTTTTAGAAATATTTCCAAATTTCCACTTTTAACTAATTAGGTAATTAATGAAATTTTCACAAATAAATTCCATTAGAATGAGAAACACCACAGTGCAGCGTAAGAACGTGGTCACTTAAGCCAGACTCTGGTCAAATCCTGGATCCAGCAGTTATTCGTGATATGGCCTTAGCCAAGTTACTTAACCTGTCTATGCCTCCATTTCCTTATCTGCAAAATGGGTATAATAGTGATTCTCAGTTCACAGGGTTATCCTGTGCTAGGAAGGACTGAACAGAATTTGGTGTTACGGGGCAGTGCTGGGCGCCTGAGACACAGTGTTCAAATCAGTATCTGTCCTAGCTCAATATCTGGGAACAGGAGCAGGGCCCAAAGGGAGGTTACTTTAGAGCAGTGGTTCTCAAACTTGAGTGTGCATTAGAATCATCTGGAGGGCCTGTTAAGGAAGAGATTGCTGAACCTCCCACCCAGAGTAACTGACCATTGAGGCTGTTTTCTATTGTGTTTTTTTCTTTTATCTTCCCTTTGCAATTGTCTGCCAACAAATGTTGAAATGCTTCTCAGAGCTGGCCACGCACCCGAGTTTGGGACAAGTCTGCCTGTCTTTTTAATGGATGCTCCTGTTTAGTGAGGCCTGAGTGATTTCCTGTAAGGTGCTGAGAACAGCCCTTGGCATGTGGTAAGCACTCAATAAGTCCTAAATACTTTATTATTAGATGCTTTTCCTGATGCTTCAAAGACAGCGATAAAAGAAAAGAGTTTGATGATTGCAGCAAAAGAAAAGAGCAGTTCCACAACAAATGGGCCAGATACAGTTTTTCCTCTAACAGGCTATATCGCGTGGAAAAGTCCTTTCCCTTTCTGAGTCTTGGTTAACAAAGAAAATCCATTAACACCTGAGGTGTATAAAATTCTTTCACTCAGCTAGCCCCCTTTGCACATCCCCAACTCTCAGTGACAAATTAAAATTCTCCTCCCATCTGAAACCCGCTAGCCTGAATGCTAGTGACAGTTGTGTGCCGAGCAGACAACCTGGTTCCATGGGAGGCATGGAGAAGCACATATCCAGTCAGTCCTCAAAGCGCATCTCCAATCAGTCCTCAGGAAACCATGGAACACAGTCACAGCCATTGCTGGGCACAGCAATCAGACATGAGAATGCAACCAACACAGCATCCTGAGGGTTTGCTTACAGACAGATGGAGGGACAAGAGGCTCATTCTCATCCACGTGCCCATTTTATATATGCTAATTAGTAATAGTGGAAAGTGTAATAACTTTGGGTCTTGGGTCTTAGGGTAATGAATAGAAAATGATTAATGAATGGAAAATGAGTTTCCAAGTTCTGCCTTCAGTAGGATGTGTGGGCACAATATACTCTTGCCTGATTTGGGCTTCCCTATCTCTCTGAATCATGCTGGTGCTACTGTTGACACAGCACTCTTATTCTTTCATCCATCCATCACATATTCATCAAACATTCATGGAATCTAGTAGAAGTCAGGCAATGATCTGCTGGGTTAAAACAGCAATATAAGGTTCAACATGACTTCTTGTCCTCTTTCTGTTGCTTTCACCCTCCTTAACACAGGGAGTCTGTTCAATACTAAAGAGGACATTTTCTGCCTTCACTTAACATATATTTACTGAGGAACCAAAGTACTTTAACAATAAAGATACATAACTTTCATGGAATACTTCAGATGTACAAGGCTGAGCACTTAAATGCACTCTCTTATTTATTTTAAGAATATGCTGGCCTTTTCCCATCATATTCCCATCTTACAGTGAGGAAAGCTAAGCTGGAAAACAGTTAAGTAGCTTGTGCAAGCTCTCATTACTGAGGTGCTGCAGCTGAGGGCTGAACCCAGTTCTCTCTAAAATCAGTCAGGCTCCTAACTGGATCCTGAATTGCTTGCAGACACTAGCCAGGTGGGAAGAACACATGCTTTAAGTCAGACCAGCCTTCATTAGAGTATCTCCTAATTGTGTGACTTTGGGCCACTATGCCTCAGCTTCAGTTTCCTGGGCCATGAAACGGCATTAAAGAAGAGAATTGTGCAAATTTAAAGAGATGCATGCATGGAATCCCTATAAGTAGCTCACCAACTCGACAATTGGTGGCTATTACTAGAAGTAGTTAAGTGCCCAGCTTTGTAGGTAGGCAGTGTGACTTCAAATTTTCCTTAAAAAGATAATTACGCAAACTCAAATAAGCCAGAGAAAAAAAATAGTACACGTATGAATTTATAGATAAATTTTGGAGAATGAAAACATGTAAAGCAACAGAAAGCAGTCAGTGTTGTGAGGATGGGATAGGGATGGGGAGTAAAAGGAAGCGGAGGGAGGGCGGGATGAAGAAGGGCCAAGGAATGTTTTGGAAGTGATGGATGTTTTGTAACTGTGATTGTGGTAATGGTTTGATAGGTATACACATACATTTGAGTTAAGATGTCTCAAAATGTAGACTTTAAATATGCATAATTCATTGCATATCAATTTTACCTCCATAAAGCTGTTTTTAAGAAAGGATTTCTGGCACATGAGCAAGTACTTTCTGTTGAAGGTGGAGCCAGTTTTATCTATGTTAGTTCAGTGTAGCCATCCTCACCATAATACAATACCTAGAGCTGGACAGGAGGCTGCCAAGGCACTTTCTTGGCAAATCTCTCTTTTCTTTCCTTGTCCATCATGTAGCGGGAGATGACCTGGCAGTGAGTGTGGAAGGCAGGTGAGCTCTTGGCAAACCAGGAGGATTAGCAAACATGATTTGACCATTTATTGAAGTCCTGGACCGCATAGTAAGGAGACGCTTTGGTTAAAGAAAGGGCTTTAATAATTCTTGGTCTTAGCCCAACATGGGTGTAGGCAATTCTGTTTAATTAAGGTAATTTATGTCACTTGAGTCACTGGGCACCTTTCAAAGGGGTCAACCACACTAAGCGGCAATGGAGACTCCAGAATATTACAGTTGCCACAACAAAGTCAATTGTTAACATAAATCAGAAATTAAAAATATTTCTCACTTGCAGGTATATCACAATAAGTGAAGAATCAGTGATGCCAATACAGCCCTTTTTGCTTGTGCAATTCAAAACTTAGCCGTTGTGTAGTTCGAAAATTCACTTTTAATTGGCGTTTGAAAGCAAGGGACAACAATACATGATAATAACTGAGATTAGTCATAATAGAGGTCAATGTTTCCTGAAGATTTACATATGTCAGGTACTTCCTAAGCGCTTTGTGGGTCTATTTGATCCACACAGCAAACCTATTAGGCAGACTGCCGTCAAAATCCCCACTTTAGAGATGAGGATATAGAGGCACAGAAAGTTCGATAACTTGGCCAGGCGTGGTGGCTAATGTCTGTAATCCCAGCACTTCGGGAGGCTGAGGCAGGCAGATCACTTGAGGTCAGGACCAGACTGGCCAACATGGTGAAACCTCATCTCTACTAAAAAACAAAATCAGCCAGGCATGGTGGCACGTGTCTGTAATCCCAGCTACTTAGGAGGCTGAGGCACAAGAATTGCTTGAACCCAGGAGGTAGAGGTTGCAGTGAGGTAAAAGAGCACCACTGCACTCCAGTCTAGATAACAGAGAGAGACTTCATCTCAAAAAAAAAAAAAAAATAGAGAAAAAGAAAGTTCAATAACTTGACCAAAACCACATGATGAAATGCAACATTTTAACTATTAACAACAGCTATCTTTTCTTTAGCTCCTGCTATGTACTAGAACTGTGTGAGGCACTTTATATATTTTCTTTTTAAAAACTGAAATTAAAGCCACAACATGAACTAGGTACAATTATTCTCATACTACAAATGAAGAAACTGAAGCTTTGAAATATTAAGTAATTTGCCCAAGGTCTCACAGTTAAATAGCAGTAGAGCCAGATTTTAGTGCCGGATTCATCTAATTCCAAATGCAAGGACTACTGAGGAGAGCACGTGGTTTTACGCACCCTTTGAATATGTTCGTCTTCTCCTCACCCCAAGTCAGTAAGTTCCATTATTCACACATGACAGACAGACACAAAGACACAAAAAAGACTGAAGAAGACAAAACATTTGTTTAATTTCACTTGCATGTTTTAGAGTCAGTTATTTTTAAAACCCAGGGAATGTAATCTTGCTCATAGGAAATGCTTTGGAAGGCAATAAAGTAGATTAAATTAAAGTATGGTTTGATGGTGATGATTTAGCAAACTGCAGTGGTGTTAGTAAAAATGAAATAGAAGATCTCTTTGCATACTATCTCCCTAAAGAGTACCACATAAGAAACACTCTTTGCACATAAAATAATGAGAATATATACATATAATAAACATAAACTACAATATATGAAAATATGCTTCTTCCATAAACTCTGTCTGCCAAACCTCCAATAAAGTGGAAGGATATTAAAATATGAGCTGAAAAAAATGAGAAGGGTTATAAGCAACTTCTAGCAGGCTTGGGTTTGAAAATAAAACCAACTCATTAACATCTCCCTCCCTCCTTTCCTAGTGTCTATGCACTGTACATTTAGAAATCACCCACCCTGTGACAGAGCAAGGCATGCAGACTTAAAGGAATGGTGCTGCTGTCAAGGAATTCACAGTGTAGCGGGGAAGAGAAACACAGTCCTAGTGCAGGAGAATTAAATAGAACTTAATGAAGCCTCTCAAAATCTTCCTACAATATTTAGAATAAAAGTCAGAATGCTGGGCATCCCCCTGCTCCCAGCCACAGGGCCCTAAGTCTAGAGACTCATCGCTCACCACTCTCACTATATTCCAAGAACATTGGCCTTCTCTCAATCCCTCAATCACCAAATCTTTCCCCTTTGCATTTGCTGTTCTCTCTACATGGAATGTCCCCCTCCATCCATATTCTGGATTAACTTTCTCTCTTCCTCCCTCCCTCCCTCCCTCCCTGCATTCTCCCTCTGTCTGTCTCTCTCTCTCTCTCTCTCTCTCTCTCACACACACACACACACACACACACAGAGAGGCATCAGTTTTTCCTGGGAGAGTAAAAAAAAGGATTCCAGAGGAAGTGACATGTAAGCTGGACTCTGGAGGAGTAGATGAGGTGATCAGGTGTTTTAAAGGAGAGAAAAAGGAAAGACAAGACAGGAAGAGGACACGGTAGGTGAAAAAGCATAGCACATTAGGAAAATGGAAGGAAGTGTGGGGCACTGAGTGTGTCAAGTGTGGAATAGGACAAGAGCATAAGTTGAGGCCTAGATCCCAAGGTCAAGGTCTTGCCTGTGAAGGTCAGCAGCTTGCAATCAGAAGTATGCACCATGGGCACCCCCAGGGCACTGGTCTTATGAACATGTTTTTAAAGAAAAAATCTCTGGGAACTGCATAGAGGAGAGACTAAAATTTTCTGACAGGAACCTGAGGCTGGGGGAAGGGAAAAGACTCGCATCACAGCATGTGACTCCACATCCACCCCACACACTGATGGCTCTGGTGAGTGTCTTTGTTACCTTGTTAAGGAGTCCACTCGGAAACTGAATTAAAAGAATAGGGCTCCTGCAGCTTTTAATAACTTCTCTTATTAAAGTAGAATTTCTAATTAATAATTTATTTTTAAAAGGAAGATCAATTAGTAGACACCTTAAAAAACCCACACAGGGACTTCAGCAAGCGCAGCAGGACTGCCTCTCCCAGAGGCACAGGCCACCTAGGGCCTGTCCCAGAGAGAGGTGCAAACACCTGGAGAGAAGCAGTGCTTTGTCACCTTTACTTAAACGGCTTGTTGGGAGGTGGCAGCTGGCTTGTCTTCTGATGGAAAACTATCACACTGGGGGAAATGTAACCATAGGCATGACAACCGTGAGTAAGGAAGAGGACCGCGGGCTATACACGGGTCATTTCTTCTAAGTCTTCTGGTACAAGAACAATTCTCACTACAGGGAAATCACGGATCGTCTACAGGGCAATGAAGATGTTTGGGGAATAAAACTGTTGCCACCAAAGATTCAGCAGTGTGAAAAGTGAAGATGATGGGAGTTGAGGTCAGAAGTCCGAGACCCAACTGCAACCCCATGACCAACTCTGTGACCTTGAGTCAATCATTCTCACCTCTCTGAGTCCAAGTTTCCTCGGCTGTTAAATAAGGAGAGTGATCAGGACTTAACAGGATCGTTTTAAGGAATAAGTAACATAAATGCACATGAAAAGTATCCAGCCTGGTACCAAGCAGTCCTAAGAAGTCCAGCCTATGGAAAGGCCACATGAGTCCAAGCTGCACAAGCTGCAGTACATGAGTATAGGACTAAGTGATCCCAGTCCCTCAAAGACGATCACTACCAATGCCATGGCCTCAGAGAACTATGTGATGCAAACCAATATTCCATTTAATCAAGTCCTTATTTCAAACTAGATCATCAGAGTGAATTTAGGCAGGGAACTTTACCTCTTTCTATATACTGTCCCCTCGCTGGTCTGAAATTACTGGTGACTATACTCCTGTCTCTCCCTTACCATCTTAAGCCTTTTCAGATATATGGTTCTGTTGCCCTTTAGCCTGAAGACAGTCTGATTGCATCTATTAGTGTCCTTAAGCTGCCAGAATACATTCACTCAACAATGATTTACTGAGCACATATTATGTGCCATGTGCTATTCCAGTCATGGTGGGTAAAATCAACATGGTCTCAATTCTCTTGCAAGAAACATGCAATTTAGTCTGTGGGAGGGAAAGTAGGGTAGTAAGCAATGATTAAGCTCACAAAGAAATAAAAATCCAGTCTTGGTGCTGTGTTATGTAGTATAGGGGTTACAAGCATGTAGTGTGGAGACAGAGAGCCAGGGTTCAAATCTGAATCTGCTGCTTCCCACTCTATGACTCAGGGCGAGTGTTTTAATCTTTCTGGGTGTCAGCTTCCTCATAGGGGTGTGGTGAAGTCTAAAAGAGTTAATGTATGTAAAGCCCTTAGGACAGTGCCTGGAATGTAATAATAAGAATGAAAATAAATGCTACTAAAATTTTTATAGTTGTATTTGACCAGCCCCACAGTGATTTCACTTGTAATTTTGCAAGTAAATGCTTGAAGATGAGGATCAATAAATTGGCAAGTTTATGGAGTTAAAAACAACTCATGTTAATAAAGTACTTTCCAATTTACAAAACATTTTCATGCAAAATTCTTACTTGATAATCAAAAGGAGCTACCTGAAGTGAGGAGATGAGGCAAGTAGTTTTTCTTAGCATCTTAATTCATTACAGGGTCCTTATTACTTAGCCTAGATCCAGGTATCTACTAGGCAAGCAAATGTTTGTTGAAGGAATAAATGCAGATGAGAGAACTGAGGCAGCATTCACTGTGAGATAACCACTGTGCTTGATGCATTACATACATTTAATTCAGAGAGCTTAGGTGACTCTCTCAGGGCCACACAGCTAAGTGAGAGCAAGGTCTGGGTCTTCGGGAGCCACTGCTGCTTCTGCAAAGCCACTAAATGAGACCACCCTGTATAGGGTTTTTGTGGCTTTATCAATGACACCCTCTTTCTTCCTGGCACACAGTAGGCAGTAAGCAAGCATTCATTCATTCATTGGTATAACAGGGAAAAAAACCCTGCACTACCATGTTCTCCTGAAACTTAAGTGGTATCTACAGTCTTTATTGAATGAAGGCATCCATCAACATCCAAATCCTTCCCAGGAACCAGTCCTTTAAGACCCAGGGCGCACTTCTTCAGCACTCCAGCCTTCTCTTGGTGTCTGAAGTGCACAGTTTCTTTATCCCTACCACTTACCATGCCCACCCTTAACCAATTTATTCCTAGTCTCAGCTTAAATATCACTTCCCTGGGAAAGTCCACTTTTCTAGACTTCACCAATTACGTGAGGGCCCTATCTACCATCTGATGTGTATCCTACATTTCAAAATTCATGCAAAAACACAGGCCAAGATTGTTCTAACAACTGTGGATTCAGCATGAACAAAACAGACAAAAACCCTGCCCTCATGAAGCTTCCGTTCTGGTGGAACATAATATTTTCTCCCAAAGCTCTTATAATTGTAATTAATTATTTGAATAATCATTAGCTGGATGTCTTTCATATTCAACTAGAAGATCTAGGAGAACAGGGATCAGTTCTGTGGACCCTCCAGAGCCTAGCACAGAGCCTGAAACCTAGCAGGTTTAATCCTACAAGAATTTAGATGAAGAACGAATGAATAAAGGCATGCATGCATGTATGCATGAATTTTAAATTTCTATAGCATCTTACACAGACTACGTAATTTAAAAAATAGGTGAAGGAACAGGAAAGTATTCAAGCTTCCATCATTAGAAGTTCAAGTAATTCACCATCTTTAAGGATTCCCTTCAATCTCTGATATATGGCATACATATTTCTGCCAAGCAGAGGTACTGCAGAACAAATCACAAGATAGCAATTATCTCCCCCAATATTCCTATAAATAGTTGCAGGCAGCCGTCTACCTCATCCTTGTTTCAGTACTGAGTTTCTGGGATGAATTTGAAAGGCAGATTTTTTTTAAAAAGGCCTTGGCAATTGAGAGGCTATAGTTGGCTTATAGAGACTGTGCTTGCAGGTGCAAAAAAATACATTTTGCATACATAAAAATACAAGGGGGTCACGCTGGATTCCTTTGAATGTGCGGCCTTACATTTTTAATTTTATTTTTCTGAATTTTTGATGAGGACAGATTTTGTTGGTCTCCTGCCCATTTTCAGAGCACATTGGAATTTGGCAGTTCCACTTGGGAACCCATTGAAATGCAAAGAGAGGCCAGGTCTGTAACTAGGATCCCTTTACCTGCATTCACTCTGGAATAAGAGAAAACGGAAAGAGGAATTAACCATTAAATTACCAGCTGAATTAGAATTAGAAATTGTTAAGGTGGGAAGATTTACTCGCTGAAATACTAATTCTGAACTGTAAGCTTCAAAAACTAAGATACAGTAGTTATACCCTCCATTTGGATCAGCACTTTACAGTTTAGAAAAGCATTTTCACATCCATCCATTATTTCATTGCAACCTCCCTGAAACCCTGTAATTAAGTTATCACACTGGTACCAATCATCTTTTTTCTGTACAAATCAGATCATGTAATTTCCCTTCTTTAGTAAGTTCAGAGGGGTCCTGTTGCTCTCAAGATGAAGTCCAAAATCAAGGCTCCTGTATCTGAACTTCCCTTCATAACTATGTCTTCTATGATTCATTCGTTCTCTGGTAATAAACATACAGGCACAATTTTAGCTTACCAAAATTTTCCAGTACAACAAAGGAGAACAGACAGTCACTTCAGATAAATGCATGTTAGTAACTCCTGAAAGGGGGTTTAAGTTGAAATCTATTCATTGGATTCTGAGTTAGGCAGATGACATGTGCAGCAGCAGATTGGGGTATAAGGCAGAGATGATTGAGTAACAGCAAATAGTGGGGACACAGGAACACAAGAAACAGCACCATTTCTCTTAGCCACAGCCATACAGGATAATTGCCCCATAATCTTTCACACCTCCAAGTTTTGGACAATCTAACAGAAAGATCCCTCATTCTTTCTCCACTAGATAAACTCATTAATCCTTCAAGTCCCCTCTCACTTGTCATTTCTCTGTGCTTCCTCAGCTTCTCCATTAAGCTTTGTTTTTGCTTGTACTTTCATTTCTTCCTACTGAACCATAAGCTCCTTGGGGACAAGGAAAGTGAAGTGTGAGCTTAATATACAGTGGGTGAGCAGAGCAGGGACTCAGTGCCCAAGACAGAAAGTAGGGGGTGTTTTGGTAAATGGGAACCAGTGGCCCACAGACTAGCTGCCATGACACTGTCCACCCATGCTGCTGCTCTCAAAAATGGTATGTGTGATAAGGACAGCTAACTGAAAGCCCACCTGGATTAGGCTCTGAATTAAACTGACCGTGAACAAATTGGCCAGTGGGGGTCCTTGTAACATCCCTGCCTGACAGTGGAGAACAGGTTCATGAGTGATTTATAGGTGATAGCGCTCATTGCTTTTGTGACCTCTGCACTGGACTGCACTGTCTGTATTCCAACCCAAGCCGATACCCGTGTGTTTTTCAACTGTTCTGTCTCTTGGTGCCTATTTGCTTGAAGAACATTATGCAAAATGTATCGGTTCTGGACAACTGGCCTAGACAAGGAGCTAAGGCTTCTTTGATGTGGCTCAGCCTCTTCTTAGTGTAGTGTTTTTTGTTCGTTTTGTTTTGTTTGAGACAGAGTCTTACTATGTTGCCCAGGCTGGAGTGCAGTGGCGCAATCTCGGTGTACTTCAACCTCTGCTTCCCGGGTTCAAGACATTCTCCTGCCTCAGCCTCCCGTGTAGCTGGGATTACAGGCACCTGCCACCATGTCTGGCTAATTTTTGTATTTTTAGTAGAGATGAGGTTTCATCATGTAGACAGGCTGGTCTCAAACTCCTGACCTCAAGTGATCTGCCCACCTCGGCTTCACAAAGTGCTGGGATTACAGGTGTGAGCCACTGCGCCTGGCCTAGAGTAGTGTTCTTTAAAAAATGCCAGGTGATTTTTTATTTCACATGAAATCATATCTGGTAGCTGATTTTCTTTTGCAATTTAGGTAACTTGAAAATCCCCAAATCTAAAAAAGATAAAAGCACAGTTCTTTTGAAATGGGAGTGGGGGTCATAGTAACCAGTTACTCAGGCTTTCCCCTAATCTCTCACTCCTACACAGACCCTAAGGCATCTCCACAGACCTAAGATTCCATAGAACACAAAATAAAAACACTGGTCTAGATTGGAAAAAAAAAAAAGACTGGTAAAAGACTGGTCAAGACAAACTCTAAGAGTTGACATCAGCTGGTCTATCACGTTAGCTCTCAGTTTGGATCGGAAATATCAAGGAAGATTAGATTTGGCATCACCTGGCTTTGATTCCTGATTTGTGCATGTATTCAATAGCATGATCTTAAAGGATATCATCTCAGCTTCCCAGAGTCTCAGTTTCCTTATATGTATGGTGGAAATCACAATAAAGACTTTGTTGAAATTGTCCTGATTAGATTAAAATGTACATAAAGTATTTCACATAACAAGCAAACAACAAATATAAGGTGAATTAGCAATTGTGATTATGGCTGAAGCGCTATTTATTATTGTCATTTACTTTGACTAAAGTATTCTTTTTTTTTTTTTTTTTTTTTTTTTTTTGAGACGGAGTCTTGCTCTGTCGCCCAGGCTGGAGTGCAGTGGCCGGATCTCAGCTCACTGCAAGCTCCGCCTCCCGGGTTCATGCCATTCTCCTGCCTCAGCCTCCCGAGTAGCTGGGACTACAGGCGCCCGCCACCTCGCCCGGCTATTTTTTTTGTAGTTTTATTAGAGACGGGGTTTCACTGTGTTAGCCAGGATGGTCTCGATCTTCTGACCTCGTGATCCACCCGTCTCGGCCTCCCAAAGTGCTGGGATTACAGGCTTGAGCCACCGCGCCCGGCCGACTAAAGTATTCTTTAGCTCTTTGTGATCACTTGCAGGCCTAGAAGGCTTTGAAAAATGACAATTCTTCTTCAACACCCACCTCCATCGAAATACCAATAGCAGTATTAATTTTAAAGAACTTTCAACACAGGGCTAAAAGATGATTGAAACAATTTCTCAGACGAGCCACTCACCTTTGGAAAATAAGGCTGTTTTGTGGGAAATTAAAGCTCACCCATTTGAGAGTGTCAATGGAATTCCAGTGAAAAGGGCTCTCCTCTGAAGACACTGGCATCCTTTGTTTGTTCTCTTATTATTGCAGCATTCCTGTCATCAAAAGCATAAAGGGGAGGCCCATCTGCACCCAACACAAGGAAGAGAATTCCTGAGACCAATCTAATGAGAGGCAGGGTCCCTATGAGTCTTGGAAGCCAAAAAATCTTGGGATATATGGTTTCCTGAAAGTCCTACCCCAGCAGGAATTGGCTGATTCATTCTTTCTTTCACACACACCCCTCAAATACTTACTGAGCACCTGGTAGTGAGTCTAGAGCAGTGGACCAAATAGGCAAAGTCTCTACTCTCTGAGTTTAGCCATGGGGCAGGCAGGAAGGGGTCAGAAAGGTTCTCGCCACCAGAGTCCCAAGAAGAAGACAGAAGATAGCAGAATCACGATTACCAAGGAGGGAAGTACATTTTTATAAAAATGTGGGCTATGAGATCAGCAGCTTTACTTATTTGAAAATAGAACTAAGAGTGATTCATCAACTACTGTGTGTCAGAGACTTGGTAGGATGCATAAATACATCATCTCATATAATTTTCACAACAACCACACTTGGCTAAGTATTATTTCTCTCGTCTTACAGATGAGAAAACTGATGCTCAAAAGAGGCAAAATTCCTTGCTCAAGATCACATAGCTAGTAAGTAGCAGACCTGAGACTGTCGGATCTCAAAGTTGAAGTTTTTTTACTAGGGCTTGCATCTCTAGCAAACGGGCTTAACAAACCTAATTTCATTAATATGTACAATGTCTCCTAGTGCATTCAAACAGTATAGACCAAATGACTGCCACAGAGAGAAATTAGTGGATCTACATTTAGAAACCACATGTTTTTATTGGCTCTTCTCTTTCTCTATGTCTATTTAATGCTCTCTCCAATACCAATTCACTTTGTTCTTTTCAATGAGCATTTGTCCAATTTAAAGTCAATGAAAAATAATGTAATTTTTCAACAAGTTTGCATTAAGCCCTGCAAAAGTGCTTATATGCTGTTTAGTGCTAAGGGTGCTGGAGCAGGGAACACATTTGAATATGTCTGTAATTGAATTCCAAAGGGGTTAGCAGGAAGCTGGCTTTGTTCTGTAATTTAGGGAACTAAGAGCTTGTTAGAAAGGCTTTGGAGGAGAAGAGGAGGGAAGCAGGGAGAAAAAGGGGGAGAGGGATAGGAAAGAATGCTTAGTAAGGAGAACCTCCCTCCACAGCCTGCTGCATGAAAGGAGATGGTATCTCCCTCTACCAGACAGGGCTGCACTTGGCAGTCAAAAGATTTAGGTTCTATTTCCAGCTCCACACTAGCCCCCACTACCTCATTGGTTAAGATTTGTAATGTGGAAAGTCTATGATTCTATTTAAAAGGGCAGTGACCTAACACCACTGGGCTTATTTTTACCTCCCTTTTATAAATAAGTTAAAATCTCAGGACGCACATGCCTCCTCCCTGTCTCTTCCCATTTGTTCTTCTTACTGAACAAATTGGTGCCATTTACGCCAAGTTGGGGTTCATGGCTCTTTCTTTCGCTCAAAAACGGAGTTGAAGCTTAGGTCTGAGTTTCACACTGTTTCTCTTGCTTCTGAAACCACATGTTAAAATCCAGATCCTTTTGGTTCTTTTGCTGGCCAGTGTCTATAAACTAGAACTGAGTCCTAAGCAAGAGGCTTCATCAAGAGGCAATATGTAGAAACAGAAAAGGACACAGGTGTTTTGAAGTCAGAAAGACCTGGAGTTAAACCCTGATTTAGCCCCTTTTTCATCTCATGTGTAAAACAAGAGTGTGAGTGTTATGCCATGTACATGATGTGTGACACATCCCAGGCACTTAAATGACAAACACATTCACTTTTGTTTTCTTTCTTTCTTCTTCTTCTTCTTCTTTTTTTTTTTTTTTAAGATGGAGTTTCATTCTTGTTGCTAGAGTGCAATGACAGTCTCAGCTCACTGCAACCTCCGCCTCCCAGGTTCAAGCAATTCTCCTGCCTCAGCCTCCCGAGTAGCTGGGATTACAGACACGTGCCATTGTGCCTGGCTAATTTTTGTATTTTTAGTAGAGGCAGGGTTTCACAATGTTGGCCAGGCTGGTCTTGAACTCCTGACCTCAAGTGATCCACTTGCCTCGGCCTCCTAAAGTCCTGGGATTACAGACGTGAGCCACTGCTCCCGGCCCATACTCATTTTCATTATTAACAAATAGCATTTGCTCCAGAGATCATGAAAATGTAGATGATAAAACTTTGAACCCTTCAGTTCATGAGTTCCCCTAAAGAAAGAGCAGAAAATACTTTCATGTTCATTTATAAAAATGATAGAATAGATTACTGTAATTAATATCTTATTTCCTTTCAAAGAGAACTCAACTGTCTCTCTAGATAGTAACTTCTGCCAGCAAGGTGTCAAGTCCTGGGATGGTCTATGTATTCATATCTTAAAGGGCTTGATTTTTATAAGTTTAATAAAGGCTCAGTTCAAAACAAGTTGATGGCTGACTTGTCAGTTCACATAAAAAGTGTCTATGAAGATCAAAGGCCTTGAAATAGGCACAATGACCTTCCTGGAACCCAAGGTGGGGAAATACTTCCTGTGTTAGTTTGAGTTGCCTAAAGCAGGCCCTGAAATAAGGATTGTAATGCAAGTAATTTACTTGGGAGATGCAAATAACACTGTCATGGGAGTGAGGAAATGATATAATAAAGAGAAAGTAGCCCATAAAATGTGCATCATTAAGCCAGATGCCAGGAAACTGGAAAGCAGCATAAAACATACTCCTCAGAATTTTGATCCCCAAAGGGTGAGGGAGTTGGGGTATTTATACACTAATTCCTAAGAGTCATCTGTCAAGGCCTGCTCCCAGGTGTGTCAAGAACCTTAAATGTCTAACCTGTGCTCAGATCAGCAGTGGCCCTCCTCAGTTTTTGGGAATCCAGCCCAGAAATGCAGCTACGAGCAGTTAGCACTGGAATGACGGAAACCAAGGGATAAAGTGACGTATGAACATCTGCTCCCCTTTCAAATGAGGTTTCCTGTTTAGGTACCACAGATCACACTCTTCCCTTAGGAACAACACCCTTCCAGACCACCTCACCTGGCTTACTCCTCCTTATTCTGCAGCAGCTGTCTCCTTAGGCATATATGTAACATTCCACTAAAACTATCTGTACCTCAGCCATCTCTGTAGTTGAAGAACCTAAAATAGTATCTGGCACATGGTAAGTGCTGAGCACTTGTTTTTTAAAATAATGAATCCATTCTTACTTGAATGGACTTAAGGGCCAGGCACTGTGGCAGGTGATTTTAATGCATTTTCTTTCTCCCAGTTTACTTGATATGCTTATTTATTAATTTTCATCCCCATTTTGTAGATGAGGAAACTGAGGCCTAGAAAAGTTAAGAGCTAAAGACATGGCAAGACTGAGATTCAAATCTAGAATTTTTATTCCAAAGCCACCTGTACCTATGCAAGACTGTGAAACAGAAACCTTGAGAATTACAGACAGTGAATTCAGGCCAAGTCACAAGGAATTTGGACTCTATTGTAAGCTTCAGGGACAAATGCACTGTGTCACAAGGTGTTGCTGGAGACTTACAAGGCATACAGTTCAACTGCTAGTTTCTCCTTGAGAAGGTGAGCTGCAGATGGCATGTCAGATTCACCTTTCTATGTCCAGCACTTGGCACAGGGCCTGGCATAGTAAATATGTAATGGAGGCTTACTGAACAGAACAAGCAATTGAGTAAAAAACTAAGAAATAGATGGAAGAATAAACTGAGGGGATGGGAGGGCCAGGAGGGATGTTGATTCTGCAGGGAGGTTGCATTACTGCACTGAGTGTCTCTAGCTTGGGTTTTTATTCATTCTAACAGCATTTATGAACACTACTATGTTTATAGCAAAGTGTGGAAAGCCTAAACCATATGCTTTAAACACACTGATTTTTCTGCTTAAAAATATGCTCTTCTGCTGCTGCAAAGACAGTTAAATGAAATGGGGGAAGTCTGTTCTTCACGTTGCAAACTGGGTATTTGCAGGGATAAAAGCTTCCACTAAACACTGTTCCTCTACTATAAGTTGTGCTTGCTGCTGTCAATAATGTCTTTACCTAATCACAAGCAAAGATGGATGCCTGGTGGCCAGCTTCAATTCTACTCCACACCTTTGTTTTTCAAGGTAAGAGGACCACCCTGTAATATAATTCACATCTCCCATCACTGAGTTGAACAGATCTGACAGCTAACATTTTGCTGCTTTATTTGACCTTAATCTGCTCTTGAACTTTGTCTACTGTTACTGGATAACCAGCAACTGCAAAGTGAGAGAAACCAATGTGTGTAATGCCTAGTTCCTAACACTTCGCCCTCTGCCTATTGTTTAATTCAATGGCTCTCAACTGTTTCTCTCCTCTGGTCCCAAGACTTGTATCCTCCCACTCCCCTTAAAAACACACACACCAGTCCCTCTCTTAACCTACCTGGTCTACTGTAATAGGAACATAATGAAATTTCATAGGTAAAGGTATTTATATGATTACAGAAAAGCCACAAGGCTTGGACTAAAAAGACCTAAATTGAAATCTTATTTTAGCTTCTTACAAACTGTGTGACCTTACTTAGCCAAATGACTTAACCTGTTTAAGCCTCAGTTTCCTCATTAATAAAACTGAGATAATAATACAGGAGTATTATGACAATTAAATGGGAAGGTAGAAAAAATGTCTAAAACAGTGCTTAAAATCTTGACCTATGGGAGCTGCTCTCATTAACACCAGTATTAATATTAATAAGCATTGTGTTGCTAGAGTCATCATTATTGGGTGGTTTGGGGCTATAACATTTCCATTAATATTTTAGAGAATAATGTCTATTGCTATGAATTTTTTTTTTTTTTTTTTTTTTTTTTTTTTTTTGATACGGAGTCTCACTGTCACCCAGGTTGGAGTGCAGTGGCACGATCCCGGCTCACTGCAACCTCCGTCTCCCAGGTTCCAGGGATTCTCCTGCCTCAGCCTCTGGAGTAGCTGGTATTACAGGTGTGCGCCACCACGCCCAGCTAATTTTTTGTATATTTAGTAGAGACGGGGTTTCACCATGTTAGCCAGGCTGATCTCGAACTCCCGACCTCAGGTAATCTGCCTGCCTCCATCTCCCAAAGTGCTGGGATTACAGGCGTGATCCACTGTGCCCGGCCCAGTCTATCGCTATGATTTTTAAAAATAACCAAAAGCACACTTGCAAAGGACAATAAGCTAGAACAGTCATTTAGAATTTTTCTGTTACATAATTCTTAAAAATAAAATGTTCTTCTGAAAAATGATGAAACTCAAAAATAATACATACAACATTTCAGCCTGTGTCCTGGTAGGTAAAGACAGCAGGGGTCTACATATCCCAGTTGTTGGAGGGCACAGAAATTGAGGCTTAGTGATTTCTTGGTAAATGTTATAAACGTGCCATGTCACCTAGACTGCTGAGTCTCATTAGTGGTATATCAAAGGCCTCATTCATCAACTTATTGTCTCAAAAAATAATCTGCATTTTGAGGAACACTATAAAAAATGTACCTAAACACACATACACAGATAAAAGTTCATCTCAACCCAAAGGCTTATCAATAAATTTGATGAAAAAGGCCATGTAGTTGCAATCAAATTCATTTGGTTTCAAAAGGAAGGCAAAAGAGAGGGTGTTTACATTTTAGCAGGTACTAAGTTTAGTTACCAATAGAAAATACTTTAAAAATTTAAAAACAGGGCCAGATGAAATAGTTTTCACTGCCTGTGCATGTATATGCACGTATATGAATACATCCATACACAAATAATACATTTTACTACCAACCCATTAAAGTTAAAACATCAATCTTCATCATATCAATTTCAAAATATTAGACTCTGCCATTCTAATCTGGTATTGATAAGAATGAACAAGTCCTGGAATTTTACACCTGGATGCATTTCATTTTGTTTCTCTTCAGTGACAGAATTCAATATGACACAGCTCAGTGTGACAGCATCAGGCTGGGACTGTCACCTTAGGGGCTTATACATCTTTAAAATTCTCACAAAAGTGAAATTGACTGACAGCGAAGCAAAATGATGCTTTTAACTTGAGTTGGAAGATCAGAAAAGTCAATGAAAACACTCAGAGTTCGTTAAGCCTCTTCAGTGAAGGTCTTTTGGAGAAAACAGCTGTAGCCTCCCAAGTACAAAACTGCTGCGGTCTGGTGGGACCCCACGGACCATCTTGAGGGATATCGCCACACAGAGGCCATGGTGTTAAAAGTGGTACAAGTAGAGTGCAACTACTTAACAAAGAACGTTTTTTCTCTTCTCATTCTATCACAGGTATAGCATGATGAATCGGGAAGAGTATGGGGCTGGGAAGTGAGAGGTGCTGCATTCAAATCCTTGCTTTGAATCATCACCTTATGGATAAGCGACCCAAGACACATCACTCAACCCTCATGTCTCCATTTATTTACCTGCAAACTGGGATGATGGATATACTTACTTCAGTGCTGTGGAAACATCAAATCAAAATGTTACATGTCAAAACTAAATTCCATAAGGCTACACAAAGTTAAGATTTTATTGTCTACAGTCAGCCCTCTGTAACCACAGGCACCACATCTGAGGATTCAACCAAATGTAGACCAAAAACATTAGAAAAAGTAAAAAAAAAAAAAAAAAAAAAAGGTGGCCAGGCACGGTGGCTCACGCCTGTAATCCCAGCACTTTGGGAGCCTGAGGCGGGTGGATCACGAGGTCAGGAGATCGAGACCATCCTGGCTAATATGGTGAAACCCCATCTCTACTAAAAATACAAAAAAATTAGCTGGGCATGGTGGCAGGCACCTGTAGTCCCAGCTGCTGGGGAGGCTAAGGCAGGAGAATGGCATGAACCCGGGAAGCAGAGTTTGCAGTGAGCCGAGATCACGCCACTGCACTCCAGCCTGGGAGCCAGAGCAAGACTCAAACAAACAAACAAACAAAAAACAATGATAACAATAATGCAAATAAAAATACAGTACAGCAACTATTTACAAAGTATTTACATTGTACTAGGTATTCCAGGTAGTCTAGAGATGATTTAAAGAATATGGGAGGGTGTGCATAACTTGCGTATAAATACTACAACACTTTATATCAGAGACTTGGGCATCTGTGGATTTCAGTATCTACAGAAATCCTGGAACAAATCCCCCAAATATACTGAGGACTGCCTGTATATATTTATGCAATTTTGTTTTTACTGTGGCCATAACTGTTGCTACAATAGACCCCCACACAGGCAGAGCCAGAGAATGCATGCATGATATAATTTTAAGAGTGAGTAAGATTTAACACTAAGTGGTCTGCCTCCTAAACCTATATTCTCTACAAGGCAGCATTCTGTATCTGGCCATAAAGTCACAGAGCTGAAGGGATACCTAGCCCATCCCCCTGTTTTACGAATGATCAGACCCCCACTGAGGAGAAGCAAATGGTCCCAGATTAGGTGGTTAGAGGAAGGGGTTGGATAAAGACAAAAATGATTATGATATAAAAACTAAAACATAATTACTGGTAATAGTACATATATAGATTTTTTTTTTTTTTTTTTTTTGACACAGAGTCTCACTCTGTCACCCAGGCTGGAGTGCAGTGGCATGATCTCAGCTCAGTGCAAGCTCCGCCTCCCAGGTTCATGCCATTCTCCTGCCTCAGCCTCCCAAGTAGCGCCCGCCACCACGCCTGGCTAATTTTTTTATATTTTTAATACAGACGGGGTTTCACCACATTAGCCAGGATGTTCTCGATCTCCTGACCTCATAACCCGCCCGACTTAGCTTCCCAAAGTGCTGGGATTACAGGTGTGAGCCACTGTGCCTGGCCTTATTTCATTATTTACAAAGCACATTCATACGCACTAGCTCATTTTGATTTTCAACTTGACAGCTTTCTATGAAATAGGTAGTGTTTTATTATTACCCCATTTTAAACAAAGGGAACCCAACATTCAAATAGGTTCCCTGTCTTTCTCAAGTTTAAGCAGCTAATCAGTGTTAGAGTTTGGACTCAAGGCTAGATGTCACCCCAATCTCAGATCCCTTCTGCCATCCTGTGCTGAGCTGTAAGGTACAGAAAAGGCAACAATGAGGGCCTGAGAATCTAGTCAATGAAGTGTGGCAGGCAGGGAGCTGCACAGAAGCCTGCTATGGTGCACAGGACTAGAGGACAATAGAGGCAGAAGGTGCAGTGAGTGGGAGGCAAGTTCAGGTCCTGATAGACTGTGCTGCCCAGGGCCTAGCCGGCTGATCCAAAGCAGCACTGTCCAAAAAAAAAAAGAAAAAAAAAAAAAGGCAAGCTACAGATAGAATTTTAAAAGTTCTAGTAACCATATTTTAAAAGGTACAAAGAAATGGGGGGTGGGACTCTATTAATGTATTTTTTTTAACCTAACCTATCTTAACTATTATCATTTCAACATACAACTAATGTAAACAATTACTTAGATTTTTGACAATCCTTTTCTTTTTTCAGTACTAAAGCATTGAAATCTGCATATATTTTGCATTTACTACGCATCTCAATTTCATCTAGCTACATATCTGGTACTCAACAGCCACATGTCACTCGTGGCCACCAAAATAGATAGTGTAGATCTAGAGATAGGGTCAGGGTGGACAGAGTCCTGGACTTTGGGTCCTGGGCATATCTAGAAAAAGAACGATCCAAAAAACACTTTCCCTACAGTTCATCTCAAACCACAGTCATACAAAATGCTGGCTCCACCCAGGCCCCAGAGGAAGCTTGCCATAATAATCACATCTTCTTTCTACCTCCACCTTTTTCTCCTTAGGTAAAGAATTACGGAGAGGAAGCAGAAAACTTTACAACTGCAAAACAAAGGTTGGGTTGCATCACACTACAGGCAGGTAACCTCTTTCAGACCCTGTTTCTTTACCATAAAATGGAGTAGTTCAACCAACCCAGGAACCTTTTCAATATTTCACCATTTTCTCTTTCTTTTGCTTGCTTGTTATTTTCTTGTCCCAATCTCTTTCTCCCAATCCACTTTCTCTCTCTGGCTTTCTTTCCCTATATAATTCCACGATTCATTAAGCATGTACTTAGGCAAGCCCCATGCTAGGCACTGGGGTCTTAGATATGAGTCAGACTTGCTGTTTGCCCTCAGTAGTCAGGGAAGCAGGTATACCAAAAGGTAATTGCAATGCAGTGAGATCTGCTAAGTATGATGGAGTCACTGAAGAAAAACACTTAGTCCTTTTTGTGCTGCTAAAACAAATACTTGAGACAGGACAATTTATAAAGAATAGACATTTGTTTCTCACAGTTCTGGAGTCTTGGGAAGTCCAAGATCAAGGGAGCAGCAGACTCGATGTCTGGTTAGGGCCTTCTTGCTGAGTCCTCACATTGCAGAAAGGTAAAAGTGGAACTATGTAAAGCTTCTTCTAAAAGGGCTTTAATCTCTTTAATGAAGGAGCAATCCTCATGGTGTAATCACCTCCTAAAGGCCCACCTCTTAATACCATCACATTGGCAATATCTGAATTTTGGAGGGGACACATTCAAATCACAGCAACCCTCAACTACCCTTTGGTTTGAGGGGATCATAAATAGATTAATAGAAGAGAGATTTTTGTCTGTCATACTACAGTTACTTAATCATAATTTCACTTCTCAGCTTTTTTTAAACCAGTGTAAGCAAGAGCCATACAGAATAGTCACAACGAGTCAATAAATTCCAATCCAAAGCAAAGAAAATTGCTGTTTTTGTTGACCTATCTAGCATAAGAGGAAGGGGGCATGATTTCTGTTTCAGCTTAGAAAAACAAAACAAGCCAGGCACGGCGGCTTGCGCCTGTAATCCCAGCACTTTGGGAGGCCGAGGTGGGCGGATCACGAGGTCAGGAGATCGAGACCATCCTGGTTAACATGGTGAAACCCTGTCTTAACTAAAAATACAAAAATATTAGCTGGGTGTGGTGGCGGGCACCTATAGTCCCAGCTACTGGGAAGGCTGAGGCAGGAGAATGGTGTGAACCCGGGAGGCGGAGCTTGCAGTAAGCTGAGATCCTGCCACTGCACTCCAGCCTGGGTGACAGAGCAAGACTCCATCTCAAAAAAAAAAAAAAAAAAAAAAAAAAAAAAAAAAAAAAAAAATGGTGAAAATTGCTCAAGGATTCATTAAATTTGAGCATCGAGAGAAATGTAAGATTCCAGACTGGGAGACAATGAACTAAATAATCACTTGAATATTCACATCCCAGGACCTAACAAAAAGCTCTTTCATGACTCAAGTTCACCCTGTGAGAGTCCAGTTATCCCACAGAGATTGTTGTATTGGGGGTTTGATCCTGAGCTGCAGTCTCACAGCTTCCCTCACTGTGATGAATGCATAATATTAGTTTGACGTGAAAAGTGTTGGGAAAAAGCAATGTTTTCCAAACCAGACAGAGAGTAAAGGCAAGTAGGGAAGAATCTGCAAGGAGAAGCTTAATAAAAGAAACACTTGCTCCCTGTGAGCTGCTAAAACAAACCATTTCCGTTATTTGACACTGTATTCAGAACAAGGAGGGAGAGGAAACAAAAGTGCCACTCAAGAAAGCCAGCCTTAGCCTTGATAGCTTCACCTGAAAATTCTGCACCCTGAATTATGTCCTATATTAACTTCCTGCAACCAGAAACTTTCTGACCACTCAGTCTTTGAGGTTGGAACAAACGTCTTTGTGTTGGACCGTGAATTTTGCGTTCAAGCGCCCTTTATAGAAATCTACCAAATCCCCATTAATCCAGTGTCTAGTCAGCTCTGACGATCTTTAATAACGATTCTATAACCTTTCTTAGAAGGTCATCCCACTTCTAATGGTAACACAGTGATCATTGAAAGTAAAAAATTGCCTCCCTCCATCTCCTTTATTCCTCCCCAACTAGACTTAGGCAGGTACTTGGTTTCTTACCCACTTTTTTCCTTCGACATTAATTTAGACTGGTGCTATGGAATGTCCATGCATTTCAGAAAGCCCCTATTTGGACAAGGCCAAGCTCAGACTAGTAGCTGTGTGTGAAAAGGCCTGGGGGGACACAGCCTCTTCTTTGAGATCAGCACGTGCATAAAGGACTCCGTGGGAGACCCCAATGGGATCTGAAGAGTAGGTCCCAACTGATAGGAGGACCAGATGAATCAGACCAAAGCTGGCAGACAGGAAGGAACTAATCAGAATTAATTCTGGAAATAGATGTCTTTGGCTTGCTCTTTGTTTTCTACACATTAATACTGTGGTTTGCATGGGTGTGTTGGGGCCACTTAAGTTGCTACTCAGTGATGAATAATGGCCTTTAAAAATCTAGTATGTGGACTTAGATTTTATCCTTCAGTTTACTAGCTGTGTAGCCTTGGGAAGGTTACTTACCTTCTCTGATCCTTTCGGCCTCCTCACCTATAAAGTGGAGTGAATGTGCCTCTCTGGAACTGCTATAAGGGTAAGTGCACATATGGCTTTCAGCAGGCTACCTTTAGCACACCAGGTAGTCAATTAAAGTGACTACTTTATATAATCATAAAGAAATATAATTTCACTGATACTCATTAAGTTTATGGCATTATCCCAGGTCCTATAAAGTACAGGAAAAGTTATAGGTGTACCCTGGATATCCAAGATGGTGTCATTTTCCAACATTCCCTTTAGTTTCCCTATAAGTAAAACTTGTTCTTATCAAATGACACATTGCCAGTTTTGGCTCTAAATAAGATTGTCACTGTGGGTGGAGGCAAGCCAGGTCTGTGTCCTTAAGGAGTTTGTAATCTAGTTTAGAAGAAAAGGCATACTCAGAGAGACCTGTAATAAAGTACCAGATAATCACAGTCATTATATTTACAATCATCCCTTTTATTTATATGACACTTTGTAGTTGAAAAGGTACCTTTAAATAAATTTCCTTGCAAGGTAACCTTGCCAGATATTTTATTCTCATTTTTACAGGCAACAGAACTTGGAATCAGCAAGATTCTAGAAACTGTCCATAGACCTATGCTACTTGACATAAGGCAGGACTGGGATTTCTATTCAGGTTCTCCTCATTCTAAAACCTTTCCTTTCTAGAGAGACTCCAGTAGAATTTCAGCCTGTGTAAATTTTATTCATTCAACAGCTATTTACTGGGCCATCCAGGGACTTCATGTCCTAATATTATGGTGAGTTTTCCATCCAATCACCTGCAGGGCCTTACCTCCTGGGTGATTTTGCTTAGTTTCATGACCTATAAAACTGGTCTTCTCAGGATGGCACAGATAACAATATCGAAAGAACTGTCTAAGAAAATAAATTATCTTTCAGAAGGGATGCCATCACTTTTAGTTTCCTCCTGAAATACCTATTATCTCTATCACAATGCTTAAATGGCTTAGTATCTTCATCAGCTTCTTAAAGCTCTTTGAAGATAAGAATATTTAAATTAAAAATATGTTCTTTAAGTCCTACACCGAAGTGTATTATAAAGTCTGGTCTTTACTATTGCTTGGTCAGCCTTATGGGGCCTGAGGGAAAGTCAGCTTGCTAGAATGAATTGGGCAAGGTGAAGGCCCTGAATTATATGTCCTTATCAGTCCCAAAATGACATTGAGCTACTTCCAGTTTGTGTTATCATAGTCTCTAACTAGAGGAAGCCAAAAAAGAAAATAGACACAAATAAATACCTTGAAAAAAAGAGAAGCATATCACTGAAACACATCCCTATCTTTTATGCAAAAAGGCCATGTAAATGGAGCAAGGTGACCACAATCTCAAGAATTATTTGGCAAAACCTCCAGTCTAGGTGGCTGGAACCACAGGGCCACAGAATGCACAAGCCAATAGTCATTTTTATTTTCCTGATAAAACTGTTCACCCTAAATCATAGTTCTGATGGTGACGCTGTCTTATTCAGGGACATCCACTGACCCCTCAATCTGAAGAATAAATTACTGAACTTGCATTTAAACTCTAAGATCTGATCACACCTACCAATCCCCCCACCTCACCCCACTATCCAGCTTCACTTCCTTATATACTTGTACTCAAGCTGTAGGGGCGTAATCACCGTTCATTCATTTTCATTCATCCAAACATGGGTACAGGTGTCAGACACTACTAGGTCTCAAGGAAATAAACACAAATAGGAATCAGTGGCCTTCAGGAACTCACAGTCTAATGAGGAAGACCCATAATTATGCAAATGTGACAAGTCCCAAAATACAGCATTATACCATGCTGTAGGAATGCAGAGAAGAATTCCTTGAAGAGCCACCTGAGTTGTGCCTTGAAAGTCAACTATGGTATCTACCAACCAGACGAGGTTGGGAAAGCCGTGGAAGGCAGAAGACACAGCACATGTAAAGGCACTGAGGAGAGGGAAAGCATTAATTTCACTAATTCATGAAAATCCAAACTCTATAACTACTAAAGTATTGGCTCCCACTCATCATCCACTTTAGAGACAGAGACTATCCTCTATGAATGCAATAGAAAAAGGAAAGTTTACTATGGTTTGTTTAGATTATTTACAGATCAAGAATGTTTTTGTTTAAAGCATTTATCTAGCCTCTTGTTTAAAGCATTTATCCACAATATCTTCAGTATACTGGCCTCTCAAAATCCCACCTTAAGGCCCAGTTCAAACAACATCTCTTATAAATAATCTTTGTTTAACATCCTGGACAGAATTATCTTTTCTTTCCTAAAGCTTAAATGCTTTCATAACCAGAGCAGGGTTTGGTGGCTCACATCTGCAATTCCAGAACTTTGGGAAGCTGAGGTAGGAGGATCACTTGGGCCCAGGAGTTTGAGACCAACCTGAGCAACACAGTGAGACCCTGTCTCTAAAAAAGAAACAGAAAAAAAATTAGCCACATGCGGAGATGATGCACCAGCTACTCGGAAAGCTGAAGTGGACGGATCGCTTGAGCGTGGGAGGTCTAGGCTGCAATGAGCCATGATCATGAACCAGGGTGACAGAGCATATATAAACGCTTCCATAATCAATATTTTAGCACATTCCATAGCCTGTTCCGTGTTCACAGTGACTAGAAAAAAAAGTAACTAAGTGTCCTGAAGAGAGTTGGGTGCAAAAGTAGGCAGCAGATGAGAAAGGGCTGTTTGGATAAAGCAGCTTTGGTGCGATAAAGGATGCAGGGCCTTAGACCTATTTCTCTCTGTCAAGATGAGGGCAGCCAGCGACGGTGAGGGGAGGGGCTTATCTAGCCAGAGCAGAACATCCTGTTCTGGTGTGGAATTATACAGGGGAAAGATAAAGCCTTGGAAGCTGGGAAAACGCACTGACAAAAACATTCTTGATCTGTAAATAATCTAAGTAAACCACACTAAACTTTCCTTTTTCTATTGCATTCATAGAGGATAGTCTCTGTCTCTAAAGTGGATGGTGATAGGGAGCCAATACTTTAGTAGTTATAGAGTTTGGATTTTCATGAATTAGTAAAATTAAAAATAAATACCTTACAGTGACCATTATAGGGTTGCTAGCTTTATCTTTTACTAATCAAGAATAGTTTTTAAAATATTATCTACTATCACAGTCATTTCATTTAAAAAGAGGCATTTCAACACACACACACACACACACACACACACACACACACACACTCCAGAAGGAAAATCTCAGAAAAGATAGCCTTTCCACTCAATCAGTATGGCTTTATGAGAAGCTATGATATTGCTCTTATTTCTCTCATTTCAAATGAGACCAGTTCAGGTTAGGCAAATTGGTGCTTTCAAATCTATTTATTTAGAGTCCTTCTTGCATACCATATGTGGCAGATCCACCCTAAGGTGATCCCACCGAGCCACACCCTTGAGGGCAAGGGGAACCTGACACTCGCTTGTAGTTAATAGAAATCAGCAAAAATGATGGATGGTCACCTCCAGGATTACATAAATTATGTAAGACTCCATTTTAGCAGGCTGCAGTGACAGATTCTCCTGCTGAAGGTGTCTTGTGAGAAGGTGTGTGAGGGGACCCTGTGGCAGAGAATTTGGGGACATCTAGGAGCTCAGTTCAAGCCCTGGATGGTAGTCAGCAAGAAAACAAGGACCTCAGTCCTGCAACCACAAGAACTAAATTCTGCCAGCAACCATATGCACTTGGAAGAGGAGCCCAAGCTCCACAAAACGAACATGGCCCAGAATCCGGAAAGAACAGCAGTACTGAGAGACTCCTGAGCAGAGGACCCTGCTAAGACGGACCCAGACCCCTGACCCATAGAAACTGTGAGATAATAAATGTGTGCTGTTTAAAGTCACTAGGTCTGTGGTAATTAGCTATACAGCAGTAGCTAACTAATACATTAGACTACAAGCTTCTTGAGGGAAGATCTCACAAGGCCTAGAATGGTTGTCTGCACATAAATGTCAGGAATAAATGCTCCAGTGTGAACGGTACTGGCCCTGACTCAAGGTTGTCAGTAATAATTTATGTTTTTCAGGCCCCAAAAGCACTGGGAAGAATGTGACATGGTAGGCTTTGCAGTTTCAAAAGTCCTTTGAGGGGCTCATTTGGCCTGTGGTCATCTTGCTATAATCTCTCTGGAAAGTCAGGAGGATCTTTCCAAGGACTTTAGTGGAATATACCCATAGAGAGTGTGCTCTGAGCTAAAATCATTCAGCTGCATCGTTTCATCATGCAATGTAAAACATCTCCCAAGAGGGATTGTTGGGGTGAGGTTTGAAATGGAGACCTGGATGGTAACAAGCATAACCATAATTAACATTAGTACAACATGCAGATTTCACAGAAGACTTCCTATCCATTGTCACATGTGATCCTTTTACCAGTTTTCTAATAGCAGGTATTATTAGCATACCCATTGTACAACCAGGGAAACAGAGCCTTAGAGAAGTTATAAGACATGCTCAAGGTCACCTGATAATGACATTTCTTTTACCCAAATCTATTTTCACAAAATGTTACAAAATACTATTTTCATAAAACTATGATACTCTGGAATTTAACTGCCTAGCACATATGGGGCTTGGTCACATGACTTGTAGAAACCAAAATTCCTGTGTCCTTCCCTCCTGAACTAGTAAGGCCTTTGAGAATAACAGCATGGGAACACCCAGTCTGTACTTTCAGCAGTCACACTCTACTCTGGCCTTGAGAAGGACAGACATTATTTGTGGTTCATTTTCTCAGAGAAGGGTAAACAAAAAATACACATCTTTTCTGTTCCTATTGCAAAATGCCCCAAGACATCTTCTAACTGCAACATTACCCTCTGCTTCATATTTAAAGAACAAAAATGTTCTATCCTAAAATGGCCAGTAGTTAAATGTCTTTTTTTTTTTTTTTTTTTTTTTTGCTTTATAGATTATTGTCCCTAGTTCTTTTCATGTGTTCCCTTTTATTTTTCTTTGCCCAAAGTAACCATTTAGGAGAAACTGGCCAGAAACTAGCATTTATTTACTACTTTCCAAGGGCCAGGCACTGTTAGGCCCTTTACAAATGGTTTCTCATTAGATCCTTGCAACAATTCAGTGAGAAAAATATTACTATTGTTGTTGTTCCTTTGTTTTCCTTTTCTAGCAGAAGAAACAAAGGGTCAAAAGGTGAAGAAACTTACTTGAGGTCAAGCTACAGAAAAGCTACAAAGGAACCCAAGGGTATGGTCTGTCCTTCAGTCTTTCTTTCCTTCCTTTCTTGCTCCTTCAACATACATGAACAGAAAATACATTTACAGAAATACAATGACAGAAACTTCTGGTCCTATCCTAAGGAGCTTTAATGTGGTGGACAATATAGAAGTCCTAAGTGTTGTTATAGAGGAAATACAGGAGCAATAATAAGTCAGGGAGATGGCTGTCGAGACAGCTTCCAGGGAGGCTCAGCTGAGCTCAGGACTCCAAGAGAGCAGGGGGCTGGGGGTGGAAGGAGCTTTGAGTAACACAGTCCAGAAGCAGATGAGCTGAGTAGGTTGGGGCACTGCCAGTTTAGTGGCCAGCATGCTTAGGGAGAAATGGGGAGAAAGCTCTGGTAATGGATACACCAAGAGAGGGTGAGCCAGGCTGGGCCTTGTTCGCAATGCCAGGGAATGTGGACCTGATTCACTACAGTAAAGGTTCACCTACTGTCTTTCTACAGACTCACCTGGAGAAAATATACATCTACGAGACCCATTCTCATAGGGATAGATATAACTGTGCTCAATTGTGCACGTTGGTTGTAACTCCATTCCTTATTTCCCCCATTTATGAAATGAAGGAATCGTGTCTTCATGGGAGTTATGATAGGAATAATCCTACATCCAGTTTAACTTTTCTTTTACCAAGTAAATAATTTGCACTTGTTCATACTTTATCATTAATACGAGTGAACGGCAATACACTGAATCTGGAAACAGCTGCACCACACCACACACCTCCTCAGTCGTTATGGCACCTTGCTTGGCTTCCCCATGGAGCCCTGCAGGGTTCCTTCCAGCAGGCTGACACTTCTCCTGTCCTTTCTCTGAATGCTCCTGCAGAATATCTCCACCAGCTGACATACGTAGGGCTGTTCCATAACTTCCTTTTGCCACCAAAATGCCTCTCCTCTTTCAGCTCTTCAGAAACCTATGGTAAGTGCTATTCAGATGTATGACCAATGTGGTTGTTTGTTAGAAAACCAGGAGAGGGGAGGGGCCAAGAAACTGAGGGGAATTAATATCATCCAGGAAAGTGGAGCTTTCCAGAAGCATAGCACATCTATGTCACTTTTAAAAGAAGAGGGTGCTTTGTGTGGCAATGGGAATGCTTTGGTCCACAACTTTAGTCCAGGGGTATGCAGCCCAAGTCCTCCCTTCTAGAGTTCTAGAGTTGAAAACTTGCCTTGCTGGCTTAGAAACTGAGAGAATGCTGCTGTCATTTCATGTCTGCCACCTCTCCTTTGAGCTACCAGTGACCAGACTGGAGCCGTGTCTCTGGTCCCTATGCTCAGCAGAGCTATGCACATCATGAAGTAGAAAGAGACAGCAGTTCTTGTTAACAGAGTGGATGGAAGCCAAGCCCAAACAAGGATATGCTTCCTGGAAGGGCACTAGGTAGAGGCAGGAAGATGCTGTAGGAAAACCTTGCAGTATGGCAGAACCAATCAGAAACATCTTTAGTGGATTCACAGACAGCAGCCCTACTTGGCAGCCAACATAGCAACCCTTCAGTAAACACCACCAAAACTCAGGTGGTCAATATGCCAATCATGACCCACCAGTGGGGTGGGCCTGAGCTGGTCCTGCTGCCATAGCCTCAGGGGATGGTGAGCTGTACTACACAGCCTCTCTCCCTCCTGACACCCTGCTTCTGCAGGCTGGAAAATGTGATATCACAGGGAAAACTGGCTTTGAGTCAGAAAAAACTGAGTTCAATTCCTGGATCCCCCCCTTACTATCTAGATGATTTTATGTGAGGTACTCCCCCTCTGATTCCTTTGTTATACTTCCAAAACACCTTGCCTTGCACTTAGAACTTTACACTGCTACTGCTAGTTTGGAATTATCCTCAAGCAGACTAAGAGCTCCTTAACTGGCAGGCACCATATCAGGCTTACTCACAGGCTTATTCTCAGTGCCTAATACAGTGCATGGAACAGAGCAGTGGCTCAACAAGCATATGTGGGTGAAAACTGAATCACTACCTCAAACGACTGTTGCGGTACGTGTAAAGAACCTGGCACAGTGT
The DNA here is from genome assembly GCF_047675955.1 of Chlorocebus sabaeus. Lineage (NCBI taxonomy): Eukaryota > Metazoa > Chordata > Mammalia > Primates > Cercopithecidae > Chlorocebus > Chlorocebus sabaeus. Next base: position 79,582,987 of record NC_132923.1, on the reverse strand, counting down.
GCCATGATTTGAGACCTGAATTAATCTCATTTTCCTTAATCTCACCCAATGACTCCCCTGATCACCACCTGAGTTCTGATGGAATTATGGCCATCCTTGACTGTAGCCCACCAGATACATCGCATCAACCCCTCTGTCTACAGAATAGGATCAGCCTATCTCTTAACCCACTTTTAGCATTGGTAGAAGGCTTTCTTCAAGAGGAAGAACCATCCTGACTGAGCCAAGATGCTGCTCTCTAACCAGTCTGTTCTTTCCCATGCCCCATCCAACAGCCAAGGCTACTTTGAGTCAATGCCAGGATGAGTCATATGAAAGTTTCTGTGTTCCTCTGAACAGCATCTCAGCTCAATTATTTCCCTTCATCCTGTTTAACATGATCACTGTGGCACAATTTTAAGAAATTTGATTTTTGTCCCTGGTTCCTGGCATAGAGCTTCCAAATCTCTTGGGATTCCCCCATTGATAGGAGTGTCTTTGTTATGCTAATGAAGTGATTCTTGGCAGAGCCCTGAGAGAGTTTCAGGATGGGAGCTGGTTACCAGAAAGACTAACCCTGTGATTAAAGGATTGGGACTTTCAGCCAGGCCGCCAGACCTCTGAGGAGATTCAGTTCAATCATGTGGTCAAAAGATTTAATCAGTGGGCCTACATTAAAACAAAAACAAACAAACAAACAAAATCTCTTGTATTAAAAAACCTCAGGACAATGAGGTTCCAGGAGCTTCTTGGATGGTTAACATATCAAAGACACCTAGAGACAGAAGAGGCTCCTGTGGCCCTCCCACCCCAGATCTTGCCACTCTGTGTATCTTTTCATGGGCTGTTCATTTGTATCCTTTGTGATAAAAAGAACCATAATCTAAGTGTGGCACTTTCCTGAGTTCTGTGAGGCATTCCAGGGAATTCTCCAATCAGGGTGGGGTCATGGGAACTCACAAATTTATAGTCAGCTGGGTAGAAGTGCAGGTGGTTTGGTGATACACAAGATTTGTCACTGAGGTCTGAAGTGGGGACAGTCTTATAGAACTAAATCCTTAAGTTGTGGGGTCTGTGCTAAACCTATGTAATGTCAGATTGGACTTAACTGGACTAGATTGAATGGAATTGAATTGAAGGATACAATTCAGTAGTGTTGGGGAATGGTGCTGAAGAATTGGTATTGGAAGGCAATCACAAATTCCACTTTTCATCACCCACCCATGCTACCAAACACATAGAATACATCACAACCAGGCCTATCTGACTTCAGTTCTGTTCAATAAAGCTTTTTGGAGGTGTTGTAGCAGCCACAGTCCCTGCTCTCAAGAAGCTAATGGTGCAGGGTAAGAGATGACAACAGATAAATTCAATATAAAGTCATAAGGGGTATGGTACAAGATTGCAATGTACTATTATACAGACAGAGTGACAGAGATACATTCCTAAAAAGCAAAGCTAATCGATAGTTAATTCAAGTGCATCCAGCTGTAAATCAACCCTCTATGAAAAGCATGGGGCATCAACATTTTAGACATTAACATGGAGGTGGTAATGGCTTTGTTTTTGTTTTGTTTTTTTAATAAAATAGTTTTTCAGAAGTTTGCTGAGTCAAGCTCTACTACATCATTAACTTTTAATAATGATGTAAAAAATATTTACATATCACCTAATATTGTTCCATCCTGGTTGTCATCTTGTCTGACATTCCCAACAACGATAGGCACAGCCAATCACTCCTGCCTCCTTGAAACACCTCTCCTTTTGGCCTCTCGTTCTCCTAGATTTCTTCTCCCTCATTGCCCACTCCTTCTCAGTCTCTTTCACTGGTTCCTCTTCATCTAAATGTTGAGATACCCCAAAACTCAGATCTCAAAGTTCTTCTCTTTTCCTCTCAAGCTCAATATTTAAGTACATCATCTATTCTAATGGGCTTTAATACCATCTATATGATGTAATCTCTTAAATGCTTATCCCTAGCAAAGGCCTCTCCCCTGAATTCTAGATTCCTTTTTTGAGCTGTCTACTAGAAAATTATGGTTGGGCATCTAATTCATCTGTCAGACTCAATGCCTAAACTAACATCCTCCCAATTTTCTCTTCCTTCCACATTTCTCATTTCAGTTAGTGGCAACTCCGTCGTTCCCAGTTTCTCAGCCCCAAGCCCTTGGAGAAATTCTCAATCGCTATTCTCTCATATGCCAAATCCAAACTCCTGCTAAGCTCCGTAGGCTCCATCTTTAAAATCTAGGCAGAATCTGATTGCTTCTCAGGCCCTCTGCCACTTCCTCTTTGGTCTGTGCCATTTGCATCTTCTGTGTTTTCTCTTTGCATTCCCTCTCCCACAAGTGATCCTCAACCTAAAAACAAAAGTGAGTCCTTCAGAAAGCAAGTCAGATCCTGTCACTTGAAAGTGGTTATATATATATATATATATAATATATCAGTGTTTAGAAGTGAGGAAACAGGTTGAGAAAGGTTAAGTAAACAGTCATAAAACCAAGAAGTGATAATTAGTAATCAGCAGTAGAACAAGGATGATTTCAAATTTAAACCTAATGCCATTTGAATCCAAAGCCCATATTCTAAATTATCACCCATCCTGCTAAGAAACCATTTCATTCTTTAAATCCAATAAATGGGCCTGGTCAGTGGCTCATGCCTGTAAACCCAGCACTTTGGGAGGCTGAGACAGGAGGATTGTTTGAGCCCAGGAGTTCAAGACTAGCCTGGGCAACACAGTGAGATTCCATCTCTCCAAAAAAAGAAGAAAAAAAAAATTAGCCAGGTGTGGTACCATGTGACTGTAGTCCCAGCTACTTGGAGGCTGAGATGGGAGGGTCACTTGAGCCCAGGAGGTCAAGGCTGCTATGAGCTGTGATCGCACCACTGCACTCCAGCAAGGGTGACAGAATGATTCAATCAATCAATCCATCAATCCAGGAAACATTTGCATCCTAAGCCTTAGTGGAATTGAAATATACCACTTCACTCTGACAAGATTTTAAAAGTATAGATTCAATTCGTGAATTCATTCAACAAACATTGTCTGAAAATCTGTTCTATGCCTGGCACTATTCTAGGACTGGGGATCCAGCAGTGAACACTAAAGACTATCATTACAGAGCTTATAGTCTAATGAGAGAGACACACAATAAAACAAAATAGATAATGTCCATGTGTTAAGCTATCAAGAGTAATAAAGCTGAGTAAATAGATAAGGAGCAACAGAGAATGACTAGGGAAAGAATTGGAGGCAGGATATCTTTTTTCTTTTGTGTGAGTGTGTGTGTTTGTGTGTGTGTGTGTGTGTTTGGTTTTGTTTTGTTGAGATAAGAGTCTCCCTCTGTCACCAGGGCTGGTGGGAAGTGGCATGATCTCGGTTCACTGCAACCTCCACCTCCCAGGCTCAAGCGATCCTTCCACTTCAGCCTCCCTAATAACTGGGACTACAGGTGCGCACTACTACACTCAGCTAATTTTTGTATTGTTTTGTAGAGACGGGGTTTCACCATGTTGCCAGGCTGATCTTGAACTCCTAGACTCAAGCTATCCTCCTGCCTCATCCTCCCAAAGTGCTAGGGTTACAGGCATGAGCCACTGTGCCCGGCCAACAGGCAGGATCTTCCTGATGCACTGAGGCAAGAGGGCATAACTTAGGGGGATAACTTAGGGGTGAGTGGAAGGAGTAAACATATCTAATGGTGAATGGCTAGTTTACAGGCATTAGTTATGGTCTGCTGTGTAGCCTGAAATAGATGCATCCATAGTTCTTGTTCCTGAAGCATCAAAGGGAATGCTTCAAACATTTCACCACGTATTAACCTTTCCTTCTATCAACAGATTGCAGTGCCTATAATAGGGCCTGGAACACAGTACCTGCTCAATAAGCCTTAATATCTGGGCATATGATATCTGCAACTTTGTTCTCCTTTGAAATAGTCTTCATTATTCTTGGATGCCTGCACTTTGGTATCCATTTTATAATCTGTCAAGTTATACACATACACATCCACACATGTTCGAATTTTGACCTGGATTGCACTGAATTTATTATTTCATTTACAACGACAAAATTTATCATAGTACCAAAAATATGCATACATGGAATGCACTCAATAAAACATATCAGTAAGAAAAAGAATGTAAATATAGCATGAAAGATATAAAGATAACATTTAGAAGAGAAAACCTGAATGGTCAATAAACATGAAAATAACTTAACCTCTGACATATTCAGGGAAATGCAAATTAAAACAGAGAAGAGGAATCATTCTTTACCCATCAGTTTGGCAAAAACTAAAATGTGTGACAATACTAAATGATTTACTTATTGCTTTTTACACTCACACCCTTCTGGTAGGCTATGTGGATTGGAAAATCCACTTTAAAACGTAAGCTGGCAATATCTAGTCAAACTGAAGATGCATATATATAGTAAGATCCAGCAATCTGTTACTAGATACTCACCTTGCAATATCTTCTCACATGAGGCCAAAGGATAGAATAGTTTTTGTTAAAAGCCCCATATTGTAAATTGCCTAAAGTCTCATAAACGAAGACTCGGTAGATAAAATAGTTATATTCATTTAATAGAATTCTATATAGCAGTTGAATGAATAAACTACTTACATCAACATGAATGGAACTACTTATATCAGCCTGAATAAATCTCAAAGATAATGTTGAGCCAAAAAGTAGAAAGATACGTCTATGTTCAGTGTGAATCCATTTTTATAAAGCTCCAAAATACATATCACCTAAAGTACATTTCATTTTAGGTATATAATATGCAATAAAAGTTTCTTAGAAATCCTCTAAGAAATGTTAAACACAAAACTCAAAATACCATTTTCCACTTAAGCAAAAGTAGAACTACAGAGGACTTTACTGGTGTCTGTAATATTTTACTTCTTATTCTTTTTTTTTTTTTTCCTTTTTTTTTTTTGAGACAGGCTCTCACTCTGTCATCCAGGCCAGAGTGCAATGATATGATCAAGGCTCATTGCGACCTCAACCTCCCTGGGCTCAAGCAATCCTCCCATCTCAGCCTCCAGAGTAGCTGGGACTATAGCTGTGCACCAGTATGCCCAGCTAATTGTTTTGTATTTTGTTGAGATGGCATTTTACCATGTTGCTCAGGCTGGTCTCAAACTTCTGGGCTCAAGCAATCTACCTGCCTCAGCCTCCCAAAAGGCTGGGATTACAGACGTGAGCTACTGTGCCTGGCCTATAATATTTTACTTATTAAAGAAAAAAAAATCTGAAGAAAATAAGGTAAAATCTCAAGCTTTGCCAAAACTGGATAGTGAATGTACTGATGTTTATCATATTATTCTCTATAATCATCTGTATATGCTTGAATTATCTGTAATTAAAAAGCAACAATAAAACATCAGAATGATTTTATTGGCTTGCAAGTGGGACTTTTTCAACATTCTGGTGGCCATCTGTAGAACTATATGGCCATTTGAATCGTCCCAAAATTATATTTCTGCTTCCAAGCAAAAGGAAACACATTGTTACTTTCATTGTTGGAAGAGTTGAATTTGCCTGTTTCCCATGTGAGGTCACCTCATGTTAAAGAAAAGTCTTTCAATTGACCTCTGTCTGATATGAGGGTTTCTGACATGATTTCCTAAGTCCATCTCCCCAATCAACAGTAGGGAAATATGCAAGATACTGGCTACTGTTGAAGAGTCATGGAGCTCTCACCTTCCTTATTTGGTCTTTGTAATCAAGACTTGTTTATTGAAGCATATATTTCTCCTTCAGAACACATGAAAAAAATATGGCGATTGCATAGCCTTTCAAATTTAAGTTCTGAACTCAATGAAAACCCAAGTAGTCTTTCTTGTGATTACAGATGATTTCTCCAGCAAGTTAAAATTGAGCTCTTTAACTCTCATTCTGACTTCTTATGCAAGCTAACAACTACTCTGAAATTGTGTAAGCTACCATTCAGAGATTGCTTTAACTATTTGTTTTGCTTTCAACATTGGCAATGTGCAAAAAAGTAAAATTTTTCCTGAAGATTACAACTACCATCCCTTCAGAAAAAAAAAAATAAACAGCTGCTAAAGATGTTAAGTGAATTAAATGACAAGATATCAAACATACTTATCAGATTTTCAAAAAAGTCATTATGATAAGGAAATAGAATTACTAAAATTAAGTGATTATATAGTAACAAACAAACATAATTTCTCATGTTCTATTTTGGATTTGCTGTTAACAAACCCAAACATGCTATTTCTCTTTACTAAAAAAAGACTGCTGAAGAGAACGTACACATGAGCTTTGAAGTCAGACAAACCAGGGTTCATGTCACAGCTTTGTGAATTTCTTTGTATTTTTTATTGATATGTCATAGCTGTACATATTTTGAGGATACATGTGATATTTTGACACATGTAAATAATGTGTAATGATCAAATCAGGGAAACTGGAATATATATCACCTCAAATATTTATCTTTGTTTTGGGAACATTACAATTTTTCTCTTGTAGCTATTTTGAAATATATAATAAATTACTGTTAACTATTATTTCCCTACTGCAAATTATTAACTAGTAACTTTGTGAAGTCACTTAACTTCTCCAAATTCCAGTTTCCTAGTTTGTAAACTGAGGATAACACAAGTATCTACGTTATGAGAATCTGGGGAGGATTAACTGAGATAATGAGCAAAAATGTTTAGAAAAATGCTTGTCACATATTGAAGATGAATTAATAATTATTAGTATTATTAATAGTTGCAATGAATATTAGACATTATTACCATCAGCTGACACACACAATTGATACATAGGTAACCTTGTTGCTATTTTCAATAGATCATCAACCAAGCAGTCCTGATTTCTATATCTAAAATGTAAAATTAAGAAATTATAGGCTGGACGCGGTGGCTCACGCCTGTAATCCCAGCACTTTGGGAGGCCAAGGCGGGTGGATCACGAGGTCAGGAGATCGAGATCATACTGGTTAACACGTTGAAACACATCTCTACTAAAAATACAAAAAATTAGCTGGGTGCAGTGGTGGGCGCCTGTAGTCCCAGCTACTCAGGAAGCTAAGGCAGGAGAATGGCGTGAATCCAGGAGGCAGAGCTTGCAGTGAGCCGAGATCACGCCACTGCACTCCAGCCTGGGCAACAGAGCGAGACTCCGTCTCAAAAAAAAAAAAAAAAAAAAGGAAGAAAAAAAATTCTAAAAGCAAAGCCCACATATACAAAATATTAGAGAACATTCTTTCCCAAAATTGGATTCAGCTAAGTATCTTCAAAATACTTGCGCTACAGTACTCTGAATACCTTCTCACTCTTCAAGACAAAACTGGGAATTTCTTCTTCTGGGTATCCATACTTAATACATTTATATTTCTAATTGTCACTTACTGGTTTTTCATCTGCTACATATCTACTTCTTCCACTCCACTCTGAGCTTCATGAGACTGTCTCTTTCATGTCTGTACACCCTCTATCGAGCACAGTGCCTATCAAACTCTGGGTGTTCAACGAATATTTAATGAATGAGTAGGAATGAAAACGAGAAAACAAAACAAGTGCTTACTGATTACATGCTGTATGCCAAACACAGAGCTAGGCGCTTTACATATATCACCTGGTCCAGTCCTCAGAACACTATGAAGAAGGTATTATTATTAACTGCATATTAAAGATGGAGGAACTGTTATTCAGAGATAAGTCATCCTTCAAAAGTATACAAGTAGTAAGTGATGGCATCAGCTTTCAAGTTCACTTTCTTTTAATTCTAAAACCTTTTTTCTCTCTACTAATCTATGTCACCCAATGTGGAGGAGGAAGTATATTTGGGGAAAGGGTAGGCAAATAGGTACTTTTAGGATGAAGACCCTCAAGCATGGGACTCTAGAAGTGAAGCACATCTGTTTCTGACTCATCCAGCCTCTTTTCTGATATCAAATTTCTAGCCCACTATCTTTTTGCTGCTTCCCCTGAGAGTCAGACTCAGTGACTCTGTGCTCCATTTGTGGAGACCTGTGCAGCCTCTCTACTCTGCCTGGGCTGACCTCCCCAGATTTCAACTCTTAATAGCTTAAACCTGAGGCTTGAGGTAAGCCTCTGGGTTCTAGGCTCTCTTCCCACCTTTCATGACCACTGCTGCCCATGCCCTATCAGGACATGTGATTCAGGGACTGGTCTGTACTTTAGGTTTTTATATGACATGCAAGACCAATAAGGAGACTAATTGTCTAGGGCTCTGATAAGCCCAAGTGCAATAAACCCGTTATTAGTCCTGTACCACCATACCACTTTTCAAAGGCAGTGGCCACTTTTTTTTTTTTTTTTGCACAAACCTCATTGAAACAGACAGAAAAGACAGTAATACATGGTGATGATTTCTGTATTAGCTTCATAGATATTCATGTATTTATTCATTCAATCAGTCATTTATTCAACATATATTTACTATGCAACTACTACCTGCAGGATATTCTGCTAAACAATGGGAATACAAAAATGAGCAAGAGAGATGGTTCCTCCCGCCTCATGAAACTTACATTCTTTAACACACTTTTGAGCTCTAACAGACTAAATGTATCTTAGAGATTATTTAAATGCATTCTTCCCAGTTTTAGGGAGAAAACTGAGACCTAGAAGTCAAACAGCTAGTAAATGGTAATTTCCCTCCCATCTCTCAATCCAAAGCTCTTTCCAATACACCAGATGGCGCCCATCTGAAGAGCAACATGTGAGCTGACATTTATTAGGCACCATGAAAGCAGAGACATTTCAAAAGGCCTGGCATTTGGGGAATGGAGACTTTTAGACCTCAATTCCATTGTCAGCAGCTCCACCACACGTAATGGAAACTAATTTGACAGTAGTACAATTTCTTTGGAAAGACATCAGGAGCCATATAAATTTTTTAGAATGGGACTGTCATTGGCATGACTATGTCCAGTAAAATGTTCAGCCGATCCTTATGAGGAACTTCAGTCGCCTTCCTTTCCCTCCTTGAAGGTTTTCATTGCATGATATGTTATTAGTAGAACTGTGTAGGCTGTCCTGAGAAAGGGAAACTGTTTTAAAAAATAAAGCTGAGTAAGAAAACCAGAAAGACTCTGGCATCCACTGCTAAGACTAAAAAGGAAAACCAAGTGCCACGCTTCCAAGTTGGGATCCAGCTTGGAAGCATCACGCTCCTTGTATTCAATGCTTTTTATCTGCCTTCCTCCAGCAGCTCTGTCCTTTCAGGAAGGATTCACCCATCTCAGCAATGCAGCTTCAAGCTTTGCTCCTATTCTTAACAAACTTATTTTAAACCTGCTGCCAGGTGCGTGGTATGGCTTCCTCTACAAACTGAGAAAGGAAAGAGAAACTATACACTTGGAGGTGAGTGGGGAGGTAGGGCACTGGGAGCTGATTCATAAACTGAAAGCTGTCAGTTATCACGAATGTAGGGCTCACACTGCCAGCTGCCACAATGGGGCAATTTAGAAGAGAGGTAGAAAACCATATTAACTAACAACCACTCCAAGGTTAATGGTGTTGTGCAATCCATTGGAAGGATATTATTTTTAAAAACTACAGAAAGAATACTGTTCAATGTTGCTTCATTTAGTGAACATGCAGAGAGTATACCCAAGAACCATGTCCTACTGCCTGTACAAATATGATTAAGAATGCCCCTGACTCAAGGAGTTCACATTCTAGTGTGGTAATACTACAGGAGCGTACTTTAAAAGCATTCATGGGGGCCGGGTGTGGTGGCTCACAACTGTAATCCCAGCACTTTGGGAGGCCAAGCTGGACAGATGATCTAAGGTTGGGAGTTCAAGACCAGCCTGACTAACATAGTGAAACTCCATCTCTACGAAAAATACAAAAATTAGCTGGGCGTGGTGGTGCATGCCTGTGATCCCAGCTACTCAGGACGCTGAGGCAGGAGAATCAATAGAATCCGGGAGGCAGAGGTTGCAGTGAGCCAAGATTGTGCCACTGGACTCCAGCCTGGGCAATAAAAAATATAGTCACCCAAGAATTTGAATCATAATGATTATGGTCAGGACATGAAAATCCCTATTTTAGATAATTCCAAGGTGAATTCATGACTATTCCTACCCTGACTCTCACTGGTTCTATGGCCTTGGGCATGTTATTTAACCTTTTGGAGCCTTAATTTCCCTATTTATATGGTGAATATGGTGACAAAAATAAAAGATACTATTTTGTAGGTGTCAATAATTGTATTGAGTGCTTTACTCATTTTTTTTCATTTTTTCCATAAAATAACCCTATCAGGTAGGTGCTATTATTAACTAATATAAACTAATATAAAGCACTTGTATTAGTTTCCTGCTACCATGTAACCAGTCACCACAGATTTGGTAGATTAACACCCATTTATTGTTTCACAGCTCTGTAGGTCAAAAGTCCAGGCAGGCTCAACAAGGTTCTATGCTCAGGGTCCCACTAGGACAAAATCAAGGTATTGGCCAGGCTGGCTCTTACTTGGAGGCTCTGATAAAGAATCCACTTTTAGGGTCATCCAGATTGTTGGCAGAATTCAGTTCCATGTGGCTGTAGGAGTGAGGTCCCCACCCCCTGCTGACTGTGTGCTGTGCTCTCAGCCTATTTTTTCTAAAGTGACTCCCTCCATCTTCAAACCAGCAACAGCGCATTGAATCTTTCTCTTGCTTTGAATGTCTCTGACATCCTGTTCTATCATCGGACAGAGACATTTCTCCTTTGAAGGACTTATGTGATTAGATTAAGACCACTTGGATAGTCTCCCTATTTTAACGTAAACTTTGCCCTGTAACATAACGTGATCACTCATCACATTCACAGATTTCAGGGGTCAGAGTTGAAACACCATTTGAGGGCCATTTGGAAAGTTTTGCTTAACACAGAGTTACGTCCAACAAAGTGAGTGAGAGGAGTCTCTGAATTTCAGTTGTAATACTGAGTCAGACTCCCACTTTGCCACTTATTCTCTGTGTACTTCTAGGCAAGTGATTTAACCCTCAGACTTCTGTATCATCAAAATTACAATGAGGGACATTATTACCTAGTTCAGAGAATTTATGTCTGATACATAGTAGGTACATAGAAACTAATAGGTCTCACACAAGAGATGCTATTTGTAGTAATGACAACATTTGCCTATTGAAGATTGACATATGGATTAAATGAGATAATGTACCTAATGGGCCTAGCACAGGGTGGTTCATAGATGCCTGATATATATTAGCTCCTTTTCCCCTGGAGTGATTACAATTTAAATGATGGTGTAGCAGCTCTGTTAAGCATCACATTATCCAGGGAGTGCGGGGTAGGTGGGTAGATAAGAATTATTACTACTTGAATTTTATAGATAAACAACTTAAGGTTCAAGTAACTTACTCAATGTTCCTGGTTAAGTGAGGACAGATTCAAAGCTTGAACCTAAATCTGTCTTTGTCCCCAGTCTCATGCTTTCCATTCAAAACTTAAAAAAAAAAACAAGCTCCCTGTGCATGGCTGAATCACATCTGTTGCGTCTACTACAGTAAGCACGATTGAATCACTTGCATTTTAATCCCCTTAACATTAAACTCAAAGAATAATGTAGACTCATCACAATGTGAGCATCCCACCTTGCTGCGGTCTGCATAGTTCAGAATTTATGGTCCACTCCATTAGGAGTATACACAGAGCCTGTTAGCAACATCTGTCGAAATTGAAAGCAGCAGTCTCCTTATCTCCTGACCTACATTATTCCTAAAATGATTAACTCATATTGAGCGTGGTAACCCTGATATCTAGTTTAACATCTTGAGTTCAAAGGTATTTGGCTCTGGATACTGAGTGATCACCCAGGGATTTACAGAAAGAAAAGGAGAACAGAATTGGACTGGGTACCCAAAGGCTTTTACAGAGTTCATTAATCCTCATTTGGCCTAAGGAGATAGTTTGTTCATCATTCATTCATTACTTGCATATCAATTTATTCCTTGGTGCAGGATCCATTTATTTAACATGTAACTTTCAACTTCCTCCTTTATCAGAAGCAGGGGATTCAAATGTGACTAACCCACAAACTTGTACAAGGCCACAAGCTTATAGTCGAGTAAGAGGAGAAACATGTAAAGATGAAGATCACTTCAGCCGGACCTGAAAAGTGCTACAGGAGAGTTATAGGAGCACAGAAAAGAAGGGGCCAACTTGTAGTAGACATTTAACTGGGGCCTTGAAGGACAAGCACAAAGAACATGAAAAGGAGAGAGGGGGTTACATTCTAGGCAAGGCAGGGGGGCGGGGTACATTCTAGGCAATGGACCAGAAGAATGAACTTCAAGGCATGACTGAAAAATGGTGAATTCAGTATAGCAGTAACATTAATGGGACATGGGACAGGGACGGCACAGGAGAAACAAATCAACAATGGCTTTTTACATCATGCTACAGAGCTTATCTTTTCTTCTCGGGGCAAAGGAAGCCAACAACTGATTTTCATGTAGAATGAGAAATCTTGATATATGAGAGTAGAACACATCACTCTGAAACAATACTCTGATTCCATGGCAGAGCAAGTCAAACTGAAGGGGCAGAGAGCTGGTAGGAGACTGAGGTCACTGGCCCTGCCAGGCCCTTAGGTCTTACTAGAGAATGTGGAGGAGGTAGAGTCACTGGGCTGCCCCATAGGACTCCATCATGAGGGAAATACTCTATGCTGATATGGTAGCCACTGGCCACATGAGAATTTTCAGCAGTTAAAATGTGGCAAGCACAACTGAATAACCAAATTTTTAATTTAAATTTACATCTAAATAGTAGTAGTGCTACTACTGCTGTAGCTGCTGTACTGGACAGCACAGAGCTAAAATTTCCCCCAGAGGTTTCTGTCCCCATTTTCTCCTCCCAAATGCTCTGGTCTGCCACTCTTTAAAGATGAGAGAGATTGTTTCATTTAGGAGTAATTCTGACATGATTTGAAATCTCTGAGGGCAGGACTGGGACTTTTCTATCTGAATAAGCCCAATATGCCCAGCATGGGACCTAACATGAGGTACATTTGTTGGGATGAAGCAGGCACTGTCCAGATAAAAGACAACCTATCCCCATGGGGAGGCAATTCATCTTTTCTTAGGGAAGCTTTACAATTAAACACAAGCCACTTCCTAGACTTTTTTAATAGCCTGGAGGTAAGCCAGATAGGAAAATAAATTATCCCTGCTACCTTTATCATTCATCCAAAAGAATTTGTTTACTTCTTTTCAGTATCAGAGCTCTGAAATAGATTTTCTTTCTCTCTCAGAATGTCACTCCCATTTTCTACTGCCAACTAGCTGAGCAAAGGCATTCATTATATATTTTTCTAATATCCTGAACCACAAGAAATACTGTAAGCAAAAATACAATAACCTAACTACTGTTTAATATCACTTCATGGTTTATGAAACATTTGCTCATGCACTGATGGGTTTGAGCCCATCAATGACCTTGTAAGTTTCAAAACATCATTCCCACTTTCTAGAAGAGAAAGTAAAGGCTCAGAGAGATTACTCAAATTGTTCAAAAATACAAAGATTCTGAGAAGTTTGGACTTGAAAAGCATATTTATTTAAAAAACTACCTATTCTGTGTAAGGAAAATGCTTTGGGGCAAAGGGATGATGAATTATACACAGCTCTTCAAGAGTGGGTTGGATATGGACATAAAATTAATGGAGAGGAAGGTAGTTCAGGCAAAGAATGAGAAAAGACAAATTGGTGGTGAATGGTAGGGGCAAGAAAATGGGGAACCAAGCAGCAGGGGGACACATGACAAGTCCAGGCCTGACAGGATGAGTGGTGCTGAATACCGGGCTGAGATTAGCCTTGGCTCCGTGGTCTTTAGGAACCAAAAGGGGTTTTAGAACAAGGAGATGTGTTCCTAGACCAGGAAACCAAGGCTGTGGCTTTGAGCAGTGGTTCTGAGTGTGGTCCTTGGGCCAGCAGTATCAGCATCCCCGGAAGGTGTTAGGAATGAGAATTCTCTGCCCTGCCTGAGACCACCTGAATGAGAAACTCTGGGGTGAAGCCAGAACTCTTTTGTGGCAAGCCCTCTAGTGATAATGATACCCTGAGAACCCCCAGCTTAGAGGAATGTAGCAAGAGGCTTACAGGGTCAGTTTCTGATTTTCTTCAAACAAAGCCATGCACCTGTGCCATAGCAACCTAGGATAAAGAGCCAGAGAATACAAGGAACAGGAAGAACCTACGACGTCATCCATACAAAGACAATAGCAACATCTATTCCTAGATGCTGCTATCTGTCTGTCTGATGAAGATTCACTCTCTTGCTCACTTCTATTGGAGAGTTTTTAGGGATGAAGTCAGTAAAGTCTTGTGATGAAACACGAGCTTGATGAATGAGGTCACCTAGGTATCACAGGGTATCAATCCTCTTGGTATCACAGCCTCCTCCAGAAGTCCTTCCTGCCTCCTAAGAGGAGCTTCAGATTAAGCCCTAGTTAATCCCTTCCTCCAGGGCACCTGCACTTCACTGTCAGTCAAAGCTACAGGAAGAAATGTAAGTGAACAATGATCCATATACAACAAGGGGAAATAGTTCTAGAGTACTGGGCGGAAATAAGGGGAAGAGAAGGAAAAATAATACACACATACACACGCATGCACGCACGTACACACACACACACACCCCTAACTTGAAATGGTTTTCTTAGCTATAAAGGTGAGTCCTGAATATAATTTTTTACGGCCCAATAAGATTTTTTTTCTATAAATCTATTTACCAATCATAGAAGAAAATAATTCTTTTGACTTCATGTCTCCAGTTTTGGTTTGGAAACTCTGTCTTTTACAGAAGTCCAGGACACACTCTTGCTGTTGCTCGAGCCCATCAAGCTCATCGCCCTTGTGATCCTTGAGCCCAGCCAGTCTTTTGGCCCACACAGACTTCCACCCAGATCTTTACCTATCAGGCCCCTCATTGTCATTCAAATGTACACTTAGAAGTCATCTCTCCAGAAATGCCTGTCCTGTCTCATCCATCTAAAAGAGTCCACCATTTGCCACAGTCATCCTTTATCCCATTACTGTATTATTGTCTTCCCAGCACTTACTGCTGTACACACTAATCATGTCATTAATTTGTTTTACTGGTTAGTGTTCATCTTCCCCACTAGACTCTAAGCTTCATGTCGGCAAAGATGTATCTCTTGTTCACTGCAGTATCTCCTGTGCCTAGAATGGGGCCTGGTAAATGGCACATGACCATGGATATATAAATAAACAATATCTAGTTGACTTAGGCAATGGAGAGTGTGGTCCCACGTGCCTATCTTCCACCCCTATAGCTGGCCTTTCACATTCCACACTGTTTCAGCAAGAGGCCTCTCCATCTGTCCTCAAAACAATAACACATTTCCACTTCCAGAGTTTCACCTCTTCTGTTTTCCCTGCCTAGAGAACTGTCTCCTCTTTATTTTTCTTTCAATTTACCCAAAAGATTATTTCATCCTGAAAGAACCCAGGTCAATTAATTAGGTTCCTCTTTAAAAAATAATCAAAACATTGCACTCCCCAAATAAATTCTCTCTTTTCTGATTCTCAAAGACTTTTACTATCTGTCAGGTCATTTGTCAACTAACTAATTAATTTATCTGCCTGTCCAGGCAAGAAACTTTTAAAGCACCTCTGATGCAAACCAGTCCCTTCCCTGGGAATTCATAGATGAAAAAGGAAACAGCCTTTATTCTCCAGAATCTGACTTGTCTTTTGACCCTGATTATTTGAATCAAACTGTAATTCATTTTAAACTTTTATTTATCTAGGGCACAATGCAATCCTCCAACCACACTAAGCTTAGAAGTAATGTCTTTATGCATACTGATGACATATATTTATTAATTGGTGATAGTAAATAATTAAGGAACAATATATTACTATTTGCTGAGCATTTCCTAAATCCTCCAGTACCAAGATAAGACCTAGGGCAAGAGAAAAGGAAGAGGACAAAATAAACATAAGGAAAAGGCTCTTCCCTAAGGAAATGAGAATCTGATTAGGGCAACACTTAAAACACACATTCAAGTTTAAGAAAACAAATAATAATACACTTTAAAAGACAAACTGGAAAGAATAAAAGAAACATTAAATAATGGCTTTCTTGCACACCTCCACTGATCATCTACACTGGTCGTGCACTGTGCTAGGTGTTTGGGAAAATAGCTGAAGTATTAAGCAATTTCTGTACATCATCTGACTAGAGATACCAATACTAAAATGCTAGAATTGTTATCCCCACACTACACATGAGGATAACCAAGACTCAGAAAATATTAACTTGACGAAAGTCACAAATAATTAGAGACACTGGAACTCAAACTCAGGTCTTCTGATTGTATGCCCAATATCACTTACATTGTATAACACTGCCTCTATTTCTATGATTTAATGAATAAGAGACAAGAATGATGAACATGGGCTAGAATGAGCTGAGGAGGCTGGGCTTGAGAAATGAAGGATGAATATGATGCTATGGAAATTAAAATTTTAGTCATTAAACTGAGCTTACTATTGCAGATTCAACTGATGTGATTAAACCACAAGAAACACTTACTATCAATGCTTGGTTAATTATATTAACCTTCCCTCTGGGATTTACCCTTGTTCTGGAAAGGGCCCTATTTAAGATAAATGCAGACCTCTCCCCTTCTTGCATCTCCTGGTGGGATTTTTCTAGCTATGCATATCTGCTTATATGAACTAACAGACAATGGTTGCATGCGCATGTATCTGCACTATACATGCATCCACCAGCAGGGTGGATATGCTAAGAATGAAAACTAGGGATGAGATGCAGAAATCTGGCAGAGGTTGTCTTATTATTAATCATAGTATCTCCAGTACTTAGTAAGGTATTTGGCACTGATTAGATGCTCAATAAATAAATCTGTATTAAATTATTGAGCTTAGCTTTTTTCTCTTGTCACCCATCAGTCAACACACTTCTAATCTCTGCTGCACAACAGCCAAAAGGGGGAATATACAAATATACCATGTAATTGAGGGAAGGAGAAGAACAGAGATAAAACTGAGAAATGCACTGCTATATGCTGGTATGACCTTTTTCAGTTTATCCCTTCCTTATCAGTGTCTTTCTAATTGAGACATTATGACCTTAGTATAAAACACCCAGGTTTCATTCTATCAAATCTAAAGCCTACCAACCACGGCAAAAAATAGACCATCAGCCTCATTAGCAAATAGGGCCTAGAATGGATCATGTTGCTATAGACTCAATATCTTTTGGGCTTAGCGTCAAGTCTGGACATCCAGATGATAATTGGTTGGCAATCTTCAGTGCCTTTGGCCAGCATATATCACTGTACCACTGCCACCATGGTTTGCAGTTGTATATTGCTCCTCATCCGGAATGGGAATGCCATCCACTGATACGGAGTCTAGCCCTTCTGAGTCTAGCCTTTGCCAGATCTTGTCCTTGGAGTAAGGACCTCACCTCCCTTACTCTGAGCTCTCGGCTGAGATCTTCCATGGAAGGGACGCCTTGGGGTTAATTCCTCTAACCTGCTGGGCTTCAAACACTTATTGTTTATATTGTCTACTGCTAGGCCCCATCCACATATCAACATCCTTGCCTTCTAATGCCAGCTAAGCTAAAGGAAGGCCCAGGTTTCCAATAGCTCTTATGAATACTGCGTGTCAGTGACTTCAGTCACAGTCAAGTCATTTCCCCCATTCTTATATTTCTCAATCTTATATTAAAGACTTAGAACATCTCATAGAAGAGTCTGAGTGATGACAACCATGCGGTTTTAGACTAAAAACTAGACTAGACTTTTTCTACATATTATATATGAAAAGGGATCACAAGTAAATGTTTATAGGTTTATGGCTGAAATTGTTAACGGTTGGAGAACACAGCATATTTTACAAGCTAACTCCAAGGTCCTAGAAAAACCTTCAACTTACCCTGAAGTTTTCCTAAGAGTTAAAAACATCTTTATACCTTTTTTCCCTTTGGAGATTCAGAGCATCTTAGTGACAAAAGCATTTTCAGGTGCTTTTCTTCTGCCTTTAATCTTTTAACTCCGGGATAAGGGGTCATAAAGGTCTTTCCTTGGGCAAAGAGAAAAAGAGACAAAGCTACTTCTCCAGAGGGGAAGGGTGACGGGGCAGTAGGTAAATACACATGGGGTGCCTGCATTTCTCAAGGAGGTGATCAGAATGTGTGGTACATTAGCACATATGGGTCTTTCTGATTTCCTTAATTTTACTTCTCAAGGTAAAAGCAGAAATACTAACAGGGAAAAAATAAATGAACAGATAGGCAACAATACCAGGGACATACGCACAACTCCTTTGTCTGCATATAATCCCTTGACAATAACTTCACAATGGATGGATTTTTCTGTACCTAACAGAGTTTCCTCAACTCTTGGAACATTTTTTGAAGTCATTTCCTATTAAGAATCCTAAATATTTACTAGCAAATGCTAAAGATCTTAATCTACTGGCCATGTTTTAAGCAACGTTTAAACCTGCTTTTCATTATAAAAGAGCCAAAACCTTTTCTCGCTAAGCATTTCAAAACACATTTAAAGAGAACTGTTTGTAGACAGTGTCCATTTGTCATTCCCCAGAGCCACTGCTCTAAATGCAATGAACAGACTGGAAAAATTTCAAGGAGGCGATTTTAAATCAGTATCCTTTGATCATTGTTATTGTGCCAGCACAATCTGTGTACTTAGTAGATACTCAATAAATACTTGTTCAATTGACCTGAAATGGGTTGCCACCAACACTGGAGGGTCCTAAAGTGGATACTCTGAGGTTCCCCTGACTGACTGACTCCAGTTTATGTGTAAGCCACGAAACCTGTTAACAGCACTAATTATCTACCCAGCTAAATGAAAAAGATATGATTGATCAGCCATGATGGATCAATACTTACATGTTTATTAGTACTATTTTTATTTTAATCATTCTCAAGGGCTGCCTCTCTTGGTGTAATTGTGAGTGGTCCCTGAAATCACTGTGAACGAAAAAAAGCAGCTGAGAGGTACTTGAAAAAAAATCCATAGAAGATTAGTGGTTAATGGTGCATCTCTCCCACACACTCACATGCACGGACCTACGGGACTGTGGCTTTTCCCAGTACTTTTTGCCCCCCAACTCTGTGTTTCATTTACCTTCTCCTGACTAAGCTAACCATATAGCTCCCAAAGTGATACGTGTGTGTGTATGTACGTGTGTGTGTACGTGCGCATGCGCTACGAATAAGGAGGGGAGAGTCAATCATGCTCAAACCCAGAGCTCGGACTCCCCGTCTTCTTGCTCACTCTCTCTGTTCTTGCATCCATCCCACTTCTGACTTCCAGGACTCCCATTCTACACATCATGCTTGCCCGCTAGGCCAGGAAGGTTTCAATGCACTGTAAGTTTACTCTTTAATCATTCCTTTCCTCGCTTGGGTCTCCAGAGAAGTTCACTGGAGGCAGATGAATCCTGGCACTGCCTACATCATGAGACATAAGCAGCGCTGGTGGTCACTTCCACTGCACCAGTGGCACAGACCAACCCCAGCAACCACACAGGAGCCCTAGTTATCATGGAGGCAAATTAAAAGGACATCAGCCTCAAGGGTGTACCTTTTGTAATCATTTGGAACTAATTCATCCATATCTCTCGCTGTTCCTCCCAGGGACCTTCCACTAGATCATTCTTTTAAAAATTATTCTTGAACATAATCCACTTTCACATTCCTCCTTTCCTTTATCTGTGTTATTTCCTCTACCCGGTATGTTCTACCTGTTATTTCTATAACCTGGGAAAACTTTTAATTTCCCATAACCTATTTATTCTTTTTTTGCGCATCCACTCTTAACCACTCTCTGGCAGATTTGGCTCTCTTATTTTTTTATTCTAATTGCATTTTCTGTCCCATGCCCTTTTTAAAACCTTACACTATCTCCATTTTCTTTTACCATGCTCGATTCTCTGACTAAACAGTAAGCTTGCCAAAGGCAAGGCACTGTACTTTTCTGTCTGTACTCCAAACACCTAATACAGTGTCAGGCACATTTAATGGTCACAGTAAATAACAGAAATATTTACTGAAAGAAAGAATAAATGAACAAAGGAGCAAACACATTGATAAAGGAAAGATGGATAGATGAGAACATCAATGATTGAGTAATGAGTCTTTATTCCATGCCTTAGAGTTAAGTATCACCAAATAAACTCTATTGGAGAACTACGCATCAGCAAAGGAACAGACAAGAACAAGGACTGATGATCTCCAGCTGAAGATTAGAGGTAGAAAACTCTGTCTTGAGACATGTAGGATAGTATTTGTTGCACTGTTACTCTTGACCAATGAAAACAAACAATATTAGTTACTCTGCAAATTAGGGAAACGGGGACTTCATCAAATCCTCCCTTAACTTTCTACAAGTGGCTTCAAATAAACACCATAAAAAGTGGTCTGAAACCCTCTGAGTCTCCATTTCTTCCTTTGTAAAATGAGGGTAATAATAAATAACTCATAAAATTAGCTGGAGGAAAAAAAGTTATAATTTATGTAGACTCATAAAGCAAGGGGCTTAACATATAGTAGTCATTCACACAGTGCTCTGACATGGCTTAACTCTGTATCCTTACCAAAATCTCACGTCGAATTGTAATCCCCACATGTCAGGGGAGGGGACTGGTAGGAGATGATAACCTGAAAATGTGGAAGTGACTTTGGAACTGGGTAAGGGGTAGAGGTTGGAACAGTTTGAGGGACTCAGAAGAAGACAGGGAAATGCGGGAAAGTTTGGAACTCCCCAGAGACTAGTTGAATGGTTTTGAACAAAATACTGATAGGGATATGGAATTGAAGTCCAGGCTGAGGTGGTCTCAGGTGGAGATGCGGAACTTACTGGGAACTGGAGTAAAGGTCTCTCTTTGGCAAAGAGACTGGTGGCATTTTGCCCCTGCCCTAGAAATCTGTGGAGCTTTGAACTTGAGAGAGATGATTTAGGGTACCTGGTGGGAGAAATTTCTATTTTTTTAAATTATACTTTAAATGCTGGGGTACATGTGCACAACGTGTAGGTTTGTTACATAGGTATACATGTGCCATGTTGGCTTGCTGCACCCATCAACTTGTCATTTACATTAGGTATTTCTCCTAATTCTATGCCTCCCCCAGTCCCCCATCCCTTGAAAGGCCCCAGTATATGATGTTCCCCTTCCTGTGTCCATGTGTTCTCATTGTTCAGTTCCCACCTATGAGTGAGAACATGCGGTGTTTGGTTTTCTGTCCTTGTGATAGTTTGCTGAGAATGATGGTTTCCAGCTTCATCCATGTCCCTGCAAAGGACATGAACTCATCCTTTTCTTTCTTTCTTTCTTTTTTTTTTTTTTTTTGAGACGGAGTCCTGCTGTGTCTCCCAGGCTGGAGTGCAGTGGCGTGATCTCGGCTCACTGCAAGCTCTGCCTCCCGTGTTAACGCCATTCTCCCGCCCCAGCCTCCCAAGTAGCTGGGACTACAGGCGCCCGCCACCACGCCCGGCTAGTTTTTTGTATTTTTAGTAGTGACAGAGTTTCACCATGTTAGCCAGGATAGTCTCAATCTCCTGACCTCGTGATCCACCCGCCTCGGCCTCCCAAAGTGCTGGGATTACAGGCTTGAGCCACCACGCCCGGCCGAACTCATCCTTTTCTTATGGTTGCATAGTATTCCATGGTGTATATGTGCCATATTTTCTTAATCCAGTCTATCATTGATAGACATTTGGGTTGGTTCCCAGTCTTTGCTATTCTGAATAGTGCCACAATAAATATACATGTGCATGTGTCTTTAAAGTAGCATGATTTATAATCCTTTGGGTATATATCCAGTAATGGAATCACTGGGTCAAATTGTATTTCTAGTTCTAGATCTTTGAGGAATTGCCACACTGTCTTCCAAAATGGTTGAACTAATTTACACTCTCTGGTGGGAGAAATTTCTAAGCAGCAAAGCATTCAAGAGGTGACCCAGATGTTTCTAAAAGTGTATATGCATATGCATGAAGAAAGAGATGGTCTGAAATAGGAACTTATATTTAAAAGGGAAGAAGAGCATAAAAAATTGGTAAATTTGCAGCCTGACCAGGTGGTAGAAAATAAAACTCATTTTCTGGGAAGAAATTCAAGTGATCTGCAATAATTTGCATAAGTAATGAGAAGCCAAGTATTAATACCCATGACACGGGGGAAAATGTCTCCAGGGCATTTCAGAGATCTTCGCAGCAGCCTCTTCCATTACAGGCCTAGAGGCCTGAGAGAGAAAAATGGTTTCATGGGCAAGAACCTCCCTCCCACTGCCCCCTGTTCTGTGCAGCCTTGGGACATGGCACCCTATGTCCCAGCTGCTCCAGTTCCACCCATGGCTAAAAGGGACCAAGGTACATCTTGGGCTGTTCCTTCAGAGGTGCAAGCCCCAAGCCTTGGCAGTTTCCACGTGGTATTGGGCCTGCAGGTGCACAGAAGGCAACAGTTTGTGAGAGCCTCCACATAGATTTCAGAGGATGTATAAAAATGCCTGGATGTCCAGGTAGAAGTCTGCTACAGGGACAAAGACCTCATGAAGAACTTAGTGCAAAGGGAAAAAGTGGGGTTGGAGCCCCCCTACCCCACAGAGTCCCCACTGAGACAATGCCCAGTGGAGCTGTGAGAGGAGGGACACTGTTCTCCAGACCCTACAATGGTAAATCCACTGACAGCTTGCATGTGTACCTAGAAAAGCCACAGGCACTCAATGCCAGCCCATAAAAGCAACCTTGGGGGCTATACCCTGCAGAGCCCCAGGGACAGAACTGCCCAAGGCCATAGGAGCCCACTCCTTGAATCAGTGTGCCCTAGGTGTGAGACATGGAGTCAAAGGAGATTATTTTGAACCTTTATGATTTAATGACTGTCATACTGGGTTTTGGACTTATATGAGGCCTGTAGCCCTTTAGTTTTGGCCAATTTCTTCCTTTTGGAATGGGAACATTTACCAAATGCCTGTGCCCCCATTGTATCTTGGAAGTAACTGACTTGTTTTTGATTTTACAAACTCCCAGGTGGAAGGACTTGCCTTGTCTCAGATGAGACTTTGGACTTGGACTTCTGAGTGAATGTTGGAGTTATGACTTTGGGAGACTGTTGGGAAGGTATGATTGGTTTTGAAATGTGAGAAGGACATGAGATTTGGGAGGAGCCAGGGCAGAATTATATCCTCTGGCTCTGTGTCCCCACTCAAATCTCATGTCAAATTATAATCCTCACATGTCAGGAGAGGGGCTTGGTGGGAGCTGATCAGATCACGGGGGCAGATTTCACCCTTGATGTTCTCATGATAGTGAGTGAGTTCTTCACAAGATTTGACTGTTTAAAAGTGTGTGGTATCTCCCCCTTAACTTTCTCTCTCTCTCCTGCTCTGCCATGGTAAGATGTGCTTGTTTCCCTTCTCCTTCTGCCATGATTGTAAGTTTCCTGAGTCCTCCCAGTCATGCTTCCTGTTAAGTCTGTGGACCTGTGAGTCAATTAAACCTGTTTTCTTCATAAATCACCCAGTCTCACATAGTTCTTTATAGCAGTGTGAGAACAGACTAATACAAGCTCCTATCTTTTGTCTTTTCATGAATTTTGAACTTCACTTAACTGATATAGTACATTGCTATGGAAGAGACTGCAGGATGTTTCTAAAACCCCTAGGGGCACAGTTCTTCCTCTGCGGTACACAACTAGGCTATATTTTCTAGGCTTCCTTCTTGTTAGGAAAGCCTTGTGACTAGTTCTGGCCCACATAATATAAGTAGAAGTGATGAGTGTAATTTTAGGGTTGGCCCATAAAGATCACTTACATGGATGCTCTTCTATGCCCATTCTCCTTGCTAGTTGGCTGGAATGCAGACCAGCCCCATGAAAACCTTGGAAGCTACTTGTAGAAAATGGCAGAGCCTCCTTTGGCCTTTGTTCCTGAATAACTGCCTGGAAATGAGACATCCTCCAACTGGTTCACCTAGTCAGTACTATCAAATGAGCAATAAATTAACTTCAATTTTGCCTGAATGATTATATGGTCATCACTTGGTATCTAAGGGGGATTAGTTCCAGGACCCCTGTGGATACCAAAACAAGAGGATGCTCAAGTCCCTGATATAAAATGGCATAGTATTTGCATCTAACCTGTGCACATCCTCCTGTATACTTTAAATCATCTCTAGATTACTTATAATAATGAATACAATGTAAATAATCTATTTTATTGTTTTTTAAATCTGTATTATTTTATTGTTGTTTTGTTATTTTTATTGTTTTTTAAAATACTTTCAATCCATGGTTGGTTGAACCTGAGAATGCAGAATCTGTAGATGAGGAACCTGTAGATATGGAGGGTCAACTGTACATTTTTATGAGAGTGGCTATGATTATTCTAACATAACTACACACTCCTTCAGGGCATAATCTATAGCAATAAATCCACCCCATAGTTAGAACAGTGTTTAGCCAATAGTATATATTCATTAAATATATACTATGCTTCTAAACGAATTTTTAAAAACTGAACAAACATATGACTGTATCAGCTAACAAGTGCCGGTGCTGAAAACGTGTCCTTGAATTTGAATTCATGGACTTTTTGAAAATTGACTATAAAAACAGTGTTCAAAGTATTACAGTTCCTGGATTTCCTGCCGTGTAATTCTCAGCACATATTGATTTTGAAGCTCAAATCTTTGCAATTCCCTGATAATGCTATTCCTCAGAATAATGAAGCAGGAAGGTCTCCTATGCCCACAATTGTGCTAGTTGTGTAGGAACTGTGATTTTCTCTAACCACAGGTATCTGCATTTGCTCAGGCCCTCATTACAGTATATGGGATGTTATTTAATCTCCAATGAATCTTTCGCTAGCACTTTTCCTCCTTCTCATGAGACCCAGTTGAGTCCCTTGCCGTTGCAGAATTATTCACTATCATAGGTCTCAGGATAATTAACAGAATTAAGCCACCTGCTTTTTGCTACCCCTCAAACAAGACAGGCATATTAAGTTCATGATCCCTAGATGTGGGCAGTGCCAAGTGAGACCATCTATAAAGGTTTCACACAGTGCTTCAGGCTTGAGTCAATTATTCAATTGTCAAGTGTCTACTGAAGGCTTTTCAAGTGTTTTTTGCCAGTGAGGAACTTATGAACTAGCCAAGGTAATAAAACAAATAGTCAAAGTAGTACAGTAATTGAATTTTGATGTGGATCTTGTATGTATAGAGAAAAACATCCACATTTTGCATTTTGGCAATTTATTTACTCCATCCTATTGAGTATCATGCCCAGGTCTTATTCTAGAAGCTGGACATTTATCAGTGAATAAAACCCCCAACCTCATAAAGTGATCATTTTTGTTTGTTTTTTGTTGTTGTTTTGTTTGTTTTGAGACAAGATCTCACTCCATCACCCAGGCTGGAGTGCAGTGGCATAAACAGAGTTCACTATAGCCTCAGCCTTCTAGCCTCAAGCAATCCTCCCACCTTAGTCCCGCAAGTATCTGGAATTTCAGGTGCATGCCACCACCCCCAGCTAATTTTTGTATTTTTTGTAGAGATGGGGTTTCACCATGTTGCCCAGGTCAGTCTCAAACTCCTGAGCTCAAGTCATCCACCTGCCTTGGCTTTCTGAAATGCTGAGATTACAGGCATGAACCACCACACCCGGCCTCAACCTTATGATCCTACTTACACTTTGATGGGAACACACCATGACTTGTTCTGCCTTTGCAAGTCCTCTCCCTAGACTGCTCTAGTGCTCTTTCCACTTACTACCTAATTTCACTGATTCAGCTTTGTACATCTAAAAACTATAACTCCATGTGGACTTCTGCCCAGATATTTCCTCTTCTATTATGTTGCTATGATAAGCTATTGCTTTCAGATTAAAACATATCCTACTCTGCGCTCCTTGCATTAATTTTATTTTTGCATTTTTATTGCCATAAATATATATAGGTTTATCTTCCCTCTTAAAAGGTGGTTTTAGAAGGCAAGCCCTGTGTCTTATTTACCTTTAAATCCCAAAGTCTGAATTCAGGACTGGCACACAAATAATTCAGCAAACTTTTGCTATACTGAGCTCAACCCCAGAGGAGGAAACCAAATTCCAAAGAAATAAAAGTGCTTGCCCAAGACCACAGAACTAGTTAGTAGCAGAGCTGAAACCAGATCAGTGCCCTTGGCCAGATTAATCAGATTCCTTGCCATGGACCATGTGGTTTGTGGGAATTTTGCATGAAAACACAAATGTTAATTCCTCACCTCAGCTGGCAGGATGCTGTACGCCAATCTGTCTATGTTTGGTAGTCTAATTATTTATGTCACTAATGTTTCAGTATCTTTGTACGTATTCAGGTTATAATTATTGACAAATAAAATATATAAAAGTAAAATACTGGAGTACCTATGTGAGGAGGTCATAGTCTAGGCAGAGAGCAGCAAACATATTAAAAGCTATAATAGTTATCTTCCTTCCTCTATCACATTATAAAATCTTTAAGGGCCGACTTAGTTTCTTTAGAGACGTTCCTATTGCCTAGCACAGAAAACTGCCTTCCAATAAAATATATTTAAAATAAATTCACTCTAGCAAATCTTTCCAAAATTTTTCATTTCCCTATACTCTTATTAAGAATCCACAGTTTTTCATAATTTATATTTGCCTATCATTATAGAATATTAGGCCCACACCTAAGATTTGCTCACCAGGCAACAGCTGTTCACTAATTTATTATTTTAGTAAATATAATTTTTTAATATTTTACCTGGATAAATTACTAAATCATTTATATTCATATTTTCATGTCATCTTTTCAGAGGGGCTACTTTTACTCCTCGTTATATAGATGAGAAATCTGAGACCATGGAGACATAACTTGACTAGTGTCATCCAGATGGCATTTTTCACAGCCAGGATTTGAACTTACGTCTTTCTGGAATCAAAGCTCATGCTCTTCTTCCTATCTCAGAGTTCATAGGCTATATATGTGGTGGTATGAGGGACATGGAGGTGTATGTGGGAAAGCACAGCACTAATTGTTGAAAGAACAAAATGTGAAATCACTGGATTTATAGAGAAACCCTATATTATTATACATGGTTTTCATACCTTGAGGTGTGTAGTTGTCCAAATGTCATTCCAGGCCACCAGAAATGCTACCAGATTTGACCGATGTGAATGGCCATCCCTCGAATATGCTAGTTTAAATGGTTAACTGTCTGTGTAAATGTGACTTTTTTTAGTGAAAGGTCTTGCTGCAAGAAGAATGGCTTTGGGGCTGCCAACCCACAGGGCCATTTCTGAAAACCCAGTCATTATGTTGCCTTGATATTACTGTTAATCATGAGTGTCCTTAGAACTTATTGAAATGCTAAGAATTTTTGGTGAGGATGTACACAGTTTCATCTTACAGGCAGATAAGTCTCCTTTAGAGACCAACCTTATGAAATTGTCTAGCCTGCTAGAGCTGAGTAATTTTGTAAAATAAGTATTGAAAGGTTTAGCGCATTATATAGCCAATCACCTCGAGTACACTGAAACAGCCAGTAAGAAGCTTAAACACACTCTTGAAGAGATAGAAAGAGACATCATTAGACAGGGCTTATAACTGCTGCCCCCTTGATTTTCTCACTTCAGGACTTTTATCAGCTCAGTTTCAACAGAAAGCAAAAAAAAAAAAAAAAAAAAAAAAAAAAAAAAAAAAAAATCTTCCCTTTTAACTTGCTTATTGAAATAGAAAGAATTTTTTTTTTTCCTTGCCGTTCTCTGAAACCCTTTTTCACCAAACAAAACCTGCTGGGAGAAGTTTTCATTCTTTGTTTGGAGACAATAATTTTGGAAACAGAAAACTGTGAACTTTCTATGAGATCAGAGGATTTGGAATGGGCACACGGTGTGCTGAGGCACCAATAGGGAATGACCTCTGTCGTGGCAGCCCCCCAGCACACACGCCCCATAAAGACCTCCTAGGCCACAGGCCTGTGAATTGATGCATAAGTCATGGGGCAAGATGAAAGTGAAACACACCTCAAGCTGTCTTGCTTTTCCTTTAAGTCCTTAAGGATAAGTCACAGCCATTGTTACCCCAATATTAGTGAATCAAAGACTTCAAAGAAGAGTTTCCTATAACTTGAAAGAGTAGATTTAAGAATGGGGAAATTCCATTTATATCCAGTGTAAAGATACATTCATTTTGCCCTTCCCTTGTGCTTAAAAATCTTTCATCCATCACTGACTAATTATCAGTGCAAATCTGGCCCATAGCCTATATTCTCCCATTTGATTCTGTAGCAGGTGGATGAAATTTCAGCTAAGGTAAACCCAGTCCCTGCAATCTAAGTCCTGCATTAGCAACTTGTAGCTTACCCTGAAGAAGCCTAGATGAGGTGAGGGCCCTGAGTCTATTTGATTCCATTGATAATAACAATAAACCTCAGGACTATTTCAAGCAGTCTGTAAATGCACTGAATTCATTTCCATGAAAATTAAACAAAACAATCAGTTTGGTGATCTCCTTTAAGACCAATTAAATGTAAGGTTTATTGTTCTCTTAAAAAAAAAGTTTGCTTATGTACCCAACAAACAGTTAATTTGTACCTACTATGTGCCAAATATGAAGTCTATTGTTCTAGTTGGACTAAAAGAGAAATATAGCAACAATGCAAATATGCTGTGATCAGTAATACAACAGATGTAAAATAAATATAGATGATTTGGTCACTGAGAAGGACACCCAACCCAGGAAAATGGGGGCATGTATTACAGGCAAAGATTCAGAGCCGGGAGAGAACAGGCTCCCTTTAAGGCCCTATTGACAGCTGGGATGGCTGGAGTACAGTTATGAAACAAGGGAGGCAGATGGTAGGCAGATCAAGGGGCTTAAAAATCATGCTAACCTGAAAGATTACAAAGCAGTAAAGTGGCAGGACCAGTTTTACATTTCAGACAGCCAAGGCCCAGACAGATGAATGGGCTAAATCAAGTCTGATGGGAGAAAGAGGCCAGCAGTCCATACAATGGAGACACCCTTGCCCTCTTTTAATTAATAGGAAGTTGGCATCAGCTCTTTTATTCCACCCTACAGCAGTGTCCCATATGAGGAGTGAGTCATCTGATCCTTGAGGCTGGGAACAGCTGGGAGGAGTGGAGCTCTACTGCTTCGGGATCTGCATGAGCGCAGGCGGCACATTCGGGTCAGGCCAACCAGGGCAAGCTCTGCCCCTGGATGTGCATTAAGAGAGGCAGCCATGGGAGGATGGAAGGGTAGCACTGTCCTCATTCCCATTACCGGCTGAGTGACTGTTAGTTCTACACATCTCATTTTAACTCAAGTAGGACTCCAGGTATAGACCTGGGAGGGATCTAAGTCACATGCTCCAGCCCAGCTTTGCCAGACACAAAAGAGATATTTTTATCTCCATTTGGCTACTATGTCTGATTTGCAGTTGGCTCAAAATGCAGAGGGAGAGAGGCATGATGAACCAACCCTCCGAAAGATTCCCCAACAAGGGCCCAAATCACACAATAGCAGACGGGGTAGGAAGGAAGAAAGAGAATCCAGAGATAATGAAGTTTGGATTTAGTGATTCCCCAGGATGTAGTATCATCAGTAAAGGACAAGCTATCTTTCAAAACTGTCACAAAATAAAACAACTAAAACACCCTTGACATGAAAAATAGAAAGTCCTGTAAGTTAGCTCTCTTATTTCTGTATTTCTTGATATGGTTAGTGTATCTATTTTTCATATAAAACTTTCTTGTGTCAAAAATCATATTACAACCATCCTCTACTCCCCATATATTTTAGTCTCTGTGATGAAAAATAATTGCATTGAAGGGGGAAGGGTGCCATGTTTGGACCTCCTTAATCAGTGCATTACCTGATAGGACATTTATTAAGGATAAAACATTTCTTTTATCCCAATAGCTGCCTCAGCAGTTGTTAAGATGAGTAGGGGGAGGGGAAAGAAAGCCTTTATCATTTCCTGATCTCTCTAGCAAATTGCCAATTTATGCACAGAATATTACAAATACTGCTGAATTATTTGAGCCTGGAATTAATTTAGAGAATCTTCCCCTTCTTTGAGTGCCCAGGGATTTGGCTTATCTTTATTTGCTGAAGGAACCATGTCACTGAAAGCAGTCCCAGGATTATTTCAAGTGAATGAATAATGAAATCACCCAGCTTCCTAATGGTTTCCAAATTCCATGACTACCTCAGTACACTCTCCAGGGCTGGTTCATCAGCTGGGCTTTTCTCACTGTGGGTGAAGCTACCTGGCTCGGAAGCAGGAGCTTCTGCATTGAGTAATTAAGGCCAGTGAGGACAACCCATTGTCACCAGGGTTACTGAAGGCTGCTTTGGAAAATGCAGAAAAGATATTTCATCCTTCAGACAGCATCATTAGGGTAACACACACAAAATAATCAATTACCAAAAGCAGCTATTTTTTAATAATCCTTCACTGGTGTGAAATGCCTTAATCACATCAGAAATCATTGCTCTTATTAG
This sequence comes from Chlorocebus sabaeus, assembly GCF_047675955.1. Taxonomy (NCBI): domain Eukaryota; kingdom Metazoa; phylum Chordata; class Mammalia; order Primates; family Cercopithecidae; genus Chlorocebus; species Chlorocebus sabaeus. The sequence continues at coordinate 79,552,436 of NC_132923.1, read as the reverse complement.
AGGTAAGTATACAACAAACAAGAGGGTTTCTTGTTTGGTGCATATTTCTTGGCTTTAAAACAAGGGCAAATTCAGGATGATAAACTAAGAATTCAAATAAATCACTGTTTTACACAAAGTTGTCTATGCACCATGGCTAACCTCCTAAAAACACTCCACTCATCATGTTGGTTGACTATATAACCAGTAACTGTCTGGGTTTTCTTTTCTTGCTGAGCAATGAATATTAATTGCGGAAATTTTGAAAAATATAAATACAAGGATGAAAACAAAATACATGCTAAATCTAAAAAAAAAAATCAAAGGTATAGAGATGTACATATTTAATATTTGGAATATTTCCCTCCAATAAATAATATTTCTACCCATCTCCAAACACACACACACAAACACACACAAATGAAAATTCAGACTTCCATTCTGCTTTTCCACTTAGATCATATGTATCTTGTCAAGTTCTTAAACATTAAAAAAAATGGCATACAACATTCTTTATGTCCATAACGTAGAAGGTAAAAGACTACTATCTTTTTTCCTTTTTACTGTTGAATCCCCAACATTCCAAACAGTGCCTGACAAATAGTAGGTGCTCAGTAAACATCTCATGAATGGATAAGTGAAATAACTAGAATGAACAAAGGAATGAATGAATAGTTTTCCCTCTGAAAACAGTGTCAGGTAAAGCAGACAACCAAAATGCTTCTCCAAGAAACCAATAAATATGTCAGAGGCAGGTTCTATAACAATCATTTCTCAAGTTTATACAGCTTGAGTCAAACCTGGGTCTGAAATTATCTTAACTCATTTTATCATATACTTTATATTCTATGAATTCCAAACAATGCACCTCCTCTAGCATGACAACTAATATCCAACTCTTCTGTATTGTTAAAAAACAAAACAGGCCAGGTGAGGTGGCTCATGAATGTAATGCCAACAATTTGGGAGGCTGAGGCAGGCAGATGGCTTGAACCCAGGAGTTCAAGACCAGCCTGGGCATCATGGCAAAACCCTGTATTAAAAATACAAAAAAAAATTAGCTGAATGTGGTGATGTGTACCTACAATTTCAGTTATTTGGGAGGCTGAGGTGGGAGAATCACCTGAGCCAGGAGGTCAAGGCTGCAGAGAGCTGAGATCACACCACTGCACTCTAGCCTGGGCAACAGAGAGAGACCCAGGTTTAAAAAACAAACAAAGAAAAACCAAAGTTTTTCTTTAAGAATACTCTTTCAGAGTCTACAGACCAAACCAGAATATTATCCCAGCATACTCACAAGGTCCTCTTACAATATTTCTGGTAATTCTGTTGAACTGCCATCTGAAGGCATTAAAATAAACAGTTGTAAATATCTACTGATTAAGCATTAAACCTAACATATCCTAAAATTACTGCATTCAAGAGGCTACCATTTCCTGACTATTCAGCTCTTTAGGTGCAATTTTGATATACTTGCCTTAATGTGCCATTTATTAAATGTATATCTTAAATCAGCAGTGAAATGAAACCAACATCATTAATTCCACAAAAATCAAGGAACCGACATGTGTGTTATCGTGACCTGTGCATTATCAGCATGTTACTTCCCATGCTGGATATTACAATTGCTTGACATTATTCCTTATTACTTTAAAGGCAATTTTACATTTCACATCCAAATTAATGGCTAATCTCAAAAGGCTTATTATGTTTAATTACTTTTTGTTCCTGAATCCTCTCTTACACCCTGCACATTCTTTCCTTAAATGATGCTCAAAACCTCGAAGTCTAATCAGAGATCACAAAAGTTGTTAAATTGTGGATGCTAATTAGAATAGAGACAGGATCTGGAAAATAATTTCTCTAAATCCCAGAGTAAGGGGTCTCTGAGGTTCATAAAAAGGTCATATTTGATCAGTTTAAAGATCTGGCAAAGGACAAAGGTTTGGGTTCCAGCTCTGACTCTCACATGTCATGTCTTTAAGCAAGTTGCTCCACCTCTCTGGTCTTCATTTACCACATTTACCCATCGGAGGCTTCCCTGTGCCACAGCGAGCACCACTCTCAGATACACAAAGGGGCCATCAAGCCTCAACTTTGTCCACAGCCTCAGCCTGGAACTGCTTGTTCTTACACATGTGACATTCAACTTTCTAGACATCACAGATCTTTTCAGATTCTGACCTTATGCTTTGCTTCCTTTTACTATCTTGCCTTGTTCTTTAGACTGCAATCCTTAAATAATATTGCCAGTTCTGTATTCTCAATTTTCTTCTTCATCAAGATTTGTACTTGCTGCTCAGCTAGCCTATTTCTTCCTGACACTGGAAAAGCCTTGACTTTCTCCAGAAGCACTCTGGGCTCTGGGGTCCAGCTCAGACTTCCTGGACTAGCTGGCCTGTTGGCTAAAGCAGCCTCCAGTAAGCCCTGGCAGTCTAGCAGCCACTGTTTCTGGACTGGACCCATCCCAGTCCCCAGACCTAGTCTGACTGAAGCAGGATTTATACCATGGTTTCAAAATTTTAAGGCTTGGCATTTAAGTTGTTTCTAGAAAGCTATGATGTGGGCTCAGCAGTCCTATGTGAGTTTCCTTCACTGACAATCAGACCTGGGATCAAGAGTCCTCAGGATGACCTCCTTGCCAAAACCTTGTTTCCCTAAACTGAAATAATAAACCCCTCTTGGCCGTGGTCTCCACTCTTGGGCTTTGCTGAATTGCCTTCCCCGGCAGCCAGGCCTGCTCTAGGACACGAACTGGGCATGAGCCCGTACTTTGTGGCCATGATTGTTTCTCCTGCAAACAAATTGCCTAGATGTCTCCGACACTGCCAGCTGCTTCCACAATGCTGACTGCCACGTCCAGTCTCCAAAAGTGTGCTCTGTTAGGAACCGTGAAATTCTGCCATGCTAACTGCAGCCTGATTAAAAACTTAATGCCTAGCATTTTCTTTGTATGTATCTATGGTGGATAAGGTGCATGCATTATCTCTTTTACATCCTCCCAATAATCCATATAGAAAATGTATTATTATCCCACTTTAAAGATGAAGAAATTGAGGTCAAGATAGGTGAGGGTATCAGAACTTGGACTTGATCTATGTCTTTTATTGACAGATCATTTCTCTATTTGTATTTGTCTCCTATGTGATTATAATAAATTACCCGAAACTTTGTGGCCTAAAACATTCAGAATTTATTTTCTCAAGGTTTTGGAAGCCAGGAGTCTTAAATCAGTTTCACTGGGCTAAAGTTAAGTTATCATGAGGGCCACACTCCCTCTGGGGGCTCTGGGAGAGAATCTACCCCTTGCCTCTTCTAGGCTCTGGTGGCTGCAGGCATTCCTTGGTTTGTGGCCACATCATTCCACTCTCTGCCTTGTGGTCACGTTACCTTCCTCCTCTATGTCAAATCTCCCTCAGCCATCGTCTTAAAAGAACACTTGTGATTGCATTTATTTAAGGCCTACCTGGATAATGTCCCTACCTTAAGAGCCTTAGTTTAATCACACCTGCAAGGTCTCATGTAAGGCAACATGCACAGGTTCTGGGGATTAGAATGGGAATATTTGAAAGGTCAATTTTTCAAACTGTGACATTAGCAAATAATCCATTTCCAATTTTCATAATTGAAAGCACTGGGGTTTTTTGGCATTGCAGGTATAAAATTAATACTCAGAAAAGTGAATTTTCTAGATTTCCATAACAAGTTGTTTGTATTTCTCACATCCATGATCTCATAAATTCTTCAAAGCAGTAGGGACCATAGGCATTAGTATGCCCATATTACCGCAGAGGAAACTGAGGCTCAGGGAAAAGAGATTCTCAGCAAAGGTCACACAGTAAGAAGGAGGCAGCTGAGATGTGAACCCAGTAATTCCTGACTTTCAAGAGAGTGTGAGCACTTTTCTGCCTGATCAGTCATCATCCTTCCTGGGGTTGTCTTCCACCCCAACCATGTCCCTTCTCACTTCCAGAGGACAGATGTGTCCACTCCCCTGCATTCCCATCAGCTGGAGAGTCACCAGGGCCACTCTGTTTTTGCTCATCAGAGCTGTGCTGTTTGTCCTTCTCTTGTAACACATCGAGATCATGATTTCGATGAGCTTTTCTCTCAAATCGCTTTCCTCATCCATAAATTGCATTACTTTCTCCCCTTGTAATTATTCTACATTTTTGTACTTTGAACTACATTTACCATCTGCTAGCCCAATTACGCAAATGATCCAAATCCTTTTGAATCTGGTTAAATTGTTCGACAGGATTTGCTCGCTCTCCACTTCTAAAATCATCTGTGAACCTGGATGTGACACATCGAGTCTTAAATAGATGGGAGTGGGAAGGTGGGAGGTGGGGGTAGGGGTGGGAGCAATATGTCAGCATGATGTCAGGGAGAGAATGGGAGGGTGAGTTCTGCACCCACATCCCCAGGAGCTGGGGAGCTAATTATATCAACCTCTGAATGTGCAGGTTCAGCACCTTTGATGTCTTATTTTCTCATGCAACAAAAAATGAATTCTGTACTTTCATGCCTGCTTGGAAGATTTTTGTGAGGATTAATGAGATGGTTTTGATTAAGCACCTTGGAGAGAAACACTACATAGATCACGGGCATCTGGCTAATGTTACACACTTAGCTGTTGTGAAATATAAACCACAGTCACAACTCCCTGTACCAACATTCTATCCTTTGGTCTCTGCCTTCCCTCTTCGCATCCAGGCTGCTGTCTGACCTCTTTGGGTCATTCAGCCAAAAAACTCTAGTAAGACCAGCTCGGGAGACAGAACACAGTCACAGCCCTTGTCCTCAGAAGACTCACAGTTGAGACACCAGGAAGACCAGTGAAGAAGTGACTGAGACACAGTAAGGTGAGGCCTACAGTGAGGGAAGCAGAAGATGATAAAAGAGTAGGGAGGACAGTTCTGTAATTCAGACTGACTGACTGGTCAGGGCATAGGATTCTAGTATGAAAAGTAGCTGAACTAAGTCTTAACCATCAGGTAGGAGCTGGTCTTGAGAGAGGAAGAAGAGTATTCCAAGACTGGGCGAACCACATGTGCAAAGACTTAAAAAATGAGTGGCAGCGCAGGTTCCAGAATATTTGACGCCCTGCTGGTTCCTAGTCAGCCCAGGCCAAGGCAGAGCTACGTGACATGCTGCAAAACACAGAGTAAAGGACACACAGTTGAAGGGAGCACAATTTGTAATTTATGTGGGTCATAGCAAAACTAGTGTGCCACAGGAAATAAAGAGGTTATTCATCAGTTTTAAGAGGAACTTTTCCCTCTACCAATTGCTGCCAATTACTTGAGCTTCTGCAATCCTGACATGGGTACTGAATAATTAAAATTAGAAGACATCAAGCACTATCTTAGAAGGTTTTCACAGCTTTCCAGATAATTGTTGTTGTTGTTTTTAACATCAACCTCTATTTCTTCTTATTTGCTAATTTTCTGAGGAAGAGAGATATTTTGAAAAGCAGGACACAAGTTAACACATTTAATAGTTTGTTCCTGATTGTTAATTCACAACTGAAATTACCCTTAGAAGACTTTAAGAACCCTACAATATAAACATCACTGAATTAAATCCTAGGCACACAGAGAACTCTGCCAAGAAGCAGCCTCACCAGCCTGCCCCGCTAGTGTAGAGATTTAGCAATGCAAACCCTTCACCCCACAAATCCTCACCAAGGGCAACAATACACCAGGGCTGTGCTTTGTGCTTAGACACAGAGAGAAGAGCATGACACAGTCCCTAGCTTCCTTCACAGTGATCATAATTCAGTCTCAGTGACCACACAGTCCACCTAATACTACGAGTGGGTAAAGCCCCCATTCACTGTGTGTCAGGCAGTAAAGTCAGCTCATCGCTCATATCATTTCCTTTCATCTTCATAATAACCTGTGAGAGGGGATCTCTTGGCAAATCCTTCTAGCGGATGGTAAAACCAAGGCTTCATTTGTCCAACTTAAGGTGCTTATCCGGATCCCACACCCAGCAGTGAAATGTAGAGCCACAGATCAAACCTGAGTCAATTCGAATTCAAAGTCTGGTAGCTTAACTCCTGAGAACTAGACTGCCTGTTAAGAGTCAATGACATGATGCAAACCCCACAGATCCTGAGGCTGCATAGCACAGAAAAGGGCCTTTACAGGATCCTCTAAGTCAATCCCCCATGGTACAGATAAGGACACTGAGGTACAGAGAAGTCAGGGGACTCACCTAAGGTCACAAAGCAGGTTTGCAGCATCCAGTGCTCTTGGTTTTCTCACACTCAGAGTGACTTCACCATATACCTTCCCCCATTACTACATGCAAGCAGGGCCTGGGCAGTTCCCAGGCCTCCCTGTGCCAGATCTTTCAGTCAGAAGGAGTTGGTTTCTCCCACAGAGCATGGAAGCATGGTTAAAAGGGCTAACTCTGAAGACAACCAGCCTGCGTTCACACTCTAGCTTTGCCATCTTCTGCTGTGGCCTTGGGCAAGTTATTAACCTCTCTGTGCCTCAATTTATCTCCCCCATTAAATGATAATAGCTGGGTGGATTAAATGAGTCACTATGTATAAGGGGCTTAAATCAGTACCTGGAGAGTAGCAAGCACTCAATAATAGTTAGCTACATTATGATGACCACTCCCACACTCCCGATTTGCTCTTACACACTGGCAAACCCCAGCCCTTTGGAGCCTGCAGTCACCCCACCTGCCACCCCAACCTCCGCAAGAAACACAGTCACGGTGTTTCTTGACCATTCTCCACTGAAAATCAATCTCCTGGGCATCTGACATATTTTATCAGACAAACCTATGCAGTATCCCTATGCATCCAACAATGAAATGTTTATTTCACAATCAGAGATGCTAGAGGTTAAAAGGCCTTTCAGAGGTCTCAGGTCAATTTCTTCCTCACCCCACTCCACTTTGCCCCCATAGCATGGTTCACTTCTTACCGTTCTTAATAATTTACTTATTTAGCAAGTGTGTTGTTTACCTCTGCTCTCTGCTCCCACTGACTGAATGTAAGCTCCATGAAGTCAGTGATCGGTGTCTATTTTGGTGTATACCAAGCAGCTAGAATTGATAATACGTGTTGGTCTCAGCATGAACCAGACCTACTTCTCCATAGAGTGCTACAGAGAAGGGAGGAAATGCCAAAAGCATCCCTCACCTCCGTACCTGGCACATAGTAAGCACTCAGCACATCTGCTGACTAGTGAATGAAGTATCAGACAGGCCACATGCTAGCAGAGTGACCTTGGACAAGTCACTTTCACCTGAGTCAACGTCAACCTGTTAAATGATAATGACACCATGTGCCAAACAGATTGTCATGCCTATTAAATAATGATAGGTGAGCACTAAAAATAGTTTTCCAGGATGAAGTGCGGTGAAAAATGTTATTGCTATTATGTATGGAAGACAGGGACATAGCACGTCACTGATTTATTCATTATTTATCATTCATCTGTCCAGTAGCTGCACTGGGCCAATGAAAAGAAAAGAGGCACAGCTACTGTCTTTAAGGAGTTTACTGGTTGGAGGAGGGAGGAGAGAAGAAGATTTGGAAGGTAGGGGTCAGCAAAGGATTTCCAACTGGTCAACAGGGGAAATTCTGTCAAACAAGCAAGGAAGAAAAGGATGCAGCTGTCACGGGTTAGAAAGCCACATGTTGGGCAACTTGAATCTATTAATACTGCGAACCATTCTTGTCATTGGACATTGTTATTCCCATTGTACCATTAAGGAAGCTGATTAAATGACTTCCCCAAGGTCACACAGCTTTCTGTGGCAGAGGCTGTATTTGAACCAGGGCTGCTGAACTGAAATCACATCAACTCCAATCATTAGGCAAAACAGTCAAAGAGAAGGTTGGCATCTCTCTGAGAGCTCTTAGCCACACTGGGTGCCATGGTTAATACTGTGAGTTGGAATTTCAGGGCCCAAGGCCTGTGCTCCTGCCCCAGATGCTTCCCCCAGAGCCACCCACAAGGATAAAGACAGAGCACTGAAACCCGCAGTTTGTCCTTATCTGCAGCCCAGCCACCCAATAGGGTGTGGCATTGCAATTGGCTGACAAGTCCCCAAAGTCAGTGATTTTACTTACACCTGCTTTCTGCTCTTACCACCCAGAGTTCTTTGTGGGAAATTCATTTGAATTTGTAAGAGACTCATTTGCATCCAGACTGACTACTGGTGTGATGCTTCCCTTTGTAAGGTATGGAACCCATACAGTGAAATGTGATCAAGAGCATCCCAGAGCCTCTTCTGCTGAGTACAATGGGCAGAAGCATACCATCCTGCTCCCAGCCAGATTCTAAGAGAGAAGGTCCTTTGGAAGCACTCTCCAATGCTGAAAATGGGCCCCATGCCCTAAGGATACTAAATGAAAACCCACCTCCCAGATATCTCAGAACACAGCACCTGGCTGGTGTTGTCAGCCAGGCAGGAAATATTCCATGAGCCCAACACAAGCCAGACATTAAGGGTGTTGAGGTGTAAGGGGCTATCTTCCTTCAAGGAGCTCATGGACGTGAATGTCTCCAACTGGCAACTGTCTCTTAAAAGCAGTGTGACCTGAGGCAAGTTAGTTAAGTGCCTTGGGTCTAAGTTTCATCATCTATGGAACAAGAAGATAAATTTTTTTTTTTTTTTGAGACGGAGTCTTGCTCTGTTGCCCAGGCTGGAGTGTAATGGTGCAATCTCAGCTCACTGCAACCTCTGCCTCCTGGGTTCAAGCCATTCTCTTGCCTCAGCTTCCAGAGTAGCTGGGATTACAGGTGCCTGCCACTATGCCCGGCTAAATGTTTTTTGTATTTTTAGTAGAGATGGGGTTTCACCATGCTGGCCAAGCTGGTTTCGAACTCCTGACCTCAGGCGATCTGCCCACCTCAGCCTCCCAACGTGTTGGGATTACAGGCACGAGCCACTGCGCCCAGCAGAAGATACAACTTTTTTACTGAGTTGTTGTGAAGATTAAATGAAATGACATATATAAAATGTTTCACGAAATACCTGGACCTAGTAAGCACTTATTAACAGTAGGTGATGACAGTCCCAATGGTGGCTGTGGGATCACGGTATTAGGAGAAGTAGTAGTAGTGGTAGCAGCCACAGCAGTAAAGGATCAGGACGCTGTCTATCCTTCCTGAGTGCTATGAGCCACTAGGAGAAACTGTATCTCTCAAAGGCAAAGTACCTGAAAAAGACGCAATTCTTCAGGATTGGAGAGAAGAGCAAAGGAATAGAGGTTGGACTGGATGTCACTTAGTCAGAGCCAGCTTTTGTGCCAATAATTTTCATTACACTTGTTATCTCATTAAAACTTGACAATGTTTTTCAAAAGATGAAATTGGCACTTAAAGTAGTTAGGTGACTTACTCAAGGTCGTAGCTGTTTGATGGTAAGAATCTGACCCCAAGCACAGGAGACCTCATTCCAAACCCACACTCTACCCTATACCACAAGGGGAAAATTGTAAATATCAGGACTGTGGGATCCCTGAGAGCTCCTGGAGCCCTCCTGGTCTGGGAGAATACCCTTTTTTCTCCTTCCCAACTCTTGTGTATGAATATCTTCTATATATCATGCTATACTCTTGACTTTTTGCATTAATCCATTTATTAATATGTCTCCCCAATCCAGCTTCCCAAACTGTGAACTCTTTTTGTTTTCTGTATCTCATTGTATCTGTACCTCTCATCATAGTATCTAAAACATAATAGACTTAATCCACTAAATATTTATTGTTCACCTACTAGATACAGAAAATTCTTCTAGGCATTTAGATACCTCAATGAACAAAACACACAAAAAATTTCCTGCCTTGTTAGAACTTACAGTCTATCATGGAAAACAGATACTCAACGGGAAACATAATAAATAAGTAAATTCAACATACGATCATTGAATAAGGTGAATAAATGAGTGAATGTTCAATAGAATGGAGGATGGGTATTCTGATCCCTTTCTAACCTGATCATGGTCATATTTTCAGTGACAAATTCTGCGTTGGTATAATTTCCGCATACATAGCCCTGATTTCATTTGATCTCACATCAATCCTGCCAAGGAGGTAATTATAAAATGATAAGCCTCATTTTGTGGGAAGGGAAACTGATGGTCAGTGACGTCCTGTACCTTAAACAAGGTTGAACTCCTAGAGAATGAGGACCCCTGAACATGGAGCCTAAACATTGAGAGTAGGTCTTGTGATCTCCCCCACCCTCCCAGGCTCTCACTCACCCTGACTCAATTCCCTACTACCAAAAGCAAGGAAAGTTCAATTTTACTATCTGGCATTTTTCTTTGATTCCCTGATGTCTTGGACTTAAGACGCTTTCTAATCACCTACTCTGTCTGTTCATGGTGCATATATAAATATCTCAGCTGTCAATATCAACAACAATAGTAATCTCAGAAAAAAATAACTGCTTACATTTGTAGTCTTTGTCTATGTCCAAGGAGTTTTATTGTAACCTCATTTAATCCTCCCCTTAAACAACCCTTAAAAGTAGGAATAGTGGAAGTTTCACCTTGAATTTACCTGAATTTCATTTTGAAGCTTAGAAAACAGATCCAGGGAGATGAGGAGACTGGCCAGAGTCCCTTGAGTAGGGAGCAGCAGCCCCAGGATGGGATGCCCAGCCCTCCTGGTACCCCAGTGGGCTCACTCCTCCCCTGCGCCCCACACCCAGCCCCCAGGCAGAGTGAATTTTCTCAAAGCATCTCATTCACCATCTCCCAAACCCTTCTCCCTTCTGGTGAGTCAGCCACCGCCATCCATGTTTCTCATTTTTATGCGCCTGAGATGTGCAGGATGTGCGTTCTTATGTGGAAGCCTGTAAAATCTATTTATGGACCTAATTGTCAGTTTTCATGAGTGACAGACATACAGTGCTTTGACTACCCAGCCTAATGTGTCTGTATCTGACATTTTAAATAGAACTCTCTTTCCCCCTCCCTGTTCTTTTAGGAAGTAATTTGAGATAGTAGGTATTTTTATATTCATATATCTTTAATTATATCTACACAACTGTCAGAGATTAATGATTTCCTCAATCTGGCTCTTCTTAAAGGAGAATTCAGAACTTACAAAACATTAAAAGCACCTCAAGCGGATGCCGTCAGTAACAAAGACATTCCCAAGCAAGGGGTTTGGCTTTAGTCAGGTTTGAGCTCTCATTGTAGATTAATTTCGTGCAAAGTTTCTATGAATTACTGAAAAAGCAGCACTTATGAACAGCCAACATAAATAGATCTATACATGTAAACCAATAAAAAAGCATGTGACAGACGGAGAGCAGGCTTGGAGTAGAACTAGTCCCCTGCCCCCAGAGAAATAAGTAGCAATAGGTCCCAGGTGGTATCTATGTATTTTGACCCCAAACAAAAATCTCAACTTCTCCTGTAAGCAAACTCAGTCTAGAAGTTTGAGGTTAGAGAGGACTTCAGAACTAATTTCTCCAGCTCTCCTGTTTGATGCCAGAATTGCTGCTGCAGTAAAATTCACTTACCCATGGCTGTTGAGTGCCACACATGAGGCAGGCCAGGGGCCCATGCTAGGCACAAGGCATAGCTCCTGAAATCAAGGGACTCCCAATTTAGAGAGAATAAAAAACAAGCAGAGTCATTTGCACACAACGGAAGAACAGCACTGAGGGATACTTACACATGGCTCTCAGAAAAAGGGAAGGCAGTAAAGTGGGCACAAATTTCCTGCTCACCAAGTATGTGATGCTGGGCAAATTAATTTATTTTTCTTCCTGAGTAAAATAGGATTAATGATATTTTCCCTTCATGAGTAGCAAATGACATCTGGCTTTTGTTTCCTATGCCTGTCTCATTTCTACTGCTCCCCTATATGAACCCTCAGCTCCAGTATCCTGAATTCCTTATCATTCCTCCAAAACACTATGATCCCTTACATCTCAATACATGGAGTGTCTCAGATGATTCACTCATGAATTCCTTTTGTTTAATAAACTTCTAATCAATTTTTATGATCTGGATCCCACGCCACCTCCCCTATGAAGCCTTCTCCAATCTCCCAGGTACATTTATCATTCCTTTAATCCCTGCAAATACCTTTATAAAGGTGCTTATCACACTGGACTATAGCAATTTTGTTATCTACCCTCACAATGAGTTTGTGTTTCAAGAAACAGTGTTTTATATTTAATATCTTCAGGATTTGGCTACTGACTGTCCAATGGCAGACAGGTACTTAATAAATTGATGAAATGAATGAATAGTGAATGAATGGATACATGATCAAAGAAATGATGAGCAATATGTATAAATACTTAGTAAACTATAATAAGAGAAGCTTCTCTTTAATGAGTGATACCCTGTCCCCGATGCATGGGTAGGTTCATATAATTCCATCATCCACAACAATTCCACAAAATAGACTTGCTCTAAGTAAATTTATGGCATGGGCACTGAACAATCTCAACTGATGTCAGTGGCACACCATGTCAGCCCTTTAGATACTGTAGTGGGCTAAGTGGTGGCCCCAAAAAAGTACTGGCATGTCCTAATCTACCAATCCTACGAATATGAACAAATTTGAAAAAAGATGTAATTCTGCAGGTGTAATTAAATTAAAATTCTTGCGAAGAAAGATCATCCTGGATTATTCCAGTAGGCCTTAAGTCCAATAATAAACATCCTCATAAGAGACACATAGAAGAGAAGGCTACGTGAAGGCAGAGCAGAAAGAGATGCGACTACTAGCCAAGGAATGCCAGTGGCCACCGAGAGCAGGAAGAGGCAGAGAGCAGAGAGCAAAGAGCTTCCACAGAGAGTGAGTTCGACCCTACCCACACCGTGCTGTGGACTTCTGGCCTCCAGAATGCTGAGAAAGTACATTTATGTTGTTTTAAGCCACTCTGTTTGTGATAATGTGTTACAACAGCCTCAGGAAATGAACACGGAGAGATATTTCAATGTCTTTCATAAAGACAAGGAAGCTGAAGTTGAGAGAGGAAGTGTTTTCTCTAAGCTATGAGATTCAGATCTGAACCTGTCTTACGCCGAAGAAGGTATCATAACCCCTCCCACAGGCAGCCTCTGGAGAAAGACGCCTCTAGCGCTTCGCAGTCCGAGCACCTGACACACACAGCTGCCCAGGGTCTACCGCTGGTTCTACCTTTCTGAATTTGGGGGCACCTGTGCTTTTGTTTTTGTTTTTTGACAAATGCTCCAGGTCATTGCACTACACGGTAGGACTGAGATCCAGAGCACCTAAGGGCCTGGGTTTTCCTCTTATGGTATTGGATAAATGCCCACTCCAAAACACATATTGTGCAACACAGAAGGGACAATAACAAGAACCAAACCCCAACTTGACAGCTGGGCTCTCTGTCTTTTCCATGGGTATCCCATGCTCCCCCATGCTGCTGTGTTGTAAGAGAGTTGGGAGTGGGAAAACAATTAAATATAAAAGTTGGTTCTAAACCAAAGCCATTCCAACTCCCCACAGGGTTTATTAAATCATTTATAATTCCAAGAAGCTGAAGTAAATATTTAATATTTGATTCCTAATCCATAAATATTTACATGTAGGGATTTCTCCATGTTCGACAAGCCCACCAGAGGTTTTACACTTTAGCAAGTGTGACTAATGAAACCTTACAATTCCCTACCCCAAAGCAAGGAGCATCTGGCCACTCCCTCAAGAGTTCTGATGCAGGGAACAGGCGGCGTGCACCCGGGGTGCAGCCACGATCACTGAGAACTGTTCAATGATTCAGCTTTGACAATAACTCTGGGGAAGAGGAAGAAATAGGGACAGAAAAAGAAAACAAAAATATGATGGTGCTGCTGCAAGAAGGACCTTCCAAAGGTTGCTGTGATATTTTCTGTTTGTTAACCTTATGGCAATTAACATTTAAAGTGGGCTTCCAATGTGGAAATATTGATATAATGTCACTGGAAAATCCAGATAACTCTTTTTGAATCCTCCTTTAAAAGTCCTGGAATGATATTGGCAGTCTCTCAATTCATCCCACCCATTCCAGTGAGATATATAACTGTATTTATTAAGTTTATTTCCTTTAATAAGTGTGTGACATCCTGCTAGGAGGTGAAAACTTAAAAAAAAAAAACAAAAAAACAAAACAAAACAACAGGTTTCTTCCCTGAGAGCACCTTACTCTCTTCCTAAATGACGTGTAATAAAATAAGAAGAGCTGTCAGTCATTAAATACCTTCAATGTGTCAAGCCCTCTGTTAGGTTCCATACACACATAATCTCTAATTCTAAAATCCCAATTTTATGAGTGAATAAAGAGGCTTCACAGGTTAAGTAGCTTGCGGAGCTAGAATTTAAACATAGATGATCTGTCAAGGGCCAGTCAGGCAAACTGAGCACTTGCTAGCTATTCACAGAATTTAATGTAGGGAACCTTGACAATGGTGGTGGAGAAGTTGAAAAGTCAGGGAAAGAGGAAGTGATTCAAGGATTAGCAAGAGCAGGAAGGTGCTAGCAGCCCTGGGATTAGAGCAGCAGCAGAAGTAGGTGCCGTGACCAAGCCAGGGAGATGGGGCCGCTGGAAGGTGACTGGGGCTGTGGTGGAGTTACTTTAGAAAGACAGAAAGAGGGCAGCCACCTGCGGGAACTGGATCCACAGAGGAAATACAGCCACTGTCAGAGCCACAACCAGAAGTGGAGAGGTAGAAGTGCTGGACTTCTCCCTTTGGTCCACCCTAGAATCTCCCACCAGCACCTCCCATTTGTTGAGCCGACCCCCAATCCCCTTGTCAGGAGAGCACAGTGAAATGGAGTTTTAGCTCCCTGGGATATACAGAAAGCCTTGCCGTGCAGGGATGGAGGGGGAATCTGAGTAACGAGCACCCCAGACTTGTCTAACTTCTCAGCCCTTGTTCTTGCTGACAGAAGAATTCACCCCAAACAGAAGCTGGGACTCCGTCTTAAAGATGCCACTGGCTTACCCTGTGGTCTCAAGCAAGACATTCATACTCTGTGGCTCTCTTTGGTAAGAGCCCCCTGAAGCTGTCACCCCCCTCCCTGGCCACTCACAGAACAAATATGAGGGTCAGGCAGGTGGTTCAACGAGGCCCTATGTAGGTAGGTCCAGGGGCGTCTCTGCTTATCTGAACCCATGTACAGATTTTCTTTAACTTAACAATGTAGGATATTCAGATTTATACCCTCCTCCACTCCTTTCTGAATACTCCCTCCAACCTCTCACCCTGAGATGCACTTTACTTCACCCCAACTTGCTTTGCTGTTTTTCTCCCGAGAATATTTTCCAGAGACCAGGGAGATGAGGATTTCACCTTAGGGAGTGACTGGCAGGTGGGGGAGAGGAAGGTTGGAGAGGGACTGAGGTTGTTGCCTGGTAATCCTCCCTAAATCATGTATGGCAAGAGGTAGCAGACAATCATTTCCTGTGACTGAGACAAGATCAAAGGATTAAGAGGTTTTGGGCAAAGAAGGCTTGGCATTTGGTCACGAGAATTGTAAAAGTCGATCTGCTGAAAAGAACAGCTTGCTAGGTGAATGTCTGACAATACAGCCTGGGATCCCTTTGAAAAGCCTGAGCTCTTTCAGGGTGAAAGGCAAAGGAAAGTCCGAGCACTGGATGTCTGCCCACAAAAGCTTCAGCCACATCCCAGAGCTACAGACAAGCTCCTCTCCAAACATGCCCTCTTCCTCCTGCATGCCACTCTGGGAGATGTGTGGTTATTGTCTGAGCCTTCCAAGTCATCTACTAATAGTGATGACATCATCCACCATTTAGTGAGCCCTGAACCCATGCTGGGTATTCAAATACTCTGCATACCATATTGCATTATTCTCCATAAGAACCCTGTGGAACAGACAGTAGTATTTTTACTTTATAAATTAATAGACTGAGATGTGGGTATCAAACAATTTATTTAAAATTACTCCATTAATTAAAAAGTTGCTAAGAATACCTATGTGTTTAATACTTATGATGTGACAGACAGCATACTAAGTACTTCATAGTTATGCCCGAAACCATGAGAGGCATTGGTCTTTCTTCCCTATCACAGATGAAGGACCAGAGTCTGAGAGAGAAGTAAATTGCCCATATTCACCACATTCAGATGTGGGAGAAGCAACGTTCAAATCCAGGTCTCTTTCCTGCTAAAGCTCTTAAATACGCTTCATCATTTGTCCATTCATTCATTCAGCAAATACTTACTGAGCACTAACTAGGTGCTGGACACTGATGTACATGCTGGTGACCCTGCAATGAACACAGGAGTGTCTTCGTAGAGTGGACACCCTCATCTGTGATACTGCATTGTGTTGAGTGAGCTTCCCTCCACCAATACTCACTGAGTACCTATTAGTGCCAGGCACTACACTTGGCCCTATCACACAGCTCCTACAAGTTTAGGATTCAAACTTGGGCCTGTTGGAAACGTCACACCTGAGCCACCTCCACAACCTAGATCATTATCTGTAATGAGCAGGGACTGGGGTGGGTGAGGGAGTGTGAGTACAGTATGAGTCCAAGTTTCCAAGGACTTTCACTCCATAATCTCTAGGTCAGTCACCCAAAGTATAAAAGTTGGAAGACGCTAATGCAAAAATGCCTCTGTAAGCCTGTCCCCAGAAAGGTTAAAGCGGACACCATCCAGTTGGTGTAAGCAGCTCAAAAGATGCAGGCTGGAGTGCTAAGTGAACAGGTGCCAGCTGAGCTCATTAAGTCCCCCAAGTTTTCATCTTTCCCAAGCTAATTGGCATGAATGCATAGGGTGCCGGATGGCTATTAAGTGGATAGCTGCAGCAGGCTCTTTAAGATTCAAAACCTAAAGGAGTTTGGGATCAAAGAAACAGAACATGACTGTAGGTGAAAAGCCGCATTGGAACTCTGCCTCTGTCCTCACTGGTGTTTACTGTACTTTGAAGAGAAAAACAACTGGTTTTGGCAGGATGACTGTTTCATGTTGCCACTGGGAAGTACTTCTCATTGTGTGGTGCAATTCTGTATCTGTTTCCCTGATGAAACTCACTTCCTGTAAAGACTTACTGAAAACCTACTTTGTGACAGGCATTGGGCTCCAGGTTGGGAAGCACTGGGCTTCACAGGGTGGTGAAGAGGAACTGGTTCCCATCCTTTCCCTCAGGGGACACGGTTTGGTAGGGAGACAGACATAGGGATGATGCAAGTACAGCACACTGTGAGAGCTACTGTACTAGAGGTCAGTATCCAAGTAGCCCAGGGGAGGGCCTGACTCCCTGTGTTTGGCTGGGTCTAGTTAGGTTTCCTGGAGGAAGTGCCATCTAGGCTGATTTTTGTTTGGTAGTTGTACCTGTTTAGTACATGCCTCACCCCTCCTACCAATCATCCACAGAGTGGGCTGTAACCACTACTGTCACACTGATTGTCCCAAACTCTTGGATAGACTATAGGTGGCCACCATCAGAGCTGGGCTGAGTTTTACAGATTTTTCACTCTCTAGAATCTGAAACTGGAACCCTGTAACTCAGGTGCGGATGGGATCTTGGATGGAGAAGCTGGCCATGAGCACAGTGACAAACAAAGGCAAGTCTGAACACAGGGAGAAGGAAGCATGAAGCAGGTGCCCAAAAAGAGCAGAAAAATAACTCTGGAGAGACTCCTGAAGGGAGATGTTGGTGTGTGATTTTCTAGTGTGGGGCTCCAAGCCCTCAGGAGAGCCAGCTTTCCAGATTGCTTCTTTCATGAGTGGGTTACGTGCTAAACAACTGCATGATTTCAGAGGAGGCCAATATGAAGACTGAGCATTCAGCCTTAAAGCCATAAAGTAGTACCACGTGCTTGGAGACCACTCAAATGTTGAGCTGTAACTTCCTAAAAGGCAGGAAAGCCTAAGTGGGTGTCTCCTGTATTGTCACCTCTGGCACAGAGCCAGGCAGGATGGATGTGCACACACAGCATTGCACATCCCACTCCTCACAAACTTTACAGTCCCAAGAATCAGCCTTGCAGGCTGGGCTTTGGTTTTCTCATAGTAAAAACAGCAGTAAGCTAGCACTTCACTAAATATACACCAAATTGAGGCACTTACATCCATGATTTCATCTGGTCTCTCTGAGACATGGGTCCTATCACTCCTATCTTACATGTTAGGAAATGGAGGCTTAGAAGATTTGGAACCTGCTCCAGGTCACATAACTTAATAAATAAATGGCAGAGCTGACTGATCAACTTGTAACTCTGAAGACAGTAATGCAATTACTGGGCTCTATTCTAAAGAATACCTGCCTCACTGGTTGTTGTGTTAAGAGGGTGTGTTTAAATAAAGCTCCTATTCACGTGGCTGGCCATCAGAAAGGTGTTCAAGAAATATAACTTTCAGCTTTCCTAGCACAGTGGGTTGGGGGCGGGGTGGGCAGTAGGGGTCAGGATAGGCTGGTGGCAAGACGAGCATTCTCCTTTGTTTGTGATAAGAAGAAATAAGAAATGTGTGGCAAGAATACCAGGGCTTCCTTCTTGGGCTATCGATGTAATAGCTGCTTTCTATTCCCCCCATTTCAGCCCTTGCAAACTATGAAAGGTCAAAATGTTCTGGAAATTTCTGGGCCAAGTCACCAAAGACTGGAACCTCAACTTCTATTTGCGCCACCTTTTATTTATTTATTTTACTTATTTGTTTATTTATTTTTGAGACGGAGTCTCGCTTTGTCGCCCAGGCTGGAGTGCAGTGGCGCAATCCCGGCTCACTGCAAGCTCCGCCTCCCGGGTTCAGGCCATTCTCCTGCCTCAGCCTCCAAGCAGCTGGGACTACAGGCGTGCACCACCATGTCCGGCTAATTTTTTGTATTTTTAGTAGAGACGGAGTTTCACCGTGTTAGCCAGGATGGTCTCGATCTCCTGACCTCGTGATCCACCTGCCTCGGCCTCCCAAAATGCTGGGATTACAGGTGTGAGCCACCACGCCCGGCCTATGCCACCTTTTAACCCATGTTTGCCTATGTGGCATGGGCTGACATGAGAAAAGCAATATAACTGGTCAGTTTCTAACTGGTAGCGAATTGAAGTGAGAGTGGATATCTCATGGCCACTTATGATATATGGGTATTTTGAGTATCCATTTGTTTTAATGTGGGAGTCATGAGTATGCACCTTGCCAATCTTCCCTAACAGGGAAAGGAACTGACAAAGTCTTCTACCTGCTACATTCAGACACCCATCTCCAGGTCTGCAAACATGTTTTAGGAACATGTTTCCCATAGGCCACTCCCAGCCAGTGACAAAGCAGGGCAGGATTCTCAGGCAGGCCCTTTCCCAGGAGACAGGGAACTCCTCTGCTGAGCAACTTTGGCTTAAGGGCTCCATGAAGACCTTGCTGAAATTGCCTTAGGACAGTGCCAACATCTAAGATGCATCCACCAAGTCTGCCTCCCTCCCTCCCTTTCCTCCCTCCTTCCGTCCGTCCGTCCCTGTCTTCTTCACTCAAGTCAAACATGCATTGTGGTCTGATGGCTCCCATAGCCGCCCCTGGCTGCCTCCCTATTTTTTCTCCGTCTTTTCCTCCCCTGTCCTCACCTCCTGTGTCTGATTGGAATCTCACCAGCCCTTGACTGCCCCATCTACTGTTGACATTGGAGCCTAGTGAGTCGAGACTGAACAGAAAGAAGACCTTTAAGGCCCTGCTGGAAATGAAAAGTCTGACCCAGTGCCAGCAGCAAGTCCACTTTCTACGCATACGCCTTCCAGATGCAAACTCTACCCTATTAATTTTCCTCACTGAAGTTATTGGGTACCACAGGCATTTTCTGAAACGTACCAACCTCGGCATTTGGCTTCAGAAGGATTTTAGAGATGATTTCACCCATCGAGATGGATAATCCTTCAGCTTTGAAATGGAAGATCATAAAGCTTTGCCAATCTACTCTGATCCCAGAGAAAATGGACCGATAAAAGATGATGATTTCAAGCTTTAAAGCCACCCTCTTCTAACCCAATCTGCTAAAAATTAAAACTCAGCAAGGCATAGTGAGAAGGCTTTCCAACCTGTCATTCTTATAAAGCAGAGATACTAAATAGCCCACAAATTATCTTACTGAAAATAAGATAGAGGCTAGTGTCGTAGACAATGTTCTAAGTCAGAGGCTGATGCTTCACAGTTGTTCAGCTGTGGGCCCTAAGCAAGTTGCCTCCCACAAATTTCACTTTCCTATTTTAAAAATCCAGATGAGTATCTTATGAGTTAAGACAAAAAAACACATAGAACAGTGTCTAATGCATAGTAAGTGCTCAACAAATACCAGCTATCACAATAGTACTATATTGTTATTGGTTTTTCATGCAGATTAACTGAAATAACAGTATCTGGCATATTCCAGGCTTTCAGTGATTTGTTTTTTCTTTTGAAATGGAGTTTCGCTCTGTCGCCCAGGCTGGAGTGCAGCTGCACGATCTCAGCTCACCGCAACCTCCACCTCCTGGGCTCAAGCGATTCTCCTGCCTCAGCATCCGAAGTAGCTGGGACTACAGGCGACCACCACACCCGACTAATTTTTTGTATTTTTAGTAGAGATGGGGTCTCATCATGTTGGCCGGCCTGGTCTCGAACTCCTGACCTCAGGTGATCTGCCCGCCTTGGTCTCCCAAAGAGCTGGGATTACATGTGTGAGCCACTGCGCCCAGTCGAATTGTTTTGTTTTTAATCTAAGCCATGTGCTTAACTGCTTTAAAAACAGTGACTGAAGCAAGTTTCCTCTTTAAGAAGCAAGGAAGCAAAAGGAGGAGGAAGAGAACTAATACGTAAGCAAGGTCTAGGGTAGGTGTTTGTCTTAATTTCCTTCCAAGATCTTTATTGCATTTTTGTTTGATTGCAAGCAGTTCTGATCCTTCTGATGGATATGTGTGCTGTGCTCTCAAGAAGATAAAGAGAAAAGGAGAGAGAGAGAGAAAAAGAGAGAGAGAGAGAGAATATAAAACTATATACTCACAAGCAATGATCGATGCCCAGGACAGAAAATTTCCAGTAGACCTGGTCTATAAATTGTCATTTAAATTTGCAATTTAAAAACACTGTCTGACTTTTTGATTTAGCTGACTGTATAGGAGAGACAAATAATGGAATCCTAATAAGCAATGTCTAAATGACATCTCCAGTCTCCCAGACAGAGAGGGCGGCAGTAGAATTCTAAGAAGAGAAAATAAATCTACCAAGAATAGGAAAGACGACCAGAACTAAATAGTTGCACTAATCACTTGATGACAGATATTAGAAAAACGTATTTTTAGCTGTTTAAAATTCGAATCCTTAACAGAAGAAGGGTTGGTTATCAGCTAAAAACCCCTAAAGTCATTGAGAGGGGACAAAACGAGGCTCTATTTTTACATTTCATCACATTAAAACAGATGAACCAAAAAATCAAGATACCAGGACAACATATTAAAGTCGATAACCTGAGGTTAAAAGATTTGAACAGCAAAACACACTCGAGCTCACAGCCATCTATTGGCAAATCTTAATTCCAGTGCTTTACTAGAGTGGTGGTCTCTAGTGGTGACATGCCCGCAAAGGGGAGCCCACCCCAAAGTCTCGGTTTCTTCTCACTACAGGAGAACAAGTTAGCATCTACCCCCTGCCCACAAAACACAGAAGATAAACACTGTATCCGTTCAAGGATCAAAATAGAAATGAACCATCAACTGCTAAAAGCAGTTCTGTAACACCACAGCTTAAGCAAGATTTGACAAATTTGGGAATGCACCAATAAAAATGGCAACAATGACAGAAGGATTGGGAGAGAGGTTTTGTGAGAAAAAGCTAAAGAAAATTAGATCACTTAGCAAAATGATAATTGCAAAAAGTTTATCATATGGGAATAGCTTAAATTGTGAGGTTTTGTGAAAAACTAATACAGAACTAAATACATAGAAGGATCAGACAGGATGTCATCTGTTTGCATGCTTGTGTGCACACAGTAGTGTGCAGGAAAAAAACACTGAAAGAAAATATACCTAAGTGTTAACTGTTCTCACTCAAGGCCAGGACATAATTTCAGACTCCTCTACATACTGCTCAAAGTAGCCGTCAAAATCGACCAGCATCGGCAAATTACACAAAATCTATTTGCAATCTATAACTTTGTGAGCTGGAGGAGAAACTGCTGTAATCATTACTTCAAAACATCAAAGAAAAACTACTTGAATATAAATTACTGATTATAGGTAAGTGTAGGCCAAAGGCCAATGAATTATCTATTTGACACAGAATACTGTTCAACAAATGTTTAGTGAACACATATTATGCACCTGGCCCTATGCATAACACGAAATGAATAAAATATGTTTGTAATGTGAGGTAGCTTTTACTCTAGAAAGAGCAGGAGCAAGTTACTGTCCAGCAAGATTTCCTTTCATGGGAGGATAGGGTAGGACTTGTTTTTCACAAGTAGGGGTTTATACCCAACAGGTAGACAATGTCTTCAATTACAGGAGATATTTCACAAAGTATCTATTGAACTAAAAAAATAAATAAATCTGAACCCCAAGAATGTTTATTTAAATCTCACAGCCTCTGGGAAGTTCTTGGATAGTTGGTTGTCTCTGCTAAGTGATTTCAACGTACTAAAATAAACTATAATTATTTCTTATTTGTTTGTCTTTCATATTAGATTTTAAGTTCCTTGAACTCAGGACTTCTCCATAATCTTTTGTGGCCAGCACTCTCCCTGGTTTTGAAAAATGCTCAAAAATTGAATGAAGGAAAGGTGGAAGGAAAGAGGGAGGAAGGAAAAGAAAAGAAGGGAAGAAAGGAAGGAATTCAAAGAAGTCTGTAATCATCACTTAGCCCTTAACAAAATTAACACGTTGACAATTCTTGATTTGACTAGCATCTCTTGATCGCCTACGATGTGCCAAAGTCTGCGACAGGTACCTTCACATAGGTACTCAGCAGTTTCATTTTCCACAATTTTGAACTCCAACCAGGACGGTATTTATTAGAAGCTACTATAGTCAACAAAGTATTTTGAAATCAGACTGCTTGTTTAAATCCTAACTCTGCTAGTTTCTAGCTGTGGGCAGGATACTAAATCTCTATGACTCTATTCATATAAAATACGAAAATAAACTGAGAGTAAATATTTAAAATGCCTGTATATTAGTCTTCTCCCTATAGAAATGGTTTTATTTCCTACAAACATATATATCATATATCTTCCACTATCTTCCACTATTTAATCACAGCCTGAACCTGACCAGAAGCCACCAGGCAATAGCTAAGACGGCAGAAACAAGTCTTGCAGAGCCTCAAGAAGCAAGGGCTAAAATAGACCTTAGCAAGTTGCATAATTCCCACCTGCTATCAAGCATCAAGCTACCTTTCATAAGTCCAACCTGATTTCAGCTCTCATGACTATCCATCACTGCTTCAGGATGACATCCAATGTCTTTAGCACACGCTTCTGTATCGCTGTTAATAAGGGATACGGGCATGATCATTTTCCCAATGATAGGGGTCCTGATCCTTTTTAGGATCACATAATAAGAACATTTTTCATTGTTGGAGATAATTCTCCTTCCCGTGCACATTTGTCAAAGGCAGTTTCCAACAGTCCCGTACATCATCCTGAAATACATGATAAGATTCAGGTCTGCTATTCATCATCTACTGGGCTTCTTCCAATGTAAGTCACTGCATGGTGAGTCTTGCCTCTGGTTTAACAATTAGAATGCAAGATCTCCCTAGAGCAGCATTGCCAGCCAGGGAAAGCTGAAAGACACAAGTGATGATGATCCCAAATTTAAGGAATGTGAATCTGCAATGATGACATATAAATCCTTTATAAAGGTAAATTGCATCTGTAGCTACCATTTTACAACAGGAACCAGACCCCTAGGAAGTGTGGTTCCTGGGGTTGTATTTGATGGCCTCTGCTGGGAAACAGCATGGTGTAGTGGAAAGAGCTTGTGCTTTGAATCAGTTAGATCCAAATTAAAATTCCTGTCCTTCTATTTACACGATGGGTGACTTTGAACATAATCTTAACTTACCTGAGTATGCTTTCTCATCTGTAAAATGGGAGTATTATCAAACTCGTAATTCTCTTGTGAAGATTTTAAAAGTTATTGTATTCCCTCCCTAGCATTTAGTAATCACATGATTAATATCATTTCCCACATTCCACTGATAACTCTTCCTCCCAGCTTTGGGATGATAAAATGATATAAAAGACACAGTCCTTGTCAATAAGACTCAGCTGAACACACAATATAGAAGGGAAGAAAGGGGTATAAAGCAGAATCCTAATGAACAGAAGAAAGGAACAAGAGCTTCATCTGGAGTGAAAACAGTACACTGAGAATCACAAGGCTTAATTCCATGGAAGGAGAGGGATGCTAAGGAAAAGCACCATGACAGTACTATCTGAGCTGTGTCTCAGAGGAGCAGGTGGACCCTGGCAGGTCAAAAAGAGAGAGGGGAACTTCTTGCAGGCTGAGAGGAGATCTGAAGCAAATCCATGCATGCTCAAAGCAGGCGAGTAAGGCGACGTGTTCAGATTGAGCCAAGTGTCTAGAAGGGACACACAACATTTGCTGTACTGATGAATGAGACAGAACTGACTTTGTGTCACCTTTCCAGCTTCTCACCTTCCTCATCTGTAAACTTGAGATTTTGAAAAAGCAGCTACCTCAGAGGAATGATCTGAGTTAGAAAACACATATAAAGGTTTGAGTATATTGCCTGATACTTAGTAATTGCTGACAGATAGTAGGTACCTTCATCACCAGCATCCTCATTATTATTTCGAGCTTGGGGATGCCCGCTGGGAGGTGAACTAGGCTGCTGATATTATTCATAGATTTGGGGAATTTGCAAAATTTCCTGGTCCTCACTTTTACAGTGCTCGCTCCAAATTAAGAGAGAGAAATGATGTTTTCCTTTAATATTATATCTTCCATATCCATGGAGATTAGTTCCAGCATCTCCATAGATAACAAAATTTAAGGACATTCAAGTTCTTTATATAAAATGGCATAGTATTTGCGTACAACCTACGTAATCCTCTGGTATACTTTAAATCATCTCTAGATTACTCATAATGCTTAATGCAAAGAAAATGCTATGTAATAGCTATTATACTGCATTTAAAAATTTGTATTATTTTTTAATTGTTGTATTTTTGCCTAATATTTTATATCTAACATTGGTTGAATCCATGGGTGTGGAACCTCAGATATGGAGGGTGGCTGACTTTACACCCAAGAGGAATGAAAGCAGGGTCTCCAATAGGTATCTGTGTACTCATTTCATACCAGCATCATTCACAATAGCCAAGAGGTGGAGGCAGCCCAAATGTCCACTGATGGATGAATGGATAAACAACCTCAGATGGAAAACATATACAGTTGGCCCTCCACAGCCTCAGGTTTTGATCCACAGTTGGTTGAATACACAGATGTGAAACCCACAGACACAGAGAGCTGATTGTACATTTCAATTTATACATAGTCAAAATCCTTCAAGTTCATTTTCACTTTACCTTTTTATGTCTAGAAAATGTTTCCTTCTCAATCATGTGGAGGCTTGTGCATGGCAACCTTCTGCAAGCCACAGATGAGAGATATGAAGTGAAGGGGCTTCCCCTGGCTTTTTAACTTCTTTTCTAACTATACAAAATATTTTACCATCATTCCCTCCTCTTGCTGAGGCCATCTCAACCTAAAGGCGTTACTATTGGAACCTGTAGGAAGATGTCTCTCAGTGCAAGCACAACTTAGTATTTTGTAAGAGGACATATCATTCAGTAGAGAGTAGTTTAGTACAGTGTTAAGAACGTGGACAAGCTCTGGGGTTAGAAAGATCTGTGTGTAAATGGGTCCCTTTACCTGTGTGACCTCAGGTAAGCCATGCACCTCTCTGAGCCTCAGTTGCCTCTTACGCAAAATGAGAATACTTGTCTAAAGGCTGTTTTGAAGCTTAAATGAGAAACATGGACACAAGGACACAGGAACAACAGATATTGATTCCTCCTTCACCTCTGCTCTCTCCTCTCCTCTGCCTTTGATCTATGTGTGTTCTCTTGATAGACTGCAGAAACACTCAGTCTTGCAAACATGTGTACTCTGACCATCCTAGAAGGTGTGTTGCAATAGGAGATTGCTGAAATCTCAGCACACCTGGGAACACTGTCTGCTCAGCAAACTCACACAAATAATAAAACCCCATCCTCTGGGTCATTTACTGGTTATCTACAAAGACAAAGATTCTCCAACTCCGAGAAGGAGCATATACTTAACCAGACTCACAGCATACCAAGGATTCAGAGGGCTAATGTGAAGGGCTTTGTTCTTCCAAACATCAAAATTCAGGCCCAGCCACTGCCAGAGGCAGCACACTGAGCTTAATGAAGCAGTGGGATGAACTAATATGGCAAATCTTATAGCTCTTACTACCAATATGGCCTACATCACGCTAAATTACAGCACCAGACATGATTGGACACACATCACAAAAGGAGAAGTAGCTGTCTGAATTGTAGGAATTTTGAATGCCACATAATAAGAATCTCAAGAGCCAACTCTTAGGGGAGATTTTTTTTTTTTAAATTTTCTTTCTCCTTGTGCAAATAATTATCCCCCACATTTTATAACAATTAATTCAACAAACATTTACTGAGTACCTACCATGTACCAAGTGTACCAGGTGAGAAACTCATAATTAATGGCATAACATAGAAAAAAGAAAAATAATTGTAGAAAAAATGGTAGAAATAATTGTAGAAAAAAATGTGATAAAATTATCACACTTTACCCATAGTACAGGGTGTTGTGAGACCCCTTAGAATCCAGGGGACTCAGGTGAGATTTTTCTTGGCCATAAGTTCATTCATTTACTCCCTTATTCATTCAATAAATATTGCTCCATACCTACACTTTTCAACATTCTCCTTAGTGGCAGCAGTAAAGTGGTTAATAAAACAGACACAGTCCCTGTCCTCACAGATCTCCCAGCCTAGTGTGTGATACAGAGGAGGATAAACCTTATTTAAATAATGGAGAAAATGCAAAGTGGCTGAGAGCACACAGGATGGTCATGACCTACAACTTGGGGGTATGTGGGTGGGTTGCAATGCGTCACCAAAGCATTTCTCAAGAAAAGTCATCTTTAACTTGAAACTGAAGAATACACGGAGTTGGCTTTGAAACAAATACAGAAAAATGTATTCCTGGGAGAAGAAAAAACATGTACAAAACCCCAAGGGTAAAAAATCAACATGGTAGGGTCAGGGAACTGAAATTGGTTCAGTGGGATCACTCAGTGAAGTATGATTGGCAAGAGTGGTGAGGAATGTGCCTGGACAGATAAGAAGGGGTCAGACCAGACAGCACCTCTCTGATGCCATGATAAGCAGTGTGGACTTTTTCCTGAGGGCAGGAGGAGCCACTCACTGAAGGGTTTTATGCAGGAGTGTGATCTGATTAAATCTCCACATTAATGAGCAGTGCTGAGAATGGCTTGGAGATGGACAGCAGTGAAAACCTGAAGACCATTTAGGAGGGTGCTAGGATGATCCAGATGAGAGATGAAGGTAGGCTGAACTACCTTCAGGGTGGGGGCTAGTGAGGGGAGAAGGAATGAATGGACTTGAAAGATATATAGAGGGTCACATGAACTGATAATCAGTGATTAATTAATTGAGGTTGTTAGGAAGCTCACAATGTTAACCAAAAGGTGACTGTAATCCTAGCACTTTGGGAGGCCGAGGCAGGTGGATTACCTGAGGTCAGGAGTTCGTGAACAGCCTGGTCAACATGGTAAAACCCCGTCTCTACTAAAAATTCAAAAAATTAGCTGGGTGCAGTGACGCGCACCTGTAATCCCAGCTACTGGGGAGGCTGAGGCAGGAGAATCGCTTGAACCCGGGAGGCAGAGGTTGCGGTGAGTGGAGATCATGCCACTGCACTCCAGCCTGGGTGACAAAACGAGACTTGGTTTCCAAAAAAAAAAATTGCAAGTGCACAGGGTAAGAGAGCTAGCCAAGGTGAAATTGCAGTCTGCACAAAAGCCACAGAGGTGAGGCCTGGGACCTGAAGTGTAGTGTGGCTAAGGGTGGGAGCAAGCAGAGTGACAGAAAAGGAGTCAGGAACCACATTTCAAAGGACTTGATGCATTGTCCTGTGGTGTATGCTGCCACGGTTACAGAACAAGTTCAAAGAGGAAAGAAGCTATGAAGGTGAGTTTAGAGAAAGCCCGACTTCTAGCAAGGAAACCAATTAGAACAAAGTCCTGAACTAAGTCACCAATTAAACCTGAAACAGTTTGTCTTCAGGGAATGGCCACACTGAGTGAAGTGTCCTGTAATCAATTCATGACCATGTGACCACAGAGAATACAGAAGTCTCTTTTCACCACAGCACATCATATGACCAGTCTTACCATAAAGAAGTAAACTGCTTGGCCCCAAAACATGACCCTCTGCCTCCAAGCCCTCTAGCCCAAGAGCTCTACTGATCAAGTTCAGACAAATTTATCTTTTCTTATAATTAAATCCTTGGTTTTGAATTTCTAAAGCTCACAAATCACAGAGTTCATAGAGAATGATTAGCTCACCAATGATTAGCTCTCTCTTGTCACCTGTCAAGACAGAGCAGCACCATAAATTTACAAGATGTAGCTAATCAGTTTCTATGCTCCAGTCTCCCCAGAAGAGTAGAGCCCCTATAATTTTTTCACATTCTCCAACTCTCCAGCATCAAGCCACAAGGCAAACCCACAGAATACACTCAGGGAAGACAGTACAGACTTCAGCACTGGTAAGATCTAGTGTATGGCAACTCAGGCAGACAAGCCCCATGACCGGCGGCAAGTCTCTGGACCTCTCTAAACATTATTTTCTTATGTATTCAATGGGATGATGTAAGAGTTAGGCTCATTAGGGACAATTTATCTAAAATGGCTCATATGCAAGAAACATACATGATGGCTACTAATAAATCTTTGTAGCTTGACAACATGGTCCACTTTCCCTTATATTTCCTATTCATTCCCTCAGTTATTCTTGGAGCAAGTATCCATTTGAAGAGGGACCAGTTTCTTTTTCTTACCAACTATCCCATAGTCCTCTGGAGAAAAGGGTACCTTCTACCTCTCTGTATTTCCTATACCACTAGAGATGTGCCGCCTCTCAGACATGGTGGGAGTTGGGGGCCACAGGGGAAAGGAATATTTGTTCATCTTGATTCTATGTATAGAGTTTCAATGCTAGGTTTTTTATACTTGTGAACTCGTGATATCCTTACTGCAACACTCTGAGATAGGAACTACTATTATTCCCATTTTACAGATGAAGTTGAGGCCCAAAAAGATTAGGTAGCTAGCCCAAGATAGACAAGTAGAAAATGTGCCAAGCCTTGACTCCAACTTCAGTTTATCTAATTCTAAAACATGGGCTCTTTTCAGAAGTCTTCACTGTAAGGAAGAGGAAGCAAACACCCCGAGAGGTTAATGAGGTGAATCCTAAGAACATCAGTTGTTTGGGACCTACTGAGTGGAAGGAGCTTCAGCCAGGGAGCCACTCCTGGGTGGCAACCCTGGCTCTGCCATTGCCCAGGGGAGTGACCACTGGCAAATCATTCTCCTCTTGAGACCTCATCTGTGACAACCAGGCTGTGGCCTGCCACCAAACACTAACTTCTTATAATCTTTTATATATGTCAACTTCCTGAGAAGTTGTGTATTCCAGAGAGGTTATTCATGTTTTAATGTATACAGACTTTCAGAGTATTGTGTTACTTGTGTTTGTTAAAATAAAAATGCACTTGCTTTTAGTCAGGAAGGCAATGAAAAGAGTTTTAATGAGAATCATCCTCATTATGATAAATATGGAATATTTTAATTAACAAAAATAAACTTGGAGTCAAAGTAAACCTTATGCATTTTATGAACAGTAAGAGGTTGGGAATGAATAAAAGCAGAAAAGTAGAAACACAATATATTTTTTCCGGGAAGGATGAGACATAAATATCAGAAGGCTCCCTCCCCTACCCCACCCTCCCAGCTCACAGTTCTTTAACTACAGCGTGGATGACTAGAGTCAGACTCTCCTTCTAAGGCATTTCTCTGTTCTTCAGAAGGCCAAGCATAGGCTGGGCTCATGCTGGAGCTATATAAATGTTTGTGGACAGAAGAACTAATTAATGATGCCGCTACTAAATTTCAAAACTGGACAAGCAAATATTATCTCTACATCCATTTGGTGGCTGAGAAAAGTGACGCTCAAAAAGTAGAGGTGACTTGTCTGAAGTTAGACCACCAGAGAGTGGGGGGCTTAAAGTATGAACCCAAATACCCAGTATCTTGACTGGCCCCAGACTGCCTCCTATGCAGGACAAGAGCAGCATATAGAAGCAATGATAAATAAGCCTGATAAAAAGATTGTTTTCTTAAAAAATTAATCTCTCAGGATCCTGAGGACCTAATGAGATAATCAATATGATGGTAATTTATAAGCTCCTATGTGGTAAGCCAATGTTAGCGGAACTTACTCCCTAGGGCTAATGACCAGTTGAGCAGTCATGACCCTGAATGTACCATTCCTTAACCCAAACTAACTAGAATTTTTCAAGAAACTTCCAAAAGTTAGCACAGCTGCGAGGTACAGAGGGTTCACACTCGGTTTGATGTGACTTCAAACCTGAGGCATCTGCCCTGTGATCACTGACTTCTCCTAAATCTCCTTAAAGCCTTGATTCTTGGAGTCAAAATTCTCCTGGGAGAAAATATGAAGGTAGCTTTTTGTCATTGTCATTGTGGTTAACTGATGATCCCTGGGTATAGCACTAACATGAAATATAAGGGAAGTAAAAAAGTTTCACTATTTCCAGGTGTTTCTAGAAAATAAGGAGGTAATAGTGAACTGTGATTTCAGAAACACAGAGCACTAACACACTAACACTGACTAAGCCATACTACATTGCAGACCCCAAGTTAGCTCTTCACCCACAGTATCTCCCTTACCTTTCTTTCTTTCTTTTATTTCTTATTTATTTATTTGGAGGCAGTCTCAGCTCACTGCAACTTCTACCTCCCAGGTTCAAGTGATTCTCCTGCTTCAGCCTCTCAAGTAGCTGGGATTACAGGCAAGTGCCACTATGCCCTAATTTTGTATTTTTGTATTTTTAGTAGAGCCAGGGTTTTACCATGTTGGCCAGGTTGGTCTCGAACTCCTGACCTCAGGTGATCTGCCCGCCTCAGCCTCCTAAAGTGCTGGGATTACAGGCGTGAGCACCGCACCCAGCCCCCTCACCTTTCTATGACAAGTGAAAATATTCACACATACACACACACACACACACACACACACACACACACACCTCCCTTTAAAGATAAGTGAAACCAGGCTCAAGGAGGCTAACTAACCTGTCTCTAGTTACACAGCATATAAAGAGAAGAGTTAGAACTAAAAACCAGGTCTGCTGTGGTCCGAAGTCAGTACTCTTTCCACTACACTAAGCTGACAGATGGCACTGACTGGAAGACTCCAGGCACTGCCCCCAGAAATATCTATCTATTCATCATGGGACACATTCCTCTACCATGATCTTCCACTGAGTGCCCTAATACGGAGATTACAAATAACAAGAATAGTGTCAACTGATTGTCCTCCTTTGATGGCAGGTAACGAACCTGAAAATATACATTATTTTCCTCGGGCCTTCCATCAAATTCCACTTCTGGAATGGGCACCATTTGACAAGCTGTATGTGCAGTGACACAACCCAATACAAATAAAATGGAAAAAAAAAACTTTATTTTTCACTACTTGCATCCCTTACTTGAATTGTGAATACTCTAGTTACATTTCATAAATAGCCTGCCTAGAAACTCATTTTGTGATGAAATATGCCCCTGTGTGACTTGTATTTGAAACCGTCTGGCTTGCTTTCAACAGCTCGAGTTAAAGAACTAGGGTGATAGGCTTGTGAAGAACTCTAAAGGGCCTCTTAACTTTCTTTATGCCACTCTTTCCCACAATAGATGACCCAAATTGTCAGGTATTCTTTTTTCAGGAATTAAAATATCTGCCCCTGGAGTCATCTAAATCTTAATAATAGGGGGGAAAAAACACTTCTATTTTGTAATATCAGGTAATAATATGGGAAATACACTTATATCAAATAACAAAATAGGACATGAAATTGTATGAAGAGTATGATGTCAACCACATATTATCCTGGAAGGCCAGTTTAAGGATGTAACTTCAGTTGTTAATAGTAGTTATTTTTGTTTGTCCTTTCTAATTTCAGCAATAAGCACATACAGCTTTTAAAAAGTTAAATAAATGTAAAAAAAAAAGATAATATTTTCCAGAAATAGTCCTAAATATTATTCAGCGTTTCATCCCTACCAAAAATCATTATATGAGGACATAATATTAACTGATAAAAATAATTATATGAGAATATAATATTAACTAATACCAGACACAAGGGTTGTCCCAGAAAAGAAGTTACACACCAATCTTGCTGATAAATATAGATACAAAAACCATTCCTCAACCTAACAAATCTTGCTGGTAAATATAGATACAAAAAAACATTTCTTAACCTAACAAATCAAATCCACCAGGGTGTAGAAAATAAAAGCATTACGACCAAGTAAGATTTACCCCAGAAATGAAGATTTAAAAATCTATCAGTTAAATCCACCACAATATAAATTATAAGAGGAAAAATACGTATAATCATTGAAATAAATACAGAAAAAGCATATGATAAAATTCAGCATGCAAATTTAGAATTTAAAAATACTTCCTAGAAAATAATACCTAAAGGGGAACTAATAAATATGTTTTATTTTGTTGTGTTTTGTTTTGAGACAAGGTCTGGCTCTATTGCCCAGGCTGGAGTACAGTGGTGCGATTGTGTCCCACTGCGAGCTCCCCTTCACGGGCTCAAGCCATCCTCCCAATTCAGCCTCCTAAGTAGCTGGGACTACAGGCATGCGCCACTATGCTTGGCCATTGTTTGCATTTTTTTTTTTTTTTTTTGGTAGAGACAGGGTTTCATCATGTTGCCCAGGCTGGTCTCAAACTCATAAGCTCAAGCGATCTACCCACCTTAGCCTCCCAAAGTGCTGAGACTATAGGCGTGAGCCACCATGCCCGGCCAGAAAACTATCTTTAGTAAAAACTTAAGCGTCACTTAAATGTAATCTAGAAGCAATCAGGAACAAGATAAGGACATTTACTATCACTAAATATTATAATGACAGATCTAGCCAATTAGAGAGAAAAAGACTACGTACTTAAGGATAGATGAGAAATTTATTTGCAGGTTATATGCTGTCTCCATAGAAAATCCAAGCATAGCTGGAGAAAGTAGTAGTAATAAAAGAGCATAACGACACGGTTATATTCAAGATTCAATATCAGTATATAAACTGTTTATTCCTTTTAAAGTTGTATTAATTTTGTCCAAGTTAGCAACATTTGTTTAATGAAATACTATTACATCATCAAAACTGAAGAACAAGAAATGAATTAATGCTTACCAGCACATTTTCTCTCTCTCTCTTTTTTTTTTTTTTTTTTTTTTTTTGAGACCGAGTCTTACTCGGTCACCCAGGCTGGAGGGCAATGAAACCATCTTGGCTCACCGTAACCTCTGCCTCCCAGGTTCAAGTGATTCTCCTGCCTCAGCCTCCCAAGTAGCTGGGATTACAGATGTGAGGACATGCTGAGAAGATGACCATCTACAAGCCAGGAAGAGAGCCCTCACCAGGAACCAAACTGGCTGGCACTTTGATCTTAGACTTTCTAGCCTCCAGATCTGTGGGAAACATGTTTCTGTGGTTTTGGCTGCCAAGTCTATGGTACTTTCTTATGGCAGCTCAAGCTAATTAAGACAAGATGAATGATGAAGGAAGAGAAAAAGAGAAAAGAGGGGAGAGGAGGGAAATTGAGAAAGATGACAGGGAAGGGAGGAGAAGAGAAGGAGAAAAGGAAAAGGGAGGAAAAAGAGGAAGAAGATCACAGCTAACCTTTGTTGAGCATTTAATATATGGCGAGTAATATATTAAGTATTTTATTTGCCTTATTTTCATTAATCTTCATAGTGAGCCTTTGAAGTCAGTAATATTATACACCCATTTTATAAGAGAGGAAAATGAGGCTCAGGTTAAATGCTTTCAAAGGTCACACAGTGAGAAAGTGGTAAAGCCAGAATTTGAATCCAGCTCTGCCTACCCAAATTCCATGGTATTAACCACTCCCTGGAGGACACTCCTCACATATGTATTATGTTGATTTCAGAGTTTTTTTAGGACATGAAGATGAGGAGGTTCTAGAAGGGTCACCTTCACGCTGTTATCCCAAATCCCCAACTGAGCCAATGTCCTGAAAACCTGAATCCTCTCTGCAGAATGCTTCTGGTTTTGCATGTTAAAATTAAGAATGAAAAAATATGCACTAAGATAACATTTTTAATGCATTAAGCATTCAAGAGTGCAGGTTTGGTGGAAAGGTTAAATTTGAGGCAAAAATATAACTTGTCAGTTTCCACTGAAAAAGCATTTAAATTCTAGTACATACTGGACTCTGCGACCTCTTTTTTTTTTTCCCCCCACATAGCAGTCTCCCAAGACATGTTCTTTTACCCACTTTCTTTCTATTATTCTTAGACCATGATGCATAGAAAACAGGTTTACATTAATTTTTAGGGAACGAAATAGACTGCCTCCAAAATATTTGTGTTTCAAATAAACATCAAAAGCAAAATTTATAGTCTTTCCTGGGCTTCTGGCTGTCCAAGAGCTGCATATGTATTACAGTTATGTCCCCTACTTCATATAGAGTGCCAGACAAATGCCATCACAAAACATAACTGGGCAGGCACAGTGATGTCTCAAACAAATCACCGTCTATACAAAGAAGTCAAAGGCATCCCGGTTTGCAAGCCCACATTGACAGATTTCAAGACCTGAAAGAGAGCTCTGTCAATCCCCTCCCATGCAGCTGAGAAAACAAGGGAGAGAGAGCAGAAACTACAGGGAGAAAACACACACACACAGAGAAAGAAGTTGCTCATATTTAATTGGCAGGGGGTGAAGCTTACTGAAAAACATGGTCCTAAAGCCATGGGGCTAAATTCTCCAGAAAACATGAAAAGTGATAGAATTACTTTATTATCACACTATGCCTGCAAATCTTCATTGCCAGATATCTCTGGCTTCTCTCTGCCAAGCACTTCCTAAGTGCTGAGACTTAAAACGTGAACAAAACATCTAGCTCCAAAGGAGTTTATGCAGGACATTTTTAATAAAGTGAAACACTAACCAAGTACTAATGAAACAAAACAAATAAAAACATTTATGTCAATTTTGGGAGTAAGAAAAGGCTCCCCCAGGAGGCTCCCCTAAACTCAAACCTAGTGAATAAGCAGGAGTCAGTTCAGAGAAAACAACAACAACAACAACAAAGGGCAACCAAAAAGGATTTCAGGCTGGATTAAGAGTCCAGTGGTTCTTAAAGTAGAGTCTCTGGACCAGCAGGACTGGCATCACCTAGGAAGTTGTTTTAAAAGGAAAGTCTTGCGTCCTACCCTAGACACCGAATCTGACACTTTGGGATGAGACTCAGAAATGAAGGCTTTAAACAAGCCCTTCCAGTGATTCTGGTTCAGCCAGAGTTTGACAACCACTGGTACAGGTAACGATGAACTACAGGATGTCTGGAGGGTAAACAGGGATGGGGAAGTGGGAGGTTAGGCAGAGATGTTGCTGGAGGGATGGATAGAAGGCATATGCAGAAAAACTTTGTATATTATGAGAAAAGTTTTGGATTTTGTTTGGAGAGTAATGAAGAGCCATTACATTATTATATTATATACATTATTATATTATGGATACAAATGAAGAGCCATTACATTATTATATTATGAATACGAAACACACAAAATAACTATTTAAAAATACATGTGACCATAAAGATATTTATTTATATCATTCCAGAGATTATATCATTCCAGAGATTTAAAAACTCATTCCTGTGCAGAAAAGTTTTGGATTTTATCTGGAGAATAATGAACCATTACATTATTATATTATGAATACAAAACACACAAAATGACTATTTAAAAATATTTGCAATCATAAAGATATTTCTTTCTATCATTCCAGAGATTTAAAAACTCATTCCTGTGCAGAAGAGTAGCCATTTAAAAAAAAGGTCAAATTCAGCCCTACCTTTCTTTCTGGAGTCTTTCTTGGCGCTGGTTTTCACAGCTACTTGAAGTTCTGTCTCAGTTGACATCCTACTTAATCCTTAGTCCACTTCACACAGATCCCGGGCCTTGGCCAGGCTCATTGAGGACTCTTCTCCAAGAGAAAGACTCCTCCCTTCAGAAATGACACTCTGAGCTACACATTTCATTCACTCTTCTTGAGTGCTGCAAATCAAGGCAAGAGAACATTCAGAATCATCACTGTTACAAAGTTAAACAGACATTTTAAAAAAGTGAATTGGCAAACATATACAAACAAAATCTTGGTCTTCACGCAAAAACTGCTCCCATGGTTTCATGAAGGCATTGATAGGGTTTATACAGCAAAGGGAATGAGAGGCTTATAGTGGCAAAACTGCTTCTCAAACTAGGTAACTCAATATAGATCTTTAAAAGTCTAGATTTATAAGAGGGACAAAACCCAACTCTGTTTTCTGTGTTTCTTATTTTCAAGCATCAGATCCCAACCAGAACATACAGCAAAGGTATGGCCAGCCCCATGGAGATATTTCCAAGAGAGCACCCGTCTATCAGCCAAGCTTGATCAGCGCCTTGGCAGCAAAAGCAGATCATATGGAAGTGACCTGTGGTCTGTCCCTCACTGGCAGGCATCAGAGGGGGCATAGAGTTGACATAAAACTGGACTCCAAGGGTAAGGTGACAAATGGGGCCGAGAAACTTTCCAGCAAGCCAATTTTATGTCAACTTTTCCTCCAGCTATAAGAGCAGACAAGCATTTAATGTGCAGAGAAAAAGAAAAGAAACAGGCAGACACAGATTTCATTCATTCATTCTCTAATAAATATGCATTGAACAATACCAGGTGCTATTAAACTCAAACACTGTGCTAGGAAGAGAATAATGATAATAAAGATAATACAACCACTTCACTTACAGGTAATAGTTACTATATACTATGCCCTTAGCTACTGCTTCACATATAGTATCTCACTTGGTCTCATTCAAATTAAACGAATATACAGTATTCTCTTTGATAATAGTCTTTTCCTGTGACTATCTGATAGTTATATGAGAGTTCTATTAAAAAGTAAACATTTCACCAATTTCCACTTTTGAAAAGTATTAAGAAAAAGCTATTAGAAATGGATCTTCGAATTGTGCAGCCAATTCTTAGTTCATCCCACAGATCTAGAACGGTTTAATAGAAAACGACTGACCTCGAATGCCAGTTTCAGTTCAAAAATAATAATGACCCAAACCTGTTAATCATGACAATCTAGTTAATCTTAACCAGAAAGTCTAATATAAAAGCCATGTAAAATTATAGTAAAGCTTGGATATGAGGAAATTCCCACCTTAATCCAAAGATATCTGTTTTGTTTTATTTATATATAAGCTAACTATTTTTTAAAAAGGAAATGGCCCAAATGAAAGTACTTGATCTAGTGAATCTAAGGCTACAACTAAGAAAAACAGAAAGTTATCTTTGTAAAACAGGGTCCATGAAATCGTACACAGAAAATGAGAATTTATCCTGTCACTTTTATACCATCTATCTATACCTTGCCACCAGCCCCCACACCCTTTCCAGCCCCTTGTCTCTAAGACAACGTTCAATGGAAGATGACAGAGTCACAAAATTTGGTCATGTATAAACATAATCAAATTTATTAATAATATTTACCATTTCATTGCAGCAAGTATTTACTAAGAATCTACTATGGACCAGGTACAAATGCTAGCTCATTCATGTTAACAGATATTTACCAAGTAGCCATACTGGCCAAGAGTACGTAGTCAAAGGCTGGTTCCTATTCTCAAAGAAGCTCAATCTAACAGGGGTATCAGTCATGTAAGGGATGGCAACACACATATGTGACCAAAACTAAAACAGGCATATAAATACCAGGCATACGGGGCAGAAAGATGCAAGTATTCATCTTTGCTTGGAAGGGTCAATAAAGCTTCAGAGGATAAGCCCTAGTCTGTGAGATGTTGAAGAGTAATGTTTCTGTCAAAAGGACAATAAGGGAAAGGACCAACAGCTTCTCAATAATTATATGTAGAATGAATGAATGAATGAATAGTTGTTTCAGGCAGAAAGATCAGCATGTATAAAAGCAAGGAGGAGTGAAATCAACAACCAAACAAGTAAAAGGAGGCACAAGTCTAGCAGGGAGGTGATGCACTTCCCCATCTTCCCAGTTTTTCCTTGTGCTGCTATCTTTCTATGGAATCTCTTGTCTCAAGTCTGCCTTGACATTCTATTGACTCCTCAAGGTTCAGTTCGAAGAGACATCACAGGCAGAAAGATGTTTTGATCTCCGTAGCAAAACAGACTCTCTCCCAACTTATTTTATGATTTGATTTTTGGACAACTTCAGTTTCAGCCACTTACAAGCCACATGATTTGAGGAAGTTACTCAACCTGGTCTTTGCCTCAGTTTCTTCATCTGTACACTGGGGATAATAGTGCCCACTGGCGGAGCTGTTGTGGCAATCAAGTATGATCACACACGTAATGTGATTGGAAGAGTGTCTGGCACGCCTCCTGGTAAGCATTTAATAAATATTAGGCACATAAATTCCTGTGCCACTTGCTCAAGGCCACATGGCTGGTATGTGATCGAAAGTCTGTATTATCTCCCCTTTACAAAGGAAGAAACTGATTCAAGTTAATTTTGCTGTTTGAGGATGAATTGTAGGAAATGGTATCATATTGGTCTTGGA
Source organism: Chlorocebus sabaeus (assembly GCF_047675955.1). Lineage (NCBI taxonomy): Eukaryota > Metazoa > Chordata > Mammalia > Primates > Cercopithecidae > Chlorocebus > Chlorocebus sabaeus. Next base: position 79,513,539 of record NC_132923.1, on the reverse strand, counting down.
CACAGTAGGTGCCTAATCTATAAATTCAGAAAGTAGCTGAAATATATGGATTTTACACATTTTCAAGAATTTTTTAAAATCAGTGTATAAAACTGGATTGGATTTGGGCCATTTTCTCTTCTTCAACCTTCTAAATCACAATATAGCATCTCTCCCTATTTCTATCTTCAAAGATGCTTGTTCAACAAAATATGATTATGTTCAAGTGTTACAAGCATTACTTGTGAATTTCTGAAGTACATCCCTACATCAATAATGAAAGGAAACCACCATGATTCTGAATAAAAACTTAAATAAGGAAGCTACAGTACTGTGAGAACGTACCCAGTATGGACCCTGGCATCCCCTTTAATTTTCCAAAAGGCAGAGGTTGAGCAAATGCTGTGAAGTAACTCCAAATTATTTAGGAAATTCGCTTCTTTGTAATTAAGGAGATTAAAGTCCTCCAGGGCCAGAAACCATGTGACAACTCAAATCATTTTCCCCAGTGAAAGCTGTGAAACCCTATCAGTTAAATTCAGGCTTGCCTGGAATTTTGAAATGCTTCAATAATATTTCTTTGCTCCACACAATCTGCAGTAATTTAATATTCCTGAAGTGTGTCAGGTTTTTTATAATGAGCTCTTCAAATCTAAATGTGAATTATGTAACATTCCACTACAGACATTCTGTCTAGTGAACTGCTTCTAAAATGTAAAATTTCATGTTTAGCGATGGGGTGGGGGCCAAAAACACCAAACCACAAAGCAGAGAAAACAGATATGCCTTTTTTTTTTAAAACAAAGCATGAAGGTTTCAGCAGCTACAACAGAACAAACACACAGTAAACACATACTATAATACACATTTACGTTCTTTCTTTCCCCCTTTCCTCATATAATCCCACAATAAAACATCTATTACTTATTGAGGGCTCACTATTTGCCAAGTACTATGCTATAAGTTTTTCTGGCATTATTTGATGCAATTCATTCAACTATTTGAAGAGTCCAATATAATTATCTACATTAAACAAATGAGGAAACTGAGGCACAAGCCAGCTTAGGAGCTTGTCCAAAGTCACATAGCTAGTAAATAGTACAGCACAGGGCAAGTTACAACACACTCGTCTCTCCAACTTCACTCAAAGCCCTCCCAGATTTCCATCAGTGGGTGAATGAAAAAACAAAATATTTGTACCATGGACTATTACTCAACGTATAAAGGAAATGTAGTACTGATACACACTGCAATGTGGATAAACCCTGAAAACAGCAAGCCAAGTAAGTTAGACAAAATATGTTGCATATTGTATGACTTCACTTATATGAAATATTCAAAATAGACAAATCCTTGGAGACAGAATGCAGATCAGTGGTTGCCAGGGGCTATGGGAGGGGCATAAGGCTGAGGAACTGCTTAATGGGTATGGGGTCTTCTTTGGGAGTGATGAAAATATTCTGGAACCAGACAGAGGTGATGTTGCACAACATCGTGACTACAATAAATATGACTTTAAAATGGTTAATTTTATGTCATGTGAATTTCACCCAATTAGAAAAACAAAACAAAACCCCTCCCAACCTGATATGAGCCTTGTGTGACAACACTAAGGCCACAGGAAATTCCAGTTTAAAAACATAACGTAGTGCTAAAAAACAGATGAAAATGTAGTTTTCCCAAAACCAAGACTTTGAGTTTGTGTGGCAGTAACGGCATGCATTAAAACTCTATGTCACTATTGGCATGTTTTGTGATTTGATGTCTGTCTTAGCTTCATCCAAGGTGTAAAGCATAGAAAACGGGACATTTATCAACAAGGCCCAAAGGTTTATAACAGTACAGACAAGAAGCCTCAGTTTCCTCATCCGTAAAATGGGAATACCACCACCAAGTATGTGAGATTTAGAAGATAAATGAGATTTGGGCATTAAAAAGCCTAGCTCAGTCTATAGCATGCTACCTTTATCTTTATAAAAAGATACACAGGATAAACAAACCAGATAACACGAAAGTTGTTTTTCATCACTTAGTGGTGATGTGACTGGGTGTCAGGGTGAAACGGATGTGGCAGAGGGTGATACTTCTCAGGATACAGCTTTTTGCATAATTCCCACATTTGGAAGCATATTAATGTTCTACCTATCTGAAAAAAAATAAATTAATAGGGAAGGGAAGGGTGAGCGTAAAACTAAAAGTAGACGGAAGCAAATCAATTCAATTGTATGTTAAACGGACATCGTAAGCACACTTGCTAAAGAGGTGGAGGAGAAAAAACTATCAAATAACATACACACAGAACTGGATGGCACACACCCAGTCTTGCGTAAAGGTGAAGCAAGAGTAGCAGCAAACAAATTCTGAAGTCTTTTTAGCAGGCTTGTTTTCTGTAGTGTTGTGAGCAAATCAATTCTGAAACTATTTTCGATGTTCTATAGAATGGAGCAAGGGAATAAATGCACAGATATTGTTGGGAGCCAAGCTTCTCCTATGGGACAAGGGATGTTAAAACATGGAAAGGAAAGCAGGAAAGAATGCTAAAGTGATAGATTGAAAATTGTAGGTTTCAAAGTAAACTCGGGATTTATAAAGTATGCATGCATCTGTATATAAATGTATAGGTATGAATGTATGTATGTGTTGATACGCAACTATTTCCTATCTCTGTCCATTAAGAGGGCCTAGGAGCAAAGATACTCTAGCAACAATGAGATAACTAATACTTAGATTTTGGATTCTGTTATCATTTTCCAGCAAAAGAAACCAAGGCTTCTTGGGGGAAATGAATTATTTCAGAGCTGGTGCATGGCACGTACAAAACGAGCCTGAAATATCTTGTTATTCCAGAAATTAAGTGCTCAAAACAAACAAAAAATGATGAGAGAATTTTATAAAGGACACAGAAGCCATCGTGAAGAGTTCTTGCCAGCCTAATTAGGAATTATTTAAACACTGCTATAATTAAGGATGGTAATAAATAATAAACCATTGAAAAAAATAGAAATCCACAAATCTATACTGATGACAGACAGACATACAAATGGGGTAAGAATGGAAGGCTGTCTTGCTTATAGCAGAACAGGTGCTGACTGGTAAATACCGAGTGCTGGAGTTATAAAATCAACATTTTGCAGCCATCAGAGCCATCAGAGTAAAGACTGGATCATCAACAGATGCTAAGTCCAGGGAAAAATGTTTGATAAGAAGCAGAATATTTCCAGGTCTTAAACTGTCTTCCCACTTATTGTGTATCAGTTCCAAGGGAAACTTTGTAATTGCATAGTGGAGAAATTGGACAAAACCTTGTTAACAAAATTAACTTCAACAAACAGGGGCAGATGGACAGCATGTGATACCCTGAGCAGAACACAACATCACTATGCAGTACTGTGTAGTCTTCTGGCCAGGAATCTAATCAGATTAGGCATTTAAAAAATGGGAAGGGGAGAGCTGTAGTCATTGAAAACGTAATAAAAGACAAAGAGAAGCTGTGGAAATATTTTAGATTAAAAGAAATTAAGCAGAAATAACAATTAAATATCATATCTATACAGGATATTATACTGGAGAGAAAAGAAATGTTAGCCCCCCAAAATTACTGAGCCAATTGATAAACCTGAATATGAATAGTAAGTTAGGTAAACATATTGCATTAATGGTAAATCTATTTAACTTGAAAACTTTCCTGTTATTATATAAAATAATATAGTTGTTTTTAGGAAACGCATTAATTATTCAGGAGTAAAGGGCCAAGATATGTGCACCTTATATTCAGACGATTCAGAAAAAAATTCATATACATGTATACTTGCATGTGTATGCATATACATGGGAATATATTTATATATACATGCACAGTGAGAAAACACACAAATGATGAATCAAGTAAGATAAAATATCAGCAATGGGTGATACTAAGTAAAGGGCATATGGTGTTTTTTTCATATTCTTATGCCTATACTTTTTTCCTGTAATTGTGAGATTATTTACAAATTAAGAAAAAGGGAAAAAAAGCCTAGCTCAAACTCTAACACAAAGAAGTATGTAGTTAAGTCAATTCTGGCCTCACTTTTCTCCTAAGTTCCAACCCATTCCAGCTCCCTAGATGGGATGCTTTCTAATGCCCAAGGCTAGCTGAGTTTAAAATTCGTTTATGGCTGCCAGTTCTGACTCCGCCTCCACCCCTGTAACTCCCCAGACTGCCAAACTTGGCAGAAGTCTACGGACCAAAGTTGCATGGAACAGGGTCCTCTCTTCCTGAGCTCTAAACTCCCCCTCTAGACTGTATTCCATGCCCACTCAGACTTTACATCCTCCTATCCCCTGAACCACTGCAGGTTCCTTTAATTACTCAGCCTAAATAGCCCTTTTGTAGATTATGTATCTCCCTCTCCATCCCTGGGACTATGTCATTAACCTGTCAATTCCCCCATGCTGCATATTTGATTTTTGCAGGGTCAAGACAACAGTTAAATGTAAGGCTCTGCAGGAACCCAGTGGCAGCAGTTCTATAAAGCTGCTGTGGGTGTGAAAGGTACAAGTGCTATAGAAACTTTTGGCAGAATAGTGAGAGATGCTGCATCTTTCTGCTAATAAAAGACCATCATTGCAGCAGATGTACAATCATCATCTTCTTTACCAAACCTTTCAAGAAAAATAATACATTGATAGGACATATTCCTAGCTTTAAAACTTTGAAGCCCACAAAACTGATAGATTGACAGCCTTGGTACGGATCCAGTCAAAGCTCTCTTGCCATAACGGTAACAAGAAAGAGGAAAAAACAAATCACAAATATGGGAGACTATCTTAGTCTAACAGCTCATCTTCATGGTGTGGCATTGTTAGTTATATTTACCCCGCATTATTAAAAAAAATAAAATTTTAGGCAATTTATAGAAAGCCTTATAAAATCCATTTTCTATAATAGGATAAACCAAATAAGAAAGTAGTAACAGGCCGGGCGTGGTGGCTCAAGCCTGTAATCCCAGCACTTTGGGAGGCCGAGACGGGCGGATCACGAGGTCAGGAGATCGAGACCATCCTGGCTAACACGGTGAAACCCCATCTCTACTAAAAAAATACAAAAAAACTAGCCGGGCGAGGTGGCGGGTGCCTCTAGTCCCAGCTACTTGGGAGGCTGAGGCAGGAGAATGGCGTGAACCCGGGAGGCGGAGCTTGCAGTGAGCCCAGATCGTGCCATTGCACTCCACCTGGGTGACAGAGCAAGACTCTATCTCAAAAAAAAGAAAGAAAGAAAGTAGGAGCAAAGGGACACAAAAAATTAGAAATGAAGATGAAGGCAGAAGCAAGAATAAGACATCAAAACATTGATACGGCTGTAGAAGACAGGCTATATGTTTGACTATGAGATTCCTAGAAGCCAAAGCAAAGAGAGAAAAGATCAGTTACAATTTCACAAAACCTATAGAACTTTTATTTCCCTTTGGACCAGAAGTGGAGAAAGAAAACTATCTATCAGTTTTCATGAAATCGACACTGTGATATCACAAATGTTAACATAAGCAATGTCTCTATAAAATTCTAAAAGAGAACGTGCCACATCTCTTACTGTATGCTGAGATCATAAAACTAACACTGACAGCATAATACAAGTAGTAACAATTTTAAATAGGGACCAAACAATGCGGCCAAAATCCATTTAAGTTGTTTATGAACAAGGCATATTTTCTTTTTATTAACTAAATTGAAAGGTAAATAAGGGGGATCTTGCGACACAGTATCTGATGGTCTAGCTTTTCTAGGGTATAATCTAGAATTAAACAAACTAATCTTTTTTATCAGTTTACTCATCTGTAAAATAGAATAATAATAGAATAATCTCATAGGTTTATGTGAAAGTATTTTCGGAAAAATAAAATGCTATGTTCCAGAAGGCAGCACTCTTGTTATTCAGACATCAGTCAATCTCTGGCAAGGCAAAGAGGGAGGGAAGACAGTGTGCTTCTATAATCAAACTCAAAGCTAACAAAAGCCAGAACCGGGTTTTAGCAATATTAAAGGAATTTATTTGACAGCAACATGGCATACTTAGCAACATTTCATTTAACTAATGGATCACACAGTTTCGTTAACTATTTATAGCACCATGAAAATTCATTACATAAACTCTTAGGGTATCAGAAAAAAAACAAGTGTATAAACCTAAAATAATTCCGCTAGTGTTTTCAATAATTGGGACCCCAGTTACATCCAACCTTCTAAAATTCTCACCTCTAATTTTACAAAAACATATCGACCAGCAATTGGCAGAATCTAAAGCAGCCAGCTGTCCAAGGGGCTGGGCTGGAAGCCTGCCTGACTCCGCCATTGACTGCCTGGGTCAATTTAGACCTTTAAGCTCTGTAACCAGTCTCAGCCTCAATTTCTTCCTCTGTAAAATGGGAATACCTTTTCATCTCACTGGGCTTACAGGAGACCAAAATGCGCAAAGCTATATAAAATATCACAGCTGCCTGCCTTGCGTTCAGCTCATTCTCTTCTCCCACCTCCCTTTCTCTCCTCATCCTCTTTTTCTCTACCCTGTCATACAGCTGTGGCTCTGTCTGCCCAGCAGGCCTTAAACTGTCCCAACCCTGAGTAGGAAAGTGCCCTATACACCTTTGCGTCCACACCAGCCCCCTGCACAGGGCCTGCCATGTTGTATTGGCTGGCAACAAATATTTAAATAAGGAAACAAATTCACTGATTCATTGAGCAAGAAGTTATTAAACACCTATTCTTTGATAGACCACTGTTCTAGATGCTCAGAAAGAAATAAAGATGACATAATTCCAACTGCAAGGAGCTCAAATTGTTAGGGAGGGAAAAAGAGACAGTGATTGCATGGCATGCTAACAGCTGGTATGAGAGAAATCATAGGATTCTCAGGGATGCAGAGGATAGGCACTGCCTCAACCTGGAGATGCTACAGGGTGGAGTGAGGCAGAGTTAGCAGTGGGGACGCAGACGGTAGACTTCCGAGAAGAGGAGATCCTTGAACTGAGTTCAGGAAGACTAGTAAATGTTAGTCACCTTAAGAAGAAAAGCTGTGGATGTTAGCATGAAACAGAGAGAAGACATAATCAATCCTGGGAACTCAAACAGTTCATCATGGCTGGGTAGCAACAAGAGGCAAGTCTGCAGAAAGAGACAGAGGCCAGACTGCAGTGGACCTGAATTCAGATTCTGCTAGTGAGGTGCTTGAAAGGGGTGCTGTAAACCCAGTGGTATACAGCCCAAGGAGGCCCCAAGAAAATCCACTGGGATGGGAAAATCAAACTCTACAATGTGTAAGATTATTTTTAGCTACAAAAATAAATAAAGGTTTATTCATTTAACATGCAGATCAATAGTAGCACATGTATGTACCATATTCCAAAATTCATGCACTGGTGAAGACCTCAAAAATTACTCATTGATTCATTGACTACTCACAGGTGACAGGGGCCACCACAGTGGGATAACAGGGGAGCAACTGATACAGATTATGTTCTTGCAAGATGGTGCTTGTCCAGGAATCACCCAGGGACTGAGGGCCAAGCAAAAGACTGCTGCGTGAAGGGAATAAATTTAAAAGCACACATGCTTCCATTTTCTTCTCCAAAGAGGTCCTAGATAAATGAATCTTAAAAAAAAAAAAAAAAAAAAGTAAAAAGCAAACATACCCAACTCCTTCAGAACATAGTCATTAAATCACAGGTTCTGTCAATCAAATCAGGTCAACACACACTTCCCAAACACTGACTCTGTGTAAGCAGACCCTGTAAATGCTGGAGGTACAGAAGGAGATTAAACAAGGCTGACCACAGCTACAGCCTCCCAGGGCAGGGTCTGACCTCAGGTGCTCATCACACCTGCTCTCCAACACACGGGTTCTAAAGGGGCATCTCCCTCATTGGCCTTTATAGCGACGATACCATTCCTCATTTTAACCCGACTCCACACCAGCCAGGTGAGGGGAGGCAGGCATACTGTGTTTATTTGCTCTTGGAGACCGAAAGCCCTGCGCTCATCCCTGTTTCCTCCACAGAGTGTTTGAGCAACGTGAACTATTGCTATTCCCTAGGGTCTAGCAGGGAGAAAAGACAAGTATTTAACACCAGCCTCCCTGTGAAGGGGATTTTAAATAAACAAATGCCGCATTCAGCAGCTTCACCTGCTGATTTACCTAAAATATATACCGCCATTATTTACTCTCCCTTCCACAAGCTGCATTTCATTATCTTCAAAGTTGACAATCAGAAAGAGAACAGAACCAACACCTTAAGTACCAAGCCTAGCTAGTGCAACAGATGTCCCCAAGCTGCTCCGCTTCACGAGTGCCCCTGGGCAGGGACTCATCTTGAACCATCCAACTCTCAGTGACTGTCTGGGTCCCAATGACAGATTCCTCCTGTAAGAGTCTTACCGGCTGGAACCACTTAAGGTCCCTGCTAATAGATGCCACCTTCTCCTTCTGGAGAGAAGAGAAAGACAGGTGGCAGGCTTTCTCTCATCACTGATAACCTATTTTTCTTCTCGCTCCCCTCAAACATATTTTTACCGCCTTCCTTTTGACAAAAAGGGCTATCATCTTCCTTTAGCTTGCTAAATCTCAATTACTGTAAAATCGATACATGGATGGCTCAAATTTTCTCCACAAAAGGATCTGCGCTTGACGGGAAGCAACCAAATTTCCACAATTATCTCCCTGACAAAAAGCACACGCAACAGCGATAACCGTGTTTTCCTGAAGCCATAAATGAGAATGGAGGCCCTGACAAAGGATGTCTTTTTGTTGTTGTTTCCTGATTTGTGAATGTATTTATTGGAACCATCTCACAGAAACGTAGAAATGCAATCACACTTGGAAAGTAATGAGCAAATCAGCAACATGGAAAAGCCTCCTCACTGTTTCACCCTTTAAACCCACTAAACTCAAACTCCCCTGCACAGGAAGCCTTCCCTGACCACCTACCTGCACTCACTCCTTACACACCACACCGCTACCTACGAGGAAGAGCACGGTGGGCACCTCTCGAACGGGAGCTACAGCTGGAATCACCTGAGGAGCTGCTGCCCATCCCTGGATTCTTATTTAATTGGTTTGAGGTGCAACATGGGTACTGGGATTTTTTTTCTTTAATTTTATGTTTTAGAGACAGAGTCTCACTCTGTTGTGGGATAGAGTGCAGCGGTACAATCACAGCTTACTGCAGCCTCAACTCCTGGGTTTGAGGGATCCTCCCACCTCAGCGTCCCAGGTAGCTGGGACTACAGGTGCATGACACTGCACCCAGCTTGGCAAAAGAAGATTTAAAAGCTTCCCAGGTGATTCTAAAATGCAGTCACATTTGGCAAACACAGAAATAAAGGTTAAGAGAACTTGGCCTGACCCCTCTCACTACTTGGGTAGAGTTGGGCACGTTATTTAACTCCCACAAGCCTGAATGTGTTCACTGCAAAATGCGATGACTCTGAATACATGCCACATCTGACTACAGTATTAAATGATGTAATCCACATAAAATGTTTATCTCACAGTGGTAAGTGCTGGTGGAAAGCAGAGAAATGCCCCTCCCCAAAGATGCCCAAGCCCTAATCACTGGAACCTGATGTAGATGACTGAGATAATGAAAACTGGGGCTTTTGAACTCCTGAGATTTAGATGACATTTGAGGTTTTGAACACAAGAGACCAGAGAGATCCTGGGATGGGGGGATATATACTGCATGAAGGATGAACGCTGATCTTTGGGTGGGAGGGCTGACAGTGGTAGACAGAACGGTGACGCCCACAGATGCCTCCTCCCTAGCTTCTGGAGCCTGTGAACATGTTGTCTGTTACATGGCAAAGGAGTTGTATGTGTTACTGCCCTGCTCTGCCTTTCACCCCAGTCAAGTCCCAGCTGGCGGGCCCAGGACAGATCCCTCCCCAAGGACAATCTGCTGCCTGACCAGCAGTCACAGTTCAGCCTGGCAGAAAGAACTACATCCAAGTTGGATATATAAAAAGATATGCATATTCTGTCTTTCAAGAATTTGAATTTGTTAATGCAGATTCTATCCACGGGTAGAGAGACCAGAAGTGAAAAAGATGAAGAGGCAGAAGCCAGGAGGCAGTAAGGCCAAGACTTTGCAGAAGTTGTGAGTTAGCAGAAGTGAGGACTAGCAGAAGGCACTAGGTAAAGAAAAAATAGATAATTAGAAAGCGGAAAGAGATCATTTTCAGTAGAAGTAGAAACTGAAGACACTCAATGGCAGGGAACAAACAAAATCCTGTGCAGTGGGAACAACACGATACCTAATCCCAGGAGATACCCAGGATCCTTCCTGTTAGAAAGTCATACCCAGTTTTCACAAGGCCAGGCTCTATGGCTATTCCTAACTCCAGAAAATCTCCCCCATGCCTTACTGCTATTCATGGCCTTACTATGTTATAGTCCTCCTTATGGTAGGGTCCTGCAACAAACAGCCTGAAGCTCCTATACCTGTCATCGGAACCCTTAGTCCTTTCTCGTATTGCTATAGAGAAATACCTGAGGCTCCGTAATTTATAAAAAAAGAGGTTTATCTGGCTTATAGTTCTGGGGAGGCTTCAGAAAGCTTTTACTCATAGCAGAAGGGAAGGTAAAACAGGAGCAGGCACTTCATGTGGTAAAAACAGGAGCAGGAGAGAGGGTGGGGGAGGTGCCTCATACTTTTAAACAATCAAGTACCCTGAGAACTCACTCACTATTGTGAAGACAGCATTGAGAGATGGGGCTCCACAATTCATGAGGAATCCACCCCCCATCCTGCATCCAGTAACCTCCCACCAGGCCCCACCTCCAATACTGGAGATTACAATTCAGCATGAGGTTTGGGCAGGGACACAGATCCAAACTATACCACCGTTATCTGGTGTCTGGCAAAGAAAAGCCATGAGCACATCACCGTCTCACAGACTTGCCCTGGGAGTTCCAACTGTAGCTCCACCAAGTCCCAGATGTGTGACCTTCAGCAAATCTCTTGAAGTCTTTGAGCCTCCCTTTCTACCTCTGGAAAGCTTGGAAATTGGTACCTTACCCATAAGCGTTGCTGAGTAGAATAAATAAGGTAATATATGCAAATTGCCTGGTACTAGAGAAGGTGTTCATTACATATTGTTTGCCTTCCCTTCCCTCTATTTCATTTGCATATACTTCTTTGGAATGAAAAGAAAGGTGTTTTTGATATTTATTTGCTATACCATATAACTATTGATTACTTAATCCATACTTCTCAAAAAGAGTTAGGAAACAATTATTAATACCAAAAAATTATTTCTCCTATGATGTGAAATCTGATATGTTCACTTTGCCTGATCTTCAGGCTCTAGTTCGGTATATCTCCCCAAACTCACAACTCAAGTCAGCATCCCTAAGTGAAATACAAGCTATAGGCGGACCGGGTTGGTCACAGACCCCAGAGCACACCTTGGTTATCAAATACCACACTTCCTCACCTATTCAAACTCAGCTCACCTTTGGAGGTGCCAGCGGGAAACTGATGACACACTCACATTAAGATTATTTCTGAAGACTTAATAAAGAGATTATTTACACATGAGTGGGCTAGGTTGAAGAGAAACCCCAAAGGACAGTGCAGTGTCCCAGGGAGAGAAGAGCAGAACTGTTATCTCTGCTAGGCCTGAAGGGATGAGAGGAGGGAAAGGCTACCAGACCAGGAGGGAACCCTGTAGAGACAGTTCCTTAAAAGGAGCAGTGACCTTCAGTCTAGGAAGCAGTAAACCCAAGGCCAGCCAGCAGGGAGAAAGAAGCTGAAAGGGAGATCAAAAACACAGAGACTTACCTCTCCTTTCCTCTCCTAAGCCTCCTGCTAGGACCCAGCACTGGCTAATCCCCATAAGTGGCCAAAGGGTCAGAAGGCCCACAGAGGAAAGAGGGATGGATGCAGTCCACACAGGTCAGCTTCCCAGAGCAGGAGAATGGGGCAGAGAGAGCCCCTGGAGGGGCAAGCAGAAGACAGCCAAAGGCCCAGGTGAAGCCCTCCCGCTCCAGTAAGGATTTCCTATCACAGCCTATATTCTTCAAAATTCCCAAGGAACTGCATGCCTTTATGTCTCCTATAACAGAGCATAAAACAGAAGGGAGAAATGAAGAAAAGGAAGCAATTACCTTCATGAGAACCTACTAGGCTTCATGTTCTGTGCTAAGCAGTGTACACATTCCCCATGCCGTTACTTCTTTACAATCTGGGAAGGTAAGTATGATTGTTCCCATTTTGAAGTGGTGGAAACAGAGGCACAGAAGTGATAAAGTATCAAGTCCCGGGTCCCATTCCTATGGTGAATCCAGATCTAGAACCCAAGTGTATCTGATTCTAAATGTCACAACATTTCCAGAAAACCATACTGCCTTCATAGTCATTTCTTATCTACCTGTATCTTGTCCCTCAATGAGCCTGAAGGCCACCTGAAGGCATAGATGGCCTTCTATTTCTCTCGTATCTTCCTTTGTCTTTGTGTTAATAAGATGCAAGAAAGCTCCACATATATATTAGCTGATAAATAAAATCACAAAATCTTTGAAATCCCCACAATCCTATTTTTTTCTCAGTTTAAAAATACCTTGTTTTGCCAAACTCAGAAACTTCTTTTCTCTCTTAGAACAGGCTTTCTTTTTTTTTTAACACACATCTTAAATTGGGATTCACAACTCATTGCTCCCACAGGAAATCCCCCCAGGCTCCTTGTCTGTTCAGGCAAGCACTTGGTAAATTCGGAAAACAGTTTAGGTTCATTTCTGCTTGCCAAGTACAAGGCTTCTGGGTAGCCTGCTCTTACGCGAAGCTTTAAAAGAAATATTATGGTCATTTACTTAAGCATATCCAACAATATTTTTAAAAATGGACTCTTTGAAGTATTACTACTAATAAAAACAATAAAATAATTAATGATATGACCATGGCAGCTCTGTATATTTGATATTATGTGAGTGCAATCTTACCTGGTGAGAATTTCTAAAAGGCCCCAAGTGCCTTTCTGACATTTCATCATTAACTCCTTTTGCCTTCTCTGCAGGGTAGCAAAGGTGAGCTTGTGTAGGCTTCAAGTGGGGGTTGAGGCCTGAGGCCCAAACAACTCACTTTCTCCACTCCACACTCACCTCCCATTTAACAGGAAGACAACAAACCTCCTCAGAACATAGCAACAGTGAAAGGAAAGGATCTTGCAGTTTTTTAGGAGGACCCCCTGGGGTCCCCCTTCGTCTGTGCACTCATTTGACATTTCCTTTCTAACAACGACTGTCACGGTTTGCCAAATACCTTCTCTTTCGTGCTTTCATTTCATCTTCATGGTGCTGTCCTCATTTTACCGTGGTTGGAGATGATATAAGCCACAGTTTCCAGCTAAATAGGAGTGGACTCCATGCCTTTTGAGTCCAAGATTTTTTCTGTACCTTGTAAATACCACCTGAATTCTGGCTCTATATTATGCTATCTTAATTAGATGATCAGCCCTATTACAGGTACTGCCATCCTGAATGATAGTGAAAGAGTAGGACCTGTTGCTAGTAGGAGAGTTGCCTACAATCTTCCCCACTCCTCCCCAGCTGGTGAGACCACACCTCCTTCCCCACCTGTTGAATCTAGACCACACCTCCCAGACCACACCTCCTTCTCCATCTGCTGAATCTAGGCCACACCCTCTTTCCCTTTCTGTTGAATCTAGGCCATGCTCCCTTTCCTGTCTGTCGAATCTAGACCACACCTCCTTTCCTGTCTGCTGAATCTAGGCTACACCCTCTTTCCCTGTCTGTTGAATCCAGACCACCTCCCCTTCCCTGTCTGTTGAACATAGACTACACCCCCTTTCCTATCTGTTGAATCTAGGCCACACCCTCTTTCCTGTTTGTTGAATCTAAGCCACACCTCCTTTCCTGTATGTTGAATCTAGACCACACTCTCTTCCCTGTCAATTCAATCTAGACCACACCTCCTACCCCACCTTCTTTCCCTAGCTATGGAATCTAGACCACACCTCCCAGACCAGGCCTCCTCCCTATCTGCTGAATCTAGACTACACCTCCTGTCCAATCTGTTGAATCTCTGCACCTTTGCCCAGCCACCTGATGAGAGCTGTGGGGTCACTAACCTGAATAATAATGCTTTTTCCCTCTCCGGAGGGAACTTCAACCTTTGCTCATTAAAATTTATAGTCTAAATTAGAAGTACTCTTTAGAGATAAAAAGATCAAAATCAAGACAAAACAATACTAAATTGCTTCCAAGAACCAAACTAGTATGTCAGTTAATCCAGATTTGTAATTGGGTTATCCCTAAAAAATGAGCCAGCCTTGATTAGGTGCCCATTAGCTTTCAGCTTCCAGAGAGCAGCAAGCTAGTCCTGCAAACAGTCATTCTCTTGACATCTGTGATTCTCTGGGTATTACCAGTTAATGTCCATGCAAGGAGGAATGGATATATGATCAGAAGAAGCATGAAAAGATCTCCTCCTTTCAGGAATTCCAGGGGGAAACACCCACAGAAAATCACAGGGCTGAAAAAAATTGGTATATCAAATACTCCTTTGAAAAATTTTATAAAAGCTGTGAACACTTTCCCAAAACTCAAGTAAAGAACTTAAGATGTAAAGTGGGGATTTAAAAAAAAATTCAAAAAGGAAACAAAAACTCAATATGTTTTAAAAGCACAATTTAAAAATCGTCAGTACTATATGCACTGACTTTTCATCTTCTAACTTTTTATCCAATCATTCTGTTGGCATATGGCCACAAAATCACAGTAAAATAAGAAATGGCTTCTAATAATAATAAGACTGTATGGCTAAAAAGTACTTTTCCATCTGTGTGTCCACATGAAATTCTCTCAATACCCTCAGAAAAACACAAAATAGGAATCTCAGTGCTCATTTTAAAGACTGAGCAACTGAGGCTCCAGGAAGGAAACTGACTTACCTACAGCTCCAGTACTAGGAAATGGCGACAACCAAGCTAAGATCAAAGTCTTCAGGCTTCTAGTCTAGGGTTTTAAAGATGAAAAGAAACGCGGATATCAGCTAGACCCATAGCCTAGAGCAAGCTTGTCCAACCAGCACCCTGCCAGCCACATGTAGCCCAGGATGGCTTTGAATTCGACCCAACACAAATTCATAAACGTCCTTAAAATATTATGAAATTTTTTGTGATTTTCTTTAGCCCATCAGCTATCATTAGTGTATTTTATGTGTGGCCCAAGGATATTCTTCTTTTTCCAACGTGGCTCGGGGAAGCCAAAAGATTGGATACCCCTGACCTAGAGTCTTCACTTTACATTGAAGAACGGTATCTTAGGAAGATTGAATGCTTTGCCTGAAGTTACACAATAAGTAAGTTACGCAGATCAATTAGCTAGGTCACCTGATATTTAGTCCACTTCTGACAGCACTGTGGTCCACTGAGCCCATCGTTCATAACATCTGTCAGAGAGAATACTTCCTATATGATTTGTATTATTAGGCAATTTCTAGCTTCATTCACTTTTGTAAGATTTCTGCTCCTAGAATAAGTTTGTTTTAAAACATTTCAAAAAGCATAAAAGTGTCTTTTAAAAGAATTAAAGCATGATAAGACTTCTCCCCACACTTTAGAGGGAGCCCTTTGTACACAACATAATTTACCAAAACTCAGGTAACATAACTTACCAAACTCAACGTTTCCTAGCATTCTAGAAAACATTTTCCTAGAACTCCAGGCACAGGCAAGAAAGAACTCAGACACAGAAGAAATAACTCAGCAGCTGAAAGCAAACAAACCCCAACAACCTAGGCAAATTAATTTCTAGTAAAGAGCTCTACTCAGAGATTTAAAAATATAAAGTTAAATGCTACATTACCCATGTTGATCACGCTGCAGAGCAAAGCTCCAGAACAGACAGCCCTCCTGGCCCTTGTGGGAGCTCAAAGCCACCCCACAAAGAAGGAAGGACAAAGTACACAGCTGAGATCATAATTAGTGACTTTCAGTGATCACCAGAGAAGGGGTTTGGCAAGGAGCAATCACATGAGGAGACGCAGTTTAGTGTTCTGCTGCAAACATCATCAGGGCAGGAGGCATTCACACACAGACCCCCGCCACTCCAAACACGTTTATTTACTTTTTCAATCAATGCATAGTATAATTTACAGACTGCGGGCTGTTTGCCATACATTGTTCAGCTCTGAGGACACAGATTATGTTCTAGTGAAGGGTGGTGGACAATAAATCAATCAAGTCTATCAAGTATACTATATGTCAGGTATTGGTAAGTGTTACGAAGAAAAACAAGGATGGGAGGGCTATACGAAGTGCTGGAGAAGAGTAAGTCTTTTTAATGAGTAGTTAGCGAAGGCCACACTGAGATGACATTGGAGCAAAACGTTTAAGAGGGTGAAGGTGCATGCCATGCAGAGATCTGGGGGAAGAGCATTTGGGGCAGAGGGAACAGCAAGCCCAAAAAGCTCTGAGGCAGAAATGAGCCAAGCACTTTCATCAAAGAACAGTGGAGATGCTAGGATGGGACACAGAGGACAGGGAAAAAGAAGTAAAGGATGAGATCAACAAAGTGGATGCCAGAGCCAGGCCCTAGAGACGGACAGTATGGCAGAGTCCTTGCTGCTCAGTGGCTCCCAGTCTAGCAGGAAGTCAGCAATTGTGCCCAGAAGGTTAGGGTTTTCCGGGCTGGCTTCGCCAATCACTCCCTGGGCAACTCTGGGAAAGGAAAACTTTTGTGAGGCTCCCTTTCCTCATTTGTAAAAGAAAAAAGAACAATAATAATCTCATTTCATCTATCCCACTAACCCTGCTCCCATCACTGTAGTGAGCTAGCTTCAAAATGCTACTGTCATTCCTCTGCAGAACAACTGCAAGGGTTTAATAGTTTCATTTCCAGAATAGTTTCTTTCACTGATAAGAAACTTAAATGCAGAGAGTTAAAGTTCTTGCTCGAGAAAATACAGATAGAGAGAAGGGCATGGTAGCTTACTCCTGTAATCCCGGCTACTTGGGAGACTGAGGTGGGGAGCGTGTGAGCCTAGGAACTTGAGGCTGCGCTGAGCAATGACAGTGCCACTGTACTCCAGCCTAGGTGACAGAGCAAGAGCCCATCTCTAAAAAAAATAGATAGATGATAGACAGATTGACAGACAAGCGGCAGAAGTCGGATTTGAAAATGTCTTTGTGACTCCAAAAGCCCATTGCTCCACTATGCTCACGTGATG
Source organism: Chlorocebus sabaeus (assembly GCF_047675955.1). Taxonomy (NCBI): domain Eukaryota; kingdom Metazoa; phylum Chordata; class Mammalia; order Primates; family Cercopithecidae; genus Chlorocebus; species Chlorocebus sabaeus. The sequence goes on along the minus strand of NC_132923.1, from coordinate 79,496,341 downwards.
GACCCAAGAAAACGACAGCTGTTAAGTGTCGCCCAGCGTGAGAAGGGCAACACGGCCCCATAATGGCTATTGCTCTTCTAATGACACAGTGGGCTAGGTGGGATGATGGAACAAAGTGGACTCTCTCATCACAATTGCTGAGCAGTCCCACGTGGGTACAAAGCTCAATCTGAGGGTGCCAAGATTAAACTTATCCTCCTTCTCTAGGTGTCGCCATAGACTTGATAAGTTTGGATTCCTGAAGCCTGAGCACACTGGGAAACTGAGGCAGTCATTTAAGTCATCAAATGTCCCAAGCTTAGAAAGTCAAGCTTTGTGAAAATGAAAAAAAAAAAAAAAATCAGACATCAAACTCTGTGTAGCTGACTTAAGAGTGACAGGAGTTGTTCTTCACCACCTCCTGCCAACCACCACACACACACACACACACACACACACACACACACACACACACAGCTTCTTGGTTGCAACCTGTCTGAAGGGGAAGAAAGAAACTCAGTTATGTTGGGGAGCATGTTTATAGCCCTGGACCTTGCTCCCAGTAAATGAAGATTCAGTTTAACTCATCTGGAAAAGTTAACTTTTCTGGATACTCTGTCACTCAGAATGTCCCACACCCTTTATTTCCTACACAATCTATATCCAGGCAAAGGTCATCCGTGGACACCTTACCTCAAGCCAATATAACTTGGTATTGACTGTGTTTGTGTTGCTGTCCATGTGAATGCATCTTTCTTGTGACTATAATACAATGGCAATAAACCTGATGATGGTGATGGTAAAAATAATGAAGGCTGCAAGGCGAAGTCAAATCTTCAGCTGAATCCCTGGCACTAAACGTTATGGTTTCTTAACCTCCCTGGGCCTAAATTTCTCATCTCTGAAATGTTACTACTAATTTATCTTGCAACATTAATATTGTGGTGAGGGAGGGGAAAGTATCTAAAGTCCTTGAGTCCACAGTTGTTCCTTCACAACTGACTGTTGTTATTCTCTGTCAAAAGAAAGGTGAATAAGATTTACACATTTTTATTCCAGCCATAATCTCATGTGATCCCCCAAACACGACCCCAGCCCTTAACTTGGGGTCTCTCCCTTAGTAGTCGTTCAAAATATAAAATCCAGAACTAGATGAGAGTTTAGAAATAACCTAAGTCTTTCATTTTACCACTGGGGAAAGTGAGGTTCAAAGAGGGGACACATAATTTTATCTAAGCAGATGCTGTCTACGATAATTTAGAAACCTCTTCCTGATGATAAACTCAGCCAAAGCTAGTAAGTATCGCATCATAAGTGAAATGCCATAGGGAAACTCACCAGGGCCCAGGCTAATGCATCCAGGATCTGATTTAGTTGTTGTGATACCCGGAATCATACAAAGGCTTTATTAAAACTCCATTTACTGGAGGAAAGTGTCTTGTGCCTTGAATGTAAAATGGCCCCTATTCACACTGACCTCTCAGTGTGCAGGGAAATGAAGGCCAAACTTCCCAAAGGTTCTCATTTGCAGCAGTGGCTGGTGAACAGCAGTGGCTGGTGAGCAGCAGTGGAGTGTGCAAACTCCAGCACTATTGCTTTCCACCTGTTTCTCCACTTGCTCATTATCTCTGAGTTCCAGGGGGCCAGTTTCACACTCAGCCTAATGGAACAGGGAGGGGCGCTTTTGCTGGACTGAACTGTCCACTTTAACAAGGTCAGGGCAGTGCTCACTCTCATGAAGCCCTGGGCAGGCCTGCACACTTGCTCAGGAATCCTGGGATGAGGCTCTCTGAAAAGAAGGTTTTGTGCATTTCTGTCTGTCGTTATCCAGGAGCAGATGGGGTGCTAAAATTAAGGATGCAGTGCCCCAGTTTTTAGGCACTCACTGTTTCTGTGGAAATGATGCTGAGGCTGAAAGCTAGAGTGTAGGGAAAAGCCAATTGAGAATGAGGCCTCAAGGTATGGCAGGAAAATAGCACAGGTTTGGGTCTGTGTGGGTCATGCTTTGCCCATCTCTCCTGCACGGCTTTGAATGAGCTGCAACTTCCCTGAGCCCTAGCCTGGTCCCCACAATATGACAGTCACAGGGCCTAGGCACTGCTTCTTTCTTTCATAGGATCCTTTCTTTGCAAAATGTGTTTTAAAAAATTATATTCAATTACTGTGTTGGTATTATGACAAGTATAATTTTTTTTCTTTTCTTTTTTTTTTTTTGTTTTTGTTTTTGTTTTTTGAGACAGAGTCTCACTCTGTCTCCCAGGCTGGAGTACAGTGGCCCGATCTCAGCTCGTTACAACCTCTACCGGGTTCAAGCAATTCTCCTGCCTCAGCTTCCCGAGTAGCTGGGACTACAGGTGACCGCCACCACTTCCGGCTAATTTTTGTATTTTTAGTAGAGACGGGGTTTCACCATATTGGCCAAGCAGGTCTCGAACTCCTGACCTTGTGATCTGCCCGCCTCGGCCTCCCGAAGCCCTGGGATTACAGGCGTGAGCCACCGCACCCAGCTGACAAGCATAATCTTTGACCCTAAAAGTCCATTTCCTTCCTCTGACTTTAAAAGAAGTGAAAATCTATTTGTGGGACCTCAAAAATACAGTGGGGGCCCGAGACACTGTGCCTGCTATGAGGAAGGGGTAAGTTGGCCCCAGTGTGGCCACAGTTTCCATAATAGAAAAGTGGAATTGATGGCTCCTGCCACTCAAGATGTTGTTAGGATGAGTAGTTGAATACAAAGTTGACCTCCCACCATGCCTGTTCCAGCAGATGCTCAGTCAGTGGTTGTTAACAATATATTATGTTTATTATTCAGAAAATGTAATTTAGCCATTTCCATAGACAATGTTTATGTCCCCTCTCCCTGCACACACACAAATTCATACATTGAAACCTAATCCCCAGGATGATGGAATGTGGAGGTGAAGCCTCTGGAAGGTGATGGGATTCATGCTCTTACAGGAAAGACCTCAGAGAAGTCCCTCACCCCTTCCACCAAGTGAGGTTACAGTGAGAAGGTGCCATCTATGAACCAGGAAGTGAATTCTCACAGACACTGAATCTGCTAGAGTCTTGATCTTGGACTTTCCAGCCTCCAGGACTGTAAGAAGTAAATTTCTGTTATTTACAAACCACCGGATCTATGGCATTCTGTTATAGCAGTCCAAAAGGACCAAGACAGCCATTCTTCAAAGAAAACAGGATTCTACATCTTTTGGCAGGGGAGACATGAGTTTGTTCCCTATGCAATTTATTCACTCAGCTCCTCAAAATATCCCAATAGCTATGAGAACATGGTTGTTCTCAATAGATACGCATACTGAATACTGACAACACACTTAAAAGGAAACATATTCCCACCAAGGGGAAACTTTATCAAAATTGTCCTTGTTATTAATTTTTGAAAAACATCAAAACATCAGAGCACTTAGAAAAATCAATGTCTCAGGCTCTGTTAGCTGAAGTTGGAGTTGTGGCCGGGATTTTGGGAAGAGCACCTGACTTGGAGTCTCACATGTGCTTTGCTGACCTGGTTCAACTTCCATCAGAGGCTTGGCAGGTCCTTCACACTCCAAGCCCCAGTTCTCTTTTCTGCAGTATGGAATGCCAATCCCTACTTACAATAGGGATGTTGTGAGGCTCAGAGGATCTAATGAATGTTCACTAAGCAATTTACCAAGGTTTCCCACAGAACACTCTATCCCTTAAGGATGCTCTTTACAAATAAGTAACGGATAAGCCAGGCCTGGTGTGGCACACCTGTGGTCCCAACTACTTGGGAAGTTGAGGCAGAAGGATTGCTTGAGCTCAGGAGTCCCAGGCCAGCCTGGGCAACATAGCAAGGCATTGTCTCAGGAAAAAAAAAACACACACACACACACAAAACACACATGCGTGCACACACACACACACACAAGGGATGAACAGATGGAAAAAAAGGACAGATGAACAGGTACACAGATGGGAAGAAGGGAAGGAGGCAGGGAGGAAAAGAGAGGATGGATCCATGTTTAAATAGTTCTCAAAACAATAATATAATAGTCCCTGATCCCTTAAGATATCATAATAAACATTACTATATTAACAACTTTGAAAAGCCCTTTGTCAAGGGCACTTACTTTACAGATGACCAGAAATTCTATAATTTGTTTAACCAAATTTTCTCCTGGCATAACTATCGATAATCCTATTTGATCTGAGAAATACCCACCACCCCACTTCCTTCTGTCCTTTCTGCTTCAAGGTCTTTGCAGTTTTGTTTCCTCTCTTGGCTCCTTCTTGTCTGATAGGCTTCCACTCAAATGTCACTTATTTAAAGTGGCTTTCCAAGGTCACCCAAACTTGTGTCCTCATACTAGTTACTGTATCATTTCTAACTATTTATTTATTTATATTTGAGACAGAGTCTCCCTCTGTCGCCCAGGTTGGAGTGAATAGATGGTGGAAAGCTTACCTATTATATGACTTTTTTTTTTTTTTTTTTTTTTTTTTTTTTTGAGACAGAGTATTGTTCTGTCGCCCAGGCTAGAGTGTAGTGGCGCGATCTCAGCTCACTGAAACCTCTTCCTCCCAGGTTCACGCCATTCTCCTGCCTCAGCCTCCCGAGTAGCTGGGACTACAGGCGCCCACCACCATGCCCAGCTAATATTTTGTACTTTTAGTACAGTCGGGGTCTCACCATGTTAGCCAAGATGGTCTTGATCTCCTGACCTCATGATCCACCCACCTCAGCCTCCCAAAGTGCTAGGATTACAGGCGTGAGCCACCGCGCCCGGCTGCCTATTATACGTTTTTTAGGAAACACTTTAAACATTCTGGGCCTTGATTTTCCTATATTGGAAGACTATAAAGCTCTTCCCACCATTGTTATTTTAAGTACAGGTATAGCAGTTATAGAGACCCCATTTGTTAAGTATCTACAATATGGCAAGAACTTTTTCTGGGGTAACTTTATTCACTTTTAAAACAAGTTTATGATAGACGTATTACTATCCAAATTTAAAGATCAGAAAACTTTAGACAAAAGCTTAAATTCCCTCTTAGTATAAGTGACGGAGCCTATTGTCCAGTCCTAAACCAGTGCTGTGTCTACATTATGAATCTATAAGACAGAGGAAATAGTGGCTCTATTGCAAAAGAAATACGACTTCAAACAGAACAGGAGAGAGAAAACAGGTGAGGCATTCTGCACATAATCCAATTTACTGTGTATTACTCTATGCCTAGAAAACAAGAAGCACTTCCTAAGTCAGTGGATTTCTAAAGAGTCAAATCTTAGATCTATACAAATGCATTTTATTTTGTAATAAAATCTTGTGCATTTTATTTGCAGCACTTGTTCTAAATCATCTCTACACTTGACAGTCAGGCACCATCCACCTTCCCCCTCATATGAAGATTTTATTTTCTCTTGGAGAGCAATTACCAGACAAATGCCAGGCTACAGAAGGTGTTTCTCCAGCAGCAGCATCTGTCTCCTTGGCAGGCTCCTCAGGCAATTTTATTGGCAATGCTAAAATGGCCAGGGGGTCAGTCAGAGCTCAGCTGCCCACAAGCTCTCAGGTGGCCTACCAGCCTCTGCTTAGATATCTCAAAAAGAAAAAAAAAAAAAACAGCTTGGATCTACCTCAAAAGTTGAAGATTGGCCGAAGAAAAGTTGTTCAGTGAGAACCATTTGGGCAATCCTAGTTTCTGCTGGGAGCCAAAAAATTCCCATGATCCTCTTTGCTAAACAAACCACCAGTGACAGCAACCTACATAAGGGCATAGATACTCAGATTCTGAGGTAACAGGCAAATATGTGCAGTGGCAGCCACCTTAAATTGGCACACCCCCAGTGATCCCTGCCTAGTAATATTCATGCCTTTGTTAATCTCCTCCCTGAGTGTGGGCTGGACTTAGTGACTTCCTTGTAAGCAAGTATGCTTATTTGTAAATAAATGGAATATGGCAAAAGTAATGGGATGTCACTTGATAAATTAGGTTATAGAAAGACCCCAACTTTCATCCTGTTCTCCATCTCTTGCCCTCTCATTAGCTTGCTCTGATGGAAGCCAGTTGCCGTATTTGTGAGCCACCCTATCGGGAGGCCACATGACAGAGAACTGAGGGAAGCCTTCGGCAAATAGCCTAACAAGAACTGAGACCCCCAGTCCAACAGCATGCGAGGAACTGAAGTCCACCAATGGCCCCTTGAGTGAGCCTGGAAACAGACTGATCCCGGGTGAGCCTTGCAATGACGGGAGCAGCTCTGGCCAATGCCTTGATTGCAGTCTTGTGAGAGGTCCTGAGTAAGGGCACCCAGCTCAACTGACGCATCAAAGCTGTGGGATTATAAATGTTTGTTCTTTTAAGCTGCTACATGCTGGAGTAATTTGTTATGCAGCAGTAGTTAACTAATATGTGTTCTTAAAACACAATTTTTTTTTAGTCACGTAAATAGAATGACCTCTTTCAAGTATGCTCAAAGATTACCTCTATGGGTCTGTCCTAATTATCCTATTGAACATCACAGCTCACTTCTACCCCACTCCCATACAACCTTATGCTGCACCATCTTTTCATATTTGCTGAATCCTTAATCATTATCTTTGAACACTATGTTGTTCAAAGAGTGGTCTTTGAACCAGCAGCATCCACCTCACATGGGAGCTTGTTAGAAATGAAGTCTCAGGTACCATTCCAGATCTACTGAGTCAAAATCTGCACGTTAGGAAGATCCCCAGGTGATTTACAGGTACATCAACATTTGAGAAACACTAGTCTAATATGAAATTTTCTTATTTATTTATTGTTTTGCCTGTCTCCTACCCTCCCTCAACCTCAATGGTAAGTGAGCTATGGAAGTCATTGTTGATACTGAGTGCCACCATTTGAAATTGCCTAGTCTGCTTTTGTAAAGATCAACCCAGTAAGGAGAGACAGACATGGACTATGTGTTTGTAAATTTTACAATCAATGCTATTTGTGTCTAAGTTCATTTGAATAGGGTTTCTGTCTCCTGTAGTCAGGAGTATTTCCAAATGGCAAGGTCAGAGCCATCTACAAATCGCACACAGCATCTCTCACTTTGTCTCCAGCAAGACACTGACTGAAATCTCCCAGCTGCAACTCAAAAAAAAAAAAAAAAAAAAAAAAAAGGAAAAGAAAAATCCCAGGGAAGACTTTAGTCCAGAGAGAATGATTTGCATACTCCCAGATCAGTTGATTGCATCTAAAGGCGTGGAACTGAATGGTAGTTCCAAACCAACCATACAATTCAGGTTTGGTAAAGAAGATCCTCCAGAAAAAGAAAATTTGCTGTTTCTTTCTGGAGAAAAGGAGAGAAGTACTAAAGTAAACAAAATGTCACATATTCATTGAATTTTACAACTTTATGCTCTTTAGATGCTGTCCTACAACTTAAAATACTCTAGTAGATAGAATACCTGACACCTCCACAATCTTGATATACCTCCATAAGCCAGGCAAGTTCCTACTCAGCCTTCGACAATCAGATCAAAAGTTACCTCCTCTATGTGGCACTCGCTAGTTCCCTGCTGCCTTGTAAAAGAAGGTGCCTGCTTCCCCTTTGCCTCCCAAGGGAGATAAAAAATATCTTCACTGATCTCGTTGGATTCTTCCACCCTCTGTTAGAGAAAATACGCATAGAGCACTTTGACACAATATAGTAAATGCAGTATTAATCTTTCAACCTTTTGTTTACCAATTAATTTGCAAAAAGAAAAAAATGAATTTTCCTCAAATTCCTCAGCCTCTGGATTGAGGATAAAAGAGATGGGTAAAGACATGGACTTGTCATGTTGTGTTTTCACATTTTGCATGTTTATTTTGAAAGGACTGTACCATCACAGTTCTATGGATTCCCTGTCTGCTCTTTACAGTCGCACACTTAGCCAAGATCATGTATAAAAATATGGTCTTCCATCAACAACAGAAACACAGCCTCCATGTCCACCTGTTTTGCTTTTGTTCCTCATTTCCTAACCCGTGCCCTCTAACCACTGAGGGTGAAAGGCCTCCATGTTATTAGCACTGGAGATCCCCACCTGTCTTTCTATCTAGGAAACTCTCAGGGGTTGTGGAAGATCTTATTGAATCACCTTGTCTTTTCAGAAGTGTTGCATGGCCCCAGGGCTGCTGCTAATTACTAAACCTGTTACTATTGTATGTGCTGCTCCCCTTCTCTGGAAACAGCCTGCTTGGAGATTGAAGAGGGGAGCCATTGAGATGGGCACCTTCTTCCTGGCAGAGCTCATGGTCCAGCTCCCAAAAGGATGCATCAGTACCAGCAGCTGAGGATTGGGGGAGGGCAGATTTGGGTCAGAGTCAGCAGCTGCAAACATGAACAAATGACTGCCTCTTCCGTGGCAGTTTTTCGACACACATATTTGGAATCCAGCCACTTCCTCTGCATGAGTCACCAAGGAAAGACGCCTGTTTAGGGTAAGGCATCTTGAAGTTCCTTGAAGCCATCCCTAATTCCCTTGGTCCTTCTCTGGATGTCTGTTTCTTAACACAAAACACCCCCACCCCTAATTCAGGTATTTTGTATGACCTCTCTTAAGGCAATGAGCTCTCACATTTTCATTAGCGCATTGACATATAGGAATCTTTTTCCCTTACACTGCCTTTTCTTGCCCACTTTCCTCAGATATGCTGAAAAAGCCAGACACTTGCTTTCTTGGACTCCCTTCTGGCTGGAAGTGGCAATATGATACAGTTCTGGCAAAATAAGAATAAACAGAGGGTAGGTGGGTGTCTTGCTTTGTGGGAGTTCCTTCTGGGAAAAAAAAAGTAACCTCTGATCAAAGAAGGGAGACAAGTAAGGAAACCACTTCTTATCATCCTGGCTGCCCTGGCTTCTTTCTGTTTTCAGTGAAGTTCTATGAAGGTGTGATACTTGGATCTATAGCAGCTATCCTAGGACCATGAAGCAATTAATCTGAGGATGGCACAGGGCTGAAGGAAAGAACTTGAGCCCCTGATAACAACTTTGAACTATCACACTCATCTTAGGACCACTCCCTCTGAGTTTCTGTTGTATCAGATAAAATGGATTTATTCCTTAAGTCACTGTGATAGGGTTTGGCTCTGTATGCCCACCCAAATCTCATCTCGAATTGTGTCAAGGGAGGGACCTGGTGGGAGGGAACTGTATTATGGGGGTGCCAGCAAGGTCCCAGAAGGTACCTGCTTCCCCTTTGCTTTATGCCATGATTGTAAGTTTCCTGAAGCCTCCCCAGTCATGCAGAACTGTGAGTCAATTAAACTTCTTTCTTTAAACATCACCCAGTCACAGGTATTCTTTATAGCAGTGTGAAAACTGACTAATATACACTGGCAGCCAGATTTTTCATTTATGCTCACTAACAGCCTTATGTATATCTACAAGATTATTATGCACACTAACTTCTTGAATTTCGTAAGGTCATAGAGCATTAATGATAAAATAGATCTTCTCCATATAAACAGGCATTCCCCCAAGTCTCGCCTACTATTTCAGGAGAATCAAAGATTCTCTATAAACCTATCCATGCACATACTACAGTGCATGAATCTCTTGTTCAGACAGAAACATGTCTATAGATCATATTCACACATTATGGGATTATATAATCAACACCGATCCCTACAATAAGGACCCCAAGGCACAGCAAGTTTCTTTGTTATAAAATATATATACATATACACACACATATATATCACCATTATCATTTGTTGATTGCTTCCTATGTTGAAGATCTCTAGGGATTATTCTAAGTACACTATACATATAATTTAATCACAAAACCATATGTGGTAGTTATTACTACTATCTCCACTTTATACCAAAGAAACCAAGGTTTACTGAGACTAAGTTAATTGCCCCAGGTCACAGGGCTTGTAAATGATGAAGCCGAAATGTAAATCCAGGCAGTCTGACTACACAATCCTTCTTTTCTACTTTTTGCTGCCTCAATTATGTATAGTATACTATCTATTACAGTCAGGAAGGAGATTAATACAGCTTAAAAAGTGCAACCAAATGCATTACTTTTATAGATGATGAAACGAAGGCATACAAAGGTAATGTGTGAAAGGGCACACAGCTAAGGAGTAGCAATGTCCAGGTATCAACTCAGGCAAAGGCTCTACCTTTAGCCACCATAATATAGTGACTCCAATTTCAGCACTTGACTTTGCAAAGTCTCAATCTATTAAATAGAATCCAAAAAATGTATAGAAGTATTCACACATTACTGAGGTTAGAAACCCATCTTCCAATATGCACTAAGATCACTCCTTCCTTCTCAGAAAGCAGGACTCACAGCTATTCCCATGGCTTTTTGAGTTTCCAGCACCAAACGGGAAGGAGTCAGCCCACCACGGCCCCTTCTCTCTGCAGTCACTACCTTGGGAATCTTACCAACCCAGTGGCATCAGTTCTCACCTCTTGGCAGAGGATGTTCAAGTCTACATCTGCCACCCTGACTACTCTGTTCAAGTCTACATCTGCCACCCTGACTACTCTCTCGACTCCCAAGCCTGTGCATCCGCTCTCTATCAGACTTTTTATACATGGACATGTAAAAGTCACTTCAAATCCAATATCTGAATACACTTGAAATCACAGAATCTTAGAGATGGAAGGAATCATGAAAAGCAGGTGATACAGTTAAAAGATTATGGGTTTTGAGTCATAAAACTCAGGGTTCAAATCCTAGCCCTGAATCCATTTCTTCTATAAAATGGGAGTAATAGCTCTCACTTTCATTATGGCTGTAAAAGGATGAAAGACAGTAATGAATACTCACATGCCTAGCACAATACCTGGCACTTCAAAGGCACTCAGTATATGGTAGTCACATTTACTACTGTCATCATCACCAACAAAATTTTGCTCATCTACCAAATGCATGACTCTTTCCACAATACCTACGACAGATGGCTATCCAGTCTCTGCTAGAACATTTCCAAAGATAGAGAGCTCGCTCGCACTCACCATCTCCCCAGGCAGCCAGTTCTATTATTGGATGGCTCTCACTGGCACAAAGTCTTTCCGATATTGAGCCAAAATCTGCCTCCATGAATCCCCCTGGCCCTAGCTATGTCCTGTGGAGCAGCACAGCACAATTCTGCTCTCTTTTCACAAAACAGCCCTTATGAAAAAAAGCAGTCATGTACTAGCCACATCCTCTTTTCTCCAGGCATTCAATTGAATATACCTCCCTCCCATGACATGATATCTACATTATCCACAATGCTCACTAAATCCTCAAAGTGTGGTACCCAGAGGAGATGCAGATTCCAGTGCCCAGTACAAATAAACATTGCACTTCCATTAACGCATAAAAGTCATATTGTGATTTTCTTAGCTGCCCAGTAAGTATCACTAGTGCATTATCTAGGGCTCAAAGTGAATCAAACTTCCCTCTTCCTATTAAAAGAGATCAAACTGAGTCTTCCCCCATGCCATCTCATTCCATTCCCATGAAATCTGGGCACCAAGTACCTGACTTAACCCATAGACTTTGACTTTGGCCAACCAAGAACCTTCTAAACCATTTTTCTGCCATTTATATTGCTCAATTCTTCATTCAAGGTCTTGATGGTATTTTTCAACAAGTTTGCTTCAATGTCATTGCCAAAATCATCAGTAAAGGCCTCCACCCAGGTTACTTTTCCATTCACTTTTATGACACAATTATGCAGTGAGAGATACTCTATTAAATCTCAGCATACACAAATAAAGAAATGTTTAAGAGAGTACCTATATGAAGATGACAGTACTACACAATAAGCCTGATGACAGGGGACAGCATTTAGAAAACGCTAACCTGGAGGGGGCTCACTACTGTGAATGCACTGCGACACCACCTGGAAAGCTTTTAATTGGCTACATCCGCACCAATTAAATCAGAACCTCTGTGGGTGGGGCCCAAGCATCAGTCCTTTCTAAAGACCCTCAGGTTTTTTTAATGCGAGATCAGCTCAAGGGTTCTGGAATGTTAATACATATATGAATGACTTGTGATCTGTTAAAGTTTAGCTTCTGATTCTGTAGGTCTCAGGAGAAGCCTGAGATTCTGTATTTCTAACTCCTCGCAGGTGATGCTAAACCTGCTGGTCCCTGGACCCCAGGTTGAGTAGAAAGGGCATGAATATACCACCTAATTCTCCCTAAATTCTCTCTCTAGTCTTTCCTTCCTGTGTGTTGCTGGTTGAGCCCTTCACTCCAGCTGATTGAAAGAAACAAGTAAATGGCAAGATAAATACAATGATGGCTTATGACAGACTAAGATGCCGAAAGAGCCCAGAAGAGGGTACCTTAATCAGACGAGGAAGGCCAAGGAAGGCTTCCCAAGACCGGTGATTTTATTGAGTTATAGAGGGGAAGAATATTCTTGACTCAGGAAAGAATCAAGCATAGCCTCAGAATCCAGAATTGTGAAGGAAAAAAACAAAATCAACACATAGGGCACATTCAGAAATCCTTAAGGATTTCTTATTCCTCACAGATTCCCTCACTCAGTCATTAATCACTATCGACCAGGAATTTTCACTTTAAATGTTGATTTGCACCATTATTTAACTTTTCATACATTTAAACCATATCACCAGAACCGGACTGTGATCTCGCTGAGGGCAGGATCAAACTCAACTATGTTGTATGCCCTTGGTATCTAGCAGGATATCCAGCCCACTACAAATAGTGTATATTTATAAAATAATTAAAAATTACATCCTTTAAAAAATAGAATTTTAAATTCCAGTATTTATTTTGAAGCACAGTCTCCAGTAAGGAGTTAAAGTTATTTACCAGGATTTTGAAAATGATATAAACCAGAGAGATCGGGGTGGCGAAATGTTACCAGGGGTAATTAGAAAAGAGGAATGTTTCCGAGAGTGGTGTCAAGCAGTATAGACAGTGTGAGGATGATAGGTATTTGTGTTTGCTGAAGGTGAGTGGGATTTCTCTCTAATCTGAGAGTAACGCAGCCCAACTTGCTCAGACGATAGGCATGGAGGAGAAAAAAGTTACATGTGTTTGGGTCAAACGAAACTGCAAAGAGCTAAGATACAGAAAACTCAGCCTAATTCAATCAGACATTATAGTCAGACCTGGTTAATGTGAGACAATTAATACAATCCATTTTTATGCAGATTAAAACATTTCAAATTAACAGGTCAATAGCATTCATATGTTCTGAATTTGAGTTCCACCAGAGCCAGGTGAACCGTTAAGTGAACCAATCTAAACTTTATTACAGAGGAGGACTCGGATTCCCAGGAACTCACACTAAACTCAATTTGCAGTTAATCGTTCACATTTTTCTCTCATCTACCAGATATCCTAACTTAAGAAAGACCTGCTAGGCTTTCTCCTATGACAAAAGACAAAGAGGACATGAATTATTCATCAGTAGTAAAGGTATCATTTTATCTGTTTATTTTCCAATTAGGTGAAGTCAGATAAAGAGGCAGTCAATAAAACCAAGAGATTTTTTCCCCATTGTATGGAATTAAAAGTAGACAGTGTTGATGTGGGTCTTGGAGTCCATAAAAAAACATTCAATTAGCAGTGTGCATTAGAGAGGAGAATGATGAGAAATGGAATATATAACTGTCCAAAGCCTCGGTGTGGTGGCTCTGAAGGTTCTCCGGGGTTGGACTGCACCAACCTTTCCTCCTCCCTCCCGTCTCATCACTAGCAGCCCCCACCCCACATCCACTTTCTTTTTCCACCTCTCAGACCTTGCTCAAGCCCCTCCTAAGTTTGGTCTTGTCTCTGCTGCCTAGCCGCTTTCCATTTCTTCTTCAAGACACTGCTCCATCCTGGCCCTCCCCCACCACTTCCCTCAATGCCTGCAAAGCACAAAGAGTCGACTCCCCTCCTTCATGCTCCAGCCACTCTGTGTGTAGCTCTCTTGTTACAACTGTTTCCCTGAGAACTGCTCAAGAGTCAGGGTGGAGGCTTCATCCTGTTTGTACCTTTGATGCCCTGCACAAAGTAGATGCTCAAGGAATATTTGTTTTGACCTCCAAATAAGCCACATGTATCCTGTAGATGCTGGAGCCTATGCATTTTCGTCTTCTTTGATTTTTGCTTTTACTTTGCAATGGAGGCCACTGGGAAGACTCTGACTTCCCTGCACTTCACTTCCAAATTCCTTTCAGGCCAGCCTTGGGCAGAAGGCAGATAGACCAGAGGGAGAAAGAGCAGCTCCCTTGGCACATCTCCATACACACTTCTGAGTCTCCAGAACAAATCACCTGCCCCCTTTTCTGGGCTCTTAACCCCTGAGTTAGCCTCAAAAGTGGTCATCGGCATTGGTAAGCACGGTTCACACAATGGGGCAGAGGGCGAAGCAGGGTGGGGGTCAAAACTCAGCCCCAACACTTGGGGCAAGTTGCTTAAATTTTCTCAACTTTGGTTTCTCCACCTTAGCAAAGGGATAAAAGTGTGCTTCGGTGTGAGGACTAAATGAACCACTGTGTATAAAGTATCTAATGCGGTGCTTGATACGGAGCAGGTGCTATTATTATAACTGGATGCTTATACATTACTTGTTTACATATTATAACTGATGTTTTTACATATTTCACCATCTACTAGACTGTGAGCTCCTGAAGGATGTAGACTGTGTCTTTTTTTTTATCACTTTTCCTCCTCCAGCTCTGGAGTCAAGCCAACCATTGTAAATAGGTGACAAGAGTTGTTTAAGTGAATTATTAAAGGTAAACCAGATCAAAGAGCAAACTCCATGAAGTTTGAAATGTTTTTGGCTTCCCTCACCTTCCCGTTCTCAAACACATTCCTTCTCTAGAACAATTCACGAAATCAAGAACTGATTGGATCTCATCATTCATTTTCAGATCTGTAACCTCAGGTCCATTTCATGAGCTCACAGACACTCTTTCTCTCTGAATCTTGGTTTCCTTGTTTCACAAATGAATTAGACTAAGTAATTGCTTGACTTCTTTCCAGCATTAAAGAAATCACCCACAAATGATTTCAATTATCCAACAAGCATTTACTAGGGATTTCTCCGAGTTCTACACTTTTGCTAGGCATAGATACAACGAAAAGGGGGTACTCCCTGCCCTCAAGGAGTTCACAGTCTAGCAATGAAATACTTGGGGATACTTAAAGCTACACCATAAGGTGACTGCTCTAGATCTTCCCATAATTTCCTTTTATATTCAACCTCAGTCCACCTTATTCACATCCCTCAAATCATCCCTGGAAATGTGCTTAGAAACAGTCAACCTTTGGATCAGATGAAATGATCGTGCTCTGCCTGACCCAGACATAAATTCTAAAGATGGCAGGAAGCAAAGAAGGGCAAACTATGACTTAATCCAGCTTTTCCCAAAGTAACATTTGCAGAAAACTAGTCTATGGAGGTACTTTGAAAATTGATTCTATGGACAGGTGACTGAAACACCCTCTCCACTGCAGGATTTCTCAGAGCCTTTAATGTGACCACACACAGCACTGTGATTCTCCAAGAGGAAGACAGAGTAGACTGTGTCTTCACTTGTGCTGCCATAACAAAATACCATAGACTGGGTGGCTTAAACAACAGAAATGTATTTCTTAACAGCTGGAGGCTGAGAAGTCCAAGAGCAAGGCACCAGCAGATTTGGTTCCTGGTGAGGGTCTTTTTCATGGCTGTGGACAGCCACTTTCTTCCTGTATCCTCACATTGTAAAGAGGGAGCTCCAGTCTCTCTTTCTTTTCTTATATGGCCACTAATCCCATCATGAGAGTACCACCCTCAAGACCTCATCAAATCCTCATCACCTCCCAATGTCCTTGCCTCCAAATACCATCACACTGGGGGCTTAGGGCTTCAACATAGGAATCTGGGGGTACACAAACCAACAGTACTGTTCAGTGTTTTGTTTGTTTGTTTGCTTGTTTGTTTTTTGAGATAGGTTTGCAGTCTGTTGCCTGGGTTGGAGTGCAGTGGCACGATCTTGGCTCACTGCAGCCTCAACTTCCCAGGCTCAAGTGATTCTCTGGCCTCGGCCCCCTGAGTATCTGGGACTACAGGCATATGACCCCACGCTTGCCTAATTTTTTTAAAATTTTTTTGTAGAGATGGGGGATCTCACTATGTTGCCCAGGCTGGTCTTGTACTCCTGGCCTCACGTGATCCTCCTACCTCAGCCTCCTAAAGTACTGGGATTACAGGCGTGAGCTACAATGCCTGGCCTACACACAGAGCCCTCTTTACAAGAAACACCACATGAGACTACAGGCCCAGGATCCCACCGGGAGAACTGCTGAGATAATCTGGAAGACGGGCTGTCAGAGAAGAGAGAGATATGCAACAGTCTCTACCAGGTTTATTGCGCACACCACCATTCTGCAGCACCAGGTGCCTTTCATAGAAGAGTTTGTTGATAATTTTCCCGAGTGTGTGAATTCCTCTCTATGTGACCTGCAAGAAAACAATCTGCCAATCCTCCGGACTGCAGATGGGGCCTCTTCAGAACTGCTGCCAAACCTGGCAACCAATCGCCCCAAAATGGTTAGCTCTGCCATGGTAGATATCAGGAATAAAAAGAGGTTAAGAGATCACTAAAATGATACCATGTGTCAAAACACCTCCTGTGTCTTGGCAGGAGAGGGGAAATTTAAATGCTAAAACAAATCACATTAAGCAATGCTTGCCAGGGAGCTTAACCAAAACACGAAGGAAAGGATTCCTGTTATATGGGCTGGGTAGCTCAACAGTGGCCTTGAGATTTGAGTGGCCAAATCAATTCCTTTACCAGAGTTATTTTTCCTAAAAGCTTGAGAGATTTACAAGTTGAAAAAACAACAACCAAAAATACCCCTACAAACATGGAGATATGATTGACCTGAAATTCAGGTCTCAGATACCTTTATGATGTTTAAAAATAATCCTCAGTGATAGTTTTTAAATTAGGGTCTCTAAGAACCCCAGCAAGTCATGTTCTGGGGGAGGAATCTAATCATTACAGAGCAAATGCTACTGAGTAGATTAGGTTTAAAAATACACTCCCTTTGCCTTACCAGGTTGTTTGCTACCCACGATGGCTGCTGCATCCCGCAGGCTGACATTTCTC
Organism: Chlorocebus sabaeus; assembly: GCF_047675955.1. Lineage (NCBI taxonomy): Eukaryota > Metazoa > Chordata > Mammalia > Primates > Cercopithecidae > Chlorocebus > Chlorocebus sabaeus. The sequence continues at coordinate 79,479,280 of NC_132923.1, read as the reverse complement.
GCAGCTGCCACCTAGCTAGTAGCATAAAGCAAATCCACCTAGCTTCTGAGAGATGGGTGGGTCTGTGAGTTTTCTGGGTCAGATCACAGGAATTAGAGACAAAGAGAAAAGCCTACCTCTAAGGAGAATAGCTAGCGGTAGATCTTGAGTCCAACCTCTGTGCCAGGGTTGAGATGGCATGAGTTTTCATCTCGCTTGCCAGATTTGACCAACTGGCAAATGGCCATGTGGGGTGCTGTACTCAGAGAACCCTGAGACCACATGTGAGCTCATGGAAAAGCATGCCAGGATGGATTAGAGATGCTTGCTCTGGAGGTAGACTGGTTTCCTAGCTAACAGGTGTTTATCCTCCGAGGACAGAAACACCCCACACATATGCACAGTATTTTGCAGTAGGGAAGCACGTTTTATATACCTTATTAAACTGTGTGTCCATATCATTTCCTTGGTCACATTTATTTCAAACATTCTAAAAGTATGGACAGTAAGACTTGCATAAAGTTTAAATGATTTGAAGAAGGTCACAAAACTAATAACAGGAAGTGCCATGATTCAATTCTAGGTCTTTTGACTACGTATCCTTTCTCTATATCACCACTTTGCACAGCTGACATCCAAGACAGAATTTCTGTTTCTCTCACTGACTTTAAATTACTGCTGAAAAAACTTTCGAGTTTGGGCACCTGCCTGAAATAACATCTGCCCATGTGGCACGTGAGGAATAAAATCATGTATCTGACCATCACTTAGCAAATTACCAGTCGCTAGATAAATTCTGTCGTTATTAATAAAATTATCCATAGTAGTATTAATCAACAGACTGTGCTAACATGGTGACATGAAATGAGGACCTTAGGAAAAATTATTAA